>NC_141161.1:83990514-85190514 GCF_053477565.2 Lygodium microphyllum | reverse complement strand
GCTATTTGGAGTCTAGTCATTATTCATAATGCTTCTTCATTTGTGGCAGTTTGTACTACTGATCGCGATTGCGGAATACCTTACTCCAAAAATATGTGGGGCGATTTACAAGTCGTCAAATTTAGTGCAATGGATCTCACAGAAGGAGATCAAGACATCCTCTATTGAATCCACAAGGCAAGGAGCAGTAGAGACTATTTTTCTATTTGAGAAGTACATGCCCACTAGCATGCTCACAATACAAACCCACCTTATGGTGCATCTTGTAGAGGAAGTAGAGATTCGGGATGTATCTATATGCGATGGATGTTCTTCTTAGAGTGCTTCATGAAAACCCTGCTGAAAGGCTTTGTGCGACAACAAGCTCGCCAGAAGGTAGCATGGCTAAAGGTTGATTGGGGCATTAGTACATATTTCACAGTGGTTACCAACAATGGATTCAGACAATAGTATGCTATGGTTGTTGAAGGACGATGATAGATTGACTGGAGATATGGTGGTTAAAAATGGGGTAGAAAAAAGGATGGATGTTGCAATGGAAAAGAAAGTGAATCATTTTTGTATGTTGCACCATTCCTCCATGGAGACGTGGTTCGCTAAGTACGAGCAAGCTAGGAAAGACCGAAAAGAAGCATGATTTGAATTTTGACGTAGTACACGCTATCGACTGATTTGACATCCCGAGGACATGGAGGAGATGCCGTGGTTTATGTCAATGCGATGGTTGCATGGAGCTTTGACCGCAGTCTCTCGCGAAGGGGTGAATGTCTTAATTGAGGAGTGGGAATTCTCGAGGGGATGTAATCCAAAGGTGACGACGTATTTTATAAGCTATTGTATCTAGATTTTATATATAATAACTAATTAATTATTTTAATGTATAGTATAAAACATACAGTGCGGCGTGGTCACGCGGACGATATTTTTGTATGGAGTGCGACAAAATGTGCTCTACAACTAATCGTGGTATCATAGCAAAGTTTGAGCAAGAGAGTCAATGACGAGTAACGGATCCAAACACTATTATAGATGAGATTGAGTATTTTGGGAACTTGCAAAGTATTATCACGGTAGATTACCATAGCTTCTCCATGATCCTATTCGATGTGCAATGGTTCAAAGTGGTACTAGAAGGAGCCCGGTGGGCAACAATTCGATGAGGTCCATCTAAATTTCTCGAAATAGATTTCAAAAAAAGATGGATGGATTTGCGCGACATGTTTGTATTACCGGTCCATTGTGAACATGTGTATGAACTAATGTTTTTTTTAAAAATTTTATTACGACATGGTACGTCACAAAAGTTAAATCTCTCTTTTACGTGATTTTGAACATGTAAATTTCTATCCAAACCCCCAACAACCTCCATGGTGGTATATTGTACCTTCAACTCCATGAAGTGCGAGAGTATGTGATGAAAGTAATGTTCCCATGGTAGGTGAGGACAATATGCAAATAGAGGGGTTGATATTGCAAGGGGTGGGGACCGCTAAAAGCTTGGAGCATGTAGAGGAGCCAGAATCGGGTAACAATGATGGAAAGATTGGAGACCAATAATTATTTCAAAACAAGGTGGACTCATTCTTTTGTGGCGACCTTTCTATCGACTTTCTAGTGTATGCGGAGTTGTATAAGGAGATTGACATGGGACCATAGGGTACGTCATACTTGGAGCATCCATCTACTCAATTCGTTGATGAATTACTTATAGGGATACATAAGATATGCATTTTAAGTAAGATCATTTTTTAAAGATTTATATTATCGTGCTTTGCTTGATTTATATTGATTATGCTAACATCAATTTTTGTATGTGCAAGTGACCTTTGTGGATATTTGGATCCGCACGATGAGTCGAGGGATAAGCAACGAGAAGTTATAGGAGATCTTCACGCGTATGTCTTCGAATCAAATGGCTTGATTCAAAGATATAGCGAACTAGGAGCTGTCTCGAACACCATCAGGTTGTTCTGTTAGATCTACTTTGGTACGCTCTGATGCTTTGATTTCCAGTAGATGAGGTCGATGCTCCAGGACAGAGGGAGTGGTTCTAGGGGATACTGCGGAGATGTGGATGCAGTAAGCAGGCGGTCGGCTTGAGATATATGTGCTAATCCTTGCTCTCGTGTAGGTTTGAGAGAGGGTGGCTCAAGTGGTTATTATGGAGGTACCGACGCAGTATCTTTGTCTCGTCGTTTTGTTGGAGTTGTGTCACCTGTGAGATTTGTCATACCTGTGGGGACATCTACTCCAATTACTCCAGCCGTTCACAGGGCACCCCTATGGGTGCTTCTCCGAGAGATACCACCCCTGTAGGTACACTAGATGTATAGGGGTCTCCTGGAGATGCCTGGGAGCATGGTCACATGTTGGAGAGGACACATCTTAGACATACCCTAGAGAGATATGGATACCTTGTAGATGATAGGACATGAGCCGTCATCATGAATGATGAGGGGAGGAGGGTGATGGCTCGTATGAGAGAGTTGTGCCAACAAGTATTTTGGCACAATGTCTTTGATAATTGGAATAACATATCGGAGAGGGGAGTAAGGACTAGATAGTAGCATCCTTGCATGAGGAGTTTCTGGTACCCACCCTAGCAGATAGGTTTTCATAGGTTGGATTATGGAGTGCACGTGTGCATACATGTCATACAGATGATCAAAGGCACTCAAGGCACTTAAGAGTGGGGCCTCAAAGCCCGAGTGGCTAGATGTAGATGACTGACGCCGACTCAGGGAGGAGGCTACAGATTCTCCAAGACATTGGAGATAGCAGTGCGAGGCAGCGAGGGCACGACTGGAGGCAGAAGTGGTCTATCATCCTGGGGGTGGCGGCCACATGACTTATCTGGAGAACTTTGTAAGTTTTTCTTTTATTCTTCTCGCTTATTTTTTTACAATATTTCTTGTAGTGACAATCATGTTTCTAACAATTGTATTTTGTTTTCTTTGCAGCACTCGATTACAAACCGCAATCTCATCGGCCTAGAGACTCAATATGCAGAGAGACACAGTCTCACTGCATTGATCAACGGATTATATGCACATGGCGGCCTAGTAAGTCACTCATCTTTCTTGTCCATAGTTACTAAATTTGATTAAAATGTATTATTGTATAGTGGACTGATGTGTAGTTGTTTCTTTTTTTACAAAGTCTGTTCGATGCTCCTTTGTGATGGGATAAGCTTTCAAATTGCGAGGATCTATAGCTTGCCTTTGGATCCATGGAGCGCACATCCTTTTCTTTTTTGGTAATATGATTTATGTAGGCATTTTCTATGCACTATGTTATTATCACCCTTTGTATCTTGCCATGATTCTACCGTCGCTTTCATTACGCGATCTTGTATTTGTTTTATGTATTAGCTACCATGCCACAATTATTTTTTTCTCTATAACCGTCGCTATTAGCATCGCAATTTACGTTGCAAACCGTCTCTATCATTTTTTAATGAGCATTTTCGAGAAGCGTCGAACACACCCAAGGTGCATCTTTAACAAAGCCTCTCTCTCTCTCTCTCTCTCTCTCTACTACCACTACTTGCTTTCCCGAAGCGTCAAACATACCCAAGGTGCACCTTTAACAATCTCTCACTCTCTCTCTCTCTCTCTCTCTCTCTCTCTCTCTCCTACTACTACTACTACTACAAATAAGAAAATAAGAAATTAAAGAAAAAGATCTTACCCTCTCTTTGTTTTTCATCCATTCCTTCTCCTCTCTCCCTCCCCCCCTCTCTCTCTCTTTCTCTTTCTTTAGTATGTTTTATGCTAATCCTCTCTCTCTCTCTCTCTCTCTCTCTCTCATTCGTTCTTTTTTTTTCTCTCTTCCTCTCCCTCTCTCATTTCCTCTCTTTCTCCCTCAATACACATCATTCTTAACAAAAACAAACAAAAGAAAATGAGAAAAACAAGAACAAACCAAGAGGAAGCAATGAACTCATCGCAAAGGCCCAAGGATGGATCCGGCGGCTCCTCTTCGCCCTTCATGCACTTCCTTCTCTTCTTCACGAACGGCAACGACGGTGGTGAGAAGCTCTCCTTCTCTCTCTTTCTCTCCATCTTCCTCCCAAATGCACAATGTTGTTTGGTGTCTCTTTCACTCTTTTGTGCAAAATGTCACTGTTGGGTTTCGGCCCATTTTTTTTGTCTGAGTATCATCGCTATTTGCATCGATGACTATTTGCGATGCCGCTAATTTGCGTCGCAAATGGCCATTGCTATTCCCCTATATCCTTGTAGTGATACGTGTACATGCGTGTATGTGTGTATTTAATACATGTACATCTATTTGTGCAATCTCATAAATATGTCCCCTCTCTCGCTCTCATTATTTTTACTTTCTCTCATTTCTTTCTCTTCCTCCTATCTCTCGTGTTTCTTCATCGCATATGTGTGCATGCTATGTACGCATATATGTATATATGTATACATATGTATGCATGTTTGTAAGTGCATATTTTATAAACGTATCTAAAATCTTTCTCCTTTGCTCTTTTTCTCTCTCATATATATGTTTAGATTTATGTGAGTATATGTGTTTTATATAGAGTGTCCATTTGTATGGTCTCATAAATACACATACTCTCCTCATTATTTTCTCTCCTTTATTTAAAAAAATCTATTGTCTCTCCTTTCTTTGCCCTCTCATATCTATCTTATTATTATTATTATCATTATTATTCTTATTCTCCTCTCTCTCTCTCTCTCTCTCACACACACACACACACACACACACACACACACACACACACACACACACACACACACACAGAGATGCATGCATGTATGTATATATGTATGATTCACACATGCGCTTTTTCCTTTTTACTTTTTCTATGCTCCATGTGCGTATGGGCGTACATGCATATATATTGGTATATATGTGTATGTGTATGTACATATATACGTGTGTGTTTAATACATGTGTGTCTATTTGTATGGCCTCTCTCTGTGCGTGTGTCTGTGCGTGCGCACAAATGTATATGTAGTGTGTGTGTGTATGTGTGTGTGTGTGCAATACATGTACATCTATTTGTGTGGTTTGTGTATTTCCTCTCTCGCTCTCATCGATTTTATTTTCTCTCCTTTCTTTTTCTTCCTCTTATCTCTCATCTTTCTTCATCGCATATGTGTGCATGTTATGTATCCATATGTATGTATGCATTGTATGTATATCTACATGTATGTAACTGTGTATTTTATAAATATATATCCATTCTCTCTCCTTTGCTCTTTTTCTCTCTCATATACATGTTTTGATTTATGCGGATATATATGTGTTTTATACATATGTGTCCATTTGTGTTGTCTCATAAGGACACGTACTCTCCTCTCATTATTTTCCCTCCTCTTTTATTTACTCTCTCTCTCTCTCTCCATTTTTATTCTCTCCTTTCTTTTTCCTTATCTCTCATATTTCTTCACCTCATATGTGTGCATGTGTATGTACATTTATGCATGTGGATGCATATGTATTTATTTATTCATTTATTTACTTATTTGTACGTGGATATGTGTTTACATATGTATGTGTATACATATTTGTAAATGCATGTTTTATAAGTATATCAATTCTCTTTCCTCTCTCTCTCTCTCTCTCTCTCTCCTTTTTCTCTTACTCATGTTTGTGTGTATGAGAATGTACACACGCATATATGCATACATGTTATATATACATATATGTATATATGTATTTGCACATGTGTGCATGTATTGTTTACGTGTTTTTATAGTCTATGTCACTAGAAGATATAGGCCATATACCAACTTCATTATTCATTTAAAAATGCGTCCCATAGCCACTAAAATCATTAGTTACACATCTCTACAGATCGATCGCTCTTTGCGATGCAAATAGCAATGTGTGTAGTTTACTTGCAACATAAATAGTGATGATTGCAAAGATAAAAACAATTTTGGATGGCAAGGATGTAGGCCTTACCACCCTTCTAGCCACATGTATTGAACAATGTCCCAAAAATCATTTATAAATTGAGTATACAACTTGTTATTGAAACACATACATTGTGAAAAACTCTCCTTTACTGGCACAACTTTCTTATGCATGCCATTACCCTCCTTCCCTCACCATTTATGAGCATGACACCAATTTTCTCATCCACTAAGCACCCATACCCTGGTGGGATGAATCTAAGATATACCCTCTTCCACTTATGATCATGCTTTTGGGCATAACTAGGAGACTCATGTTCGTCTTGGCATTCTTGTAGGAGTGGTATCTCTTGGAGTAGTATCCATAGGGGTGTCACTACCACGGATAGCTAAGTGAAACTTGGAGTCAGGGAACTAGATGTCCCTATAGGTGTAGCAAATATTGGAGGTAATAAGTGTCCACTTGAGCAATGGGATGGAGACACTATATCAGTGTCTCCACAACATGCACCTAAGCCACTCTCCCTAGAATTGATATAGGAGTGTGAGTAGTAGCTAGGCATGGGATCATAGCATTTGTATCTCTGCAATACCCTCTAGAACCACCCCTAGAATGAGGAGGAGAAGAAGTTTGTGGCTCTCTGAGGTATCCACTGTAACCACCACCTCCATTGGTGTAGAGTACTGACTCCAACTACTAGAGATCGATGCATTAGTGTACTAAGGTAGAACATGTAGCATGTCCATATGATAATCGACACAACTCCTAGTCTGCTATATCTCTAAAGCACATCATCTACTCCAAAGACATACATGTGAAGATCTCTTGCAACTCCTCATTTGTCATCCCTCAGCTTATCCTGTATATCTAGATTGTCTATAGTGACCTACAGAACCAGAAAATGATGTTAACACAATCAATTAAGGGTGAGGTGAAGCATAATATCATATATTTGCAAAGAAGGATATTAATTTAAAAATGTATTATAAAGTACCAATATAAGTGAATAGTCAATGAATTTAACAACAAGCTAACAACAAGCGGACACAAATACAACCGATTCTATGGCTCCATGACAAGCTCTTGGGATAGTTATGGCATACATTGGAAGGTCTATGTATAGATCCCCATTGAAAGAGACTCAAGTCTATTTCATTCTCGAAAAATTAGAGTACTTCCGTCTCTTCAGCTACATTTCCTATGCTTGTCTCCTCCATGCACACTGTGCAAGCCCTCATTATCTTAACCCTCTTGCAACAATAAAAGCCTACCACAAAGAATGAAAAAGCATTTGTGACTATTTTGTGTTGTGGAAAAATTAACAAAAAAGGTCATATACCTGCTCATAGTGACCCAACAAGACAAATATGTTGTGCAAATTGATCTATCTTTTCTCAGAATCTACCTCTAAGAATCCAAATGATCCTCGTCAAATGGTTTCCCCTGATCCTTCTAATATCACTTTAAACCATTATATATCAAATATAATAATGGAGAAGCCACACTAATCTACTGAAATAACACTTTTCAAGTTGTCAAAATACTCCATCTCATCCCCTATAATATTTAGAGCTATGGGTTGCCATCGACTCTCTTACTCAAACTACACCATGACACCACAGTCCATTTTGAAGCACATTTTGTCAATGTGCTCAACTCAAGAATGTTGTAAACATGACCAATGACACTATAGATTTTATACTATTCGTTGAAACACCCATGTTAGCTATTACGTATAATTGCTAGATACAATAATAAAGAAAGTATGTGGAACCTCTATGTGGGAGCTTTTGCTCAACTGCCAAGACCCACGGATCGCTTATTGTTTCAAGCATTCCAAGTCGAGCACTAATGGCTATCTCTCACATAGCCGACACGCCATCCATATCTACGGGTGTAGTGAGCTTACCTCCATGCCAATCAAGTTACCTCCTCTCCCGCACACTCTGGTAGCTCCACAATCCAAGTGCAAGCTTCAAGCAAGCTCCATCCTAAAGCTCCATGCTCCAAGCTCCATCACCGCGAGGAAGAGAAGAGAAGAGAAGAGAAGAGAAGAGAAGAGAAGAGAAGAGAAGAAGAGAGGAGAAGATGGAGAGCTTCTCCTCCTCAGTCCCTCACCCTCACACACTCACTCCCTCACACTCTCACACTCCCTCTCTCAAGCAAAAGCTCAAGCAAGCAAGAAGAAGAAGAAGAGGAGAGCCACTTTTGGCCACACACAAGAATGAGCTTCTCATTCACTTTTCAACTTTATATACAAAACCCTAAATCCCTTTTGGGCGATCATCCCCTTATCCCCTTTTTTACATGGCCGACCGTGGCCTACTAGGCCCTTTTTCCCATTGCCCTTGTATCTTCCTAGCTTCCTTCCTACCGCCCATCTACCTTTACAAATTGCATGGGTGAGAGCCCGGCGCTCTTTAAATTAAACTATGATGCGCTTGTGCTCTTTTACGAAAGTATTGATTCACGCTTTTTCTTGTGCGCCCTTTTCCTTTATTTAGGACTTTTCTGCATTTCTTGTGCTTCCATATTTTTCTTGGTGCGCCTTCGTCTTCCGTTTCACTTTTGCCTTGGCCTTTGTCTTCTGCTTTAGCTTTCTCAGATTTTTTACATTGTTCGTCTAACGGTTAACATTACCCCCCTCCTAGATGAGTGCCAGTCCCATGGCACTCACTGTCGTAGGTAGCAGGCTTTAGCATGCACCGAAGACGTGGGTGGCAGAGACATTGGTGGTTGCCATGGAGGAGTGTTGGTGGTGGTGTGGAGGAAGGTCGTTGGGGGCACGTTGGTGACCTAGGTGGCTGGTGGTAGGGTTGTTGGAGTTGGTGATAGGGCTGTTCTTTGTTGGGGATTCGGCACATGACGATTCTTGGCGGGCCTGCAGGACAATAAAGGATAAGAATTCAGAGTTGGGTGTCGATGAAGAGCGAATGACACTGTTGTTGGAGTCTTCAATACCTGCAATTGAAAACCTCTCATAGGTGGTCTCTCCCTAGGGGTAGTGCTAGTCTTCTCTATTGTGCACAAGACATAGTGCAATTAGTTTGGGAGACAGGTTGAACTCTAAGCAAGCTGAGAGTATTGTCCTGCACTTGAGGACCCAAACTGTGTATATACTTCGGTGCAGATATTATTTGAGTGCTCATGCATACTTAGATATTACGTAGTTAGAAGATTGCGGGCTAGTTTCTCGTCACAATGTGTGGATGAAGCAAAGTTGTCCATGTTGAGAAGAAGTATATGTGAAGGTATATGAGACATCCTTTGCATTGTGACTGCACGACGTAGCATAATTGAATACAGGGACACCGCACTTTTGGTAGCTGGAAGCTATTGGACTTGCTTGATGAGGACGGTGTTCTTTTCATGGCCAATCGTGCGGTGCTTACCACAATTGATTGCAATGGTATTAAGGTAGAGTGCAAGAGGGAATTGTGCAAGTGGGTCACGGTGACAGGTCTAACCATAGGCGAGACAAGCTCCCTAGGTATGTCCTACCCTTGATGTGCCCTGAACAATTGTGGGTGATGCTAAAGGGCTAGGGGACTAGGGACGGAGCTAGTCGACCAAGGTCACTAGACGTACCTAATTTGAGGACCCCTAGGTGCTGTGCTGTGATCGTGGGTGCTTCTTATCTTTTCGTTCGTTTCTTTTCTCTCTCTTTTTTTCTGTTTTCTTTTTTGTTTCTTTTTCTTACGCTTTTTTCTTTCTTTCTTTATTTATTTCTTTCTCTTCTCTTTTCTCCTTTTTTTTTTTTGTGACTTGCCTGAGTACAACCATTGCATTATGTTAAGGCTATCAGCCTTTCAATGGGTTAGAAAATGTCAAGCTTCGAAGGCTTGGGAAATGGATATTATAGTGATGACTGTGCCCTAGCCTCGTTGTTAGAGAAGCAGTTGTTGAGATGGGGAGATACACTTGAGATATTGCAAAACTCTTTGCGACATGCGATGTTGGTACAATTGAGGTAACAACTACTATGAGCCAACTATAGAGCTTGATCCAGAAAGAGAGCGTAGCCCATGAATATGCTTTGGGCCATGCGATGTGGGCGGTTGGCAAGGGTGATTTTTGCTTTCAGCAGCGTGGCTTTGTCGCGGCTCTTTGTGGGGTTGATGGTCTTGTGATGATCGGGCATTAAACACTTTCGCACAAAGACTTGTATCATCCTACATCCACTTGTCACTTCATGAGAGTACATGCATGGTATATGCCGCAACTATAATAAACCAGTGCAATGCAAGGAGACATCACTTATCTGAATTTCATGGTGTTGACTTAGATACTTATCACCTGCGCTTGATTAGCTTTTTCTTTTGCTAAAGATGTGAAATATATTAAACACAGATATGAAAAGTTTGTACAATTGGGGAACATGTCAACACTTAACCATTTAAAGACAAAAAGTCATGGCCACGTAGCATTTGATAAGCCTTTTATACATGGACCTGCTCTATTTGTATGAGGCAGGGCGAGTCTGGGTGGTCGGGCGACCGAGGCTGTGCTGGTGAGGGGCTCTTGTGAGGCTGGGAGGGAAAAATGTCGGCTGGGACTTGGATGGTGTAGTCCTTGGCCGCAACTATTTCCAGAATGCTTTTAAACAATGCGTCAAATTCTTGCTTGTCTCGAGCTACCCTCTCCTCTTTTGAGCACCTGGTGCTCGAGCGTTTGGTAGGAGCCTGCATGGTTGGTGTTGCCACGCCGTGTGTGCTCCCTTGAGCTTCTATTCCCCTGGCCTGGGGATCTTTTGGTCTACGTTCGGGCGGAGGCTCTTTTGCTACATGCTTCCTTCGACGGCCGATAGCGTCCTTGCAAGCCAACTGCACTTGGTGCTCCATATCAGCTATTGTAGGGGGACCTACAAAATGCAAACCAAGGATTAGGCCTCGAGACAGGATAAAACTATTTGCATGGAAGGGATTATACAGTGGGTTATCAAGCGCATATGATGAGGAGGGGAGAGGTGAGGCATGCAGTGTTTGTCGTAGAGGGATGGCCCCCATGATGATGTTCGTTTTGCCTCCAGCTATTAGCAGATATTGGCTTATGCTAAGTTGTATGGATTGATTGTCATGGAGTGGGGCAGGACTCATCCTCGGAAGGATAGACTGGAAAGGGGAAAAGGTGTATAGAAAGGGACAGTACCCCGTCTAGAGCATTAGAGTTGTTGGTCAAGGCTTCCTATGGCGGTAATGAGGGTTGCATGCCCTTCACTTGGAGGTGGGAATGGTCACATGATTTTTAAATGTGTGATGAGAGGAGGACCTGAGGAGCTTAGCCTGTCAAACCCAACTCTTCTCCCTACCCTTAACTATCATTGCTTGTGTGTGTTGATATTGTCTATATAGGGTCACACAAAAATCATTGTTTATTTATATACATATTTACGAATCCATGTCACTTCACGAGGATAAAAGCCAATTGTAGAACTTTGGATTGTACTGAAGTGTGGCACATGCATCTAGTACTCGTGGCAGCTTACTTAATATCGATAGATATTTTGCAACATTGAGTAGCATTGAACCTTGTCCGAGTCTACTGGCAACATGTAGCTCCTCCTCAGTGAGAACCTTATCAGCCAAAGAGTTCTCTTGCCTAGTTCCAGCTAAGTTCATACCCCGAATGGCAGTTAGCACTTGAAAGGAAGTTGGCTCCTAGTTTTCAAACCAACATTTCTCAAATTGACTTTGACCCTTCGATTTTCGCTTTAGTTGCTCTATCTCTAAGAGATTTGGTTGGTAGAGCACATCATTGAATGTTACAGTTAAGCATAGTTTGTCGGCTTCCTCGTTAGAGATGAGTCGCATGCGCTCATGCAGGAGCCTATCATAGTGTTCTTGCTCTTCCCAGGATAGGGAAAATGGCAAGTATTCTCCAAGCTGCTCCTTAGGGAATGCGCCCATGTCTGCAAGGACGTAGATATGTGCGAACACCTTGAGCTTAGCATCCAACTCAGTTAAGCATTCTGCGACACTTCTATGTTCAACGAGGGCTTGCTAGGTTGCTATCTCATGCAAGGTTCTAGGAGTTTGCCTAGGCTTTAGCATAGCTGGGGGCTCAGGCCTAGATGAGCAAGATTGGTCAACACTAGGATTACTTATGCTCTTGGGGATTGTGCATTTTTCCTGAGGTTTTGCTGCTATTTTGTCATGATTCTCCTCAGATGTGACTGGTATAGATTTGTCACCTTGTTGTGACAGCGTTGTGTCCACTCTTGATTGGACGATGCGAGTTCTATTGTCGGTGGATTGAGTGTTGAAAGCAAATGTTGATGGCAACGACTGCTTTGATTTTTCAGAGCACACGGATGTGTTTGAGGTTTCACCGCTATTAGGAGAGACATCAATGGGTTCATTGGTGGATGGACTTGATGCTTTATTCCCCACCTCTCCATCGCGGCATTGTATTGACTCTCCATCGATGCCTTCGTCTATAAGGCTTGGGCTTCTTTTGGGGTCTTTTACGATATTTGTAAGTCCAAAGGCCGTCCTTGGCATTGTCTCCTGACCTTCTTGTTTCAGGCATGGCCTCACTCACTAGTTCTCATTATTCGACCTGTGCTTGTATTAACTCTTCCAACAAGTCCTTGCTCTCGTCAGCAGGCTTGACTGTTATGTCAGCTTGCCTTTCCCTCGAGGTTCGATGAGGTCACCCTTGCTAAAGGTCGTGACTATCCTTACACTCGGTAGTGTCAGGTGTATCCTCTGTGCTACATAGTCGGCCTCACACTTGGTCGCCCTTTTAAAGAGTCTTCCAAGGAGGGTTCTCTTCTCACAATCAGCACTATTTGGAGGAACATGAAATATGATAGACAAGCTTTCAGTTTCAATTGTCACAAGGATTTTGCACTTCCCTATGAGTGCTTGTGGGTATTCCCCGTAAGGGCTAAGAGTTGCATTAGTCGGTGTGAGCTCTGGTTGGCCTAGTAGGGTCCATGATTCATAGGTCAAGATATTAAAATCTGCTCCTTCATCAATCAGAGCATCGATAGTATGCTCTCTTTTCGCGGTGAGTTTGACCCTAAGATAAGCAGGTGGTACTATGTCTTCATCTTCCAGGTCTTGGCTTGTAAATTTAAGCCTTCTGACAAATGCCCTTGAGTCCCCAACTGCACGACCAGATGTGGATTCTCCACTGATGTCTTGGATCGCCTGTGCAGTGCTATTCAAGGTTCATCTATCATTAGGACGGTCATATCTAGTCATGCTCGCTGTTGTAGCTTGATGTTGTTGCTTTTCGCTTTGACCAGATGCAGTCTGAATGCAACACATACGTGTTTTTGCAGTGTGGCCTTTTTGCCCTTGTTGGCTAGATTGGCCCATTGAGGTTCTAGGGTCTCTGTTTGTCTCTGTTCGGGTATGGACTTTTGATTGCTCTTTTGCAAGTGAGAATCCATGCTCGTGTAGAGCCATTACTACACTAGGGTCCAATTTGGAGGACCTGTCACGGTGCACATTTTCTCTCCAACCTACTTGGGGGAGGTGCGGAGGGGGTAGAGCCCCCTCTGCGGGGGTTTGGGGGGGCAGTCCCCCCTGGCCCGCAGGGCTGTTACGGTAAACACCATGCGCGATTTGAAGGACCATTTTTGACCAAGTTTTGAACTACTTGCTCTAGATTTTAGCCCAATGATAGATCTATGATGTGGTTTTGGCTCTATATGGTCTCTCGGTCAGTTTTAGATCTACAGGTTAAAATTTGAAAAAATCCAAATTCGGCCCAACAAGTCCGAGTTGTAGGGGCCGAATCCCCGATTTGGCCTGTTCGAGGGCCGAATGTAACTGGTCCGAATGTCAAGTTCGGCTAGTTTGAGTCTGGTTGTCCGAGGGCCAAATGGTGAATTCGGTCGAGCCGAATGTCAACTTGTCCAAGTGGGGTTGGGCCGAGTTGGCAGGGCCGATGCCGAATTTCAAAGTTGGTCCGAATGGTCGATTCGGACGGGCCGAGTGGTGGATGTTTGAGTTGAGTGGGACGAGGGCCGAATTTCGACGCATCCGAGTCGAGTGGTCTGAGTTAGGTGGTCTGAGAAGCAGTGCGCTGAGGGCCGATTCTGGGACTCGGCCTAGAATCATCGTCACTCAGAGTAGCCGAACGTGGCGCGACTTTGGCCGACGCAACGATAAATCGCTCGAATCACACGATTCAGGTCACGGCCCATCACACAAACCTCGAGATAAAAGCTATGGATGGAGGGGAAGAGTTGTATATACCTGAAATAGCCAATAAACTCCAAAATGCAAATCGGCAACCGAATCAAACCCTCATGCCCTGTTATGACAGTAGAAACCCTGATGCTTGTTTTTCTTATTTTTCTTTGTTTTTTCCTATCCTAATGCACCCAAATCACAAAGTAAATAACTAGACTATTCCAACATGCTTTTCCAAATCCAAAAAACCAAAAATCTACTTGCTAAGGAGATCGAATACCTCTTCAAACTCCCTCACTTCCTACCTATCTACCTCAAGCACCGGTTCGGGAAAAACCCTACTTCAATGCTCGATTCGAAGCGCGCAAGTGCTCAAGGCTTGAATCCGTTGGTCCCAGCACAACAGAACCAAAATGTGCGAGCTCACGCTCAACCGCCAAGACCCATGGACCGCTTATTATTTCAAGTGTTCCAAGCCGAGCACTAATGGCTACCTCTCACATAGTCAACGCACTATCCATATCTACAGGTGTAGTGAGCTTATCTCCATGCCGATCGAGTTACCTCCTCTGTTGTGCACTCTGGTAGCTCCATGATCCAAGTGCAAGCTTCAAGTAAGCTCCATCCTCAAGCTTCACGCTCTAAGCTCCATAGCCGCGAGCAAGACAAGAGAAGAGAAGAGAAGAGAAGAAGAGAGGGGAAGATGGATAGCTTATCCTCCCTAGTCCCTCACCCTCACACACTCACTCCCTCATACTCTCACACTCCCTCTCTCAAGCACAAGCTCAAGCAAGCAAGAAGAAGAAGAAGAAAAAGAAGAAGAAGAAGAAGAAGAAGAAGAGGAGACCCACTTTTGGCCACACACAAGAATGAGCTTCTCAATCACTTTTCAACTTTATATACAAAACCCTAAATCCCTTTTGGGCGGTCGTCCCCTTATCCCCTTTTTTACATGGTCGGATGTGGCCTAGGTTATTTTTCCCATTGTCCTCCTATCTTCCTAGCTTCCTTCCTACCACCCATCTACCTTTATAAATTGCACGGGTGAGAGTTCGGCGCTCTTTAAATTAAACCATGATACGCTTGCGCTCTTTTACAAAAGTATTGACTTGTGCTTTTCCTTGTGCACATTTTTCCCTTATTTAGGACTTTTCTACGCTTCTTGTGTTTCCAGATTTTTCTTGGCTCGCCTTCATCTTCTGTTTCACTTTTGCCTTGGCCGTGTCTTCTGCTTTAGATTTTTCAACTTTTCCACCTTGTCCGTTTGACGGTTAATACATGTGGTTGACTAGGACTATTGTTGACTTTCAATTTAGTAGTTGCTCATATAAGTTGATAGACAATGTCTTTTGCTATGTCCTAGATGAATGTCTAGCCTTGTTAGGTCTTTTGGGGAATAAGGCATAATCTTACAAAGCTTCCAAGAAGTTGTTCTTGAACATGATCTCATCTCTCTAAGTCATGATGTGAATATCTCATTTTTTTTTTTTTGAAATACATACAATAGACCACACAATTTGTAAGAAATCTTCAAGCAATGATAGATGTATTCATTCCAATAGAATGAATATTATTTGTAATGTTATGTATCTTTGACAAATGTCCCCCACATACACGAGATGTGACTTTGTCCAACTATGAAACCATTGTACTTGCTACAAAGTTTGAATGAAGTACGTTTTTTGTTTAAAACTTAATTCACACAGTGTAACCTAAGGCTTCTTGGTGTATTTTGAAAATATCCAAGAGCCAAGGGTTAGTACTAAGCAACATGATCTAATTGGTTAGTTAGGTACTTGGGTGATTAGAATAATACTATAGAGGTTACCTAGCTAGTTAATAACCTAATATTTATATCAATGATTAAATATTTAATTAACAAGAGTTTATCTACACACATAAAAATTTCAAAGACCAAGTTAATTAATAAGGTTAGTAATATTAATTAAAATCTATTAGTTAGATGGTAGATTTAGTAACATTAATAAAAGAAGATTAGTAAGCTAAGTTAAGTAATTTATTAGTATTAAAAGATAATAGATTAGTACTACTTAAGGTAGGTTTAATAATGTAAGACTCTATAAACCTTTGTGAATTGAGTCCATTTCTATCCCATTGTAAGGTGCCGGCTCGAGTCTACTCTATCTCCCCTGTCTCAATCATGTCAACTCCCCTAGTTTTGCTATCTTGGCTAGAGATGGTTATGCCACACATGATATCAAATTAAAACTTAATGATGGGTTGGTTCATATAATTAAACCTTAGTTAGGAAACTTGTAATGCAACTTGATTGGATCAAATAGAGTCTAAAAATGCTACCCTGTTTCTTGTTGAGATGACAACACCTTGATGTCTCCAAGGAGTTGAAGAGGATAGAATGTACTACGGAGCTTGTCCTTCAAGTATCAAGTATGCAAGACCCTTTCTTACTTGGAATCTCATTGTGGTCCCATCACATAATAACATGAAAACATGCAAGAGCCAAGATATAAAGGTCAATACTAAGTATCATTATCTAGTTGGTCAAATTAGCTACTTAGGTAATTAAAGTAGCGCAGAGATTACCTATCTAGTCACTAATGTAGTATATGTATCAAAGTCTTAATGTTTTAGTGAATAAGAGTTTTCCCAATACCTAAAGTTGTCAAAGATTAAGTTAATTAGTAGGGTGGATAACATTAGTCAAAATAGATTAGGTAGCTAAATTAGGCAGTTAATTAGTGTCTATAGATTAGATTTAGTTTTAAAGGCGAGTTAATAAGGTATTGTTAATAATGTAAAGTTCTATAAACCTCAATAAATTAAATTTCTTTCTATTCCATTGTAAGATTCTAGCAAGTGTCATCTCCATCTCCCCTATCACAATTATGTCACCTCCCATTGCTTAGTTATCTTGACTAGGGGTGGGTATATCATAATTGATTTCAACATGTAAAACATGTGAAAGGCTGTCAAAACTTGTTGCATGCTTTACTCTTGATGTGACTATAGAGTCTAGATGGTGTAAAATGGTTAAAGATCAATAGTTGCTATCACAACTCCTCGATAATGAGTCCAAAATAGTTTTAAAAATACTTAGACAAATCGAAATACGATGAAACTTTGCATGTGCACCAGTGAGGTGGTTAGTAGCTCACCTATTTTCCTTCTGTCCTCCACATTATATCTTGTTCTTGAGAATCATGGAGAAGAGAGAAGACCAGGAGGAGGAGAATAAGAGAAGAGAAGAAGAGAAGAAGGATAAATGAAAGAGAGTATTAATCTTAACTTTAATGCTCACTACTCACTCTCAACTCTCCTTAGTATCTCAATATGAAGCTCAATGTGTCACAAGCAAAGATAAAATGAGAGGAATTCACAACTCCTCGATAACGAGTCCAAAATAGTTTTAAAAATACTTAGACAAATCGAAAAATGATGAAACTTTGCATGTGCACCAGTGAGGTGGTTAGTAGCTTACCTATTTTCCTTCCATGATTCCTCCACATTATATCTTGATCTTGAGAATCATGGAGAAGACAGAAGACCAGGAGGAGAATAAGAGAAGAGAAGAAGAGAAGAAGAGAAGAAGGATAAATGAAAGAGAGTATTAATCTTAACTTTAATGCTCATTACTCACTCTCAACTCTCCTTAGTCTCTCAGTATGAAGCTCCATGTGTCACAAGCAAAGATAAAATGAGAGGAAGACACGAGCTAAAAAGATGCACTTCTTTAAAACAGTAAAATACCCATCACTTTATAAGCTTTTCACACATTTATAGGCATAAGCTCTAAAACTCTAGGTATGCATTTATTGATTCTCTTTTTTGTAAGATAGAGTGTAAGCCTCGTTTGGCCATAAATAAAGAGAGCGTGAAAGTAGCTTGTATCAATGACACCTATCATTTGTTAAAGTGGTTGTCTTGGTCTTCGATCAACTTCCTCTAGCTTTAAGTCATTTGCAAATTTTCATACTTTTATTGACAAGTTTGAGCTATTCTTGCTACTTAGATTATTGTAAGGAACTTGATGATCACTTTGACATTTATATTGATAATAAAGTGGAACAAGTTAGGTAATAACATTGGCTTAAGAGCTAATATACCACAGTCTTGCATATATTAACTTAAGCAATTGCTTATTGTTATTTTTTTCTAGTATGGATGCGTAAGAATCTATCTCTCTTCTACTATAAGAGGCTTATGGATGACCTTGCCCTTGAAAGATTTAAGGGCCTAATTATTGTAAGGAACTTGATGATCACTTTGACATTTATATTGATAATAAAGTGGAACAAGCTAGGTATATAACATTGGCTTAAGAGCTAATATACCACATCCTTGTATATATTAACTTAAGCAGCTTCTTATTGTTATTTTTTTCTAGTATGGATGCCTAAGAATCTATCTCTCTTCTGCTATAAGAGGCTTATGGATGACCTTGCCCTTGAAAGATTTAAGGGCCTATTCCATAGATATTTCTTTTAAAAACAAGAATTAAGAGTTTCCTTGACATTTTGTAACCTAGGTTGCTCTTGCTAATAATAACCTTCCATTTTACATGGATACTCTTAAATCCTATAAGGACGAGTTTAAGAGCCGTACCAATAGTGCTAATTGTCCCTACATTGAAGTCCCAATAATAACTTTGGTAGCCATTCTTGAGTCTTGTACTTGTTTTAAGATAAACCATTTATACATACAAAAAATGAGTATCTTCTTGATATGAGAAATTCAGAGTAAATTAATGTTGAGAAATATTTATAACATCATAAGGATGTGACAAGGAACAATTCCACTCAAGCCTTCATGGTTGGATATGCTTCGTTAAGAAGAACCATAGCTTGAGGAAAAATAATTTAAATTGAAAGTCTATAATGGTGGGCCGAAGTGACATGTATGAATGAGATGTCATGACTTACAAAGAATGAATCCGAGGCTCTCGACTGGACCAAGAATCAAAACATGTTGATCATGGCAGTGAAGGTGAGTGCCGAGAAGATGATGCCACTCATGAGACCATGCAAGAAACAATATTCGGAGCTCTGCATAATGAAAGTAAACAATGAAAAGATCAAGTGATGATAGAGTATCTATTGCCACGCAAAGTGGTTAGGTGGTATATGTAATATCACAAGAAGATTTAAGACAAATTCCCATTATAATTCTGAAGTTGTGAATTATAACGAGGGAGGGATTTGCATACCTAGCTAGGTGTAGTTGGCAATAGGCGGCTGCCCCCGACCACACTTAGCTATGCATGTGGTGCTCTTAGGAGAAGCTCGTGATGTTAAATACCCGAGGAAAAAGCAAGGGAAAGATCCCCTTCTCTCACATGGGAATAAACGAAAAACTTCTCGTGCTACGATGTCCTTCGACTATGGAGATGTATCTTACCGAGGGAGGAGCTAACGGTGGTGATGAAATTGGAGGGGCAGGAGGGCTAGACAGGGGTGGGAAGCTAATCATTGAGGGAGGGAGAGGGTATTGGGCAGCTGGAGCGGGAGAAGGAACAGGAACTGCTGCAGGTGGTGATGATGGGGAAGTCATCGGGGAAGAGGTGGGAGGAGGAGAAGAGACAGGGACGGCAGCAGCTGGAGATGCTGATGGTCAAGGGCCGAGGGAGGAAGAGCAGCAGCGTTGACAGGAGCCGAAGCTGGGGAAGCTGCAGAGATATTAGGGCTGGTGGAAGGAACACTAGCCGGAGGGGGCGCAGTGCTGGAAGCAGCTGGTGCGATATTGTGAGAGGAAGAAGGAGGCGGGGTGGCGATCTCATGAGACGGGGGGAGGAGCTGCGCCTGGTGCGAGTAGCGGGGAGGTGGCGATCGGAGCTGCTGGACTAATTATGGCGACGGTAGGAGTCCTTGCTGGTGATCGGCCAGCTGCATAAGCGGCTGTGCTACTTCGACGCGGGGTTGGCACTGTTGAAGGACGACGAGCTGGGCCTGCAGGTTGCCCCTCTGCACTCATGATCGCCCCCTTGGCCAACAATAGGCCCATAACTAATACAACACAAAAGCTCACCTGCTGCGCGCTCGTAAAAGAGGTATATTGTTTTCCGCATGCCATCTTGCTCTTCTCGTCTGTACACAATGATATCCCTGCCCGAAGCTTATTCTCTGAGAGAGAGAGAGAGAGATGATGCAGCTTACACGACGATATAATCCCTGCTGGAACTGACTCAGCCTGCCGCCGTGACCCGTCCTGTTTTAAAGGGTCCCAAGCTTTCAAGTTCCTGCCCGTTTGTGGCTGTCCCCCTCAAGCCAGCAATTAGCGGACACAGTGAGTGCGAGCCGTTGCACAGCGAGTTTCAGCAACAGAGATAGTGAGTGCGAGCACCAGACGTTAATATTTCTCTCCCACCTCTATCCATGGATCCTTCTAGAAGACCACATATCCATTCAATAGGGTTCAATGGATGCCTCGAAACAAGCTCCGAGGACGGTTGGAATACAAAGTAAGTCAGCTAGATCTGGACTCATGAGTCATAGCCTTCACTCAAAAGTTAAAACATAGCTCGGAGCTAACGCAAAAACCTTCGGGCTTCTGCCTTGACAAATTTAAGGTTTTTTCTTAGGTTTGGAGGTTTTCCGTTCATAGTACAACTAAAACGACCCCTAGATTTTAGCATTAAAAATTTCAAGAATTAGCACGACCCTCAGGTTCTACAGTCAAAATTTTCAAGTTGTTTTCGAAAGTAACAAATTCTTATTCATTCATGAGGGCATAGCCCTTTTGAGTACATTTATTTTGGGAAAGTAGAACAAGCTGATTGGCATATCAGTTTAGGGAAAATAGGATTGTGTTACATTCGGCTACAGGGACTGAGTAATAATATGGAGAGGGGTCATGGATTTTCAGGAATCGATAGGTCATAGGAAGCTTGGGGTATCCCTTCCTTTGATACCCATTCTTCTCATAACGTCCCAACACCTTGATTCTGTCGGCAAGGATCACCCACTACCCCTTGATTTTTCATGAACATTAACATGAGCTAATTGCTCTCCACTTATGATTTTGCGAGTTGGTCAATTCACATCAAACATTCTAGAGTTCAGCTTACCTTACTTGGCATATGAAAACTTTGAAGTGCCAAGTACCAATTGAAGGATCCTTCTTGAAAACCACATATCCATTCAATAGGGTTCAATCAATCTCCTCATAACCACCACTAACCCACTTTGTAACGTTAATTGTAGACATACATCATGCTAAATTACTTATTTGAGAATGAACAATTATTACTTCATGAAGGAATAGATGGTTGCAATAAGCTTAAGAGTTATCATTTTTCAGAGACTGGCATGTATGGGAGATATGTCATTACACCCCAATGAGGAATAGGCTTAAAGAACTAGAGAAAAGGCCAAAGCTAGTGAAGAGAAAAAAGCAAACAGCACCTCAAGGTCCTCTAATGGATTCACCGAGTTTTGCATATTGTAGTCACTATAAAATGATAAGGTAAGATTGTTACTATGTTTTCGTAATGATGCATGTGAACACACTTATGGCCACCATGGCACTTTTTTTCCATATTTAGAAGGCTTATTTTCCCTAGCATTGTATACATTTCTATTCACTTAAAGCTAGCATACCAAGCCTCCTAAATCTTCTCCATTGATACCTCTCAATAGACTTTAAGTTATGCTTTCTCAAGCTTCTTCTATTTCTACCTATGTACTCGCATTTCGACAGTTCAACAATTAGTATTAGAGCATGCTTTGATCTCTTGGAAAGAGGTGTCAATACCATTCGCTCCTTAGATTGAAATGAGATTTGATGATTTTCTCTAGTAAAAAAATATTCATAAAATATTGTAAAGCCATTGAAGGTCGGTGTCATCGGATTTTTGATTTGGTTTCATTTTGGCCTCCGTTTGTATTGCTGCTAGTATGGCATAAGTTATTTTTTCATTTTGTGCAAAATTGTTGATAGTAGCTAGTTTTGTAGGTAAAAGCCCTTACATTCTCCTTTGTCCTATGCTACATAGTTGATTTTGTACATAATTTCCTTTATATAGACAACTTTTGTATCAAGTATAGTGAACAACCATAACAATGATTTATTTTGTATGTTGGATGTTGAGGATAAGTTGGATGAAGCCAACAATCCATTGTGGGCTTGTGTCATATACTAGTGGCATTGTGGTATTTTGGAACTCATGAGTGTAGGAGAAACAACAAAATAAAGTGCTATTGAGGATGGTGTATGTTTTGGTTTTGCCCAATTAGTTAATACTAGAGCACCACACCTATCTACTCATGATAGACAAGTTTTTGACAAAGATCAAATATCTTAAGGAGCAATTGATTGTTGTTGCAAATGAGATGTTGCAAGATAGCTCACTTATGCAATTTGTTCTTAATGGTGTAGTTAATTCTTACTAGGATTTTATATCTACTCTTTTTTTGATGATGAAAGAAAATCCAAATACTTTTTCCTTTGTTGAGTAGATTTTTCCTTTGATGTAAGAAATTTTTTTAACATAAAATAGTCCATTATGCATGTTACAAACCAAGTTTTTAGGGCTAGTAAAAAAGGTAGAGATAAAGCTTCCTTTTTTGGTAGGAAGCAAAAATATGTAAATGACAAAGAAGGGCGATAAGGATGAGAAGAAAAAAAGAGAGTAAGATGTTTTGCAAGTACTATAAGGAAAACGATCATGTGATTAAAGGTTTGTCTTAAACTAGTTGTGACCTTACTTCTAAATTAAAATGTGATTTCAAGGAGCAATGTAGTTATGACTCTTCTTTATATGATTCTTATACATTTGCTGTGGATTTAGATACATGATACTTTGATGGTGGTGCCACAAAGCATATTACTTCTCTATGTAGTTTGTTCACTCTTCTTGAGCTTTCTTTTAAGGGTGATATTGTTATATGTGCCAATAAATTCTCTTATCTTGTCAAAGAATTTAAACAGATTCTCTTATCTTCTCTTAAGGGTGATATTGTTATATGTGCCAATAAATTCTCTTATCTTGTCAAAGAATTTAAACAAATTGTGTTGCATATTGTTCATGTAGTAGATGCTTTGTATATATAAGAGATGAAGAGTAATTTACTGTCAATTTTTGTACTTACCAAGATTGGCTTGATTGTGAAGTTTATTGAATAGATGTATAAACTAAATAAATATGGTAGATATGTGGAAGACATGGCATGTGTAGCTATACATTCACATGCAATTTTAGACGCAAAGCTTTGAAATACATGTTTTGGTCATGTGAATTTTGCTAGTTTGTTGCACCTACAAAAATTTGATATTGTGTCTTCATTACCTACTTTTGAGATCTTGGAATAAATGCCAATGGTCAATAGCTAGGTACGTACTCCTTGTATAAGTATACACTGTACAATCATATATAAGTAAAGATGGCAAAGAACAAGGGTACCATTCATTGTATCCACAAAACTCTCATGTGCTTCTCTCCTCCCCCCCTCTCTCTCTCTCAACCCTCTTGCACTCCATAGCTTCTATCTCGTATCCTACCATTGATTTTCTCTTAACTAGTACCAGAGCAGCGTTTGTAAGAGCTTGCGCTTGGAGTGAGGATCATGTGAGTAAATCTTTGTCATGATGATTGACAATTTGAGCTTGTTCTATGACATTTTTGCTTCCAGTCTCCATCTTAATAGAGATAATATTCTCATCATTGAGCTCTATATATAAGTCAAACATATATTCCAACTTGGAGAGCCATTAAGGCTTGATTCAAGGGCTTCCATAGCTTGATTTGGTTGCATTTGGGCAGTCTTTAATGGTTGGAGTTGATGTAGACTGGATTGGTTTTGGATTCTTCAAAGGAGGTTTTGCTACATGCAAAGAGAGAGAGAGACTTGATGGTTTGATGAGATAGTGATGTCTAAAGGCTCTGCTACTTATCCAAATGCTCTAGGAGATTGTTTATAATGATAATGCCATATTTGGATAAATTTTCAATGTAGGCTACTCTCCCATTTGTGTCACATTTTTTGGCCTTCTAGAAGCTACAAGGTATCTATCTTATCATGAAACTCATTTTTGCAACCTTTGAATTAAGCTTAATTGAGATAGGATCAGTTTCACACTATCAAAACAAGAAACATATACTTTGAAGGTTGTTTTGCTTGAGATTAACAACTGGGAAATTCCAAAAAGAATTACAAAAATATTAGTATGTGCTAAAGAGTGTTTTTGCTATTATGGTATTGTCTTTGCGATTGTGGCAATGACCACTTGATTTTGCAACTTTGAATTTTATAGTTGATTTATCTTGGTTGCATGGTATACATTTGTCTTAGTTTTGGGCTCTCAATGCTATTTTAGTCATTTTTTTTGCATTGTGAGGCATTGTTACCTTTATTTAGTCTTCTTCGAGCTTGCAATTGGACAAATCCCACTATTTTGGTATATAGGACATAATATAACTATGATAGCTTATTTATTAATATCTAAAAATTTATTATTTAATATTGAAAAATAGGGTATCAGTAATTTTTCATATTGCAAAGAGCAAATTTATAATATATTAGTTCTAGAGAAGCATGTAAAACCAATCAAGTGCAATGCTACTAACCCTGAGGGTATGGATGCATATATATGGGAATACATGGATGAGCTGACACATTCCACTATTATGTTGATACTCTCGAAGTTTGTGTATTTTAATATAAAAGCCATGGTAGATGGTGGTATATGCAAAAAGCTTTATGAATTGTATGAGAAAGAAAGTGTTGCTTCATTTACAAGTATAATGGTTGAAGAAACTCATTGATCTTTGCATGGAGGAGAATAATTCTATATCCTAACCATATTAATAAGTTTAATACTATTTTTAGCCAATTGATATCACAAAAGATCATTTTCCATGATTTAATTAAGGGTACATTCTTGTTGGTTAGCTTGCTTAAGAGTTGAGATGCTTTTAAGACAACCACTAGTAACTCCGCATGTATAGATAGTCTTATGAGTGCTAACATTGAAAGCAATTGGCTCATTGAGGAGGTGAATAGAAAGAACAAGGCATGTCAAAGAGCTCCAATGCACTCATTATGAGAGGAAGGTGAAATGTTAAGGGAAACTCATGAGAGAGGCAAGTCAAAGAGGAAGTCCTACAAAAAGAAGAATGTGGAATGCCTCTTTTGTATAATAAAAAGGATATATAAAGAAGGATTTACTACAACTGGAAGAATAACAAAAGGGTAAAAAGCAAAATGAAGATGGTAGCAAAAATGAAGAGAAGGGTAAGGAAAAGATAGAGGAGATTAATGCATGTAGCATGATGATGGAGACGTCTTATACATATTCTCTTTTGGTGATGCATTCTTAATTGCCATGGATAATAGCATGCAATGTAATTGGCTTTTGCATTCTAGAGCGACATTCCATGTCACTTCATATAGAGAGTATTTTACTACTTATGATATTGGAAAATGAGGACGTGTTGTCTTAGTGATAATAACTTTACATTTGTCACTGCCTAATCGATAATGGGAAATGAGGATATATATTTGTCACTACGTAATGGATCTTTTTTTGTCTTATAGAATATGAGGTACATTGCAAACTTGACTAAGAGACTAATTAGTACAAGATAGCATGATGATTGTTCTTACAAGTTTATGTATATAAAATTCGCAAAGATCTCTTATTATTTTCAAATCCAATGCTTTAAATCCTTTGTATGTTTTGGGATTAAAAACCATGTTGTAGCTATCATTGAACAATCCTTAGTTTCTTTATAACATCTGCATTTTGGGACACACATTTGCTAGTTACTGAAATAAAAGCATGGTAGTATTTGAAATATCTTTCATATTTGAACTTCTTTGATTATGGTTTTTGTGAGCATTGTGTTTTTGATAAACAAACTAAATTGTCATATAAAAATGGTGATGGTACTGGAAGTTTAAAGTGTTTGGATTTGGTTCATAATGACTTGTGTGGGCCTACGTTTATGATCTTATTAGGTGGAGCTTCATATTTTGTCAACCTATTGTTTTGTATCATTTTTGTGATAATGGTAGAGAAAAGTGGAAATCCCATCATTGAGAAGTTAGACAAGAATAACTATCCATCATGCAAGTTCCGTGTGACAAACTTCCTTATTGAAAAAGATCGTCACAAGCTCATTTCAGTTAAAGAAAAGAAGCCATAGTTGAGTAACCCTGTGATTGAAGATAAATTAAAGGCATGAAATGAATGCATTGCAAAGGACAAAAAGGTGATATATTGGCCATCTAGAGTTGTTGATAATACTATGCTAGGACATATAAAAAATGTAGAAACGTCACATGTAACTTGGAAAATTTTTGAGAACATGTTTTCAATAAATACAAAGACATGGAAGATTTAACTCAAGCAAGAGTTGAATACCTTGAAGAAAGGGAAAATGTCTGCCAATGAGTATGTTTTGAATGTGAGGAGCATTGTAGATGCATTGACAACGATTGATGCAATAGTGATCATGGGATAGGAAGACAACCTATCAAATCCACCAATTGATTTTCACATTCAGAAACCAGAAAGAGCATCAAGTTGCTACAAGAAAAATACACACAACAAAACACAATACAACTCTCACCCTACCCCTTGATAAAATCAAGGCATGAAGATCCACAAGGGATAGGCCAAGGATAGTTTGATAGAGGTCTAGAGCTAGTCGGTAAAACCAACTTCTCTAACACAGATCGGCTAAAAAGAACTATCAAAGGAGCCATCCTAAGTGGTGGTTTGACGACTTGCCTATATCAAACCTAAGACAACTAGATCAGGAACTCCTACTAGGCAAGGTGTCAGACATAATAACCTTCGGCCGGGCAAGTAGCCCAAGACAGCCATTAATTAGTGTGTCCTGGACAAGGGCAAGAAGTGTCAAGGTTCGAAGTTCGGGGGATACCCTCAGATTTCTTGCTAAATTGGGCAGGACTTGTCTATTTGGGAACACCGATTGGGTGTAGCATGAAAATAGGCCCTAGAGACCCGATTAGAAGGTGGAAAGAGGGTATATTTGGTTGGGAGGTGAGTAAGACACACAAAAAATCTTCTTCTCTTTCTCACATTTGGTATCAGAGCGTGTGGGTTTCCAAAAAAAGATTTGGGGGGTTTTTGTTACGACCACACAGGTGAGATCGTGCGGCAATCGCGAGAGCGCACAGGAGTGGGTAGCGTGAAGGCATCTCTGCAACACACCACAGAAGACAACACAACACCGCATCTCTGCAACACGCCACAGAAGACAATGCAATGCCTCTTTCTGATAGCACCCACCACAAGGCCCAGTGGCAGCCCAAAATCATGCCAATAGCACCACCCCAAGGCACACTCCATCAGACAAGAGAGCTTTCTCTCTTTTACTTAAGAGAATGACTATCTCCCTTCCACCTTTTATCCTTAGTAAATTCCTTGTGGCACTCTGCATGTGGGATAGAATCTTGTTTTTACCAAGCTTGTGAGCCCTCCATTTCCTTGTAAAAAACAAAGGGTGTTTTTTCTCCTTTTTTTTTGAGCACATTTTCTAAGATCTATAACTTCTTGGTATGACATCCAAATTACAAATCGATTTCACGAGCTTCGAGGATGATTTGAAGAAAAGCTTCTGAAGTATTATCATTGCCAATTTAGCTTGGGAGAACTTTCAAAATTTCGCGCCAAAGTGACCTCTTGAGAGGCGGGCAAAAATTGGGATTTTTGGGCTCCAACGGACTTCGATTCAAGTGCTGTTAGTTCCTGTGGTTTTCTTACATTGATGAGTATCGAATTTCAGCATATTTGACTTCTGGTTTTGACTAGTGAGGACATTTCAAATTGCTTTTGTGGTGCCAGATACACTTTATCTCTACCTTTTGGGGCTTAAAATTCAGTACTTTGAGTGCGTCTATGTATGCTTGAAAGTGTGGATTTTGTGTATTTGGATGTTTATGCATGGTTTCAAAGAGGATTTTTTGACCTATTCAGCTTTGCACTTTTGTTCGAAATGTACAAAGACGCTTGCTTTTGACATGTATGCTTCTTGTGGATAGTACTTGTGCGCAAATATAGCAATTTTCTGAAAGTAATGGTATTTACGCTTACCTTGCTTTTGTTGGTTTGAATTATCAATTAAAAAAAAAACATCAATTAATCAATGATGTCATGCACTAAAGATATGCCTTTGAATGACATTGATGTAGAGGAAGAACCTCTTATGCATGATGACGAATTGCCCTCTTCATCTAATGATGTGCGTAATCGTCTTTCTAGTTTGGAAGGCACTATGCAAGTTTTGCTTGAACAAATGCAAATTTTAACTCGAAATGCTTTGGATAAAGGCAAGAGACCTTTAGATGAGAGTTTACGTGATGCATGTATGCATGACACACAAGTTATACATGACTCCTCCGTTGCCAGAAGCTAAGTGGCAACTTAAAGACCTTAAGCCGCCTAAGTTCAATGGCATGGTGGCACAAAGGACTGCAGATGCGGTGAGACAGTGGCTCTCTAAATGGGAGCAGTGTTTTAAGTCATGCCATATTCATAAGGATGCTTTAAAGATACAACAAGCTACATATAATCTCATGGATGCCGCTCACCGTTGGTGGCGAAAAATTGAGCAGGATCATGCAGAGCCGTCTACTTGGATTGCATTTAAGACATTGCTTTATAATAATTTTGTCCCTCTAGATGAGCGGACAAGGGCTCTAGATGTGTGGTTCTTCATAGCTCAAAAGAGATACTCTGTCCAGGAATATGCGGACAAGTATAGAGAGA
The DNA here is from genome assembly GCF_053477565.2 of Lygodium microphyllum. Classification (NCBI taxonomy): domain Eukaryota; kingdom Viridiplantae; phylum Streptophyta; class Polypodiopsida; order Schizaeales; family Lygodiaceae; genus Lygodium; species Lygodium microphyllum. The sequence goes on along the minus strand of NC_141161.1, from coordinate 85,161,757 downwards.
TTCTGTTAAAGGTCCCTGAACATATTCTTGACTTTTTGCAAGTGCATAAATTTGTCATGGGCTTAAAAGAAACCTTAAGGCTACTTGTCAGGAAGGAGAGATGTAAAACCTTGAATGAGGCAGTGGAGCTTGCATTAGTCCTTGAAGATGGGAAGGCCCAGAGATTTCCTTGGACTAGAGGTGCATGCCCTGTCTTTACTCCTGCAGTTGCACCTAGTGCTCCTTGTGCGAAGGACACTAGAGAAGTGCATATGATCAAGATTGTGACAAGTACCAAGAGGAAGGTATCTGCTATGGCTGAGAGAGCCTACAATAAATCCATGCTCACTCCATAGCAAAGGGAGAAAGCAATGAGAGAAGGACTCTGTTACGGATACTTGGGGCAGCATAAATTTAAGGCTTGTCCCAAGAAGGCAAGAGTTAGTGCTCAAATGGTGCTTAATCCAATGCAGGATGTGGATAAGGAGAGAGATTACCTAGATGAGTCACCTCCACATGACCCTAGCTGTCACAGTAACAAAGAAAGTACCAACTGTGCCAGATGTAGTGTTATTGCCTGAGGCACAAAAGGGGTACCAGTTTGCTAACACTGAGCTCATTGTAATGAAAGGCATAGTGGCAAGATGCCTTGTGCATATTTTATTTGATACAGGCTCTTCACATAATATTATTAACTCTAATCTCGTCAAGAAGCTGAAGCTCAAGACTACCCCTTCAGAATATAGTTATTCGGTAGAGCTAGCTGACGGGATGGGTACAGAGACATGGGATCAGCGAGTTGTTGACCTCCCTGTACAGATCCAGTCCTATGAGGATAGATTGGATTTTGAAATTACACAGCTTGCAAGATTCGACCTAGTAATGAGCAAGCAGTGGCATGCAAAGAAGAGACCTATCATTGACTTCTCTTCTCATATTTATCAATTTGAGCACGAGGGCCGACGATTGTTGATTCATGGAGAACCGAATCTCCAAGAAGCAAAGATTCTCTCGATGACCAAGGCGCTCAAGATTGACTGTAAGTCTCTTTACTTTTGTTATATTTTAAATATTTCTAAGTCAAAGGATGACACGGATAAAGGTGGAAGTTGCACAAGTATCCCTTCGGCCTTATCAAGTAAAATAAGATCCCAATTTCCTGATGTATTTAAATATGATCTACCTCTTGGTTTACCTCCTCGTAAGAACGTGGAGCATAGGATTGAGCTTGTCCCAGGAGCTAATCCAGTTGCTAGACCCTCATTCAGGATGAGTCTACAGGAGGAGAATTAAGTTCGTAAGGTGGTGGATGAGTGCTTAAGCAAAGGATTGATTAGACCTAGCTTTTCACCCTTTGCATCCCCTGTTTTACTTGTAAAAAAGAAAGATGGTTCTTTTCAAATGTGTGTAGACTACAGGGCTTTAAATAAAATAACTGTCAAGCATATCCTAGGCCTCGTATTGATGATCTCTTGGATGCTCTAGGTGGTGCTTCTATCTTTAGTAAGATTGATTTAAAAAGTGGTTATCACCAAATTAGAGTAAAGAGATGAAGATATTTCTAAAACTGCTTTTAGAACAAGATTTGGTCAATATGAGTATTTGATTATGCCTTTCGGTTTAACAAATGCTTATGCTACTTTTATGATGTTAATGAATGACTTACTAAGACCATACATGGGCAAGTTCGTTGTAGATTTTATTGACGATGTGCTTGTGTATAGTAAGAGTATCCATGAACATGAGTCACATTTGGTGACAGTCTTTGAAACTTTGTGGGAAGCAAAACTCTATGCTAACCTAGACAAGACGATTCTATGTTTAGCAGAGATATAATATTTAGGTCATATTGTATCTGCTGATGGGATTAAGATGGACCCCAAGAAGGTTGTTGTGATACTTAGTTGATCGACACCCCAAAATGAAACAACTCTTCGTTCCTTTTTGAGATTGTTAGGATTCTATAGGAGATTTATATACACATACTCATATATAGCTACTCCTATGACATATTTATTGCAAGATATGGTGCCCTATGTGTGGACATCAGTGCAACAAGAAAGTTTTGAGACTATGAAACAAGCAATTTCTACTGCCCCTGTTCTCAAGATAGTTGATCATGAGAAACCATTTGTTTTAGAAACAGATGCAAGTAGCATCACGATAGGTGCAGTCCTTAGCCAAGAAGGCAGGCCAGTAGCTTTTGAAAGCAAGAAGCTTTCCCTAAGCCAACAGAATTGGCCAGTTCATGAACAAGAGCTTTATGCTATTGTTCATTGCCTTAAAGTTTGGCGGCACTATTTATATGGTGCAGATTTTAAACTTTATACAGATCATCATACCCTTAAGTATTTTTGTAGTCAACAAGATCTTTGAGGGCACCAAGCTTGATGGGCTGAAATGATACAAGAATTTCATATGGAAATTCTATACAAGAAGGGTAAGGATAATGTTGTTGTTGATGCATTATCTCGTATAATGTATCAAATGAGCTTTACAATTATAGAAACCTCATTGCTTCAAGAAATAAAGAAAGCACAGTTAGAGGACTCTTATATGGAAAAAATTTATCAAGCCATAGAACGAGACTCTTTGATTAGGGATGGACTAGATACTTATGTTTCATTACCTACTGTTATTTCTGATAAGGCAAGTTCATTTAAGAACTTTTCAATTGAGAATGGGTTTCTTAAACGAAAAGGCAAGATCTGTGTTCCTAGTGCATGGGAACTATGAAAGAAAGTTTTGTTTGATAACCATGATGTGCCTTGTGCAGGACATCCTGGTATTGATAAGACCATACAGCTTGTTAGAAGGACATTTTGGTGGCCAAAGTTGGCCAAGGATGTTTGCTAATATGTCCAACAATGCTTTCAATGTCAAGTTAATAAAGCAGAAAGGGTGAAGCCAGGAGGTTTGCTAATGCCATTACAAATTCCAGAATCTAATTGGAAAAGTATTTCCATGGATTTCATTGTCGGCTTACCTAGAACCCAAAGACAAAAAGACACTATCCTAGAGATAATGGATCGCTTCAGTAAAATGGCTCATTTTATAGCCACTCGTGAAAGTGTGGAAGCTCCACAAGTCACAGATTTGTTTATTGATCATGTGTTTAGGTTGCATGGTCTACCTATGTCCATTGTGTCTAATAGGGATGTCAGGTTTACTGGTCATTTTTGGCGTCATGTCTTTGGTCGTTTAAAAGTGTCTTTAAACATGTCAAGTGGTGATCACCCAGAAACAGATGGTCAAACAGAAAGAGTCAATCAGATACTAGAAGACATGTTGAGAGCATATATATTTGATAAACAAACAGATTGGGATACACATTTGTCTTTGTTAGAATTTGCGTATAACAATAGATCTCATAAGGCGACAAGTTTGTCTCCTTTTGAAATACATTATGGAATGAATCCAAGTTTTCCTAGTACAGTAAGGTCAGATGAGAAATGGCTAGCTGCGGCAGAATTTCTTACTGACATACATGCTAATATTAAAATTGCTCAAGACAAGTTACAGCAAGCTGCTGATAGGGCTAAGCATTTTGTAGATAAGAAAAGGTCAAGTAGGATCTTTGAATTAGGGGAAAAAGTTTTTCTCCAAGTACCAGCCAAGTCGTTTAGTTTATCGATTGGAAAATGTCCAAAGTTATCTCCAAGGTATTGTAGACCGTGGAAAAATTATTCAGAAGCTAAGTGATGTAGCTTACCAATTGGAACTTCCTCCTGGATGCCGTGTTCATCTAGTGTTTCATGTTAGCAAATTAAGAAAGTATATCTCACGTGATGATAATCTAATTGATGGTATGGTACCTTTGCAGGAACAGGATTCAGTTGTTGACCATGGACCAGACAAGATACTAGATCGGAGAGAGAAACGGTTGCGTAATCGTACTCTCCAACGAGTATCTAGTTGCATGGAAGGGTCTACCAGTTATTGATACTACATGGGAATTAGAAACTCTGATTTGACGACACTTCCCATCACTAATCATTGAGGACAATGATTTTTGAAAGGGGGAGAGAATGTCAGACATAATAACCTTCGGCCGGGCAAGTAGCCCAAGACGGCCATTAATTAGTGTATCGCAGACAAGGGCAAGAAGTTCCAAGGTCCGAAGCTCGGGGGATACCCTCAGATTTCTTGCTAACTTTGGCAGGACTTGTCTATTTGGGAACACCGATCGGGTACACCATGAAAACAAGCCCTAGAGACCTGATTAGAAGGTGGGAAGAGGGTATATTTGGTTGGGAGGTGAGTAAGACACATAAAAAATCTTCTTCTCTTTCTCACACAAGGACTCCTATAGCTGGGTCTTTCGTTTTTAGATACTTTTGATTGATCACTTTTTTATACTTCAAGACTTGATATTTGGGTGTGTAAGAAGACAGGAGTTGAGTGTATTGTGACCTAAGGAGAACATGACATTGGCCTCAGGTCCTCAGCCTCAGGTCCTATCTCGGCACCCAAGAACATACTATGGTTTGCCAAGGCGACACTAAATCCTTTTCTTTTCAGTCACTTTTATTTTCGCTTCAACCATCCTTATTTATTTTTTGGCTAAATGTTACCCCCAAGAAGAGATGACATCGGCCTCTTGGGACTCATCCCTCTCGGAACATACCAGGTCTTTGCAAGGCAATGTTACCCCCAAGAAGAGATGGCATTGGCCTCTTGGGACTCATCCCTCTCGGAACATACCAGGTCTTTACAAGGCAATGACCATTTGCTCTTTGGATTTTTTCTTTCTTGATTTTCTTATTTTAGGGCTTAGAACCCCTTTTTACACACCTCTGTATACTAGGTTTCCAAAGATAGTTATCATTTTCTGTCTTTATTTTCGGCAGGCTAGTAAGATAGGGTCATTAAGGACTACTCTAAAAAACAGATCTTTAAATACCTAACAATGTCTTTACAAGAGGCATGGACAACTGCTCAGACCTCCCCCAACTATAACCAAACCTTGGGACTTCATGCCTTGACTTGCTTTTCCCCAAAAGAGGAAAAGTCCCCACATACATATGCATATATAGCACAAAGGGAAAGAATTCATAAAGGAAGGATATCACCTAGACTTGGCCACAAAAAGCTTCTACACAAAAAGAGGCTTGCTCCAAGTACTCCATTGAATATGTTTAGTATAGCATTAAGATAAGAAACCATTAAAACTGCACCCGCACCAAACAAATACATGGCACTCTTGGCCTTATGAAATCAACTAGTGCATTGCAAAATAAATGGCCGTCTTGGCCTAACAAAATAAAGCGTTAAATCCAACTAGAATGGCCCTCTTGGCCTAATGAAAATATAGCTATAAACTACACTATTCAATATCCTATTGAAACAAATCCTTGGCCTCCACATAAGCCCAACTGAAGCACAAAACTAGACCAAGGGATAGGCTACTTAGGCCCTACACTAAATGCATCAAATTATTGGCTAACCCCTGCAATGGAAAGGGGTGTCTAGCAAATATGTCATTGAATGATCCTATAACACCATATTGGGGAATATGGGAAATAAGTTCAGGACACGTGGTCAAATCTTTGGATTTGTCATAACTTGAACACTATAACTCCCTGATGATGATAATTTGGTTTCATCTACTTTGGGTGGCCTTAAGAGTGAGAATGCTTGAAAATCATTTGTCACTTTTGTATATGTACGGAAGTCATTTCCAAATTTGATAAGTTGGCCTCTTCCATGATAACGGAGAAGAGATCAATATGTAGGGTGAATCATTTGAAAGAAGTGGTAAACATGTCCAAGCATTTTACTCAAGTTTAGGAAGGGAACATGGTAGATCCTCTTAGAGAGGTTGTGGTATGGAATGTGCTATTGATAACCAACAAAATAGGTTAAATCATCAATTCAATGAAATGTAGGTTTCAAGAGATTGTGAAAACTTTAGAGGAAAGGGGAGCTCTAGAGGAAGAGGTGGATGGAAAAACAAAGGTTTTAGCAATTCTAGTATTGTATGATATTATTGTGAAAAAATAGGTAATATTGCAGCCCATTGTTATGCTAAGGAGGATGATATCCACAATGGTAAATTGCAGTAGTAAGAAAACTATGCATAATCTTCACGATAGAATCAAGAAAAAATGAGCGTCTTTTTGTTATGCATCATATGATGGATGTTGTTACAGGATAGGGGACATGTGATGATGTATGGTATGTTGATTCAGGTGCATCTAATTATATAACCAGTCATGAATGATTTGGAGAGATGTAGGATTTACAAAATCCAGGCTATATGTAGAGGGGTGATGATTCATGCCATCCAATTTCACGCATTGAAAAGGTTCCCTTATCCTTGTATGATAGCCAAACAAAGAGTTTGTCAGATATATTACATGTGTCATTAATCACAAAGAATTTAGTGTTTGTTGGCCAAATAGTAGAGCAAGGAATGCAAGTTTGATTCAATGAGAAATGTCATTTTGTAGAAGACTTTAATAATATGTGTAGGTTGGTTGCAAAATGAAGTAGAGTTGGTTTCACTTTAGATGCTAGAATTCCTATTATGAATGCTAAAGCAAATGGAGTGGTTGAAGACATTGAAATATAGCATAAATGTATTGGACATACAAATGTGAAAATATTAAAATTAATGCAGTCCAAATGATTAGTTATAGGATTACCTACTTTTAGAGTTGTAAAATTTTATAAAGTGTGTGAAGCATGTCAATTTGGTAAGCAGGCAAGACTATATTTTTCACATGATGGAGATGTGGATAGAAATATACTTGATATTGCGTATACAAATGTTTGGAGGCCTACATATAACATATTTTTCGATCGCAACAAATACTTTGTTATGTTTATTGATGATTGTTCAAGAAAGCTACGGGTATATTTCATGAAGAAAAAAAGTGATGTATTTGAGCACTTCAAACCTTCCAAAGCTGTTGTTAAAACAAAAATAAGCTTGAAAGTTAAGTGCTTGAGATCAGGTGGAGGGGGAGATTGCCTCTCTAATAAGTTTAGTGACTCTTTGAGATCTCATGGAATAAAGAGATAGTTTACTTTGCAGGTATCCCATTGCAAAATAGGGTTATAGAAAGGAAAAATAGACATATTGCAAAAGTTGTATGGGCATTGATGGCTAAAAAGAATATGCCAAAATACTTTTGGTCTAAAGTTGTTCATATGGTTATCTATATTATGAATAGAACTCCACAACTTTAGTTCATGGGATGATCCCTCAAGAATGAGTCATAGGTAAGAAGGCCAATGTATCACACTTGAAAGTATTTGGTTGTATTGTATATGTTCACATGCTAGATGAATTGTGAAAGAAGCTTGATCTAGAGGCTAGAAAATGTATTTTTATTGGATACTCTTTAGAGCAAAAGGGGTATTCTTGTTATAGTCTTGTCATAAGTGAGTTTAGAGTAAGTATGGCTGTTATTTTTGATGAGATGAGTAGTAAATATGCATCTAATGGTGATGCATTGGACAATGATGATGATCATGATAGTTATGTGCAAAAAAAAAATCAAGAATCACGGAGTCTTAGTAGACTAGAAACATCATTGAGTACTGCATCTATAGTTATTCCTTAGTTTGGGAGATTGAGTAGTTCCACATCTTTAGGTGCATCTACAAGTGTTGCATGTAAAGACAAAGGAAAGAAGAAAGTATCACATGGTAATAATGCATCTACTTGTCATTTGGGATTTGATGAAGATTCTAGTGGTTCAGAGAGTTTGGATGACGAGCTTAGTATTCCTTCAGTTAGGACACCAGCTGTGTAGAGAGCACATGGTAATGTAAAGGCTCCACTGAGTGATCTAGTCTCAATCGAGTTGTACGTAGGTCTAGTAGGGTAAGATACCCTTTTGAAAGATTAGTTTTGAAGGTTATGAAGCTCACCATTATGCTTATATGGTAAAGGTGATTGAGAAAGTTGAACCCACTTGTTTTGAGGATGTTGTTGGTCGTACTCATTGGGAAACAACAATGGATGAGGAGATGGCTGCATTAGAAGCTAATAAGACTTGGAATCTAGTATCTTTTCCTAAGGGTAAAAAAGCTATTGGCTGTAAGTGAGCTTACAAAATCAAGCATAATGCAGATGGTTCTGTTAGCATGTATAAGGCCAGGCCGCTTGTTACAAAAGGCTATGCTCAAACATATGGCATAGATTATGAAGAGACATTCAGTCCAATTGCTAGGATGGAAACTGTTAGATACATGATTGCTTTGGCAGTAGCCAAAGGTTGGAATTTGTAGAAAATGGATGTCAAGAATGCCTTCTTGCATGGTGAATTACAAGAAGAGGTATATATGGAGCAAGCAACAAGTTATGAGGATTTAGAGCATTCGACATATGTGTGCAGGTTAAAGAAGATGCTCTATGGGCTGAAGCAATCACCTAGAGCATGGTTTGACAAGATCAAAGAGTACATTGTCAACATTGGCTTTTATGTTTCTAATAATGATCACTCACTTTATGTGAGAAAGGGAGATACAAGATTGGTCATCATAGTCATATATGTGGATGTCTTAATTATTACAAGTGACAAAGTAGTGGGATTACTGAAGTTAAGGACTTTTTGAAGAAAAAGTTTGAGATGAAGGATTTGGGTGAGCTAAGGTACTTGCTTGGTATTGAGGTGATAAGATGTGATGATGGTATATGATTGTCCAAAGGCAATATAGCTTCGATATGTTATCCAAGTATGGTATGACAACTTGTAAGCCTCTTTCAATGCCATTGGAGCAAATTATGAAGTTGAGTACTAATGTTGGGGATGAGATAGAAGACCCTAATGTATTCAAAAGGATAGTAGGAAGTTTGATTTACATGATTATCACAAGGCTAGACTTGAGCAATGTTATTGACCTTGTCGTTCAGTTTATGCAAATGTCTAGAAAGCCTCACTTGGATATAGTTAGATGCATATTGAAGCATGTGAAGTCCACTTTGTATTATGAACTTTTTTATGATTCATGTAAGGATATACATGTGTTTGGATGCATAGATATACATTAGGCTAGTAGCATGTCTAATAGAAGATCTACTAGTAGATTTATATATTTCCTTGGTAGTGCAACAGATATGTGGAGCAAAAAAAAGCAACCTACAGTTGCTTTATTGAATGTATAGGCTGAACAGAGGTGTTGCTATGGTGGCATGTGAGGTGATATGGATGTGTAGAGAGAGGGTCCAGTTGTCATTCACTTTGACAACATGAGTAGCATACAATTAGCTAGGAACCCAATGTTCCATGCTAGGACAAAACACATCGAGGTGCATTATCACTTTGTGAGAGAGAAGGTACTTGTAGGAGAGATTGACTTAGTATATATCAGTACATATGATCAAATAGCTAACATTTTTACAAAGGCATTGGGTGCAGAGAAGCATAAAAAATTTTGAAGCTTTTTTGGAGTTGTAGAGATATAGTTGAACTTGAGGGGGATGTTGGGATGGCAAGCTCAACACGTGTGGACATTGATGATGGATCACCTGGTTAGATAGGTCCACACATCTATAGCTAGCGTATCAATGATCATTACGATCCTCACATGGCCACTGATTTATCACTTGTTATATTTAGTTTGTTGCACCTACCTATAGCTGACATAGTTACAGCACCAATTGATTAGTATAGTTAGTTATGCAATGTTTGGCTTAGTAGGCCACTTTTCTTTATGTTATATCTTATCTATACTTTGTGTACATTGTATTGTGTAAGTTTTGACCTCCATCTCTCTTCTTATGTTCTTCAGTGAGCTTCCTCTTGTGTCTATAGTATGTGTTTGGTGTAGCAACTCAAGTAAGTCCCCCTACCATGTGATTCTTGATAATGTAGGGCTTGGATAGTTGAGAACCTATTGTTTTACAAGTGGAACAACCATAGACCCCTATTGATCTAGTTTTATGATACTATATGAGAGCTTCTAGATTGTAAGATAGATATAAATTATGGTATAGTTACAAATTGTAGTGAGCCTTCTTATTTTATGATGTAATGACTAGGGATGATAGTCATGAGTGGAAGAAGGCTATGTAGTTAGAGATGGATTCTTTGGTGAAAAATGCTACTTTGGGAGTTAGTTCCTTTGCTTAAGAGCAAACATACATTGCCATGCAAGTGGGTCTACAAGTTGAAGATATATCCATTTGATACATTATTTAAGTACAAGACAAGATTGGTGGCAAAGGAATTCAAGCAAGAAAGGAAGATTGGTGACTTTGATAAGATTTTCTTACTAGAGTAGTTGGCTTGAAAACCATTCGATGTCCCCTTTCTTTAAATAACATCAACAAAGAAATGGAAGAAATGCTACAAAAAAAAGTAATAGATCCATTAAATAGCGACTGGGTAGCAGCACCTCACCTAGAAAGAAAAGGTGATAGAAAAAGATTTTGCATTGACTTCAGGCCATTGAGCAACATCACACAACATGATGTCTACTCATTGCCAATGTTAGACACATTATTGGATGAGCTTGGAAAATCGAAATATTTCACATATTTAGATCTCACCTCAGGGTATTGGTAGATATCATTGGATCCAAAAGACACCCACAAAACAACCTTTTGTACACATCACATGACTCTATCCATTCAAATGGATACCTTTGGTTTATCAAATGTAGAAAGCGCCTTTCAAAGGATAGTAAATAGAGTATTTCAAGACTAATAGAAAGAAAGAAAGCACTTGAGCATTTAAATGACATACTCATTTACATAGAAATATGGGAAGAACATATGAAAATACTAAACAAGTTTTGAAAAGAATAGAAAAGTAAAACCTATAACTACATGTAATATTTCCACGCAATAGAAGTTAGTTGGTTAGTTTGAAAGTTAGTTACTCAGTTAATAAGTTAGTAAGATTACTAACAAAATACTAACTAAGGTAAAAACTAACTAATGTTAATAGCTAATAATTGTTATTTAATTAAAAATATATATTAAAAAAACCGAGAGTCGTAAATGTGAAATTTTTCTCGGATCAACAAGGACCGTAGCCACCCTTTACGGAAATAACAACGTGAATGAGACTTATGAGCTATATTAATCACTAGTATTAATGTGTATAGTTTGGATGGTCCAAAAATATTAGATTTTGGGCAAGACTAGCATATTTTAGATATTTTCCTAAAAAGATAGAACTAGATGTCATTAAAAAAAAAAGACAAGTGATGTTTTAGTTAGTTTTGGAGATTTTATAAAAAGAAAAAAAATAAAGAAAAGTGATTGGCGAAATCACGCACGCTGCGATCGCAGTCTACAGGTAGTAGACAACACTTCGAACAGAGAAAATAAGAAGGAGTGAACTGAGAGCTTTCTAACCAAGTGCCTTGGTGTTTTACCCTCCTTTTGGAGTCAATGGAACCTTCAAATTTATGGTTTGAGCATCAGATCACTGATTCTTCCAAGAGCCCCTCCACTCTTATTCTCAGTCTCATCCCCTCCTCTCAAATTCATTATAAATATGAGGCATGGGGAGGCACAAGAGACCATAAGGAGACCTCGAAAGGGTGCGAGAGAGAGATAGAGAGAAGGATGCCTCTCCAAGAGATTGAGAGAGAGAGAGAGAGAGAGAGAGAGAGAGAGAGAGAGAGAGAGAGAGAGAGAGAGAGAGAGAGGAGTTACCCTGAGAGGTTGCACAATTCTCTCTATCTTGATCCTCGACTTAACCATCTTCTCTTACACTCTCCCATCTGGAATCTACTCCTCCTTCTTAATCTCTTGAGTCTACTTGCGGTCGGTGGCCTCCAAGCGAAGAATGTCGCATGCGGATGGCAATCCTACAACCAACAATGAAGCTTCGGGTAAAGGCACCAATTCAACTGCGGTTCCAGTCGTAAGTAATGTATTTCTAAATTGATAGATGCTTGCTTTGATTCTCGCATGAGATACATTAGACTCCATACTATGATGTACGAGAATAGGCCATGGAAAGGGATAGGCCTCTTCTCACATATTTGAAAGATGGAATTCGCAAAGTGCATGTATTAAGGGAAGTTAATTGCACTTAGTTACGTATGGCTTATTTGTTGATAGAGCAATCGGTCAGGGGTTATGAATAGCATAATCATAAAAAGAATAACATCAAGAATTGTGCATACAAGAATTAAGTAAATTTTGCATAGAATTGCTCTTTGATCCCAAGGGGGAGAGCGAATATGCGATGGAATTATTATCGCATCTATTCTTGTATTGTTTGGAAAAAATACAATTAGTTTTGTTGGCTGATTGAAAAACACCCTAAATGTTTTTCTTTCAATCAACTGATTGTTGCATTGTAATTTGGATAAATATTCCAAGGCTTGTGTTGATGGCAAATGCACAGCAGGGGTCTGTAATGACAAGTTGCCATGGGAATAAAGGAATGTTTTCTTAGAAGATGATATTAGGGCTGATTGCCTTCACTATGCTTGATTCTTAATTGGTTAATTAAGGAAGGATATTTACACAGGTGGATCATCTCCAAGATCGCACCGTGGATTACCCCAAGAACAGAAAGTGTATCTCACTCCTAGGTCGCTTGGGGTTAGTGGAGCTCTGGACACCCCTTGCCGAGTCCGAAACGAAGTTGTAGAGTGCCGGGACCCCAATGTATGATGGAAATTTTGGTGCCATGTGATTTGGACTAGGTGCTTCTGCTGGACAGAAGGGATACATAATTCTCCTATATGGGCAGGAGACAAAGATTAATTTGAAGATAAGTTAAGGGACTTGTTTGTCAAAAGGGCTGCTTGTTTTGTTTTCGTATATGTGCTGTAAATTACGAACGAACCCTGTTTCCTAAAAGGCTTAATTAATGAAGTTGATTTTAAATGTCACACATAAATGTGATATGACCTAATTAGAAAACTAAAGCTATCAAGGGAAGCAGGTGGGCAGAATCCCCGACGGGTCCGTCCTACAGCAGGGTGGTCCTAGAGAACTGGGAGGTTTCTCACAAGGATTTATCGCCATTCGACTTAAGTTAGAACCTGATTCATGCCGTTTTAGGGGACCGGAATGAGACTATGCCCTACAGACAAAGAGGTTGAGCGCGCATCCCTCTCGTTTCCCATTCTCTTTGAACCAAGTGCGGTATGAATTTGCTTTGGATTGGGTATCTCTGCGTAAAGTAGGATGTCCAAAACTCGACGCTAGAATGCTGTTAGGAGACCTTGGCCCTAGGAACCCAGATTTCAGGTCGATCCTAGTGGGTTTGGTTGTGAACGTTTCGTTGCGAGGCGGACTCGGGAAACCCTAGGCGACAAACCTTGGAACATTCCCTTGGAGTGCCGGGTAGCGACGCTTAGATTCATTTCTTGATGGACCGCTAAAATATGCTTGGAAAAGCACATTACACTACAATTAAAGAAATGCAAGTGGGGAGCTACAAAGTTAAAATCCCTTGGATTCATAATATCAAATGTTGGAACTCAAATGGATCCTACAAAAGTGATGGCAATAAAGCAATATCCACCACCACAACACTGAAACAGGTTTCAAAGTTTCTTGGGCAACCTCACAAAGGCAAAAAACAAAAACTAGTCAACTATTGAAAAAGAGCTATTAGCAATAGTTTGGTCATTAACAAAGCTACACTGATATGTATATGGGAGCACAACAACAATTGAAATTGACCCCCATCAATCATTGGTGTCACTTATCCATAAAGAACATCCACTAGGAAGACTTTTGCAATGGCTTCTATCCTTGCAAGAATACCAATTTCAAATGCAGTACAAAAACAAAACGACAAATTAATTAGGACAATGATTATCATGATTAGAGATACAAAATACACAATTGCTAGTGTATGAGATGTCAATGCTACAGTAAGAAGACCCAAAAATAGCAAACATGATGGATGACATGTGACACACCTTGCAAAATTCAAAACACCAAATTTCATGAAAAAAGACAATTAACTATACTTCATTCAATAAGGTAAAGAACCTAGATTATACATTCCTGAAGTAGTGATAGAAATGTACATAAACTACTATCATATCGATTGGTCATTTGGGAATGAATAAGGTACTGTAGAAAATGAGAGAAAGATACTACTAGCCTACCATGAGAAAACACATAAACAAAGTGCTACAAGAATGCCCACAATGCCATGCTACTAAAAGACCCAAGAACAAAGTAGGAGAGCTAACAACAATAGTGATAAAGTAACCATTTGAACTAATTGTAGGACCATTTCAAGAATCAAAATTAGGCAATAAATACATCATCATAATCATTGAATAGTTAACAAGATGGAGCAAATAAAAGGTCATACCTAATAGTAAAGCAAGTAGTTGGCAAAGTTCTTGTTAGAAATCATATGTGGATGTTCATGTCTAAAAACAATACTATCAGATCTAGGATAACAATTCAAGGGCAAAGTGTTAGAGATTTTGGAACAAAAGCTAGGAGTCAACTAAAAATTTGGCTCATCTTACCATCCACAAACCAATGGCCTCACAAAACACATGAATTAGACAATCAAATAGATGAGAAAATCATATGTAGACCTTAACAAGGATTGGGATAAAACTTACAATATGTAATGCATGCATACAATACATTAGTAAAATAATTAACAAAAGTAATTCCTTTTTAGGCATTGTATGGCAGCGATCCAAAATTTCCACTAGAAATGCAACCCCTCATAAAAGAACCAAAAATAGTAGATGCACTACAATGATTACAACATATGGAACAAAATTTTCCAATGATCAAGCTTGCATCAATATGAAACCTAAGGTTAGCACAACAAAAATTGAAAAGACATTATGACTTGGGACATAAGAACATTGAAAATGAGAAATGTAAAAAATTTAGTATATATTTCCCAATAAGGACAAAAGGCTCACATAATCACTATTGCACGTATGGTTGGGGCTGTTTACAATCTTGCAAAAGATATTTGCAAACACATATAAGTTCAAAAGAGATACTAAACAAAGAATAACAACAACTCATTCTAATTGAATAAAATCAAATTATAGACTAGGCCATACAAGCATAAAAGAGAAACAATATGTCCATCAATTGGAAGAAGGCCATCCCAATACTCTTGTTCCACAATAGAGACACCCTACAAATAGACAACAAGAAAAAAAATAAACTTTAGCTCAAAGCTTGTCAAAATACACAAAATCTTTTCCTCCTAGGGGAGAGATGTTAGATGTACCACCACATTGCAAGAAATGAGTTAGAGCCTATGACATGCCAATTGCACTTTTTTAAACAATTTTTTCTTTGGTACTAAGAATATCTGCGCCAAGGTAACCAAGGCCAAAAATATTAGAAGACCTTGAATGCGTGATGGATCTTGAAACACAATCTCTACTTTCCCTTGACCAAATCCTCCAACATTAGGGTTGTTTGTCAATGGCTAATCAACCCTAACATATTCTCCTTTTGAAACAATAGTAATTTCATATCGACCCTTTCTCTCCTTGTGTGCTATTTTCTTTATCCTTCCAGTTGTTGAGGCATTATAAATCATGCTATTGCTTCTACTTCTATTGGGGTATTTATGTCCCCTTCCTCTATTCCCCCCCAGCATAGATAGGATATTTCAAAAAATATGTTCCTTTACTATTTGTAGGATCCAATGAAAGAATTGGAAAGGCGATTTCACGATATGATTTACCATTAAGAAAGGGAGAGAGTAGGGCTAGGCCAAGAAGACCCCATGATCTTGGGGTGTGAGAGAGAAGGATCATAAAGAGAAAGAGGCATGGGAGAGGTAGGGGGGAGATTTAGGAGAAGAAGATTGAGCTCTCTGAGATCAAGTAGAGAACACTTCAAAAGGACAAGGATGCATTCTAGATATTGAGTCATTAGTCTACTTGGCCCAAATAGCAGCTAATGTCCCTCACTTGGCTTAGCCTAGAATCAGGCATGGAAATCTATAGTCAAAAGGAGGAAGTCCCAAGAGCTCATTGGTACATAATCATCCTCCTATTCATGCATATAAGAAGAATACCTTGCAATAGACATCAAGAGATAAGATCATAAACATATCCAAGCAAAGGGAAAACCATGAAAAGTGTACCATCTAGTTAGGTTTCTCACCTTCTTTGATCTGCACTAGAACATGAACCAAGCCTAATTCACAGAGATAAGGTTGATAGAAGATGAGAGATTGAAAGACATAACAATAACATCCATAATTGAGAGAAGAGGAAGAACCAAAATTGCATGCTTGAGTCACATTGACCCTTTTGTAGTTCTTTGAGTTTAATTTAAGAAATGCTATCCATGTGCTCCTTGTTACCCACACTAATCTTCAGTTGAGTTTAGTTTCCTTGACTATAGTTAACTCTTGACAATATCATCGAGATGCTTGAACAATAGGCATGATCATTGCCAAATGTGAAAATACCCACAAAGCGTGGAAAGGAGAAGATATTGAAGATGGTACGGTCTCCAACAAAGATGATTATCTACTCCATGGACGTTCTTTGTGTCACCAATGGAAAATGAGAAGTTGAAGAGAAGATGGTATGTCTCTAACAAAGATGATTATCTACACAGGATTGTTCTAACCTCTTGATGTATGTAGAAGGTATATTTGATTCAGCTAAATTGAATAAGTACATCTTAGTCTTGATCTAACACTTATTTCAAAGGTTGGATCTGTCCAACCTTGTATGGTGCATGAAGCAATTCAACTAGTTGAATACTACAACCTAATTTTAAGCACTACTTTTAAGCCTAATACTAAGGTTAAAAGTGAGTATAAACAACCTAATTTTGGAGTCAAGTATTCATCAAACAATATACATAGCAAGGATTTATCTAGTGACACTTTCTTGGTCACATTCCTCATTCTATTGATGCTTCATAAAGAATTATGTACATGTGGTGGCTACACTTACGAATTGATTAAAGCATGAAGCCTTCTTTTGGGACGCTACAACAAAAGCTTTAATGACCTGACATCATTACTTATTTTAGCACCTATTCTTGTATATTTGGATTCTTCCAAGGACTTCACCATTTGTGGGATGCTAGTAGATGTGGAATTGGGGCTACTTTGTACCAACATCATGATGTGATTGCCTCGAGAGAAGGAATATTGATGATAAAGGTTCGAGAAGTCCGTGCCTACGAACAAGAGATACCCATTATTCTTTATGCCATTAAGCAGTGGTATCATTATCTTTATGGTAGCCATTTCAAGGTCAAGAGTGATCATAGATTTTTGAGGTACTTTCTTTCACAACCCAACCTATCTCCAAAAGCAAAGATTATGGGTAGTCACTCTTCAAAGTTATGATTTTGTGATCTCTGACATGGCTAAAGAAGACAATATAGTGGCTAAAAGTCCTTTGACAAGATCCATAGGAGCTTTTATTGAAAAGGGATTTGGAAGGATGTAAGAGAACATGTTTCTCAATGCTTAGCATGCCAAAAAAAAAAAGTTTCCTCTCTTTTCTCCATGCTTTATTGCAATTTTGGCAATTCCTCATGTAAATGGACCAACATTAGTGTAGAATTTATTATATCATGACTTCCTACTACCATGCATGCATGGAACAATATATTTGTTGTGATTGATAGACTAACCAAATTTCATCTCTACCAAAGTCCAATATTTAGTCAAGCAAGTAGAAGATAAATTCATGGAAGGACTGTTAAAGCTTCATGGCATACCTGTGAAGATTGTGTTCGATAGAGATACAAATTTTATGGGTAATTTCTAGAAAATTTTATTCACTTTTTTTGGTACTACTTTGACTCCAAGCACCACTTATCATCTTTAAATGGATGGAAAAACTAAAAGGGTTAATAAATGGTTGAAAGTGTATTTGAGGTATTTTTGCCATGATACTCAATCTTCTTGGAACCAATGGCTTTGTCTTACAGAGTTTTGCTATAACAATGCTCATGTGAGTATTGGTATGCCACTATTTGAGGCACTTTATGGATATAAGGTTCAACTACCCTCGACCCAATTCCATGACAATGTGAATCCTTAAGCTAAAGAAGACCTAGAGAGGATGGAAGCGATAATGAAGCAATGCAAATATAATATTTGCAAGACATAAGAGATTATGAAGTCATATGTTGATGAGAGAAAAAGGCACTTAGAGTTTGAAGAGAGAGATTTGGTCTTTTTGAACATGCCCAAATCTTGATATGCTTCTCTCAAGAGTGGACACAACAAGCTAGCTCATAGATTTATGGTCCATATCAAAATAATAAAGAGAGTTGGTGATCTTACTTACATGATATGTTCCATGTCTCTCAACTAAAGAAATATGCAGGTCATGATATCCAAGTTCTTGAAGATTTAGCTCATGTTGATAAGGATGGTTTAATTATATATGAGCTTGAAAAAATTATTCATAAGCACAAAAAGGTCTTAAGGAATCATTTCTTGAAGGAATACCTCATCAAATGGTGGGATTTATCTATGGAGGAGTTTACTTGGCAATTAGCCTCATATTTATACTCTTTTTTCTTAACTTATGTTAGTAGGAAGATTTTTGAGCCATAGAACAAGGATACCTTTGTATGTTAAATTTCTATCATGATTTTAATTAGCCTTACTTTATCTGAGTTTGATTTTTATGTATTGAATAGATACTTATGGTGTCTATTACATTTCTCTATCTTGTTTGCTTCAATTGAAGGTCCTTATCAAAAGTTATGGGTTTTTTTACTAGATGAACCATGTTTACGATTGCTTACAAGATATTTATAGTTTTGGGTTTATTTTCATTGGAGGATTCTTCACATTCTAAGTATATTTAGCAATGCTCCTTCATGATATGGGTTCTTCTAACAATAGTCATCATTGTATTCTTGTAATCTCAAAAAATAAAGAAAAACTTATTTGGGCAAGGATGGCTTGTAATAAAGCAACTTTAGCCTAGCCTTTTTGATCAAATCTAGGAACTATGGTTTGATATAAAAGGTAAGACGTTATTGTTGTACACATCTTTTGACATTCATTTGTAATGGAATCCATTATGGAGTTCTTGAGGATTCTCTTTTCACCATTCATGAGGATGCATACCAATGACCACCATTCATGAGAGTGTGTACTCATGACCACCATGCAAGAGGTGAATTTCATGCAACATTGTATTGCATAGCATTCTTCTTTGATTCCAGCTATGGCTATGCTATGCCATGAGCATGATGGTAATATAGTTTACTGTTATAGCATGCCTATGGCTTGGTTATAGTTGGTGTTGTTTTTTCTTAGGTATTAAATTTCTTTCAATTAGAGTTCCCTCTTGGATACATAGATGCTGATTTTGCAAGGTGTAGACTTTACAAGATTTACTACAGTTCACTTTTACAAGTGGTGCAATATCTTGGATCTCTCAATTGCAACCATGTACAACTTTATCTACCACTTAGACAAGGTGCGTTGCAATCACTAAGGCCTGCAAGGAAGCTTTATGGATTACTCATCTAGTGTGAGATTTGGGCTTTGAGAGAGATGCCTATATTGCATTGCGATAGTCAAAGGGTTGTTCATTTGGCATGGAATCATGTCTTTCATATACAAACAAAACATATTGAGATGAAGCATCATTTCATTAGGAAGGTACTTGAGGACAAGCATATTGAGCTTGACAAGATCCATACAAATAATAATCCCATAGATCTTCTCACAAAGATTTTACCTTCCAAGAGGTTTGCATATTGCAATGGCCAATAGCTAAATAAGCACCCCTTGTATACATACACAATGACAATCATGTATATGTGAAAATAACAAAGTGTAAGGAGACCAATCATTTTTAACCAACATAACTCTCTTGTATTCTTCTCTCTCAACTCTCTTGTACTCCATCACTCTGACCTCACATTTCACCATTCATTGTCTCTCAGAGGTTGCCTTATAAGTTTGGATAGGGGAGGAGTAGGGGAAAGTAGAAGCCCTTGGGTGGCATGTGGGTTGGTAGAATCTTTTAGGGAGGGGGTCTATCTATCTTGTTATGATTAGAAGAGGGGTGTATACTGCAAAAGGAGGTGATGGGGAGGATGGGAGGTGGGAGGGGGATGTTGATGCTAGGGAAAAGTAGGATGGCTACAATAGGTGGGGTGATGGGGATAGTGGTTGGTTGGTGGAGGGAATGGGATGATGTTGGAGGAGACAAGAGTGGCATGTAGCATCTACTGTTCCTTTTAATTTCCCTCTTCCCTTTAATCTTAGTCACTAAGTTTTTGCTTTTTTCAAGTTAATTAATTCATTATCTAACTATTGATAACCAATTAGCCTATTGATTACTAATAAAGCTAACAAATAACTATTAATTTTATACTAATAAGCCAGTTTTTTGGGGATTCACACATATGGATAGTTATGGATTTTGTTGGGGATTCACACACATGGATATTTATGGATTTTGTTGGGTGACTATTTGTTTGCACACTAGTGAAGTAGTTGCTTTTTCGAGAAGGGCATGTATGCTACATTTTTTCTCCCTTTAGAGAAATCAAGATATCCTCATCTCTAGAAAAACTTGAGTTTCATTTTCCTAAAGCACAATTTGTTTAAGTTGCATTATGAGACATTTTCTATTTTTGCTATGATACTACATGTGATGTACCTTGATAAGGGAGAGGATATTTGGTAGTTGCTAGAATGCCTTTCTTGAGCACAATCATTTGGACCCCTTAGGATACATGGACTTGGCTAGTCGGGTGACTTCCAAGTCTACCTCTCAAAATGTTTAGCCTTGATCCACTAGGATCAATCTCAAGGACATGATAACCTATCAATCTCTATCATTATTCAAGTGCCTTTTTGTCACTTTTGTTGGGGGTAAATGTAGTTGTGCCTACACCACCCATATTTAGTACACACATTGAGACCACATGCTTGTACACTGCAAGGAGGAGGCACCTATTACTATCAATTTATTCTTTATTCTTTCAATAACTATTGAATAAGAGAAGGCCAGTCACACATTGTGATTGTTGGAGTCCCCACATATGGTGTCTTTGTCTCTTGTTCTCTTGCTCCATTCATCATAGCTCTTACATTGATCTTTCTTCCACTTGTGTACTTCCACTCGAGCTCTACCTTTCAACTAGTATCAAAGCAAGAATTTGAGGAGCGTATTCATCCTTTGCTTCAACTCAAATTCAAAGCTTTAGCTCAAGGTTTCATGGTAACCATTGTTTCTTCCTCTCGAGGTATGCATTGAGTCTTCCCTTCTCCTAGCTTATTCCATATTACTCCCAACTTGTTGAGGGGCTTCTCAAGCTTAGTTGAGCCTTATTCTGGTTATTGAGTTGAGAAGCAACCATTTGATCAATTTTGAGTGGATAGCTATGACAACTTGATAACACTTTCGTATTTGGCTATAACTTTTATATAAGATATTGGATTCATGTGTTTTATAGCTAGAACAAAGAGCACAGTGAGAGCTATAGATGCGAGCACTCATAAATTTGGTTCTATGCAATTTTCAATTCTCTAATTTACACCAAAATAGTTCTAGTTTGGACAACAAGTAGTTGGTTGGTTTATTCTCTACTAATGCTTATGGGAAATGTTTGCAACGCCCATATGATGCATTGATGCTTCAAAAAGACTTTTGGTCAGATTATAGCTTAATTAGCTCAATCATTGAAGTGTTTATTGCTATAATAATAGTTTGGGTAGCAAACATATGATAGTGAGTTTTATGCTTTGAATGCCTATTGTGTCTACATGGTATTTCAGGTATGCTACATATCTATGATGATGTTTAGCATTGATTTATGAACCCAAATACGGTTGTGACATACTTTGGCACTTGAATTTGAGCTACATTTGATATATTTGAGCTTTGATTAGTTGCTTTGAGCTTCTTGCTTACTCACTTATAAGTATTGAAGCTTCATTGGACAATTATGCTCTCAAACGTATTTGTGATGCACTTGGGCTTCCCAAACACTTGTCTTTACTTTCCTTGCTCAGTTTGCATTCTAGATTCACGTCTAGTAGGAGACACTTGTAGTTACTTAGCAGAGTTTGGTTCTTTATGACAATGAGAATATTGTTTCATCTATATGCTCTCCTATTGATTGTAGTTATCTCCATTGGTGGGTTGATTTGATTCCATAGGCTTTAGACACTGGCACTTATCTATATCAACAATTTGTCAATGATACATATGCTTATAGGATTTATATTTTACAAACACTTTGAGTTTGTGACAATCTTTGGTACTGGTGGTCTATGCTTAGTCACTGCTAGTTGCATTCATTGTATCTCGGTCGCTACTCAGATATAGTTGGTAGTGGGAGCTTTCTTTCTTGGCTAAATTTTCACAGTTGGATCGACATATAATGCTGTCTTGATTTTAATATTATTGTAATTACATTTTTTAGTATTGTCTTGGAGAGTAGACATTGTACTTTGGCAGTCTATTGCTTGCAGTTGGTGGACACCTCTATACTTTAGTATTCCCTTCTATTTTTCCCTTGTTTTGGCCAAGTTTTGGAGGTTGATTTGCAATCATTTATAGCACACATTCTCTTGGATTTTACATTGGAATACTATCATTATGACACATTCTTTGAAAAATAGTACTATTTTCAATATTGAAGAGCTTGAAGGCACCAATTTCACCTATTAGAAGATGCAAATATGGTAGGTACTAGTTCAAAAGAAGCATGTTAGACCATTTAAAACCAAAAGTTTAAAGCTCGAAGGCATGGATTAGGATGAGATATGTAAATCTACCCTTATACTATCATTGTCTAAATAGGCTTTACTTCAATGTTGTTGTGCTTGAGATAATGCATGGGAATTACAAAAAAAGATATGCAATCTTTATAACAAGCAAAGTCTTGTGTCACAAATATATTAGTTGAAATAGCTTATGGACCTTCCCAGAATGAAGGAAGGCACTAGTGTATCCTCACATTTAAATGAATTTCATTCAATTTTTAGCCAGTTGACTTTGTAAGGCATTGAGTTCAAGGGTAACCCTCCCTTGTTCTTACTTGTTACACTTCTTGAGTCATGGGACAATTTTCCTACAACCATGTGTGCTAATATCCTTAAGGATGACTCGAAACTCTAGGATATTAAGTGTGTTTACATATTTTTTTAAAAAAATGGAAAGAATGTGGATACATGCATTGATTCTTAGGAGAAAACATGATGGTACAAGTGGTAATGACCACTGTGGTAGAGACTCACAGAGATCTCAGCCTTGCATGCAGTCTCACAGGAAGTCTCGTGGTCATAAGTCCTCTCTGACATGTCATTATTATGGGAAGTAGAGTCATATTTGACTGTAATGTCATAAGATGCACGATGATAAGCACAAAGAGAAAGTCAAGGACAAAGTGCAAGAAAATTCTGTTGATTACAACATTGTCCCTAGTAAGTCCAGTGTAAAGATTAAAGAGATAAATGTAGTGTAGATAGAGTCACATAATGAGTACATCTTAGTAGCTTTCTCTCTCAATTCTTCTCAATTGAGTGGTACTTCATCTACATATTCTCAATGTTGGCTACTTGATTCCGGGGCTTCTTTTCATGTTGTCCCGCATAGGGATTGGTTTCAGTCATATCATAGCATGACAGGTTCTATGAGATTGAAAAATGACTTGGTATTGGATATTATTGGCCTTGGGGATGTATGGTTGCAATTTCCTTCACGTAACTCTTTTACTTTGCATAATGTACATCACATACCAACTTTGACCAAAAGCCTCCTATTTACTAGATATTTGGATGATGCAGTCTATTATGTATCTTTTGGTGATGTTGCATGGAAGATTACATGTGGGAATCTTGTCTTTGCTTGAGGTGCCAAGGGTGACAACCTCTAATTTTTATTTGTAATTGGATTGCTTGACCATGTTTTGGATGTGGTTGACATACCACATGTAACTTTATGGCATCTTCACCTTGAGCATATGTCCTTAAAGGGAATTAAAATGCTTATTCATTTGCAATAGCTCTTGATTACATATATTTCAATTCTTGTGACCATTATCTTTATGGTAGGCAAACATGCAGTTCTCATAAGAAGTCTGGCATTACATGCATGGGTTAGCCTCTAGCTCTTGTGCATTGTGATATATATGGTTCCATGTCCTATTAGTCATTGGGTGGTGTGAAGTACTTTATTACGTTCATTGATGATTATTAGCCTAAAGTTTGGGCATATCCCATCAAGTAGAAATGTGATGTCTTATTTATCTTTTAGTGTTAGCTTGCTCTTGTTGAGAAGTAGTCAATGTATAGGTTGAAATGCCTAAGGTTTGATAATGGGGGTGAGCATGTTTTTAAAGCATTTGAGCAATTTTCTGATGAGAGGGATATTAAGCATCAATTGACTGTCCCATACACTCTACCCCAAAATAGTGTTGCCAAGTGCATGAACATAAACATTCAGGAAAGAGTTCAAAGTATATTTAGTTAGGCACACCTACCATAACATTTTTGCACTGAGACAATTACTTTCTTTGCCCAATGGGAAACGTGCATTGCCATGCAAGTGGATAGAAAAGCTGGATAATATCCTTAGATGCCCAAAGCTAGCATATAAGGCCAAATTGGCTGGTAAGGATTTAAGTAGGAGCATGATGTTTACTTCAATGAAGTTTTCTGTTGTAGTCACATCAAGATGACTTCCCTACAATTGATGTTGGCATTGGTTGCATAGTTTGATCCAAACCTTTATCACATAGATATGAAAATGATTTTTTTGCATGGCCACTTGCATGAGGATATCTATATGTAGCAGCCTAAGTGATTTATGGAAAAGGGTAGGGAACACTTAGCATGCAAGTTGAGAAAGAGCCTTTATGGCCTCAAGTAGGCACTTAGGGAATGACACCATAAGGTCAATGCTTTCATGAATTCATAGGATATACTCGCAGTGATATGGATTCATGTTTACAGATGATGAAGGCTCATGATAGTAGCCTTATTATCTTGGTACTTTATGTTGATGATGTGTTGATTACTAGGAGAGCTCATTGTAAGCTAGATGCTTTGATGTCTCAACTCAAGGAGAGCTTTGAGATGAAGGACATGGGTCAAGCCTCACATATTCTTAGTATGCACATTGGTGTGATCACTCTTTAAGGGAATCCTTTACTTATCAACATACATACATACAAAAGGTACTTGAGCGATTCCATATGTACGATATTAAGCCTATTGGCTATTCTTTACCTTCCCATATGAAGGTCAATCATGCCAGGAAGATGATGGGTGTAGGATGAGATGACATCTACTCCTTATCCTATTGTACTTTATTTACATTTATACTTTGCCACTTTCTTCTTATTCTTTCCTCACTCGAGATACATTTTCCTTTAACTGGAAGGTTGTTGGGGGTAAAGGTGCATGTGCCTATGCTACTCTATATTTACTACATACACTGTGACCACACACATGTACAGTGTAGGTGGCGAACATCCATTACTGCCACTTTATTCTTTATTCTTTAAGTGACTATTGAATGAGGGAAGACTGATCAAATATTACGAGTGTTGGGGCTCCCACATACGGGGTCACTCTCTCTTGCTCTCTTGCTCCATTTTCCATAGCTCTTGCTTCCACTTGTGTGCTTTGTTTCGGGATTCACCTTTCACTTTTTACCAAACTCGACCAACAATAGATTAATTGCCACCATTGATTCAAAAAGATTGAGAGATGAAGGGGAGCTAGGCTCAACCCCTTTTGCCTATAAGGCATAATCTTCACTCTAGCCCCCTAAAATGGTCAACTTCTAAGATACAGACCCATCCTAGGAAGTCATTATTAAGCTTTTTTCTTATTTCCTTCTTTAGGATTTAGGAAAGCACCTAACTAATTAGGCTCACCCATCCGTACAATGGTGTCATTGTGATAATTGTCTATCCACTTTCCATTCAACACATATGCATGCTTAATTATTTAATCAGTCCCTACCACACTATGGGACATATAAAAGTACATTCATTAATTAGCCACTACACAAGTTGCATTGAATGCCCTTAGGCACATTGCAAAAATAGTGAAAATAATATTTTTCAAAATAATTTATTTTTATCAGAATAATTTAACCTTTAACTAGTCTTCAATCGAGATTATCTGGATGCTTTAAGCTCATTCTAAATTTCTCTTTCCTCTTAGTATCTATCATTGGATATCCGCATCCTAGACTAGGTTGAATAAACCCTTGATCCCTCTCTTCTAATTAGAGTCCCCTTAGAACCCATCACCATGCACTTTTCCTAGTGAGGATTTCCTTCCTATGGAAGGACTGATTTGAGTATTATTTATTTGATGAGATCTCCACTAGTTCATGTGCTACCATAAGGGGAAACCTTCCTTGCATGTTTGACCTCTTATCTAGGTGGCAATTCACACTCTAAATGGTAATACCTGGCTACGTAGAAAGCTGTACATGGTAAGAGTACGAGGAGAGTACATGCCTCCCAATAATATCATCATATCCACATCATGACAAATTTCCCAATCACATCCACAATCAACCATATTTAGGTGCAAATATTTCTAGCAAATACTAATCCACTTTTTAAAACATCTTTCAACCATAACATCTCGACATGATATCATTGCATCATCCCTACCTTAGAAAATAGCACATCCATATAGGTGTATGGTGCAATTCAAGTAATCCTCAAACTTCTTGTCATAACTATTCTCTCATTATCATTGCAAGCATCCATATGGTTGTAGGGTGCAATTCAATTAATCCTCACATCTTCTTGTCATAACTATTCTCTCATTATCATTGCAAGCATCCATATAGGTGTAGGGTGCAATTCAATTAATCCTCACATCTTCTTGTCATAACTATTATCTCATTATCATTGCAAGCATCCATACAAGAACCAAATCCATCTCAATAGAAACATTGGGTTCTTATACTCTTCATATCCATCTACTTTGAGTGGTCCCATCTCTCTTTTCTTGTAGAGCATAGCACTATGTATATACAAATATCTTCTACTTCCCTCTTTAATTTTCCCAAAACTTGGTATTTCTCCATTATCTAAGCCAACACTTTACATGTGCTTATGCGTTTTTCCTTTGTTCTAACAAGTTATTACTTTGACAATGTGATTTTCTCATGATGCTAGACTCCCATCTCTCCTCTATCTCAGTAAGGCTCCACTCTAAGTTGTTTGGTAGCTCACCCTAGGTTCTTACTAAGTGTAGGTACTCGTATTTTCCAAACTTTGATAATTATCCCCTATTATTATTCCCCATAAGATAGGATGGTTATGCCTTTTGTAGGTACCCTGGGGTGGATTATAGACTATTTAGAAAAGATTGAGCCACATTAACTTCTCGCTCTCTTAGTTTCTTTGCTCTAACTTTTTAACGAGGGGGATCAAGAAAGTTTCTTAAACCATCTTTAATTACATTTTTAAATTATGGATACACTTTCACTTTCGCCAATCCTACCATTGCAAATTTAAATTGCATTTCTAGCCTAGGCATATTTCTCTTGTGCATGAAAATAACATGACACATTCAAAACCTAGACCTTCACCATTCTCATATTTTTCTAATTATAGTTTAATTGAAAACTTACAACAATATCATTATGGAAAGGAATGAGCATTGATGACACAAAGACTTCCACCATTGCTTTCTTTAATGCCTCCCATGTAGGAAATATTTGACCAACTTTATTTATGTATTGCCATCATATATGCACATAACTCTCAAGGTGTAGGGCTACATGACATATTTTGGCCTCATCCGAGTAGCGAGTGAAGTACACCTCTAATTTTTTAACCCATTTCTCCAATTTGGTTGGTGATGTATTGTCTCAAGGGGGTTTTCTCATAAATATGTAAGCATATCACACAGGTTCAAAAGAACAGATTTTTAAAATACAAAAATTTATAAATTTTTTACATATAGAAGAGTGCCATATAAAGGGATCGTTTATGGATTGAATAGAAAAGGGGTGTGTTTTATCTTGAAAAAATTCATAGATAAGGATATTTTTAAATAGGCCTTAAATACATGTGATATAGATGGTTTACATAAATTGAGCCCCTAGAGTCTATTGCCCAATTTGTGATTAGAACGTTGATCTTCTCCATATAATCTTTATCAAAAGATATTTTTGTCCACCATTGTTATAAAGTTGCTCATAAGAATGATATCTATAAAGGTAATTGCCAAAAGAATGTTGATTATGAGACTTTATCCAAAAGAATATTGTCCCAAAGGTAGGTGATCTTGAAAAGTTCTTTTTTCTTCATGTTGACTATGAAAATGTCTTGTTTCTTCATGCTTGTCTCCATAAGTGGGTTGATTATTTATTGCCAACATTCCTGGCATATTTGTAATAAGTTGAGGGTAAAAGGACTTATAAAAGTGTAACGTGCTCGCTTCTCAAATCGCGGGACACGTCTTAGCAGTCCATCGAGAGATGTATCTAGAAGATGCCGCCCTGCACTCCCAAGGAATGACGCGGGGTTTGCCAACTAGGGTCTCTCAAGTCTGCCCCGCAAGGGAACTTATCTGGCCATTCCCACTAGGATCGACCTGAAGTCCGGGTTCCTTGTAATCGGGTCTTCCTAACATTCCTCATTAACACTTCCTTTGAGGAAATCTCTCAGCTAACCGAGACCACCCTTCCATAGGATAGATCCATTGGTCACATCCACCACGCTTCCCTCGGGGGCTGTTTTAGTTATCTAATTACCTACCACATTATGTTTGACACATAAAAGCAGCTTTCTTAATTAACATGCTAATCACAGGTTCCTTTACGTAATTCATGGCACTGACATGAAAGCAAGATAAAATAAGATCAAACACTTCCTTAACTTATCTTCAGATTAATGTTTGTCTCTCGCCCATACAGGAGAATTAAGTGTTCCTTTCTACCTCCGCAGAAAAATCCTTCCATCTCCTGGCAACAAAACCCGAAGGTTTATCCTACCAAGATTCCACCTTGTAACTAGTATCAAGGACTCGAGATCCCATCTTGAGTCATGTAGAACACTTGTGTAGAGTCCAGAGGCATTGGGATTTACGGCCAAAGCCCCCATTGGCACCCAAGCGTCCTCCTATGCCAAGTAATTTCCACGGAGAGACCTCTAGCGGCGGGTTCGGTCCACATTCCCGGTGCGGATTCACAACCCCCTTGGCTAGGGTTTGACGGTTCGCGGGGGATAGCTAACGCCATCCTTCCTTAATTATCCCTTTAGGAAATCACCCACAGCTGAAGCAACCAGCTTAAAAACAATTACTAGGAAAAACATCCCTTTTGTTTCCATGGCAATCAGTCATCTCAGACTCGACCATGAAATCATCAATCACACCCCACTTGGGTTAACATCCAAATCCACATTAACAAATAGTTGAATGCACAACCTCTTGCTTCAAGGCATCGCAATCCCATTGCATGCACAACCAGAATTCAACTTGGATGTATCAAAACACTTTTACAACCTTTTCAAACAACCAAGCATTACTTGGGTCAACAATCCATCTTTAACAAGATCAACCTTCGTTAAAACCATTTCAATAGTTCCAAGCAACATGCTTAGCATGAATCAACTACCCTAAAGTTTGCTCTCCCCCTTGGGTTAGGGCTTATACCCCGTTGACCCCAAATTATCACTACCTTAGGTTTCCCTATACTATAGTGAAATAGTTCCTAGACAATCCCGTCTTCCTAAACTTGGTAGGTCAATTTGCTTTCTTGGCAATTCACAACTCCCCTAAATCCATAGGTCTAATGGACTATATCTTGGACTCAACCTAAGGTCCCCTTTGTCTTGCACGGCCCTCGACGGTAGCGACTTACTTGACAATCTGTCTAGTTTATTGAGTTTCACAACCATAGAGCCTTTGATGGACAACCCTTTGTTGGAAAAGAAACGACTAAGTCCTTGGAGTTGGGTTCTTAGGTTTTCAAGGTATGGCAATAAACCCTCCTTGTTGGTCATCAGTTGGACATCAACTTTAAGTAAATGCAACATCTTCTAACCTTCTATCTTTGAGTGTGATACTTTGCAGGATTTTTACTCTTTATCTTTTTCTTTCCTTCCGCCTAAGCCATGAATGCAATAAACATTCGTATGCAGTGTATGTTAATCAAAGGCCTATTTAACTCTCAATGAAATATAAATTAAGATTACCTTATATCTTCCTAATGCAATTGTGATACCTTCCTTTTCTGTCATTGCAACCCCTAGTGCACCCTTATCTTTCCAATCCCAATGTATGCAATGTAACTTGAATATCCTCCTTGCTAAAATAGACAAACAAAAGACCTAGTTTGATACCTACTTGTTAAGCAATGATCCTTCAAGAAAGGTGACCTCCTATTGCTATATTTGATCAAAGGCCATAAATAAAAACTTAAACTCCAAGGCCTTGGCTCCTATCACGTTCTATCATTTGTAGATATGCAGAGCTTTTACAGAGCGAGCCTTCGAGTCCGTTACACACTTTGGCTTGTCTCTCTCTTCCTCCGTTGCATACAAGGTGCTAGAGTGGAAGAGGGACACCCCTTTCCTTCTCTCTTCCCCTCTTCTTAACACACCACACCCTTGCTGATTGAGGTGACAATTGCTACTTCTCTCTCTCTCTCTCTCTCTCTCTCTCTCTCTCTCTCTCTCACTTTCTACACTTTGTTCACGAGGGAGGGGCAGCTTGTTCGTCACAACCAGGGGGGCAGCACCTGCACACAAGATGGAGGGGGGAGGAGGTGGGTGGCATGGACAATCCTCCCACTTGGGGGCTGCATGCCCCCCCATCACCACCACTCCCTCTCTCTCTCCCCTCGGCGCGGGGAGAGAGAGGGGCAGTTAAAAAAATTTGAACTAGTAATAACTTTTTTTTTTGAATTTAAGGGGGGGGGGGGGGGAGTTCCTATTGAGGAGGCCCAGGGGAGCACGGGGGTCATGGGGGGGGGGGGGGGACATTACAAAAAGGGATCACATACATGTAAGTCTTCTTCTTCTCTAGGGTTGGAATGATGTTCTTCATATATTGATCATGGTTTCTTGGAGTAAATTGTGGCCTTCCTTGGTATCTTTGATCTTTGATTGCTCTCAGCTTCAAAGGTAGAGGTTATGGGTTTTTTTGTAAAGCTCTCTCATTGCCAATGGGCCATTAAAGGGCAGAGAGTTTGTCAATTTATCTCCCAAATTATAAATTAAGGCTATCAGAACTATTCAAATTTAGAATCCATATGATTGACTATATGACTAAATCTAGACTCCATAGTGCGATTAAGATGAAGAATTTCTTTGTTTATATGTCTAACATCATTAGAGAGCTCAATATATTTGTTAGATGTATTCCTATTATTAGCCATGAGACTATTTTCATTAGGAGCCATAAAATAATCACCATTCCCATTTGAAGTACTATTGCCAAAAACCTTTTGACCTTGATTTATGATTGCAATTTTGACAAATTTGGCTCTCCATTTGGCCATATATAGAGAGTGTTGTAGAAAGGGATTGTTGTCAAATAAAAATGAGTAATATCTTGCTAAATATTTGTCCAGACTAAGTGATTTATTACTTTAAATGAAGCTTATAAGGTGATAGAAAGTAGATAACAATATCTTGATTTGGAAATCAATAGGTATTTGGAATAGACGCAAACAAGTGACTTGGTAAAAAGCAACAATAGAATCTCAATAATTTCCTTCAAACTAACATGTAACGTCTCATTTGAAAGATCCCATCCAAATTTATCATCTTATAATTTTGGTCCCAATTATGTATGTATTTTATTGGTCCAAAAGTGGCAAATATCAAACCAATCATGCTATGATAATAAGTTGTATAGCTCACTATTTTTCCCTCTTCTCTTCAAGTCTTAGTCCAAAACCTTTCCCAATGAAATTCATTAAATATACTTGCAAAAATTTTAGTTTTGAATTATTAGGGGGTGTGCAAAGTTCCTCACTAGGTTAGGTTGT
Source organism: Lygodium microphyllum (assembly GCF_053477565.2). Classification (NCBI taxonomy): domain Eukaryota; kingdom Viridiplantae; phylum Streptophyta; class Polypodiopsida; order Schizaeales; family Lygodiaceae; genus Lygodium; species Lygodium microphyllum. The sequence continues at coordinate 85,129,903 of NC_141161.1, read as the reverse complement.
GACCCCTTCGAAATCTTCGATAGTGTGGGAGGGCCATCTCTGCTTTGTCACACTACCTCCTTTGACATCCATCTTTTTCCTCAACCAAAATATGAACATTTCGAGTACATGCTAGGCTAATCAAACAAGTGTAAAATAAATTTAAAAATCCCATTTGAATGGAGAAGGAATTGAATGAGAAAAGAAACATTTTCAAAGGAAATGGCTAAAATGGGACGAATTGATTGGGATAACCTCTATGCATGTTAGTGAGACTGTTAGTGACTAATTCAATGATGCTAACTCAATCACCATCTATGGATCAATTTTCTCAATCAACTAGATTGTTAGTGATTGGGATTATTTCTATACATGTTGGTGAGACTGTGAGTGAATCACGAATCATACTAACTCAATTACCATATGTGGATCAATTTTCTCAATCAAGGAGCCATCAAATTTCAAGATTAGAGAAATCAAAGATATATTAGAGACTAGGAATTAAGAATCAAGGATTCTTAATATAATGAATCGTAAGTGGCCTTCTTTGGATTCTACTAATTCAAATCAAATACAAATTCAAGGAATAAGAATAAAGGAAGACTTTAAATCTCTCTTTCAGAAGAAGGACCAAGCTCATCAATTGAATTAGAGAGAGAATTAAAAGACATTGGCAAAGAATACTTCAAGCAATCTACGTAATCAATGCTTCAAAGGCAAAATGGATGCCTAGGTCCATCCATTGAGCTTGATACTCCATAGGGCATTCTTTTATGATTCATAGATTCTTCACATTGAATATGAAAGCCTTAGTAGAAGAATTGGATTGAAATAGTAATTTCCTCCAAATTCAAGTCTCTTGATAGTTATCTTGAGTAGGAATATTCAATATTTCCAATCTTCTAGTAATCTTGGCCAATGCTTGTTGGAATGAGGTCCATCAATCTAAAATTAAAGACTTGTTGAACAATCTTTGAGCTTGAAGAAAGCTTTTATGGCTACCTTTGTTGTAGATTAGAGTTTCAAGAAGAAGAAAGCTCATAACAAGAGAGAGAGAGAGAGAGAGAGTTCTCAATTGTGACTCCCATTTCTTGCCATAAGAGAATGGAGTGCTATAGTAGTGTATTTGATAAGATTAGAGCCTCAAATGAAGTGTAATAGTTGTTGTCTTGCTGTCTTGCTTCCCATAATATTTCAAGCATAGTTGAATTTTAAGGAAGGATAAGAAATAGAGTGCCATCTTTATCGAGGATTTTGCAAATTTGTAGAAAAATGTGTTGGTGAAGAGTATACGAAGAATCATAGGCTTTGATCAACCATTTGTCTTGTTACAATCCAACCTATTTTGCCTATTTTGCATTGATTTTTGTGCTGGGAAATACTAGAGTTGAAAACCACTAGATGTCATACATATGTATTATATATCTCCTATAAAAATTAATATGTAGAAGAAGGCTAGATAGTGCATTGTTGCTCTCCTAGGATGAATGAAGGTGGAGAAGGATTTAAGCGCTTGTAGCTTTAGTGGAAAGTTAAAAGAAAGTGAGGAAAGAGCCTATTTCAAAAAAATAGAAGGGTTTTAACCATTCCTAGCTCTTATAGTCTCTAGGTTATCAAAATAATGTTCAAATTTGCTTGAAATTTAGTGGTGACCTACTGAATACATCAAACCTTTGCTCTTCTTGCCTTGATCTCCCTTAAATGGTTTCAAAAATAGTAACAGTTAATTCTAGAAGCTCTATTAGACTACAAATGTCCCATCCATAGGTCTAGACTTGTATCTCATTTGATATGATTTATTAAATTAAAAATAGCACTAGATATGGATCATCAAAGCTCTGATGCCAATTGAAATAGAGGAAACTCTAACTAAAATAAAATTAACAATCAAGACAAAATAACACCAATGTATGATCAAGTCATAGCTATGCCATAGTAGAAAATCATATTACTATCATGCTCATGTTACAATGTATCCATAGTTGGAACCAAAGAAGAATCCATACAATCTAGGGTTGCATGAAACTCATCTCATGCATGGTAGTCACATGTATGCACCCTCATGGACAGTGGGAGGAGAATCCTCAAGAACTCCATAGTGGAGAAGTTACAAATGAATATCAAAAGATGTGCAGAATGGTAACTTCTTACTTTTTATATGAAACTCAAGTTTCTAGGTCTAATATAAAGGCTAGGCTCAAATTGCTTTATTATAGATCTAGTGCTCTTCAAGTAGCTCATGATCTCTTTAATACCTCCTAATGCATCTTGCTAGGGCTAGCCATATACAATGGGAACTTCTTACCTTTTATATGAAACCCAAGTTTCTAGGTTTAATACAAAGGCTAGGCTAAAATTTATTTATTATAGATCTAGTGACATTTTAAGTAGCTCATGATACTCTTTAGTACCTCCTAATGCTTCTTGCTAGGTCTAGCCATATACCTTCTAGCAACTTGTTGGGAGCAAAGGTGAATGTGCCTAGCCGTCCACATTTACTAATCACACGCTGTACCCACACTTGTACGTTACACGTAGTGGTTGCCCATTACTATCAAGTTATTATTTGTTCTTTTAGTAATTATTGAATAAGGAAAGGCCGGTCACACATTGTGACTTTTGGAGTTTCCACTTATTGTGTGTCTTTCTCTCTTGCTCTCTTGCTCCATCCACCATAGCTCTTGCTTTGCACTTTCTTCCACTTGTGTGCTTCCATTGAGATCTACCATTCTATTGGTAGTAGAGTGGTCATTCAAGGAGCTCCTTCATCCTTTGATTTAGCCCAGATTCAAAGCTTTAGCTCAAGGTTTCATGGCTGCCATGGCTTCTTCTTCTTGAGGTACACATTGAGTTCTTTAATCTCTTGGCTTGTTCCATCTTTCTACCTTTTTGAGGAGCTTCCCAAGGCTTAGCTAAGCCTTGCTCAATACTTATTGAGTTGAAAAGAAGCCATTCTATCCATTTTGAGTGGTATAGAGCATATTGTAGAAGTTGTGGACAACTATAATAGCTTGCAGGGGCAAGCCTCAGTCTCATGGGTAATCTTACAGTAAGTCCCATGGACGTAAGTCCTCTTTGACATGTCACTATTGTGGGCAATAGGATCATATTAGACTAGTGTGCTATAAAATACACAATGAGGTGCAATAAGAAAGGCAAGGAGAAAGCACATGATAGGCATAATTCGATGATCATAGCATTGTTTTTAGTAAGTATAATGTGAAGATTGAGGAGATAAATGTAGTGCAGCTCGAGTTTGATGATGACTATATCTGAGCTACTTTGTCTCTTGATACTATTAGTTGATTGATGCTTCATCGACTTACTCTCATTGTTGGTTTGTGGGCTTCTTTCCATGTTACCTCGCATTGGAATAGGTTTCATACCTAACATTATAAGTTTTGTGAGATTGGAAATAACATTGTATTAGATATCATTGGCATTGGGAATGTTAGAGTATGGTTTTCTTCAAGCAACTCTTTTATTTTGCAGAATGTATATCATGTACCAACTTTGACCGAAAGTCTACTAAGGGATATCATTCTCTTTTGTTGATTTTGCATGTAAGATTACATGTGGTCTCCTTGTTTTTGCTTGAGGGGTGAAGACTAGTAGTCTTTCTATTCTTTGTTTGCATCTAGGTCTATTGACCATGTTTTGATTATTACCAATTTACTATATGTATATTTATGGCATCATCGGCTTGGGCACATGACTTTGAAAGAAATAAAAGTACTTACTCATTTGTAGTATCTCCCACGTTTCTTAATTAGTTACATTTTGATCCATGTGATCATTGTTTTTAGGGCAGAAAGACATGCAATGCTCATAAAAAGTCTAGCTATATGCATATAGGTGAGTCTCTAGATCTTGTGTATTTTGATGTATATGGTCCCATGCCTTGTCAGTCATTGGGTGGTTTACATTAACTTGTGACATTGGTTATTTGTATAAGGTCTGGGCTTATCCTATTAAGCAGAAATGAAATGTTATGGCTACCTTTCAATGCTTTGTTGATCTAGTTGAGAACCAATCTGGGTATAGACTAAAATGCTTAAGGGTTGACAGTGGAGGTGAATATGTCTCTAAGGCATTTGAGTAGTCTTGTGATGAATGGGATAAGTATTAGTTGACCGCCCCCATACATCCACCCTAGAATGGTATTGCAAAGCACATGAATATGACTATTTAAGAAAGACTCAATAGTATGCTTAATCATGCAAGCTTACCACAATATTTTTGGATTGAGGTGGTTAATACTGCCATGCATTTCATTAATGGATCCCCATTGACTGCTCTTAATTGTCACATTGTAGAGGAGGTATGGTATGGAAAACCTCCATCATATACTCATTTGTAGGCCTTTGGATGTGAGGCTTTCTATCATATTCCCAAAGACAAGCACAATAAGCTGGATCCAAAGTTTGCCCAATGCATTTTTCTTAGATATGGGGATGTAGAAGATGGGCTATCACCTTTGGGATCCATAGGCTAAGAAGTTTATCCATAGCCATGATGTGATTTTTTATGAGGCATAAGTAGCTTGAGTAGATAGTTGAGATATGTAGGCTAGTCTTTTAGGAGGAGCCTCCTATTACCATATAGCCAACCCTGGTGTGAAGCATGCTGCAATTGATGATGTCATGGCCCATGATCTACTTGTTGCATAGGATCATACTGTTAGACAGAGAGGACATGCCATATAGGTCCCATTGCCAACTTTGAGACACTCTACTAGAGCTTCACATCCTCTTGATTGCTATGAGTCCTCTATGGATTATATCATGGTGATAGACTCTACTAAGCTACTTACCTACAAGGAGGCTATGTATAGAGGTGATTCTCATTCTTGGGAAAGGGCTATGCAATTTGAGTTTGATTTGCTACAGAAAAATCATGCATGGGACTTAGTTTTATTTCTTGATGAAAAACACACATTTTCTATGTAGATGGGTGGACAAGTTGAAGAGTACCCATAGTGACCTTAAGCTAGCGTGTAGTAAGGCTAGATTTGTTATAAAGAGTTTTACGCAAGTGCATGGTCTTGACTTTGAAGTCTTTTCTCATGTAGTCAAGATGACTATCCTACACTTGGTCTTGTAGTAAGGCTAGATTTGTTATAAAGAGTTTTACGCAAGTGCATGGTCTTGACTTTGATGAAGTCTTTTCTCATGTAGTCAAGATGTCTATCCTACACTTGGTCTTGGCCCTAGTTGCTCAGTTGGATTTGAAGCTTTATTAGATGGATGTTAGGACAATTTTCTTACTTGGGGACTTGCATGATGAGATTTACATACAGTAGTCTCATAGCTTTGGGGAGAAAGGCAAGGAATCCCTAATGTGCAAATTGAAGAAGAGTATTTATGAGCTTAATTAGGCACTTAGGGAATGATACCATAAGTTTGATACTTTTATACCTTTGCAAAAATGTTCCTATAGTGATATGGATTCATGTTTACACCCAAAAAAGCATGATGGTAACCTTATTATTTTTGTGCTTTATGTTGATAATCTACTTATAGCTGGGGTGCTCATGCTAAATTGGATTCTTTAAAGACTTAGCTCAAGAATAGCTTTGAGATGAAGGACATGGGACATGCCTCACATATACTTGGTATGTGAATTACACACAATCACTCTAAGGGACTTATCTAATTGTCCCAGAAGGAGTACATCCATAGAGTACTTGAGTGATTCCATATGCAGGATGGTAAGTCTATCAACTATCCTTTATCTTCTCATGTGGAGATTAGTTTGGTCAATTATCTGTAGACAGTATGTGGATAGATGATGAGAGGGCCGAGATGGCTAAGATTTCATATGCATCTGCAATGGGGTAGTTTGATGTATGCCATGATAGCCACTCATCCTAACATATCATTTGGAATGGGAGTTGATATTGCACATTATATGGCTACACTTGATAGGAGACATTGGGACATTGTGAAGGGTATCATGAGGTATCTAAAAGGCATAGTAGATATGTACATTTGCTATGGTGTCTAGGATACTACAATCATATGTTATACTAAGTTTGGCTGTACAAGACATGTAGATAATAGAAAATACATCTTTGGATATGTCTTCACTTTTGTTGGGTGTTTTGTTTCTTAGATATCTAGAGTAAAGAAATACATGACCTTATCTACTACTGAGGCAAAGTATATTGTAGTCATTAGACCATTTGTTGGTGGGGCAGACCTTGGTATTACTCTTACTTACACTGCATTTAGATTCTATGAGGGCTATTCAATTGGCCAAGAATATGGTCTTCCATGAAAATACAAATCATATTGAGGTGTGCTATTACTTCATCAATGAGGTGGTAGAGGATAAGTCTATTGAGATCTTGCATATCTATTCATAAAAGTCTCCCAGTTGAATGTTTTGGCTTCCTTATGAGGTTGACTAGTATAGGATGAGTTGACATCTTTCCTCATCTTGTCGTACTCTATGTATATGTTGTACTTTTCTCTTTTTTCATTTACTCCTCACTAGGATACATTCACTTTAAGTGGGATGTTGTTTGGGGTAAGGGTGCACGTGCCTAACCGACCACATTTACTCATTGCACATTGTACCCACACACTTGTACACATAGTAGTTGGTGGGTGTCCATCACTATCACTTTATTATTTATATTTTTAGTGATTATTAAATAAGAGAAGGATAGCCATAGATTGTGATTGCTGGATTTTCCATATATCGTGTCTCTCTTGTGCTTCCACTCGGGCTCTACCTTTCATCATTTCCACTATATAGGCAATGTTTAGACCCTCAGCTCATGGCACTACAAGGAAAGAGAGGTATAGCGACGGCGGGTAGCAACGCAAGAATAGTGGCGTCGCTATTTGCGACGCAAATAGCGACACCCCACAGGGAAAAAAAAGAGGGCCAAAACCCAAGCGCGTTTCATTTCGTGCATTTCCGTGAGACATTTCGAGAGGGAGAGCGAGAGAGAGAGCGACCGTTTTGCAGAGAGGGTGAGAGAGGGAGAGAAAGAAGGCTTGCCGCTGCCGCCGCCATTCACGAAGGAGAGGAGGAGCCTTCGTTGCGAAGAGGAGCCGCCAAACCCTCGCTATATCTTTACGGTGAGTCCATTCTCTCTCTCTTTTGCTTGTTTAGGGTTTAATTTGTGTATATTGGAGGGAGAGGAAATGAGAGAGAAAGAGAGGGAGAGGGAGAGGAAGGGAGAGAAAGAGAAAGAGAAGGGAGAGAAAGAGAAAGAGAAAGAGAGGGAGGGGGAGGGGGGAGGAAATGAGAGAGGGAGAGAAAGAGAAAGAGAAGGAGAGGGAGAGGGAGAGGGATGGGGAGGAAATGAGAGAGGGAGAGGGAGGGAGAGTGCATTCTCTCTCTCTTTTACTTTTGCTTATATGATTTGTGTATATATATTGAGAGAGGGAGAGGAAATGAGAGAGAAAGAGAGGGAGAGGGAGAGGGAGGAAATGGGAGAGGGAGGGGGAGGGAGGGCAAGGGAGAGAAAGAGAGGGAGAGGGAGAGGAAGGAAATGGAAGAGGGAGGGGGATGAAATGAGAGAATGAGAGGGAGGGAGAGTGTATTCTCTCTCTTATTTATTTATTTTTTGTATAATTTGTGTATAATGAGAGAGGGAGAAGAAATGAGGGAGAGGGAGAGGGAGAGGGAAAGGGAGAGATAGAAAGAGAGGGAAATTAAAGAGAGGGAGAGGGAGGAAATGGGAGAGGGAGGGGGAGGAAATGAGAGAGGGAGAGGGAGGAAGAGAGAGAGGAAATGAGAGAGGGAGAGGGAGAGGGAGAGGGGGGGAGACGAAAACATAATAGGGAAATGAGAGAGGAAGAGGGAGGGAGAAGAAATGAGAGAAGGAGAGGAAGAGAGCAAAAGGAAATGAGAGAGGGAGAGGAGAGAGAAAAAGAAATGAGAGAGAGAGGAGAGAAAAAGAGAGAAAGATCATTAAACCTAATGGAAAAAGAGAGAAAGAGAGGGTCAAGGTGAGGGAGGGAGAGGAAATGAGAGAGGGAGAGAAAGAAAGAAAGGGAAATGAGAGAGGGAGAGGAGAGAGAAAAAAATGAGAGGGAAACAGAGAGAAAAAGAGAAAAAAATAATTAAATCTAATAGAGAAAGAGAGAAAGAGAGGGTCAGGGTGAGGGAGGGAGAGAAAGAGAGAAAGGTAAGTGAGAGAGGGAGAGGAGAGAGAAAAAAATGAGAGAGAGAGGAGAGAGAAAAAGAGAAAAATCATTAAACCTAATAGGGAAAGAGAGAAAGAGAGGGTAAGGCGAGGGAGGGAGAGGAAATGAGAGAGGGAGAGGAAGAGAGAAAAGGAAATGAGAGGGAGAGGAGAGAGAAAAAAAATTGAGAGAGAGGAGAGAGAAAAAGAGAGAAAGATCATTAAACCTAATGGGAAAAGAGAGAAAGAGAGAGTCAGGGTGAGGGAGGGAGAGGAAATGAGAGAGGGAGAGAAAGAAAGAAAGGGAAATGAGAGAGGGAGAGAAGAGAAAAAAAATGAGAGGGAGAGGAGAGAGAAAAAGAGAAAAAAATCATTAAATCTAATAGAGAAAGAGAGAGTCAGGGTGAGGGAGGGACAGGAAATGAGAGAGGGAGAGAAAGAGAGAAAGGGAAATGAGAGAGGGAGAGGGGAGAGAAAAAGGAATGAGAGAGAGAGGAGAGAGAAAAAGAGAAAAAATCATTAAACCTAATAGGGAAAGAGAGAAAGAGAGGGTTAGGGTGAGGGAGGGAGAGGAAATGAGAGAGGGGGAGAAAGAGAGAAAGGGAAATGAGAGAGGGAGAGGAGAGAGAAAAAGAGAAAAAAATCATTAAATCTAATAGAGAAAGAGAGAAAGAGAGGGTCAGGGTGAGGGAGGGACAGGAAATGAGAGAGGGAGAGAAAGGGAAATGAGAGAGGGAGAGGAGAGAGAAAAGGAAATGAGAGAGAGAGGAGAGAAAAAAAGAGAAAAATCATTAAACCTAATAGGGAAAGAGAGAAAGAGAGAGTTAGGGTGAGAGAGGGAGAGGAAATGAGAGAGGGAGAGAAAGAGAGAAAGGGAAATGAGAGAGGGAGAGGAGAGAGAAAAAATGAGATAGGGAGAGGAGAGAGAAAAAGAGAAAAAATCATTAAACCTAATAGATAAAGAGAGAAAGAGAGGGTGAGGGTGAGAGAGGGAGAGGAAATGAGAGAGGGAGAAAGAGAGAAAGGGAAATGAGAGATGGAGAGGAGAGAGAAAAAGAAATATAAGAGAGAGAGAGGAGAGAGAAAAATATATAAAAATCATTAAACCTAATAGGGAAAGAGAGAAAGAGAGGGTACCCTAGCACCTGCTACATAGTATCATAGTACTGGGTACTTGGCACTATGATACTAGAGTACTAGGTGTGCTAGATACTAAGATGCTATGATATTATGTGCTAGGTACTGAGTACTAGGTACTAAATACTAGTGTTCTATGATACTATATGCTAGGTCATAGAAAAAGAGAGAGATGGAAGGAGAGGATAACAATCTAAGAAAAGAAAAGAATGATAATAAAAACAAATTGTTTGTTGTAACGTATACAAAATGGAAAACGAAGAAGGTCCTGTTGTTCAAGATCGCGAGACGTATCTTAATCAGCGTGTCCCATGTCCTTGCTCTCAATGCAAGTTGGCAATTAGACGAAAACGCCGATTGTCTATAGAACACGTACGACGATTTGGCGAGTTTCAATCTGAGATCATTGATCAGGCGATTGCAGATTTTCAGCAAACGGTAATTTGAAGTTAATATCAATCATGCATTGTACTCGCAAGCTAATTGAATACCATATACAATAAGATTGGGTCTCGTTGGCAAATTTTCTATCCAGGGAGGTGATGTCTCATCCCAAGGAGGAGTGCACCCTTTGCGGCCAATTAGAAGAGTACGTGGGCGTGCGATGGATGGAGTGCAGGAGCCAATCCACCACTTGCAAGGCCAATCTATACTGTCAATGCCAGAGGAGACATGCAACCTTCCACGCCTACCTACAATCTTGGAGCCTGAGATGGAGCCAATGATCGATGCATTGATTCCCATGGATGTCGAGACTTCTGATCCGCTTAGAAAGGAAGCATCCATACCATTATATGATGGGTGCCGAGTATCTCGGCTGAAGACACTGCTTGCACTCTTAAGTGTGCAAGCAAAATACGGGAGGAGCGATACAAGTGTGACCGAGTTGTTCAGGTACCATGTACATACGCTTTGTTGATTTTTTTTTCGGCACTATTATTACAAACATTTATGCTTTTTCAAGGTGTTTATGATTTTTTTCAGGTTATTGAAATATCATATATTACCACCTGCAAATACCATGCCTGAGTCTCGTGATGATGCACGACATGTTTTACAAAAGCTTAGCATGGACTACAATAACATCCATGCATGTATCAACGATTGCATACTGTTTCGAGGAGAATACAAGACTATGGAGACATGTCCAAAGTGTAGTGCTCACAGGTATCGACAGGACTTGCAAGGGCAAACCATCCCTCAAAAAGTTCTCAGACACTTTCTGCTTATCCCCCGCATAAACCACATGTTTCGTACGTTCGGCATGGTGAGCTTGACAACGTGGCATGCGCAGAATAGGTCTACGGATGGAGTTCAACGAATATCAGCGGATTCACGTGTATGGAGCCACATTGACTCTACCTTCCCAGGCTTTGCCCGAGAGCCAAGGAATCTTCGGCTCGGTCTTGCAATGGATGGCATAAACCAATTTGGTCTGCGCTCAACTTCTTATAGTGTGTAGCCTATAGTTCTTGTCAACTACAATATCCCTCCATGGCTTTCTACGAAGAAAGGACATCTCATCCTTAGCTTACTCATCCCCAATATGGACGTGTATCTTCGTCCATTAGTCAATGAGCTTAAGATTTCATGGGAGGAGGGGGTCACCGTGCAAGATATGAGCAAGTGCGATGGTCGGCGCGGTCAGCCAATATTTGAGCCATTCTCATGTGGATGATGCATGACTTTTCGGGATTCGGAGAGTGCTTAGGTGAGCAGGCCTCCGTTCTCGTTGGTAATATCTATATTTTATCTCGTTCAAGCAAGTATTCATTGGGTCGTGGTGTTGGAACATGTCTGGTTACCTCAGATTATCATGCATGTCCATTGTGTAGGCCACAGTTAGACTCCCGAATGTCACGAACCATGAAGAAGATGGTATATCAAGGACACGTTGGTTTCTTGCTAGAGGATCATGAACTCAGGGAAGGTTTCCTTGGACGACCTCCAACACGTATGAACGCCGCAAGCTGGTACGAGCTGAAAATGGTCCACGCGGAATCACATCCAAACGGAATGCGGTGGTTCTCAGTTTTCTACGAGTTGCCATATTGGACCCACTTATAGGTCAACCACTTGTTGGATCCCATGCATATTTTCAAGAATGTGGGCAACTTGCTATGGGACCACATCACAGGAAAGAGAGACACTATAGGGGCATGAATGGATTTGAAGGAGGTAGGTAAGATGGAGGTGCTTTGGCTGCAGTCGAGTGCTGATGGTCGCGTGCAGCTTCCTCGCACTCCTTGGGTTTTGTCCATTAAAGAAGAGCGCATTGTGAAGCAAGTAGTCAAGTCTATCCGCACTCCGACGGGTATGATGCGTTCTCTCAGGTCCGCATTTTCTAAAGACGACCAATTATCAGGGCTAAAATCCCATGACTGGCATAAGATATGTCAGGTTTGTACTACGAATGGATTGTAATTGGCGTGCACATTTTGCTATTTAGAGTGTAGCCATTATTCATAATGCTTTCTCATTTGTGGCAGTTTGTACTATCGATCGCGATCGTAGGATGTCTTACTCCAGAAATACGCGGGGCCATTTACAGGTTGTTCGACTTTGGTGCAATGGATCTCACAAAAGGAGATTAAGACGTCCTCTATTGAATCCGCGAGGCGGGGAGCAGTGGAGACGGTCTGTCTCTTTGAGAAATACCTGCCCACCAGCATGCTCACGATACAAATCCACATTCTTGTGTATCTTGTAGATGAAGTGGAGATTGCTGGACCTATCCATACGTGATGGATGTTCTTCTTGGAGCGCTTCATGAAAATCCTGAAAGGCTTTGTGCGACAACGAGCTCGGCTAGAAGGTAGTATGGCTGAAGGTTGGTTGGTGTCTGAGGCGCTAGTGCATATTTCACAATGGCTACCAACGGTGGATCCAGAAAATGAAATGCTATGGTTGCTGAAGGACGATGATAGACTGACTGGAGATGTGGTGGTTGGAAATGGGGTAGAAAAAAGAATGGATGCCTCAATGGAAGAGAAGGTGAATCGCTTTTGTATGTTGCACCATGCCTCTATGGAGACGTGGCTTGCCAAGTACCAGATTGCTAGGCAAGATCGAGAGGAAGTGCGAGCTGAATTCCAATGTAGTACGCATCATCGACCGATTCAATATCCCGAAGGCATGGAGGAGATGCCGTGGTTCATGTCAATGCGATGGTTGCATGGAGCTTTGACCGCAGCGTCTCGCGAAGGGACATAGGTCTCAATGGAGGAGTGGAAATTCTCGAGGGGATGTAGTCCAAAGGTGATGAGGGGTTTAGAATCTGTCATATCTAAATTTTATATGTGACATCTAATTTGAGTGTTTCAACGTACAGTACAAAATATATAGTGTAGTGTGGTCGCGCGGACGGCATTTTTGAAAGGTGAGAAGGATCGAAGCTTGCACGCAAGCTATGACGGGAGAGCAAGAGCAAGAAAGAGAGAGACAAGAAATGGGAACTCCAATAGTCACAATGTGTGACAGGGCCTTCCTTTATTTACTAGTCACTAAAATGAATGTAAAGAATAAAGTGACGTGACGGGCGCCCGCCACCTGCAGTATGCAGTGGTGGGTACTGTCAGTGTAGTAATACATGGGGCGGCACGGCGGAGGCGCCTTTACCCCAACAACCTCCCACTTAAAGGCGAATCTGCCCCAGTGAGAGAGAAAAGGAAAGAAAAAAGACAGTACAACTGTACATAGGTACAAGGGATGAGGGAAGGCAACATCTCATCCAACGCCCATCAATCGCTTGAGGAAGACAAAGCGCTCAGTAGTGAGGCTTTTCGTGAGCAGATTTGCAGGATTCTCGTCAGTGGAGATCTTGACAAGGTCAACAGACTTGTCCTCCATGACACCACGTATGAAGTGATACCTCACCTCAATGTGTTTCATCTTCGCATGGAAGACCGGATTCTTAGCCAATTGAATGGCACTCATACAATCCGAATGCAGTGTAGGTATAGCATCAATCCCAAGGTCAGCAACTAGACGGCCTAGCCATATGGCCTCCTTGCAAGCCTCAATGGCTGCAACATACTCGGCCTCAGTAGTAGACAAAGCCGTACACTTCTGAACCCGGGACATCCAAGAGACAGCACCTCCAGCATAGATGAATACATAGCCAGAAGTGAACTTCCTACTATCTGCATGTCCTGCATAATCGGAGTCAGTGTACCCCACGATCCCTGTATCCTGGCTGCCATAGCAAATACACATATCTGTTGTGCCCTTGAGGTACCTCATGATACCTTTCACGGCATCCCAATGTTTCCTGCCAGGTGTAGCCATATAGCATGCCACAACACCAACTGCAAAGGCAATATCTGGACGAGTGGCTATCATGGCATACATCAAACTGCCCACGGCTGAAGCATAAGGAATCTGGGCCATCTCGGCCCTCTGCTCATCTGTCTGCGGACAATCGGCCTGTGATATCTTCACATAAGAAGGCAATGGACAGCCAATAGGCTTTACGTCCTGCATGCAGAAGTGCTCAAGGACTTTATGAATATACTCCCTCTATGACAAGTAGAGGAGTCCCTGATGCTTGTCGCGTCTAATGCGCATACCAAGGATGTGAGAGGCGTGTCCCAAATCCTTCATCTCAAAGCTCTTCTTCAGCTGAGATTTAAGAGCATCTAGCTCATCATGAGCTTTCCCTGCTATCAACATATCATCCACATAGAGTACCAAAATAAGCAATGAACCATCACGGGCTTTCTTCGTGTAAAGACACGGATCCATAGCACTCCTGCTGTAGCCCTGTGACTGCATAAAGGCATCAAACTTATGATACCATTCCCTAGGTGCCTGCTTCAAGCCATAAAGACTTTTCTTCAACTTGCACACTAGGTGCTCCCTACCAGATTCTGTAAAGCCCTTAGGCTGCTCCATATAGATCTCATCATGCAAGTCCCCATGTAAGAAAGCCATCTTGACATCCATCTGATATAGATCTAAGTTAAGCTGAGCAACCAAAGCCAAGACCAAGCGCAGGGTGGTCATCTTAACCACAGGAGAAAAGACTTCGTCAAAGTCTACACCATGCTCCTGCTTAAAACCCTTTGCTACCAGTCTAGCCTTGTATGCCGGCTTGGGGTGTCCATGGGTACTTTTCAGTTTGTACACCCACTTGCATGGCAAAGCCTTCTTGCCCTTAGGCAAGGCAACCAAATCCCTAGTCTCATTCTTATGCAAGGAGTCGATCTCAGACTACATAGCCCTCTCCCAAGAGTGACTGTCACCCCTGCGCATAGCCTCATCATAAGTGAAAGGCTCTCTTGCATCTGTAACCAAAACATAATGCATAGAGGGTTGAAATCTATCAGGTGGACATCTGTCAGTAGCAGATCGTGTCACTGCAGGCTCTACTGTCTGCCTAGTTGCCTGGCCAACACCCTGACCATGAGTATCTGCTCTGCAGCTGTAGGCTGTCCAACTGGCTGTGCAGGAGCTCTAGGCTCATCCTGAAAGATCACTCTGCGGATCTCAACCACCTTCTCAGGCTGCATGTGCATCGTGTCTTCATGGAAGACTACATCATGGCTGTGTACTATTTTTCGCGCCTGCGGATCCCATAGGCGATAGCCCATCTCTCCTGAATCACCATAACCAAGAAAGACATTTAATGCTCTTTGGATCCAACTTACTCCTCTTGTCTTTGGGCACATGGCAGAATGCCTCACATCCAAAGACACGGAGATGCGCATAAGAGGGTGGCTTACCAACCCAAACTTTCTCTGCAACCTGGAAATTTAATCCACTTGAAGGCGATCGGTTTATGACATGCACTGCCGTACTAACTGCCTCAGCCCAAAAGCTCTGTGGTAGGCCTGCATGGCTAAGCATAGAGCGGACACGGTCCTGAATAGTCCTGTTCATGCGCTCAGCCAAACCATTCTGGGGTGGGGTGTAAGGGGCGGTCAACTGACGCTTAATACCCCTGTCATCACAAAACTACTCAAAAGCACATGAGACATATTCTCCCCCATTGTCATTCCTAAGGCATTTCAGCCTATACCCAGTCTGGTTCTCAACAAGAGCAAGCCAACGCTGAAAGACTACCAAGACATCGGACTTTTGCTTTATGGGATAAGCCCACACTTTCCTAGAAAAATCATCAATGAAGGTAACAAAGTACTTCGCGCCACCCATAGACATACACGGCATGGGCCCACAAACATCCGAATGCACCAAAGCTAAGGGCTCACTCATGCATGGCCTACCCGATTTCTTATGCGTAGACCTATTCTGCTTACCATAAAGACAATGATCACACGAGTCAAAACGTGCATAGTCCAAAGGCGAAAGATACTGCAAACCAGATAACATTTTCATTCCCTTCAAAGACATATGCCCCAAATGGGCATGCCAAAGTGATACATGTGGGATAGAGCCCATTGCTAAAACGTGGTGTACAGAAGACCCAAATACAACAAGAGGATAGAGGCTGCCAGCCGTGGCGCCTCTAGCACAAGTGTGCCTCTGGTAATCTTCCAGGCAGAATCCCCAAAACAGACATGAAACCCTGCATCATCCAACTGTCCTGCAGACATAAGACTGCGCGTAAGCGCAGGTACATGACGTACATCCCTGAGCAAAAAGGAACTGCTAGTGGAAAACTGCAACTGAATATCTCCACACCCCACAATATCAAGAGACCTGTCATCTCCAAGTCTGACTGATCCAGATATAGTACGGTAAGAGTGAAACCACTCACAGTAAGGCGTCACATGGAAGGATGCACCTGAATCCAATAACCAACACTGTGCATACATACTAGGTGTCTCAGTCAAGTGTGAGGCATCAGAAGAACTAGCTGCAAGTATGAACTCATCACCACCATCGGAATCCTCGGTCTGCGTGACATTAATTTTCTCAATCTTGACGTTGGACTTCGCAGGTACTATGCTGCGATCAGAGGACTTCTCCTGCACTTTCTCTTTCCCCTTATCCTTGTGCTTCTCATTGCGCAACTCATGACACTGTGGTCTGATATGGCCCTTTTTCCCACAATGATGACAAGTGACATTAGCGTTGCGCCCACGCGACTTACTACGCGACTTTCCACGAGATTTAGACTGACCCTTCTGCGAGTCACGGCCACGGCCATGACCACGATCATTCCTGTCATTCCTGCCTCTAACTGTCAAAGCATGTGAAACACGAGAGGCATCCAAGTTTTTGCGATTAACCTCTTCCTGCAGAAGAGCACTCTCAACATCATTCAGTTTCAGAGTAGCACTAGAGGCACATAGGGCAGTGCGGAATACATCCCATGACTCATTCAGAGTCCCAAGCAAGAAAAGAGGAGTTACTTCCTCTCCAAAGGTGATATCCTGTGAAGTCAGGTTCTTCAGTATAGCATGGAACTGGCTCAAGTGAGCAGACATAGTCACATTATCCTTCATGCGCGCAGATCCATAAGCTGCTTCAACCAGTACATTTGACTCGCCGGACTTTTCTTATCATAAAGATTCTTGATCTTATTCCATAGATCCCATGCACTCTGTGCTTCCTCAAATACATTATAATGTACATGTTCAGTGAGAGACAATACAATCGTGGACTTGCATAGCTCATCAAGTTCAAGCCAGTCGTCATTGTCCATAGTTTCAGGCTGCTCCCTGCTGAACCGAAGTGGCTTAATCTGAGATCTCTGCACCAAGACCTGCCAAATTTGACTCTTCCAATAAGAGTAGTTGGTACCATCCAACTTTGTGATGTTAAATATGGCATTATCAGTCGAAGAGGACGCCATAATGCAGGCTGGAAATGCACAGACAATGTAAAACTGCTGGTTGTTTTATTGCAGAAAATGCCCAAAATCCACTTAAATGAGCTCCAAATGGCGAGAAAAGTGTGCCAAAAGATGTTGCCCACTTAGTACTAGGTGCGGTACACCAAATCAGGATATTTCAGCATAAACAAGTGACCAAGTCAATGCGTCATACGCATCCCAAGAGCATGACATACATGAAGCAACTGATGGAAGCAACCAACGAGCAATACATAATTCCAAAATAAGATCTCTGTCAACTCAATGACATCCGATAGCAACCAAGTAAATGATCAAACTGAGTCGGAAATGCTCAAATACATCCAAGGCAAAGCTCCCAATGTCGGTAAAGCATAGACGAACCAAGCGGTATATATCACGAACCAAAGCATGTAATGTATGAAGCCTAACTGTCAAGCATAGACATGAGGCATAAGCGGTCCAAGAGCATGCCAAGTTGGTCCAAATGCCAGTGAATACCAACCAAGACAGAGCTTATGCATAGCTCAAATACATTCCACAGATTCAAACATGAGCTCAAAGTCGTCCCCAAATGTCAGATACATGATTGCAAATCCCAAAGCATACATCCAGTGTACCAATAGGTAAGTGACAAAGCATCCAAAGTACCTTCAGGCCACTGTTATTACAGCCAAGTTTGACTGTCAAAACTGAGAAATTTCAGCCAATATTTCAGGCCAAAATTATGGCATAATCATGTGCATACATTCCCAAGGCACTAGGCATCATGTAGGCCGCATACGGGCATCAAACAAGGTAACCGGAGTAGAGTATAAGCATCAAATGCCAATGCCAAGTTGATCGCCCTGTTTCCAGCACTGTATAACAGTAAAAATATGAGCAAACAAGGGCTCAATCTAGCTCCAAAAGCCTATCCAAACAATGGCACATCATCCCCAACCATATAGGCATTTACCGAGCACAAAAGGGGCATCATCGGACCATCACCACTGATCTCAGGCATGAGAAGCAGGGGGCTGCCCTGTATTACAGCATGTAGACCTGTGATTTTTAGCCTATTTGAAAATGTGGAGCTCAAAGCTCAAAGGTTAAGTGCCATAGATCAGTACCAAAGGGCATAGAGCAAGGCCAAGGTGGTTATTGAGTGCCCAATGAGCTCCAGGAGGAAGTGGGAGCTGGAGGAAGAGGAATGCCACATGTGTAAAGTGTTGCCACAACAGGGCGTAGCCTGCATGATCTCTGAGCAGGCCTGGACTGCCACGTGTGCTGGGAAAGACAAATGGGGAGGGTAGGTAGGCACTAGTAGTGCTCCAAGAAGCCTTGAGTGGGCTGAAACCACATGGAGCACAAGGGGGAACTGCTGACGGGCTGCCCGGGGAAGCTTCAAATGATGGCTGTCCCTCTTCTTCCACCTGTTTAAAACTGAGAACAGAAGTAAAACCCTTCAAACTCTGATGCAATACCTCAAGGGCAAGGCCTTGAAGAAGCCCAACAATGCCGGGAAGGAGCTCGGGAAGGCGGGGAGTGTCGGAAGCTTGGGAGATCGGCTATGGCTGCCGAGATGGAGACCCAATGTGTGAAGGGAGTCGATGCGAAGGTAGAGAAGCACCGAGTCGAGCTCGAGCAAGAGGAAGCCAAGCTCTGATACTAGTTGAAAGGTGAGAAGGATCGAAGCTTGCACGCGAGCTATGGCGGGAGAGCAAGAGCAAGAAATAGAGAGACAAGAAATGGGAACTCCAACAGTCACAATGTGTGATTGGGCCTTCCTTTATTTACTAGTCACTAAAATGAATGTAAAGAATAAAGTGACGTGACGGGCGCCCGCCACCTGCAGTGTGCAGTGGTGGGTACTATCAGTGTAGTAATACACGAGGCGACACGGCGGAGGCGCCTTTACCCCAACAATTTTCGCGTGGAGAGTATTGACAAAATGCGCTCCATAATGGACTGTGGTATCATGGCAAGGTTTGAGCAAGAGAGCTGGCGACGAGTAACGGATCCAAACACGGTTGTGGATGAGATGGAGTATTTTGGGAACTTGCAAAGTATTGTTACAGTGGATTACCGTAGCTTCTCCATGATACTATTCGATGTGCAATGGTTCAAAGTGGTACTTGGAGGAGCTGGAGCAACAGTTCGACGAGGTCCATTTGGATTTCTCGAAATAGATTTCGAAAAAAAATGGACGGATTTGTGCGACATCTTTGTGTTGCCGGCCCATTGCGAACATGTGCATGGACTCATTTGTTTGCTAATTGTACTACGACATGGTTTATGCCATAATGGTTTGAACTCTTTTATACGTGTTTGTGAACAGATAATCTTCTATCCAAACCCCCGACAACCTCGATGGTGGTATGTTATACCTTCAACTCCCCGAAGTGCGAGAGTATATGATCAAAGCGATGTTCCGAGCATAGATGAAGATAATATGCAAATAGAGGGGTCGATATTGCAAGGGGTGGAGGCCGTCGAAAGCTTGGAGCCAGCATCGGCTAACAATGATGGAAATACAGGAGTCCAAGAATTCTTTGAGAACGAGGTGGACTCATTCTTTTGTGGTGACATGTCTATCGATCTTCCAGTATATGCGGAGTTGTGTCAAGAGATTAACATGGGACCATAGGATATTTCATACTTGGAGCATCCACTTACTCAATTCGTTGACCAATCACTTATAAGGGTACATAAGATATGCATTTTAAGTGAGATTTTTTAAAAAGGATTTATATTACTGTGCTTTGTATGATTTAAATTGATTATTCTAATATCAATTTTTATCTGTGCAGGTGACATTTTCAGGATGAGTCAAGGGATGAGCGATGAGGAGTTACAGGATATCTTCACACACATGTCTCCAGATCAGATCGCGAGATTCAGAGATATAGCAGACCAGGAGTTGTCTCGATCTTCGTCAGGGCACTCTGCTAGATCTACTTCAGTGCGATCGGATGCTTCGGCTTCGAGTAGACGAGCTCAATGCTCCAGACTTGGGCCAGAGGGAGGGAGTGCTTTGGGGTCAGGGGGATGCTGCAGAGATACAGAGACAGTGAGCCCGCGGTCAACACGGGATACAGGTGTGACTTCTCGCTCTCGTGGCCCTTCCAGGGAGCGTGGCTCAGGCTCAGGTGGATGCTGTGGAGGCACGGACGCGGTGTCTCCGTCCCATCGTTCAGCTGGAGTTGCGTCACCTTAGGGATTTGTCACACGTGTGGGGACGTCTACTCTAGTTACTCTGGCTTTTGCTCAGCCGTCAGAGCAGGTGGCACCCCTATGGATGCCACTCCAAGAGATATTCCGATCGGTACACCGGATGCACAGGGGTCTCCTGGATATGCCCAGGAGCATGGACGCAGATGGGAGAGGACCCATCTTAGGCAGACTTCAGGGGAGAGGACCCATCTTAGGCAGACTCCAGGAGCATGGACGCAGATGGGAGAGGACCCATCTTAGGCAGACTCCAGGGGGATATGGATATCTAGTCGATGGTAGGTCAGGAGCCATCATCATGAATGATGAGGGGAGAAGGGTGATGGCTCGAATGAGAGAGATGTGCCAACAAGTCTTTTGGCACAACGTCTTGGATCATTGGAAGAACATATCGGAGGGGAGAAAGGACTACATAGTAGCATCCTTGCACGAGGAGTTTCCGGTTCCAGCCTTAGTAGATAGATTCTGTACGGGCTGGATGATGGATTGCATGCGTGCATATATGTCACACAGACGATCCGACGCATGCAAGGCCATCAAGAGTGGGGCTGCAAAGCCCGAGTGGTTAGATGTGGACGACTGGCGCCGACTGAGGGAGGAGGCTACAGATTCTCCAGGATGTTGGAGTCAGCAGCACGAGGCGGCGAGGGCACGACTCGAGGCCGGAGTGGTGGCCACAGGACATATTTGGAGGACTTTGTAAGTTTTTCTTTTGTTTTGCTTGTTTATTTTTTTGCAATATTCTTTGTATTGACAATCATGTTTCTAACAGTTAGCATTTTGTTTTCTTTGCAGCACTCCATTACAAATCGCGATCCTACTGGCCTTGAGACTCGATATGCAGAGAGGCATGGTCTCACTTCATTGATCGACCGATTGTATAGATGCGGTGGCCCTGTAAGTCACTCATCTTTCTTGTAGCCAATAGCTCAAGAAGAGTTGTTGGCTGTCCCACCTCTCTATCCTATAAGATATGAGGCTATCCACTATCCCATGGCACTTTCACCTTAGCATTTGTTGGTTGTCAAAGCCCTACATCATGTGGAACATGTTGTACATTATGCTCATGTTGGTTGCCCATCCTCATGAAACACCACTCTACAGATCTCAACTTTTTTAATGGGATGTTTATGCATTTTATTCTCATTGAAAATGACATCATGGCTACGTACTAGTTTCTTTGCTTCATGATTCCATATGTGATAGCCCACTTCATCCCACTCCATAGCCAAGAAAGATACAGTTCTTGGACTTATGATCAAGCTTACTTCTCTTGTCTTTAGGTATATGCATAAATGCCTCACAACCAAAGACATGCAAGCAATCATAACTAGGTCTCTTATTAGACCATAAGTCCACTAGTATTTATCATCAAATGGCTTGCTAGTAGATATGTTGATCAAATGCACTGCTATCTTTATAGCTTCAACCCGAAATTCATTAGTAAGACTAGCATTAGAGAGCATATTATGGACCCTTTTCTAGATTGCCATGGTTGTCTTCTTAGCAACGACATCATTTTGTGCAAGATTCTCAAGAGCTATTAACTCTATCTTAATATCATGGCTTTCACAAAAGTCCTCAAAAGGCATGAGATATATACTCACCACTATTATCAATCCTTAAGCAATTAAGCGTTTTGCCTAATTGATTCTCTACAAATGCCAAGTACTTTTGTAATGCATCTAGCACATTGCTCTTCATATGAAGAGAGCAAGCCCAAACCCTCCTAATGGTGGCATCATCTATGTGAATGATGCCAAGTACTTTTGTAATGCATCTAGCACATCGTTCTTCTTATGCCAAGTACTTTTCTAATGCATCTAGCACATCACTCTTCTTATGAAGAGAGCAAGCAAAAACCCTCCTAGTGGTATCATCTATGAGAATGACAAAACACAAAGCTCCTTCTAAAATGAAACCATGGGCATTGGCCCATATAGATCATTATAAACCAAATCAAGAAATTTTGATCTTCCACTACCATTACCTCTCTTACACAACATTTTAGTTTTCTTTCCAAAGAGACAATGCTCACAAAAACCAAGAGAAAAAATATTTAGAGATGGAAGATAATGCAAACGACACAAAACTTTTATTTCTTATGTGCCCTAAATGTGATACCATAAAGAAATAAATAGTTATCTAGTAACACCTATAATATGATCTTGAACTCTAGAAACATGCATTTAATGATACAAATCACGAGATTTAGGACCTTTGGCCACAACAAAAGATCCATTGCAAATCTTTCACACATGATTACCAAAGATCATAGTGACATTACAATCATCAAGTAGTCTTGTACTAATCTTACTTTTACTCAAGTGTAGAACATGTTGTACATTTTGTAAGACAAAAGAAGAACCATTTGACAAACAATTGTATATCCCCAATGCTAACAATACTACATACATAGTTATTTCTAAGACAAACAATTGTATATCCCCAATGCTAACAATACTACATACATAGTTATTTCTAAGACAAACACATCCTCTCTTTCTAGTTCATAGATAGTAAACCACTCTCTATACGAAGTAACATGGCATGGTGCTCTAGAATCCAATAGCTAGTTTTGAGGCATGCTATTTATCCATGGCAACCAAGAATGCATTACCCAGAGAGGATATATATAGAACATTATCGTAACCCACTACTGCCTACATTTATCTCCTCTATCTTTGCCTTGCTTTTCTCTTCCTTTTTTTTAGCATCCTCATTTTTCTTTTTTAATAATTTTCTTGTTCTTCCACTTGTAGTAGCTCTTTTTTATGTGTCCTCTCTTATTATAAATGAAGAATTCTACATTCTTTTTACTACATGACTTACTCCTTTCATGGGAGTTACTCTTGGCATTTAACCTTCCTCTCACCATAAATGCAATGGGATCTTTGACCTTGCGTTTTTCTTTCTATTCATCTCCTTAGTGAGCAAACTGCTCTCAAGATTAGAATCACTAAATCATGAAATGCAATATTCTAAGATGTCAATTGGATGAAAATAGTCTTGAACTCAATGAGGTAAATAGACATCAAAATTCACTCTTGCATGTGGAGATTGATGAGTTTTCTTAGCCAATAATCCAACGAGGCTATATTTTCTTTGTCATATAAGTTACAAGAATTTTCCATACACCATATGCACTTGCTGTGTCTTTCACATTAAAATGTACAAACTTTGAGAGTGTCAACATAATAGTGGAGCATGCCAATTCATCCAATTTCTCCCATACATTTGGACCTATGTCATCACACTTAATCCCATTATATTTTATTGGCTTTAGCTACTTCTTCTAGGCCAATACATGATAGATTTTCTATTTTTAATATAAAAAGTTTGTACAATCAACATTTTCAACCTCTCTTATTTGTCTAACCCTTCACTCCTAAAGATTCATGATATGATCAAGAATGCTTGGAAAATGGGCTAGATCATTATCAAAGAGCAAATGTCATCCATGAAGTTTTAGATATTTTTTCTCATGCTTTTTTGTTTATAATTTAAGTAGAAACTTATAGCAATATCATTATAGAAAGGAATGAGTTCAAAAGGATGAGTCAATGGTTAGGGTCTAGATTTTAAATGTATTTTGCTGTTTCACCTAGGTTAGGAATGCAATTCAAATTTGGAATGATAGGATTGGTTAAGGTAGAAGTGTACCCATAATAGGAAAGCTAATTAAAGATGGTTTAGGAGATGTGCTTAATCCCAGATGTTGGAAAAGTTATAGTAAAGAAACTAAAGAGGGACCAATAATTAATGTGGCTTAGTCTTTTTGTGAATAGTTTATAGATCCACCTACGATACTTGTTAAAGGCACAACGTCCTATCTTATGGGGAATAATAACAAGGGCTAATTGGCAAAGTTTGGAAAACACAAGTATCTAGACTTAGGGCCTAGGGAAAACTATGTCAAACCACTTAAAGTGGCACCTTACCCAAATAGAGTAGTGATATGAGTCTCATGCCATAGAACATCATGAAAAAATCACATTGTTAAAGTAATAACATGTTAAAACAAAGAAATTACTTGCAAGCCCATGTAGAGTGATGGCTTAAGTAATGGAAAAATGCCAAGTTGGTGGGCAAATTAAAGAGAGAAGTAAAAGATAGTGTATAGCACCTAGTGCTTGCACTCCATAAGAAAAAAGAGATGGGACCACTAAAGAGTAGATGGATAGAAAAAGGCTCTTAAGTATAAGAACCCAATGTTTCTATTGAGATGGACCTGGTGCTTGTATGGATGTGATGGTATTGAAGATAGGGACCTTGCAATGGTAGCAAGGGAATAGTTATGACAAAAAGATATGAGGATTTCTTGGATCACACCATGCACCTACATAGATGTGCTACTTTCTCAAGTAGGGATCATGGACTAAATATATCATGTTAAGATATTGTGGTTCAAGGCTAGTCTAAAAAGTGGATTATTGTTTGATAGAAATGCTTACACATGCATATGCCTGATTATGGAAGTGACTTGAAAAACTATCATGATCTCTATATGATGATGCTATTGCAAGGTATATACTCTCCCTTGCATGTTGCTATGTATAGTTTTCCATCAAGCTAACTATTCTCATCTAGAGTATAGACCACTATCTAAACAAGAGGTCAAGCATGCAAGGAAGATTCTTTCTTATGGTAGTATGGAAACTACTAGGGCTTTGGTCAAATAGGCAAAAGAGTAGTCCTTTGAAAGGGAAGAAATCCTCAGCATGCATGGTGTATTGTGATGGGCATAGGGAGACCTTGACTAGAAGTGAGGGGTCAAGGGTCTACTTGATGTGGACTAGGATCGATGTATTGAATGATGCATACCAAGAGGAAGGAGAAAATTGGGATGAAATTCAAATATCCTTACAATCTTGATTCGAAACAAGTTAAATTATTCTAGTAAAAATAAGTTTCTTTAGAAAAGATTTCTTGCATTGTTGTAGTATTGTTCCTAAAGGCATTCAACAAACCCTATTTCATGGCTAACTAGCGAAGCAACTTTTATATCTCATAGTATGATAAGGTCTAATTAAATAATTAAGCATTTTGGGTACATTCTGTGGAAAGGGGGTGGAGATTCATCAGAATGATATTGACATCCTAAAAATAGAGTTGAACAATGACTTCCGAGGGTCAATGTCTTAGAACACGTTTAAGCACTATTTTAGGTTGTGGAGTTGAGATTATACCTTATGGTTAGAGGGCTCAAGCTCAACCCCCCTTCATCTCTCATTGTCTTTGAATTAAGTGCAATGATTACTCCCCCTTTGTTGGGTTTGGTTACAAATCAGCCTTTCTTGGTTGGGCCCCAAAATAGTGATAGAGATTAAGAGATCATAGGTCACTAAGGGTAATCCCAGTGGGTTGAGAGTGAACATTTTGTTGTGAGATAGACTTGAAAGTTGCCTGATGGCCACCTAATTAGTTAAGTCCATCTATCCTAAGGATTTGAATGGTGCTTCTCAAGAAGAGCATTCAAGAAACCACCAAATTTCCTATCCCCTAGCTTAGCTAGGCCTATTAACTAGGGGCGGGTATGTCACACTAACCTAGAGATGCTTGCAATCAAGGAGCTCATTGGCTACCACTATCCATGTTGTAAGCTCTATTCCATGTCTCATCCATATCCATCCTTGCCTTATCTTTGCCATGGAAGTCCATGGTCTCTTTCTAACCCCTGACAATATACCATTGTATGTGTCCTATTCTATATGCTCTCACCATCGCTTTTGCAAGAGGTCTAATTTATGCTATTGTCATGGTTCTATGGCTTGAGATAAAGTGATATAAGTGTCCCCCTTTGGACCAAAATGTGATGTGACAAGTTATCTCTTCGAGCATGTTTAAGATAATGAGACTTTCATTTTCTCATATTTAATTGCTTAACAAGTACACCAGAATATGCATCCTTGCCTCACATTTTGAGGCAACATGCCACATCATGGAAGATTTCTAAGAGAAGCTTGTGCATGCTTAGGCCACTATGCTACAATGATGAGAACTTAAAACGACACCAAATATGCTCAAGAATCTCACTTGTGTATTTGCTAACACTTTTGAATGCTATACTTCTATTTTACACAATTACACCATTTGCAAACCTTTACTTGAGAGTAAACTAAGATTTATGCAATATAAAACATAAGTCTCTTGGTGAGCAACCCTTTCAAATTTAGAAGTGTAAATTTGGATCTTAATGTTCAACTTCAATTAATGATTACTTTTGGAGGATAGAAGGGACAAGGCCCAAGGGCTGTTATCTATATAGAAATCCCTACTTCATCTTTTGAAGCAAATTGCTTCTTCCAAAAATGTGATTTATTACATGTTGTCATGTTTTTGAGCAGTTTAGGGTTAGTCTTGGTTGGTACAAGGCCCAATAAAAATTGTCGATTAATAGCCAAGAGGGATCTATAAGAAGGGAAGTTCTTATTTTCCACTCGAAGGTGAAAGAATACTCCGCTGCATTCACGTGAAACTTTCAAAGGTTGAATCTGCTGCTTAAGCTTTCAACCCAAGAGGAGGACTGGAACACTATGTTATGAATGCGAGCCTCGTCCTCCACAAGTTGAAGACGGCGCCTCTTGCTGCGGAGCTCCTCTTTCTTCTTCTCGACCTCCCTCATAGCCTGCTGCAAGGCTACTTCCATGGACAGAAGGGACTGTTCCTCGTCCTCGAAGCTATTAATCATGCAGTTATTGCTGCTCCAGTTGTTGTGGTCGGTCACGCTAGTCGAGAGTCCTGTGGCCGTCCCGGCTGCATGGTGACTGCAAGCGCTTGTGGCCTCTGCTAGGAACCTCTGCAGCACGGCATCTAAGCTTGACTGCTGATTACTGGCCGCGCCCGCCGGTGCACCTGCTTGCACAAGCGCGGACGTGTTATCAATATTAAGAGGCCGACCATTAACCACTACGTCCGGCATGGCGGCATTGTGTTGCAGCTGTTGGCCGATTTGATGATCGATTTCTACCGGGCTGCCACTGTGTCTTCTTAACGAGTGTAGCTGAGTAGCTGTATTACTGCTGCCATTGCGGAATGGCTCTGCAGCTCCTGCGGACACCCTCGAGCTTACATATGGCCGGAAAGGACTGCTCACTGCAATTCGCAAGCTTCATTAATTAATGAGGAAAGTTTAAGTTCAATGTAGTTCATGGCACATCACCATTTTAATTCACAAGAAGTTTTAGACCATTTTCCTCTTGCTTTTCCCTAATGTTCAACATCATGAGCTTCTGCTTGGGAGCACCACATTGGGAGCTAGGTGGGGTTGGGGGCAGGGATTGACGTCCTCCATAGTGTTCAACGTGATGAGCTCTTGCTCACGAGGCACCACTTACCTAGCTAAGTGCGACTGGGGGCATGGCTCGGCCGGTAACTCACTGCCCCAGACACACTTAGCTAGGTATGCGATCCCTCCCTCCTGAGTAGAAGCTCAAGACGCTATTGTGATTGATAATATGGAAATCATAGTAAGATTTGTTTAAAACTTCTTGTGATTCCTGTAATTCGTTCTGAATGTGAAACCGTCAACTAAAACTTCTTGTTCGAATGATATGTTCTCTTACACTGGCTCCCAGGGTGAGGAGCAGAGAGCGGCCTCTGTGTCAGTCCCGAGGGAGATGGCTGTGAGAATGCCTCGTGTTCCATGCTGCCATCTGATGTGCATAGAATCCCCGAGATTGGACTTGTCGATTCCGATCTAGAAATCAGAGTATGAGGAGAGAAACGGCCGCTATTTCGACTAGCATCCATCTGCAACTTGCTACTTATTCCAGCACCACCATTGACGAAGAAGCTGGAGGGAGAGACCGGTCCTGTTCCATCCATAACACTGACAATGGTCGAAGGATGATGATGATGATGGTGCTGCTGCTGTTGGGAATGCAGGATGAATGTCGGGAGGGCTTCTGCAGAATGCACAGATCTAGCGCAGAGGTTTTCATGAGGACCAATATTGGTGGAGGTGGTTATCAATGCACATGGAGACTCATCTGCTGATGATCCGTAGATGGACTCTCGAGGGAGGAGATGCGCCTCTTGCTTGTAGTCGTTGCTGGAGATGTAACGCAAGCTACCATCGGTCTGCGGAGAGTTCTGATCAGAGGAATCGAAGTCTAGGGTGGGAGGCGCGGCGTTTTTTATAGGGGGAAAATGATCTGGTTGTTGAGAGATGGCGCCGTTAGCTGTATCGTGATCCTCAGTTTCCTCTTCGCTACTGGCGGAGGTGGTGGCAGAGGCACGGAAGAACTTGTCGACTTCCTCAGCGGCGCTAGTCAGATGATCCTCGGGGGGCGACTTGATTTTTGGCAAGTGCGACGCACTCGAGTGGTGGGTAAGATGGTGCAGGTGGTTGATATTATTGTCGCCGTTGATATTAATGTTGCCAGGCGTACTGTGAGGCTGGAGAGAGTTATGCTGCTGGGACTGCTGCTGCTGCTGGTGATGATGATGCTGATGATGATTGATGTTATGAGGATGAGGATGAGGCTGATGGTGGTGGTGATGGTGAGAGGAATTGTTAGCGCTGGAATTATTGGGCTGGGTGGAGGATCGTTTGCGAGAGATGCTGCGGATGGGCTTGGAATAGCAAGGCTGGCACGAGAGAGTGGCAGCGTTGGCGGGTGAGCCGTCGGAGGCGGTGGGGGTGAAGCAGATACAGAAGAGGCGGTTGTCGTATTTGGAGGAGAGGAGGGAGATGGCGAGCTTGAAGGAGGCCTTGCCGGCGACGAGGCGAGTGGGGCGGTCGTGGGAGGGGTACTCGACGCCGTTGAAGGTGGTGAGGAGGGGGGGCTCCGCCAGGAACAGGCTGCTATTGTTACTGGTATCGGTGGCCGCGTCCTGCTGGACGATGGGGCTGCGGTCATGGGCATACGCCACCGTCGCCACCACGGACAGATCCTCGTTGCCCACCAGGTTGTCGTCCTCGTCCAGCAAGTGCACGTTGATCACGAACTTGCGCCGGCACGACGCCTTCCCCCCCAGCACCGTCAGCACCTCCTGCTCTCCATCCGCCGGATGATCCCCCGCATTGACGCACGACGACGTGGTCCTCGGCGCCTCCGACCCTACCGTCGCCACCAGACGATACAACGTCATCTCCTTTACGTGGACGTTGCCGATGATCTAGCTGCTCCCTACTTGCTCTTGACAGTTATTAATAAAACCTCTGCACCACCACCGCCCCCCTACGTAATACATTCCCTTCTCTTTTTTGCTCCCCCCCTTATTGACCATAACTACCCGCCCGCATCATCTTCTTGGCAGTTTTTCGACTTCCTAAGGGCCAGGCGTGGCGTGCTCGGCGGCCCGGCCAAGCTGCCGGGCAATCGACGGTAAGGCCCGGATTAATGCAAGTATAAACGGCTTCGTTTGTGTGAATGTTATAACTTTGGTTAGGGGTGGGCCGCACATACGGAATGTGGAACCCCGCTCCCCCACCACCAAAGCTTCGATAATCAAAAGCTCAACCAACCCCCTGAGTGGGATTAATCAATCCCAAGCTACTAAAGCATTCTCTGGCCGCCAAAGTCAGCAAAAAGTGGTGTCAATCTTCATGTGTTTACAACACGTAGATACTATGTTCATCTTAATAGCATGACCTTATGAGCTCATAGACTTGGAAGTAGGTGATGAAACTAGGGCAAAAGTGGCAAGCATTACGCTATTGAGCTCGAAAGAGCAAGCAAATCTTTGAGAAATATGTAATGATAGCTAAGGAGCTATTAATACATTATCATTAGAAACCTCGGAGAAAGCTAAAACTAGACCTCTCCCTCTTTAAGACCTAAATTATCAAGCCCATGGAGGGAGAGATTAGTCACATCATAATTAAAATGGAAAGTGGAAGCCTTAGATGATAGGGCAAAGAAAACAATGAAGTATGAGCCTTCCTATGTAGCCCTCAACATCCGCACTAGATTAATAGCATATAGCCACATAATCTCTTCGATAAAGCTCATAAAACACACTCTGCTAGACAAATTCCTTGCAGACAAGAGCTTCATATGGCCAATTGCTTTGTTCATCCCAACATACTCAAATTGGTCACTATATATCTAATACTATTGATAGTTAAGTCGAGCAACTTAGACACAAATTTGGTAGAAGTTTAACATAATCTTAAATTCTACGATTGGTACCTCTTGAGACCAAAAGTATCTTTTAGTGAACCCCAAAGCACCAAAATGTTGCCGAACCTAGGTGGTACACTCTCAAAAAACCATACCACAAATGCATTCAAGAAAATATAAAGGCTAAATATTTGAATCACTCTTTCCTCCTCACCAATAAGCACTGGTCCGCGGGCATGCTATTAATATTCTCTCTCTCTCTCTCTCTCTCTCTCTCTCTCTCTCTCTCTCATTGTGGGCCGCACCCCACACTTGCATGCTAATTCACTCTCTTTGTTGTATTTGGTGAACACTTAATAGCCAACTCTCTCTCTTTCTCTCTCCCTCTCTGTGCATCATGCATGCACCAAATGATCAATGTATGTATATACTATATCGTCTCTTTGGCTACATATCTCTCCCCTTATTCCTTTACTTTCTCAATATTCTCTCCCTCTGGTCACAGATCTCTCTCTCTCTCTCTCTCTCTCCTTGGAGAGCAATGACCGCAATGAAGGGGTCGAGGCAGCTGTACATACCATATATATTAGATCACGAATCGGTGGATTACTCAAAATATGGATACGATGAACCTTAAACTAAATATATTGCTCATGTGTAGGGAATCGATAAGTCGAGAGCCATCTCAAGGTGATAGAGGTGGTATGAACTTTTAAGGAGGCTGTGGGGCCTATCAAGGGAACAAGGTGGGCTAGCCCTTATCAGGGGCCAGCGGTGAACATGACTGATGAGGCTCTCACGGCTAGGCTACCACCATCTATATCCACGGCTTTTTACAACACAAAGCGAGAATATACTAGGAGCATTCTTCGTCTTCTACAACATCATTCGGATAGGCAAGTTCTGCCATCTGACTATAAAGAAGCTTATTCTGGAGGTGATAGCTGGAGATGAGAGGCCAATGCACATCTATGTATGGGATGCAGTGGACGATGCTTGTGCATATGATGGGCATATTACTACACTAGGCCAAGGGCAGCAAGCCAATGAGGGGTGCTACATGAGAGATTAACGATAGTGGGTATGTGTGCGGAAGCACTTGCCAAGATGGGAAAAAAGCTGAGGAGCCGCCGCCGCCGCCGCGCCCTCCTTAGCATTCATGGTCACAATTATCCAAGGCTTGCATATCGCATGTAGAGGCCCTTTGATGAAGCATGTTGGTAGGTTAGATACTTGATTCTTTGTGCTACCATGATTAAGGTTCACATGGCTTCACGAAGGGTTATGTGATTAGTAGATCATCAAACTTTTGCTCTTTTAGACAGAGGAGGAGTTACTCTCTCTTAAGTAGCATTGATTTTTTAAAACAGATATGCATGTCCAATGTAATCTCTCTCTTAAGACAATGTTTTTGGTTGCAATTGAACATTATATGATCTCTTAAAACTTATACGCTATGAAAAAATCTTTAACACTTCCTACACATGATATTACGGAATACTTAAACATGTATGGGCCTTTTTTGACCTAACAACACATGTTAGAGGAATATATTACTATATGACACAATAGTTAACCTTCCTTAATATATTCACATAATAAATGCATTTTCATAGTATGCTAATATAGAATCTTAATCTTTCAATTGATCAAAAACTTCAAGAGTCCTACAATTTATTTGGCTAGTAGATTTTTTTTTGAGAAGGTTTGAAATTTGAAAGAGGCCAAATGCCTCTAGGATTTACCTAGGGTTTGAGCTCATGCACCCACGCATATACCCAATGGCAAGGAGTAAACTTAGTATCCATCCAACCTTACATTTTTAACATATTCTTGCTAGAAACCACCCTCTATTCTCCATGTGTAGATGCTATGGACATGCTACATTACATGTGTACTGTGTGTGTTTGTATGTCCATACGTGTAAAAGTCAATATAATGCACTTTGCATTGGCTCACTATTTATGCAATGATATAACATAATAGTATAGTTTTCATTTTTTATTTTTAAACTTATATGCAAGTTATGTATGGAAGAACTAAGATATAAAAAAAACAAAGTTACCAAGAGTATTTGGAGAAAGATATTTAAAATCATTTGTTCATTGAGCTTAACTAGATTATCTTTAGACCTAGCAACACAGGCCATGGAACTCTAGTAGTATATATAGGTAGAACAAGTAACTTAAAACACTAGAAAGAATACACTGAAAAAGCAATCTATGGTGCCTACATAAATAGATATTATGGTAGTAAAGAAATAAGAAATTGCACAAAAGGATAAGATAATTCAAAACCTATTAAAATCAAATATGTGGAACCTCAAAAAGGTCACAAAAAAGTCTACAAATCGTTGAAATGTATAGATGTTAACTAATTTTAGTACTTGCAAAAAACAACAGTTGCTAAAAGTATTAATTACTATAATAGTAGCTACCAAAGCCCAAAATACTAGAGAAGTTGCCAAAGGCATCATAAGTTATAAAAAAAACACCATGCTCAATAGCTTCCAAAATCAAAATCATCAAAAATAGTAACTAAAGTCCAAAATGCTCAAAATAGTTAGAGTATGCCAAGGCAAGAGTCAAAACATAGCGAGATAATATTTAAAGTTATTTAAGGCTTCAATATAACTTAAAATTGCATCTACAATACAAAATCTATTTATTTTAAAACTCAAGCATTGGGTTGACTCTCATACTAACTATAAACCCATAGGTAAAACCAAATATCCCATTGTGCATATTAGAATATCTCACATGCTAATTAAACAATCTTATGTATGCATTTAAAACCATGTGGACAAGCCATGAAGATCTAAAAGCATTATAAGTGGACCAAAGAGAGAAAAAAGGATTGTGGGTGCCCACTCAAATAGAGTATACAAAATGAATAGGGAGATCAATATTCCTATGTTTGCACACTTTCGAGCACCAAGCTTCTTACCTTCTCCTCCTACTATAGCTAATGTGAGAAAGAGATTGAGAAATAGAGGGAGAAATGTTTGTGTGTGTGAATACAAGTGTATATGTGAGATCTTGCCAAAAAGTCCATAATGTAAAGTGGACTTCACATACCTCAATATGCGTTTGACTGCATTCAAATGAGGCTTTCTAGGCATCTGCATAAATTAACTGACAAGGCCAACATCATAGCTCAAGTCTGGCCTTGTGATAGTCATGTAAATTAAACTCCCTACTATTCTCTTGAACATAGTAGGGTCTTCTATCTCATCCCCAACGTCAACACTCAACTTCACATTTTGCTCCAAGGGTACTGAAAGAGGCTTACATGCTATCATACCATACTTATATAACATATCCAAGCCATATTGCCTTTGGGATAGCCATATACCATCATCACATCTGATCACCTCAATACTAAGAAAGTATCTCAGCTTACCCAAATCCTTCATCTCAAACTTCTTTTTCGAGAATTCCGCAACTTCAGCAATCCCATTGTCACTGTCACACATGTAATAATCAAGTCATCCACATAGATGACTATGATGACCAAATCTACGTCTCCCCTTCTCACATAAAGTGAGTGATCAGCATCAGAAATACAAAAGTCAATATTGACAAAATACTCTCCGATCTTGTCAGACCATGCTTTTGGCTGCTCCATATACACTTCTTCTTGCAATTCACCATGCAAGAAGGCATTCTTAACATTCATTTGTTGCAAACTCCAACCTTTGGCTACTGCCAAGGCAATCACGCATTTAATAGTTGGATTGAATGTCTCTTCATAATCTATGCCATATGTTTGAGCATAGCCTTTTGCAACCAACCTAGCCTTATACTTGCTAATGGAACCATCTGCATTATGCTTGACTTTGTAAACCTAGTTACAACCAATAGCTTTCTTACCCTTAGGTAAGGCTACCAAATCCCAAGTCTTATTGGATTCTAATGCAGTTATCTCCTCATCCATTAATGTATCCCAATGAGTATGATCAACATCATCCTCAAAACAAGTGGGATCAACATCCTCAGCTACCTTCACCATATAAGCATAACGGTGAGCTGCATAACCTTCAAAACCAAATCTTTTAACAGGGTATTTGACCCTACTAGAGCTGCATAGTACCACTGGATCACTTGGTAGAGCCTTTACATTACTATGTGCTCTTTGTATATCTGGTGTCTTGACTGAAGGAATACCAAGCTCATCATCCAAACTCTCTGAACCACTAGAATCTCCATCAAATCCCAAATGACTAGTAGATACATCATTACTATCCATCACTTTCTTCTTTTCTTTTTCTTTGCTTGCAACACTTATAGATCCACCTGAAGATGTGGGGCTACTCCTTAGTCTCCCAACCAAGGTCTCACTGTAGATGTAGTACTAGATGATATTTCTAGTCCGCTAAGACTCCGTGATTCTTGCTTTTCTTTCTACACATAGCTATCATGATCATTATCATCATTTAATACATCACCAGTAGGTGCATACCAATTGCTCATGTCATAAAAAATAACATCCCTGCTCACTTTGAACTCACCTGTGACAACAGGGTTATAATAACAATACCCTTTCTACTCTAAAGAGTATCCAATAAAAATACATTTTTTAGCCTTTGGATCAAGCTTCTTTCGCAACTCATCTAGTACATGAATATATGAAACACATCCAAATACCTTCAAGTGTGATATGTTGGGCTTTTGGCCTGTAAAGTATTCTTCGAGGGTCATCCCATGAACTACAGTTGTGGGAGTTCTATTCATAATATAAACATTAGTATGAACAAATTCAGACAGTTTGGCATATTCTTTTCAACCATCAATGCCCGTGCCACTTTTGCAATATGACTATTTTTTCTTTTTGCAACCCCATTTTGCTGTGGGGTATACTTGCAAGTAAATTGCCTCTTTATCCCATGAGTCCTCAAGAAGCCACTAAACTCATTAGAGAGGTACTCTCCCCCTCCATCTGATCTCAAGCACTTAACTTTCAAGCATGTTTCTATTTCAACAGCTGCCTTGAAAGATTTGAAATGCTCAAATCACTCTTTTCCTTCATGAAATATACCCATAGCTTCCTTGAACAGTCATTAATAAACGTGACAAAGTATTTGCTACCACCAAGAGATACATTCTATGTAGGCCCCCAAACATCTGTATGCACTACATTAAGTATATTTCTGCTCACTTCTCTATCATGTGAGAAGGATTGTCTCACCTGCTTACCAAACTGGCATGCTTCACATACTTTATGAAATTCTGTAACTCTAAAGAAGACAACCTTGTAACCAATCCTTTGGATTGCATTAATTTCAGCCTTTGTACATTTGCATGTCCAATGCATTTATGCCATATTTCAATGTCTGCAACCACTCCTTTTCCTTTAGCATACATAGCAACATCCATTGTAGGAATTCCAACATCTAAAGTGGACATGCACCCAACCCTACTTCCTTTTGCAACCAACTTGTATTTATCATTAAAGTCTTCTACAAACCAACCTTTTGCATTGAATCGAACCTGCAACCCTTACTCTACCATTTGGCCAATAGACACTAGATTCTTTGTGATTAATGGTACATGTAATACATCTGTCAGACTCTTTGTCTGGCCATCATGCAAGGACAAGGAAACCTTTCCAATGTGTAAAATTGTGTGGCATGAATCATCACTTCTTTGCATATTACCTAGATTTTGTAAGTCCTGCATCTCTCCAAACCATTCAACATGACTGGTCATATGATTAGATGCATGTGAATCGACATACCATACATAATCATGTGTCCCCTTTCCAGTAACTGTATTCATCATATGCTGCATAACAAACATACGCTCATTTTTGTCTTTATTTTGTCGTGAAGACGATGCATAATTTCCTTGCTACAATTTACCACTGTGAATATCATCCTTCTTAGCATAGAAATGGGTTGCAATATGACCTATTTTTCCACAATAATGACAAACAATAGAAAAATTTTCAGAACCTCTGTTCTGCCATCCACCTCTTCCTCTAGAGCTCCCCTTGCCTCTAAAGTTTTCTCGGCCTCCTAAAACCTGCATTTTACCAAATTATTGATTTAACCTATTTTGCTAGTTATCACCAGCACGTCCCATACCATGGCCTCTTGAAGAGGATCTACAATTTCCCCTTACTGAACTTGAGTAAAAGGCTTGGACATATTTACCATTTCTTTTAGATGAATCACTTTGCATATTGATCTCTTCGGTAATCATGAGAGAGAGCAACTCATCAAAATCTGGAAATGGCTTCTATACGTATACAAAAGTGACAAATGATTTCCATGCCTTCTTATTATTAAGGTCACTCAAAGTGGATGAAACCAAATCATCATCATCAGGCATTACATCAATTGCTGCTAGAGCATCTATAATGCTCATCACCTTTAAAGCATACTCATTGACAGACATTTTCCCTTTCTTCAAGGTATTCAACGCTTGCTTGAGTCGAATCTTTCGTGCCTTTGTATTCACTAAAAACATGTTCTCAAAAATTATCCAAGCTGCATGTAAAGTTTTTACATTCTTGACATGTCCTAGTATAGTATTATCAATTACTGTAGATAGCCAATACATCACCTTTTTGTCTTTTCCATTCCATTCTTTCCATGCCTTTAATTCATCTATAGTCAGAGGGATACTTAGCTCTGGCTTCTTTTCTTCACTTGAAACAAACTCATAAATGCCCTTTCCAATGAGGAAGTTTGTCACATGAAACTTCCATGAAGGGTAGTTGTCTTGTTGAGCTTCTCAATAATGGGATTTCCACAGTTCTTTGCCATTATCACAAAAAATGATACACACATTAAGCTAGTCTTCTGCAACCTTTCACAACAAGTGCACAGCAATATATTAAGCAAACTTTTTCGCTGATTGCTCAATAGTACGTGTGATCTGCAACTTGTTTGTAGATAAACCTTATGTTTGCTTCTCGAAAAAATACCTCAAAAATTACAAATTTGAAATCTGTAACATTTGCACTCACTTTCCGTCAATACAGCCGAAATCATAGTAGTATACCTTGAAACTGTTGTCGGCAATCTTGTGGCTCTAAAACGGGGCTTGAAATGGCCTCAAATGCCCAAAAAAATTGTGATTAATGAAAGGTGAGAAGGATCAAAGCTTGTACGCGAGCTATGGTGGGAGAGCAAGAGCAAGAAAGAGAGAGACAAGAAATGGGAACTCCAACAGTCACAATGTGTGACCGGGCCTCCCTTTATTTACTAGTCACTAAAATGAATGTAAAGAATAAAGTGACGTGACAGGCGCCCGCCACCTGCAGTGTGCAGTGGCGGGTACTGTTAGTGTAGTAATACACGGGCCGGCATGGCGGAGGCGCCTTTACCCCAACAACCTCCCACTTAAAGGCGAATCTGTCCCAGTGAGAGAGAAAAGAAAAGAAAAAGACAGTACAACTATACATAGGTACAAGGGATGAGGAAAGGCAACATCTCATCCAATGCCCATCAATCTCCTGAGCAAGGCAAAGCGCTCAGTAGTGAGGCTTTTCGTGAGCAGATCTGCAGGATTTTCGTCAGTGGAGATCTTGACAAGGTCAACAGACTTGTCCTCCATGATACCACGTATGAAGTGATACCTCACTTCAATGTGTTTCATCTTTGCATGGAAGACCGGATTCTTAGCCAACTGAATGGCACTCATAGAATCCGAATGCAGTGTAGGTATAGCATCAATTCCAAGGTCAGCAACAACTAGACGGCCTAGCCATATGGCCTCCTTGCAAGCCTCAGTGGCTGCAACATACTCGGCCTCAATGGTAGACAAGGATGTACACTTCTAAACCCTAGACATCCAAGAGACAACACCTCCAGCATAGGTGAATACATAGCCAGAAGTGGACTTCCTACTATCTGCATGTCCTGATAATCGGAGTCAGTGTACCCCACAACCCTTGTATCTTGGTTGCCATAGCAAATGCACATATCTGTTGTGCCCTTCAGGTACCTCATGATACCCTTCACGGCATCCCAATGTTTCTTGCCACGTGTAGCCATATAGCGTGCCACAACACCAACTGCAAAGGCAATATCTGGACGAGTGGCTATCATGGCATACATCAGAGGAGTCCCTGATGCCTGTCGCGTCTAATGCGCATACCAAGTATGTGAGAGGCCTGTCCCAAATTCTTCATCTCAAAGCTCTTCTTCGGCTGAGATTTAAGAGCATCTAGCTCATCATGAGCTTTCCCTGCTATCAGCATATTATCCACATAGAGTACCAAAATAAGCAATGAACCATCACGGGCCTTCTTCATGTAAAGACACGGATCCATAGCACTCCTGCTCTAGCCCTGTGACTGCATAAAGGCATCAAACTTATGATACCATTCCCTAGGTGCCTGCTTCAAGCCATAAAGACTTTTCTTCAACTTGCACACTAGGTGCTCCCTTCCAGGCTTTGCAAAGCCCTTAGGCTGCTCCATATAGATCTCATCATGCAAGTCCCCATGCAAGAAAGCCGTCTTGACATCCATCTGATATAGATCTAAGTCAAGCTGAGCAACCAAAGCCAAGACCAAGCGTAGGGTGGTCATCTTAACCACAAGAGAAAAGACCTCATCAAAGTCTACACCATGCTCCTGCTTAAAACCCTTTGCTACCAATCTAGCCTTGTATGCTGGCTTGGGGTGTCCAGGGGTACTTTTCAGCTTGTACACCCACTTGCATGGCAAAGCCTTCTTGCCCTTAGGCAAGGCAATCAAATCCCAAGTCTCATCCTTATGCAAGGAGTCGATCTCAGACTGCATAGCCCTCTCCCAGGAGTGACTGTCACCCCTGCACATAGCCTCATCATAAGTGAAAGGCTTTCCTGCATCTGTAACCAAAACATAATGCATAGAGGGCTGAAATCTATCAGGTGGACATATGTCTCTAGCAGACCGTCTCATTGCAGGCTCTGCTGCCTACCTAGCTGCCTGTCCAACACCCTGACCATGAGCATCTGCTGCAGTTGTAGGCCGTCCAACTGGCTGTGCAAGAGCTCTAGGCTCCTCTTGAAAGATCACTCTGCGGATCTCAACCACCTTCTCAGGCTGCCTGTGCATCTTGTCTTCATGGAAGACTACATCATGGCTACGTACTATTTTCTGCACCGCCTGCGGATCCCATAGGCGATAGCCCATCTCTCCTGAATCACCATAACCAAGAAAGACATTTAATGCTCTTTGGATCCAACTTACTCCTCTTGTCCTTGGGCACATGGCAAAATGCCTCACATCCAAAGACACGGAGATGCGCATAAGAGGGTGGCTTACCAACCCAAATTTCCTCTGCAACCTGGAAATCCAATCCACTAGAGGCGATCGGTTTATGACATGCACTGTCGTACTAATTGCCTCAGCCCAAAAGCTTTGTGGTAGGCCTGCATGGCTAAGCATAGAGCGGACACGCTCCTGAATAGTCATGTTCATGCGCTCAGCCAAAACCATTTTGGGGTGGGGTGTAAGGGGCGGTCAAGTGATGCTTAATACCCCTGTCATCACAAAACTGCTCAAAAGCACATGAAACATATTCTCCCCCATTGTCAGTCCTAAGGCATTTCAGTCTATACCCAGTCTGGTTCTCAACAAGAGCAAGCCAACACTGAAAGATTGCCAAGACATCGAACTTTTGCTTTATGGGATAAGCCCACACTTTCTTAGAAAAATCATCAATGAATGTAACAAAGTACTTCGCGCCACCCATAGACATACACGGCATGGGCCCACAAACATCCGAATGCACCAAAGCCAAGGGCTCACTCATGCATGGCCTACCCGATTTCTTATGCGTAGACCTATTCTACTTACCATAAAGACAATGATCACACGAGTCAAAACATGCATAGTTCAAAGGCGGAAGATACTGCAAACCAAATAACATTTTCATTCCCTTCAAAGACATATGCCCCAAACGGGCATGCCAAAGTGATACATGTGGGATAGAACCCACTGCCAAAACATGGTCTAGAGAAGACCCAGATACAACAAGAGGATAGAGGCTGCCAACCTTGGCGCCTCTAGCAAGCGCAAGTCTGCCTCTGGTAATCTTCCAGGCAGAATTTCCAAAACAGACATGAAATCCTGCATCATCCAACTGTCCTGCAGACATAAGACTGCGCATAAGTGTAGGTACATGACGTACATCCCTGAGCAAAAGGAACTGCCAGTGGAAAACTGCAACTGAATATCTCCACAGCCCACAATATCAAGAGACCTGTCATCTCCAAGTCTGATTGATCCAGATACAGTACGGTAAGAGTGAAACCACTCACGGTAAGGCGTCACATGGAAGGACGCACCTGAATCCAATAACCAGCACTATGCATACATACTAGGTGTCTCAGTCAAGTGTGAGGCATCAGAAGAACTAGCTGCAAGTATGAACTCATCACCACCATCGGAATCCTCGGTCTACGTGACATTAATTTCCTCAATCTTGATGTTGGACTTCGCAGGTATTATGTTGCGATCACATGACTTCTCCTGCACTTTCTCTTTCCCCTTATCCTTGTGCTTCTCATTGCGCAACTCATGACACTGTGGTATGATATGGCCCTTTTTTCCACAATGATGACAAGTGACATTAGCGTTGCGCCCACGTGACTTACTACGCGACTTTCCACGAGATTTAGACCGACCCTTCTGCGAGTCATGGCCACGGCCATGACCACGATCATTCGTGTCATTCCCGCCTCTAACTGTCAAAGCATGTGAAACACGAGAGGCATCCAAGTTTTTGCGATTAACCTCTTCTTGCAGAAGAGCACTCTCAACATCATTCAATTTCAGAGTAGCACTAGAGGCACATAGGGCAGTGCGGAATACATCCCATGACTCATTCAGAGTCCCAAGCAAGAAAAGAGGAGTTACTTCCTCTCCAAAGGTGATATGCTGCGAAGTCAGGTTCTTCAGTATAGCATGGAACTAGCTCAAGTGAGCAGACATAGTCGCATTATCCTTCATACGCAGATCCATAAGCTGCTTCAACTAGTACATCTGACTCGCCGGACTTTTCTTATCATAAAGATTCTTGATCTTATTCCATAGATCCCATGCACTCTGTGCTTCCTCAAATACATTATAATGTACCTGTTTAGTGAGAGACAATACAATCGTGGACTTGCATAGCTCATCAAGTTTAAGCCAGTCATCATTGTTCATAGTTGCAGGCTGCTGCCCGCTCAACCGAAGTGGCTTAATCTGAGATTTATGCACCAAGACCTGCCAAATTTGACTCTTTCAATAAGAGTAGTTGGTACCATCCAACTTTGTGATGTTAAATATGGCATTATCAGTCGAAGAGCACGTCATAATGCAGGCTGGAAATGCACAGACAGTCTAAAACTACTTGCTGTTTTACTGCAGAAAATGCCCAAAATCCACTGAAATGAGCTCCAAATGGCGAGAAAAGTGTGCCAAAAGATGCTACTCACTTAGTACTAGGTGCGGTACATCAAATCAGGATATTTCAGCATAAAAAATACTGCTCAGTCCACCAATAAATGCTTGCTGTAATAAATTTCAAAACTGCAATAATGAGAGCAAACTGTCCTAAAACTGGATCTAATGTCAACTAAACAATGCTAGGTCCAAAGCCGGCATAAAGAGGACAAAGCAAAGCCAAATGACAGTGAAAATACATGAGCATAACACCGAGAGATGTCAAATAGCATCTGCCAGTAAGCGACACACCCCTAGACAATCTAGGCAAAATGTACCTACAACTGCCAAAACCTAACACAAATAGGTGTCTGCTCAAAAGAAAGCGGATCCAAAACTGAGACTCAGTTCATAAGCATCTAGTGAACCAAGACATATACTCAATGCAACATCCAATTGTCGGAGTATAATCCCAAAGTCTCAATACATCTGTAACTGCTCAATGACATAGACTGCTCCAATACATGTAACTGCTCCAATAGCATGTAATCCTTGCTCAAGGTCAAGTAAGCATGCAAGATGCTCCCACTGGCACAAAAGGCGTACAAATGAGCTCAAGGGCTCAAGCAACCCAAGACAAAGTACGAGTGACAAGTGACCAAGTCAATGCGTCATACGCATCCCAAGAGCATGACATACATGAAGCAATTGATGGAAACAACCAACGAGCAATACATAATCCCAAAATAAGATCTCTGTCAACTCAATGACATCTGATAGCAACCAAGTAAATTATCAAACTGAGTCGGAAATGCTCAAATACATCCAAGGCAAAGCTCCCAATGTCGGTAAAGCATAGATGAACCAAGCGGCATATATCACGAACCAAAGCATGTAATGTATGAAGCCTAACTGTCAAGCATAGACATGAGGCATAAGCGGTCCAAGAGCATGCCAAGTCGGTCCAAATGCCAGTGAATACCAACCAAGACGGAGCTTATGCGTAGCTCAAATACATTCCATAGACTCAAACATGAGCTCAAAGTCGTCCCCAAATGTCAGATACATGATGGCAAATCCCAAAGCATACATCCGGTACCAATAGGTAAGTGACAAAGCATCCAAA
Organism: Lygodium microphyllum; assembly: GCF_053477565.2. Lineage (NCBI taxonomy): Eukaryota > Viridiplantae > Streptophyta > Polypodiopsida > Schizaeales > Lygodiaceae > Lygodium > Lygodium microphyllum. Next base: position 85,087,112 of record NC_141161.1, on the reverse strand, counting down.
GTACCTTCAGCCCACTGTTATTACAGCCAAGTTTGACTATTAAAACTGAGAAATTTCAGCCAATATTTCAGGCCAAAATCATGGCATAATCATGTGCATACATTCCCAAGGCACTAGGCATCATGTAGGCCGCATACGGGCATCAAACAAGGTAACCGGAGTAGAGTATAAGCATCAAATGCCAATGCCAAGTGTGGCTGCCCTGTTTCCAGCATTGTATAATAGTAAATGACAGTCCCAAATCAGAGAATGTCAGCCCCAAATCTTCAATGCCAAGCACAAGGCCTAAAGAGGCTTTCAAAGTAGCTCAAATGCCTTCTAGAAACCATTGTTTAAGTGCTCATTTAGGAGCCAAGGCATATAGGCTGAAAACGTGATGAGTAGGCAGGCAGAAATCTGGCGCAAATTCAACGCAGGCTGTCCTGGGAAGTGGCTGCTCCATGTGGCAATGTTGGTGTGGATGGGAGGCTCAAAGAGGCCCCAAAGAGGGCATACACAAAGCCATGAATGCCCAAAGCAGAGGGCAAGGGAGCTATGGAGCTTTGAAGCTTCAAATGATGGCTGCCCCTCTTCTTCCACCTGTTTAAAACTGAGAACTGAAGTAAAACCCTTCAAACTCTGATGCAATACCTCAAGGGCAAGGCCCTGAAGAAGCCCAACAATGCCGGGAGGAAGCTCGGGAAGCCGGGGAGTGTCGGAAGCTCAGGAGATCGGCTATGGTTGCCGGGATGGAGACCCAATGCGTGAAGGGAGTCGATGCGAAGGTAGAGAAGCACCAAGTCGAGCTCGAGCAAGAGGAAGCGAAGCTATGATACCAGTTGAAAGGTGAGAAGGATCGAAGCTTGCACGCGAGCTATGGCGGGAGAGCAAGAGCAAGAAAGAGAGAGACAAGAAATGGGAACTCCAACAGTCACAATGTGTGACCGGGCCTTCCTTTATTTACTAGTCACTAAAATGAATGTAAAGAATAAAGTGACGTGGTGGGTGCCCTCCACCTGCAGTGTGCAGTGGCGGGTACTGTCAATATAGTAATACACGAGGCGGCACGATGGAGGCGCCTTTACCCCAACAATTAAGCCATGACTTAATTTGTAGAATATACAGTGCTTTGTTTGTACACCAAATCTCATAGCAATATGAGATTTTCACTCTACTCTGCTTTCGGTGCCTCCATAGGTACTATCCAAGAGAAAGAGTGGAAGAATGGGAGAGCTTCTTACCCGTTGCTTGCTTGCTCGAGCCTTGCTTCTTTTCCTTCACTTCAGCCTTTAAAATCAACCTCTCTCAATGGCGCCGCTCTGATACCATGTCAAGAATTGCATGGTGGGGGAACTTGCTTAAGTTGTTGTGCCAAACACACACTGTATACACAAAGAGGAAGCTTACTCAAGAACACAAGAAGAGAGATGGATGCAAAAACGTTTTCTTGCTGATTTTTTCTTCTTCTTCCACACACTATACAATGTATACAAAGTATAGATAAGATACAACATAAAGGAAAGTGGTCTACTAAGTCAAACAATGCATAACATACTACACTAATCGATTGGCGCTATATCTTTGCTAGCTGTAGATAGGTGTAATAAACTAAATATAATAAGTGATAAGTCAGTGGCGATGTGAGTATTATAATGACCACTAATGTGCTAAGTGTAGATGTGCGGACCCATCTAGCCAGGCGGTCCATAATCAATGTTCGCACGTGTTGAGCTTGCCATCTCAACAACATTGTGGTGCCAAAGTTATACATTTGATTAGTTATTTTTTCTTAACTAGGCTTGATGTTTTCCTTTATCTACCATTTTCAATGGGGCTTGACGATCGTGATTTTGCAATCTCTTATTCTTAGAGTAATCAACATAGGGTAGAGTAGAGATTCAATCTTGTCTTCGATTAATCAACATGTAGATAAATTTTCCCTCTTTGGTATTGCTTAAATTCATGTGACTGACTAGTTTTCTTTAATTAAGAGGGATTCATCAATTAAACAATTATGTCATAATCTTCTCACATCTATCATTTTCAATAAGTTTTGATGGTTATAACTTTAGAATCAATTGTTGTTGCTGCAATCAACAAAGAGCAATGTTGATATTCTATCTTATAAGTAAAATTTTCTTCTTATATTATAAGAATTTATATGAATGATTAGGTGTTTTGGTTTTTATTGAAGTGCTATATTTCTATAACATTCAAGTATTGAGCAAGGTTTAGGTGAAGCACACAATGCTTGATCTACTAATTTTCCATAGTGAGAAATTCCTTTATGTTGGATGACATGGTTTTGCTAGAAGTCAAGGTTCAAAAATCCTCTGATGTATCAGTCTTATGTGCATGTTTGGATCTCCATGCCATTTGGTTGTGATCCACATAACTTATGTATCATATTATCCATGTAATGTGTAATGTGCTGAGTCATGGAATGTCTTAGGTGTTAATCTAAAGTGCCAATTTGGATCTACATGCCATTTGGCCGCCATCCTTGCAATAACTACTTTGTAATATCCATGTGTTCATACAATGTATTGATTCATATTAGACTCGATTTATTATGATGAAGTTTCCTTTTGCAAAATTATCTAAGTATTTTTGTACTATTTGTTCCATTCTCTTTCATGTAAATTCAATGATCAATGTGATGCATTGAAATTTGAATATGTAATTTTTGATGATATACATATCTATATGCATTTCAATATTGATGTTTGTGTTTGGTTATAAAAGTGTAAATATCTCTTAATACCATAGATGATTCATTGATGAAGTTTCTTTTTGCAAAATTATCTAAGTATTTTTATACTATTTTTTCCATTCTCTTTCATGTAAATTCTATGATCAATGTGATGCATTGAAATTTGAATATGTAATTTATGATGATATACATATCTATATGCATTTCAATATTGATGTTTGTGTTTGGTTATAAAAGTGTGAATATCTCTTAATACCATAGATGATTCATACAACATATTGATGATTATTAGTTAGAATTAAAATGCTTATTGCTTAGGGTTTAATATATCATTATTTACATCTGTTGCCCATATTATGATGTAAAAAAGAAGAATGAGCATTCTCTCGATAGAAGTACGTAACAAAAAAGACAAAGAAGGGAATTAGATCACTGATGTCTCATTGCTCAACTTGGGTGTGCATATGCATCCAAGTACGAATGGAGTTTTTATGTGAAACCAAATGCAATCATAGATATATCAAATCATTGGAAGGTTAAAATTTTGGATCATGATTCTCACCTTGTAATAGAGGTGTTGTACAATAAGTATTCATGCACAAACAAATATATGCCACACCCATTGTAATCATTCAATGAAACATGCAAATAGTAAGTCATTGGAATACATTGAAACAATATAAGGGATTAGGCCAATAGATGGCCTCATTGATGCATTTTCTTAACTAAGAAAGAAAACTTATGGACACATCTATGGTCGTGAAAATGAGCATGTCAAGAGACCCACATCTAGAATCATGTTTATTTTGCAACTTATAAACATGATTTTTCATGACTTTTATATGTGATAAGCCTACAGTTTTCATGCTTTATTGAATGTATATTAAATGTGCTTTATGTAGAAAAGAAAACTAAGGAACTATTGGTTGTAGACCTATGGCTCCAACCACAACTCTCCAACAAACAACTCCTTGATTTTTCCCTATCCTATTTTGTACTCATGGGGCATTGCCATTACGAATCAAATGTAGACACGATAACATAGTTTAAGTCAATAAAATGTTAAATAACACTACATAACAAGACTTACATGAGACCCAAGATAAATCAAATGGTAAAAGGAAAATTCTTGAATTATGTATTCATAACAATACAAATTGCATGAGGCCATTTGAAACTTCACTTATACTAATTTTTTTTTCCAAAGTACAAGATGATATTGCTACAAAATTGATGGCAAGTTGCCTGTCTTCCAAAATAGTATATATAATAAAGCCTAAAGACATATGACAAATCCTAAAACATGTCCATACATATTAGTTTAACTACTATCAATAGATGAATAGACTTTGCTATTAGTATCTATAGAAGGATGATAGCTCCAAAGTTATTCATATCTCACTCCCATATAAAATTTAAATGATACATATACATAATGAATTGGGATAGCTACACCTTCAACACATATAGATCACTAATATCAACCTATAGAGTCTTGTAGCACTCAACCCCACAAAGTTGTCACTCCTTGTGTCAAATTCATAGCATCTTCATATGTTGCCCTAGTATCTCCCCTTGCTTTTCTCACTTTTCCTTAAAAATGGAAGCTTGCATCTCATATTGAGTCCATCAAATAACGTTCTTTATTCTTATAGACAAAACTATACTTAATGAGAATGAAACCTAACACCAACATATACATAAAAAATAATATAAAAATAATTTTAAAAATATCTAAACATCCAAAATAAATTTATCCAAATCATAGAACCTAATATTTTTTCGAAAAATGGTTCTCTCCATGCTAGTAAGGTTCCTACACCTTCAATATAAGCTCTACACCTAGTGGCATCCTAAATTTAACTCATAAACTAGATGAATTTGAGAAGAAGAAGCTATGAGTTGATCAATAACTAACATAGATAAGAAATAAAATAGTAAACTTAGCAACAAGTGTTTCTACTACACATTTACAAACTCGTGGGGAACCTCGTTTCCAAATATATTAACAAAACCATTGCAAAGAAGTAGCAACATGTTTAATAGTACATGAGACCAATCATTCAATAACCCATTGATGAGATCACAATTGAGAGCCTTTTAGACCACATGCAAATAAATGTTTAAACTAGAAAATACATTTAAATAGTGATTAATTTCAAGTCTACCACAATGTTTACAGTCATTTCTCACACATAAACAACCCTAAATAGTGCGTAGCAACAAAGATGTGGATTGTTCAAGAAATAAAAGAAAGGTTTAAATCGCCAAAGCAAATGTATACAATCCCTAGATTCTAAAGAGAGTGAAAGTGAAGCAAACCTTAGATATGTTGAGTTGAAGGATCTCTCCATGGCCTTAGGTATGAACCCCCACACACTGCACTAGCTCCCTCTTTGTCTCCCTCTCCCTATCCTTCTTAGGTTGTTTACTCTCAATCTATCCCAAAATTTTGGTTTTTTGGGCCAATTTAGAATACTTGGTTTTGGCACATGCAAGAAAAAAATTTGCACCATGTTTAAACAAGCGTGAACTCATGCATGAAAATTTAAAAACAAAAACCTCTAAATTGGTATTAAAAAGGGCACTTGAAAGCTAAATTTATCTTGATTTTAAATGATGACTTAGTCATGATTATTAGTGCACCCACTAATGAGTGTTTCACCTCTATCTCTCTCCTCTGATTTTGTTATAGCGTGAATTAACAATTTCATGATATCCATTTGACGAACTGCCTTATGTTTATAGAAGTATACCCTTAAAATTTTAATGAGTGATAACATGTCAAGAATTTTACAATTTCTTTCAAGTGTACCCACATCAAAATTGATTAATTACTTTTTGAGGGACACATGGCCCAACAAATCATAGAGGACCTTGCTTTTTGCTATGATTCTAAGAACATATTGCCGAAGGGGGGTTGAGAATATGAAACTCTTGAGATTATGCATGTACTAAATTTCAATAACATAAAATGGACATTACAGTAGTACATAGATTTTATACATGTACAATACAAAAATTTTAATAGACATATTGAACTCTATGAAGCCAAGCACTGGCTCAAAGAATATGCACATAGGTTGGTTTATATTGTTTTTACTTTTTGTGCGTGCACACACACACACACACACACACACACACACACACACACACACACACACACACACACACACACACACACACACACACACACACACACACACACACACACACACACACACACACACACACACACACACACACACACACACACACACACACACACACACACACACACACTTGAAGCACACACATCATAAAAAGTGCATAAGAGGGCTACACAATAAGCGTTATAGACTTACTTGGACCAAAGCCCGAGGTTACTATCAGGGAATTTTTGAATTGGCAAGGAGATGAAGATATAGGGCGAGCTAGAAAAGGCAAGATGGTCCCAAATGGCAAACTTTAGAAAGAGGTGTTCTAGGCCTCATCTTGACTCAATTTTTCAGTGGTGGAGTCATGGGAACCCAACATATCTTGTGCTCAAGTTTCATTGCATTTGATAACTCCAAGTAAGTTAGTAATCATGTTGTGGATTTGACCATGTGCTTTAGGATATATTGTATATAGATGAGTTTACATCGAGATAAGGAGGATCTCAACATGTGGACTGATGTAAAGACTCAGCTCTAAAGGATCGCATTGACAACCTTAGTGCCGATGTCAAGAAAGAAATCCTTTTTGTATTTGAAGGCCCCTCCTCTCCATGTGTATTTTCGTTAATGAATAGGAGACATTTTACTTTGTCCCAATAAACATAAATTTATTAAGTAAATGTGTGCTTCATGCAATTGTGATGATAATGTGTGCTATGTGAACAACCAATGATGTGCTATGTATTTACATGAGACAATGTACCATGGCATTTGCATAATTCAATTTAATTATGTAAATGCATGGTACGTACACATGCAATTATGTATATGTGATAAACGTAGCTCATATCTATAACAATACATGTGTGGTACATCATGCACAATATGTGTACCTACTGCTACTTATGAACATAAGTTAATGATCATACAATTTAAGAAACGAAACAAATAACTTTACTTGAAATTATTAGAATTAAGTACACATTGCATGAGACAAAATATATACACATTCTATTACAAAGTATGCAAAATATTTTGGTTTTCCAAGCTATTATATTATAGCATACATGGAAAGATCTTGTATCATAAGTGACATGAACCTATAAGGAATGTCCCTTGCCATATTGAATCAAGAAGTTCATATCTTTATTGATGATTGTGACTTGCTTTGCACGAATCTGAAACCTTTAGCTCAAGATACCAAACTTTGGATTAAAGCCCTCTAGATTAAAAAAAGAAAAAGAAAAAGTGGACTCTTGGCCACCTAACATGTGCACATTTGAAGTTTCATTGCATTCCGATAAAGTTTAGCATTTTTAAAATTATCTTACGTACAATTATGGATGGATCAATAATTGAGAAATTAAAATTGTAATTACTAATCCTTAGAAATTTTACACCACACCACGTAGACTGTACCAAGGCATCAAGAGTGAAGCACATAATAAGAAATGACAACTTTTTGCATGTTTTTATTGTTGAAATTGATAAGCATATCAAAAATTATAATTAACTAGTAGAACGTACAACAAAGATGCACATTAAAGTTAAGAGTGAATGTTGAGAGTAAAAAAAATATTTATACTTTTAAGCTAGTTTAATAGTTTTGCAATGGGATATAGCCACATATCTAGTGCACGTGGAGAATACTATTCCAAATGATAACATTACAAACAATATTCATTCCATTGGAACAAATGTATCCTTCATAACTTGAAGATTTTTTAAAGTTGAAAGTCCTTGGTGGTTACAGTAATGTGCTTTGCATATAATGCACAATGTTGAGCATTAGTGATTAAGTCTACCAAAAATGCATTTGCATCCCCCTTCAAAGTATGAAGATATTGTCTTGTGAAGTGATGGGGTCTATCTTGACCTTGTGCCAAAAACTACCTCTTGCTTTCTATTCAATAGGGGTCTCGCACAATCTCACAAATAACTCTTGAGAAGGTAGCCTTTAGAATGATGAGATTGAAAGAGTATTGATACTTTTTTATTTCTCTTAGGGCCAATGTACTTGGCCTTCACTCGCATTCCTTGTGGGGATGTTGAGGAGGACCCCTCCCAAGGTAGCTTGAGGAATCTGCATTAGGTTTAGAAGAGGGCGGTCCGTAGGTAAGCTACAAAGTACCATTATCAAAGAGTACATATGAGGTAGTAGATGCTCCATTGAGCTAAACATGATATGGGGCTAAAAAGGAAGCTTCTTTACGGCTACCTTAGGGCTAGCCATATTTGAAAATGGTAGAGATTGAAACCCTAATATATAGTGCTTAAAACTTAAGACTCATTCACATATATACACATACTCTCTTTATATCTTAAAAGATAAATTGTGTTCACACTGAACACATTCTTTATCTTAGTATCTTAGCTCTTTTTGAACCCATTTTCTACCTTCTCAAAGCCTTGGGGAGGGTCACTATATATAAAAATATATATTTTATGAGTTCAAAAAAGGAAAATTAAAAAAATCTTATAAAAATATATTTATAGAAGGAATCATTTTAAAAGGTATAAACTTATTCACATAAAGGGTTTTTATATTTCATAGCAAATTTTTTTACAGAAAGGTATAGTTAAATCATAGAATCAACCCATATTTTTGTGATAGAGAGAGTATAATGAACCTTAATGAAGATATGATACCATAAATAACAAGGTAAATGCATGCTTTAACTTTACTTTGGCAATGTATGGAAGTCTACTGGACTTGCATGAGATGTGCAATTTAGAGCTAGGTTGTACCCAATGCTAAAAGGGAAACCCCATTCCCCCTATTAGGTCTTGCTCACATCTAAGGGTAGTATTGTCAATAGGACAAACTCGACCCCCTACCAATGCCCCACTAAAACCTTTGAAAATAGATGTGTAACATCAGGCTTATAGCAATAATAAATCACATTTCTCCATTTTTGGACTATATAGAGAAACAACTTGGCCTCCACCAATCAACATTTCCTCTCTCTCAATAATTTTATCATTGATGTATGTTCTTGTCCCTTGTCTGTAGATCATGATAAGGATATTAGTGGGGGCAATGAATCCTTGTTGTTATCATTGGAGGGCTAAAGATAATTCTATGCATGGGTCCCCCCATGTATACCTCTTTTCCTTGGAATAGGGGGGATCCATGCTAACCAAAGTGCAGTCCCCATTAGAAAAAGGCTACTACCCATAAGTGGGAGGGTTAGCCCATGTGCTTCCCATGTGTACCCATTGAAGACTATCTATTTTAAAAATCTGGTTGACTTCAATCAACAAGATCACATATGATTTATTTGATTAATTGCTCCTAAGAATGCTTGTAGGTTCAACCCTCATTAAGTGTGCTATTTCTACTAAAGTCAACTCCAACATGCAACATTTTTTATAACCACTATGCCATATTGAATTAAGCTCTCAACCTAAGCCTTAAATGTTATCTAAGTTTTTGATTTTGGAGTTTCAATCAATGTTTATTAGGAGTAGAGTGCATATTTACAACTAAAAATATCATTATATTGAATTAGACTTTCAATTTAAGCTTTACAACCATTAGAAGCTTTACAATTGCTTTGTAAAAATATAATTCGAAACTACTATGTCGCCCCTCTCATTTGAGTATTTTTTTAATGATAGGGTGCATGGTCCTCGTTGATTCCAATGAAAAGCAATATGCACGGGGGGACTCGTAAGTATGAAATGACTGTGGATGCATGGCTTTAAATAGCCAAAAACTCTTGAAATAGACTAAACGATGCAAGAAATTCAAGGTGGTTTGTTTATTATACGCCTTTTCTAATAGTTAAAATTATAGTCTAGATCCATTATAATGTCGAGAGACTTTGAATCAGATATTTGACCCTTTTGACAAGAAATGGTTGTCAACACATTCTTGGTTATGGAAACACAAAAAACGTTACATGATTGATATGATGGTAGTAGTACCTAGTTGCTACAAGTTATAGTATTTGCCACAATGAAAAGAAAAGAGCTACAAGTTGCCCATGTGAAGGTGATATTTAAATTGCAGGTTAAGCTTTCACTTAAAGCCTCAAGTGAATAGAACAACATATTTTCCTTTCCTCCTCCTCCTTTTTTTCCTCATTTTCACATTTAATCATCCTATATGGACTCATAAAAAACTCATTCTGTACTGGGATTATTAGGTTAGAAGCTCAAGCTATAAGAGTATAGGTTGATTGTAAGGAGACAAAGGGATGTGCATGCCTCACATCAATGTAGGGGAGAAATAAAGATGCTAGTACACCATGTGCTTTGCATCTTTGATTTTGCAAGTAGTGTTTGCATCTATAGGGATCCATTAACTTCATTTTTCATCTATAAGATTACTCAATTTGTCTTGGTCTAGAGTTAAGCTATGGTGTGCTAGACCATTCTCTAAGTTATGTTGGGTAGGTAGGGGGCATGTCACATGAGTGCAATAGTTGAGTATTGTTACATCCTTAGATATTTGAATGGGTGCCAACTACATTGGTCACAACCCACAACCTTGGGTCATGAAGTGATGTTGTGTGAATGTACTAGGGGAACTTTAGGGTTTGGGTAGTTGAGTCCTATTTATAGCATTTGTGCACATCATTTTGTGATCATCACTCTTGAACTTTCAGCCCAATGCCTAACACATCCATATATATGTGGGTTGGTGGTGTGGAATGCCAGCTCTTGGAATGCAGTCATAACTAGGTATGTTGTTGGCCCTAGGCTCGAGGGTGGGCCCACTTGACTATATGGCATGGAGACCGGTTCGATGTTCATTCCCTTTATTGTTGTGTTGTGGATAATACTTATGTTTTGTTGCATATGTGAGTTGGATCCTAAGGTAGCCAATTAGGACAATTTAGGGAAAAAGGAAGTTGTGTTCTATTTATAAGATTCATGAGCCAATTTGTGCATTATTGTGTGATCACTACTCTTGGCTAGTGAGCGTCATGCCTAATGAATGATACATCCATACACTAGGACTGTGTGGGTTGGTGGGATGGGACATTAGCTCTTTGGATATAGTCATGGGTTGATATGTTGATGAACCCAATCTTGGGGGACAAACTTGGCTCTATAACTTAAGAGGTTGATTTGATGTCCATTGCCTTTATGGTTATGTGCCTCAATCTATGTGTGTCCACTACACTTTTCTTACATGCAGTTCACTACAGACACCAGCTTTTTGGAGCATATACCTTCCACATAATCGCTTGGTTTGCTACAAACTTGGTATAATTGCTCTTTAGGTCTCAAAGTACATCAAATGTTTTGCTTCAAGCGAGCTAAAGAGAACCACATCAAATGTCAGTTGTCTGAGTGAGGCAAGGAAAAGTGCATGAAATGTTCCACTTTAATTTAGTGATGGGAAATAACCCAGTGGAAACTAGTTGGAGAGATGGATGTTTTGCAAGGAAAACCAAATCATATATTTTTGTTTGATTGAGTGATAGGAAAAAATCATTGTTTCCCTCCACTTCAATGACAAATATGTTAGTCCTCAAAAGCTTGTTCTTTAACTCATCTAATATCAACTCTTTTATGCTAACTATTTTCTAGATTTTTTCTTTTTATTTTCTATTAGTTCCACCCCTCGTAGGATGGGACTCTTATACTTGAGTGCCATCTCTTACTAACACCAAATAATTTGTGGGACATGGGTGAGACAAAAGATATATCTAGGAACATCAATCATCATGTCTCGTTGTCCTAATCGACTTGTAATGTGTAGCTCTTACTCAGAAGTTTGTCATAGAAGGGATCAAGTTTAGCCAATTTAGAAATGTTGACACCAAGCACTCGGAGAGATGTAGGAGCAACATATGTAGGATCTTGCATTGAAGTCCAAAGTGCCTTTCTTTGCTTAGCAATAGTCATTAGGTGGCTACCATATCATGTAGCTAATCCTACACTAGAATACCATTTTCGTTCAAACTCACTTTGTTCTTCTGCTTTATTGGCTAATGGTGCAGCATCTTCCCAACTTGCTATGTGCTTCATGGTGTAGAACACACGAATTAAGCGATGCTTCTCCTGCTCTATCTTGGCAATTTTCTTTATAGATTCTTCCACGACTGCTGGGTAAATCCAACAAATTTATGATTTCTCTCACCATGTCAAAGGATTTTCTAAGAGTTCATGATGCTCAACAATCTCAATTTTAAGGTTAGTGTTAACATATGTATGAGCAAGTGAAGTTAAGAGTGTTTCATCTAGTTCCTAAGAACTCGTAGCTTTTGATTGATATCTTTGTTTCCCCCTCTTTTCTAACATCTCCATGATCAGTCATTTAGTTGGTTTCAAGTGTATTGGAGCTTTTGGTCGAGAAGAACATGACTTGTGAATTCATTATGCTCTCAACACTTGATTCTAGATCCTTATGTGAGATTGGAGTTCTAGAGGCTTGTTCTTCAACTGAAGTGACAGTCTTAGTCATAGCCAAGGATTGTGATTGTATGGGTTCCATCTCAGAATTGGAAGTAGTAACTTTCAAGTTAGTGGAGTGATCAAATGTGATAGTCAAAGATGACTCTGCACTTGGATCCTCGAACTAAGATTTGTTTGTGACAACACTCCTAGAGGGAGGTTGTTGCTCTTTTGATTTTTTCATAGTTGTCCCTTGTGGATCCTTTTCCTTAGATTGAGTAGCTACACTTGGCTATTGTTGCAAGATTTTTTGTTTTGGTTTGCTTGACAAAGGTTCTTGGTTTTGATGAGACTTTGGTTGTTTTGGTTTGGGTGACAAAGGTTCTTGGTTTCGATGAGACTTTGCTTATCAAGACTTGAGGGCTTTATCTCATCTATACTTTGACTTTTTGTTTCATCTTGATCAGCCTCACATGGAAGTGGCTGCTTTGGCTTGGCTCTAGCTTTTCCTCCTTGCTCTATGACTTTTTAGACACTACCAGTTCCTCTTATGGATTAGTAGCAACTTCAAGTGGTTTCTCTAGCTTTTCCTCCTTGCTCTATGAATTTTTAGACACTATCAATTCCTCTTATGGATTAGTAGCAACTTTAGTAGTTGTCATCTTTCCTTTGGTTCTAGGAGGGTTCCTATTGAGTGGATCTCTTTTGTTCTCGTGTTTCTTGAGTAGTTCATTAAGAACTCTCTGGATGTCCTCTCTAGGCATTTGATCTAGCTTTGAGACAAGCTTTTTGCCGTTCTTTAGAGAAGAGACAAGGTCCCCTTTGCTGAAAGTAGTGATAATCTCCATATTTAGTAAGCTTAGGTGTATACAATGTGGTTCATAGTCCACAATGCATGTGGTTGCACGCTTGAAAGGTCTTCCAAGCAAGACTTCCTTTCCTATATCTTCTCAATTTGGAAGCACATAAAACATTGTGGGCATGCTTTCAATCTCAACAACCAAGAGAATTTTGCATCATCTTAAGAGGGAATATGCTAATCCTCCATATGGCTTGATAACTACATTGGTTGGGATGAGTTCAGGTTGTTTAATCTCAATCCATACCTCATAGGTCAAGATGTTATAATCTGAACCTTCGTATATGAGAGCATCAATGATGAGCTCTCACTTGGCAATTAGTTTGACCCTAAGATATGTAGGAGGGATTAGCTCTTCATCTTCTGGGGGGTCAATGTTTGTGGCTTGGACCTTTCGTGTATTAGGCATGGTAGACCTACATGTTGGACAATCATGATACATGTGAGTGATGCTGCACTCAATGCATCTAAGGTCAGCCTTTGGAAATTTATCTACACCATCTGGTCTGCTAGCTATGACCTAGGTTCGTGTTGCTAGCCTTGGAAACATGTGAATGGATAAATGGATGGGAATGTTCACTCATTTGTGTTGACTCATAAGGTTTTAGGACTTTGAGACCTAAAACCTTATAAGGTTTTAGGTCTCAAAGTCCTAAGGTTGAATCCACTATGAGACACATAGTGGATTTATAAGGTTTTAGGACTTTGAGACCTAAGGTTGAATCCACTATGAGACACATCAACAGAGTGTAAGGCTCTTAATAGCCAGATGACAAAATCTGCAACTCTTCTTGCAATGATATTGTGTGGTTCTTGGTGTGAGTGCTCTCATTCAACTCTCTAAGCTTGTCATTCTTCTTGAATTTTGTAACTTTGTTTCTGGGAGTTTCTATCCGTCAAATTTGTCTCTCATTAGTCAATTGGTCTTGTGATCTTACACTAAGTGCAAGTGATGAAATTATGGGCTTAGTGGTTGGCTTCTCCTCTCAATTGTTGCAATCTTGGCACTTTCTTTAAATGGGCTTAAAAATGATTCAAAGGGGGCTTAGGACTTATGGAAGCTTGGTCGATAATATTTTACTCATTGGCCCTCGTAATGATTGGAATGGAGCACATGACGATGGCAACCTGGTTGGATGATTTTCCCCCTAATGACTTGTAGTGTGTCCTATATGTAGATGTAAAAGTGAATCTTGTGGTTGTGCACTATGATCCTAAATGACCTAAGGTAATGTCTGCCCAAAGTGTGTTGCCAAGCTTGCCTAGGCGCTATGTGCAATGTGTACTAGATTCTTGCAATATGACGAGGTGACTAAGTGATTACTTAGTTTAACAAGCTCCTTGTTGAGTTCTTAAGTCATTAATATATTTACTTCAAATGCTTGACTTCACAAGTTATCAAGGCACTTTGCAACACTTGGATTCAAAAACTCACAAGAGTGATGTGTGCAAAATCAGGTTTTCTTCCTTTTCCATGCACTGCACATGGGTGCAAGCAATTCCTTAAAGTATCACAACCATGTCATGCTGACAATATGGCAAGTAAGGATGGCACTTTGTTGCAAATATGTAAATCAAGAGGTTCAAATTTAATATGCGAGTAGGGCAAGTATGAGTGAGCCAGAGGCATAGTGTGTGTGTAAGTGGGAGTGTGAGTGATTCATTAGTGTGATTGAGTGAGCATGAGTGAGGTGTGAGTGTGAGTGAAGGATAAGTGAGATGCGAGTGTTAATGAAGGATAAATGAGGTGGGAGTGTTATGGGTATGAGTGAGTGAGTATAGGTATGAGTTGAGTGAGTGAGGATGAGTGAGTGGGTATGAACGAGGGATGAGTATGAGAGAATGAGTGTAAATGGGTAAGTGTGAGTGAGGGGTGAGTGGGTAGGGATGAGAGAGTGAGAGTATGAGTGAGGTAGGTCTGAGTGAGTGAGGGATGATTGAGGAGTGAGGTAGGAATGAGTGAGTGAGGGATGCTTGATGAGTGAGTGGTGGTGCAAGTGAGTGGTGTGAGTGAGGGATGAGTACGAGAGAATAAGTGTGAGTGAGGGATGAGTGGGTAGGGATGAGAGAGTGAGAGTATGAGTGAGGTAGATATGAGTGAGTAAGGGACGATTGATGAGTGTGTGGGTGTGTGTGAGGGATGAGTCTGAGAGAATCAGTGTGAGTGGGTGAGTGTGAGTGAGGGATGAGTGGATATGGAAAGTTGAGTGTGTTAGTTTGGTGTATGTATGGATATAGGGGGTGTACTAGGTTTGTGGAGAGGCAAGTGGATAGGGTGTATGATCGAAGTAATGGTACCTCTATCTCTTCTTCTTCTTCTTCTTCTTCTCCCATATCTTCTTCCTTCATCCCTTATTTTCTACCTTCTTTTAATACTTCTTTTGTGCCATTAGATGAACTATAAGATTTCCAAGAAGACACAAAAATTAATAGCATATGTGCAACCTTGCCACACAAGAAATCCAATAAGGAGAGTATGAGTTTTCATTTTGTGTTTGAGATTTGAGATTTGAGTTTTTTATGTGTAATTTTAAAGTTTGTGTTTTGTGTTTTTTCCTACCCTAATAATGCATATCTTCACAATTTCAATCCAATAAATTGGTTTTTTCTGATTCGGCCTTCTTGACCTAGCCTCATGGTTTTCGGAATGCTAGCCAGAAACACGGATGATCGGAACACCATCGATCCCATCCATGCCCATGCATAAGCCTTCTATTCCTCCACACAATAGGAGTGTGAGAACCTTGGTGGTGACACTGTCCTAGGTCTCGGCAATGGAACCAAAATATTGAGCCTAATGCAAGTCCAACAATTGGGACTTTTGACAAACTTTTATTGTTTCAAAAGCTGCTTTGGCAACAATCTCTCACCTTGTCTCTCAACACTCCACTCTAACTAATCAATCATCCTCCTCTCCAACCAAAGAAAGCAAGAACACAACTAGCTCGAGTTGTAGTGAACTCATCTAACTTACCTTCTTACGTTTGAAGAGTTGAAGGCTCGAAGATGGTTCCACGACCATGATCAACATGATCCAATGTCTTCACTCCTTTGCATACACCACCAACGAGTTGAAGAGCTAGTAGAGAAGACAAGAAAAGCAAGATGATAGTGAAGAGCTTCACCTTCCCTCAATCCCTCCCTCAACACACCTCTCACTCTCTCCCTCTCAGTCACTCAACACAATGGAAGAAAGATGATAGAATGTAAAAATAGAATAGAAAGCTTGAATAGTCACACTGATAGAGCTTCTGTAGCATGGATGTGCCAAAAGGGGTAAATACAACTGAGACCTCCCACCCTTATATAGACCAAGAATTAGAGTTAGGGTTAGAGTTTGTGCCCCTTTTGCATTTTAAGTTTAGGGTTTTTGTCCCTTTTGTGTTTTGTGTTTAGGATTTGCACCTCTTTAGCATTTTGTGTTTAGGGTTGCAACCCTTTTGCATTTTGCGTTTAGGGTTTGCACCCCTTTTGTATTTGGGGTTTGTGCCCTCTCTTGGGCATCCTACCCACTTTGTGGGCTCTAGGCTGGTCAATCATCATTGCATGCTTCAACCTTAGCCTAATTGAGACCAAGCCTAAGATATTCTAATCACAAATACATGTCTGCAACTATGCAACAATTATGGGTGTGACATCATAATTGCGAATAATAGATACAATCTGCCTAACACACTAACAATTGAGACTTTGGACAAACTTCTATTGTTTCAAAAGTAAGAACTCGTTTTGGCTCTCACATTGTCTCTTAACACTTAACTCTAACTAACCAAGCATCCTCCTTTCCAACCCAAGAAAACAAGAACACAAGACTAGCTCAAGTTGTAGTGAAATAACCTAACTTATATTCTTGTTTTTTATGACTTGAAGATAGTTCCACAACCATGATCAACATGATCCAATTCCGTTACTCCTTCTCATCCACAACCAAGCACATCAACGAGTTGAAGAGCTAATAGAGAAGATGAGAAAAGAAAGACAATGGCAAAGAGCTTCACCTTCCCTTAGTTCCTCGCTCAACACACCTCTCACTCTCTCCCTCTCAGTCACTCTCAACACAATGGAAGCAAGATGATAAAATGGAAAGTTTGAATAGAAAACTTGAGTAGTCACATTGATAGAGCTTTTGCAGCATGGATATGCCAAAAAAGGTGAATACAACTAAGACCTCCCACCCTTATATAGACAAATAATTAGGGTTAGGGTTAGGGTTTGCTCCCCTTTTGTCTTTTGCGTTTAGGGTTTGTACCCCTTTTGTGTTTTGCGTTTAGGTTTTGCACCCCCTTTTTGGGTATCCTACCCACTTTGTGGACTTTAGGCTAGTGAATCATGATTGCATGTTTCAACCTTAGCCTAGTTAGACCAAGCCTAAGATATTCTAATCACAAATACATGTGTGCAACCCACACAACACTTGTGGGTGCAAGAAATATAACTATAGGTGGTGAATACAATGTGTATGGCCGGCTCTCACAAAGTAATACATCCATGATAATGTGGTGATGTCCATGAAGTACAAATATAATCCAAGTGCCAAAAAATAATGTACTAAAGCTCCAAAAAATTAATATCCACAAAAAATAGTAGCTGACACTTTTGCTTTTGCAGTCTCCTCAAAACATCATTAACATTATTTTTTTCCCTAGACAAGTGTCAATCCCATGGCACTCACATTGCAGGTAGCATGTTGGAGCTTGCACTGAAGACACAAAATGTTGGGAATAGTTGATTGAAGAAGCAGTCGTAATAAGGAGAAATGAATGTTTCTAATGAAGAATTTGTTACTGTAGAAGAGGATGATTTATTTCCTACTGCGAGTATAGATGATGTTGCGGTTCTTCTAATGGAGACACCTAGAATGACCCTTAAAGTTGAATGGGAGATTGTAGAAGATGGGAGATTCAATGTTGATGTAGAAGTGATGGCTCATGATCCTCCACAAACTATTGTACCTGCAAAGTAAACATCACGTGCAATCACTTCTTAGGGGAAAGTACTAGTGTTTTGTTCGTACACAAGACATATGATGTTCTTGGTTTGGGAGATGGGTCAAACTCCAAGAAAGCTTGAAGTGTTGTTCCATACTTGAGGACCCAAACCTATGAATAGGTTATTGTGCAAATACTACACTGAGTGCATGTGCACACATAGTCTAATACATAGTTAGAAGACTGCTTCATGGATTTTGCGATGAGTGATGACTGGTGCTTAATGAAGCAAGGGATCTTGATCTAATGAAGATGGGAAGAATTTTTGATGTTGAGGGAAAATGTACTTATTGATAAAGATGCTAGGGAGACACTGATGTGGGATGGATAGGAGGAGGTGTTCAATCCAATAAGCTCTTGAAGAACATGGGTCTCTATGGGATCAACCACACATGGTAGCTGATGTAATTGTTGGTCTTATATTAAAGAACCTTTTCCACCCTTCTAATAAGTAAGGATTGATGAAATTAGTTGAATCAAATGAAGGGATGAAATATGCGTGACTCAGGGAGACAGGTCAACCAAGGCGAGTTGAGACTCCCTATGTATGTCTTGAGATTGATGTGCCCTAAGTAAGGGTGTGGGAAAATGGGAAAAGGGCTAGGGGGCTAGAGATAGAGCCAAATGACCGAAGCCACTGGATGCATTAAACTTGAGGACCCCTAAGTGTGGTGCAGTGCATGTGCATGCATATTTCCTTTTCTTTCCTATTTTTTTCTATTTCTCTCTCTCTCTCTCTCTCTCTTTTTCTTTTGGCAAGTCAAGTAACATCAATGATATACAATAAGGCATGTTTCTTTACAAGGAGAAATTGAAGTATGAGAGCAGAGGGCTGACTGCAAATAATAAAACTTGGGACATAAGATGATTGGTGCATTGAGGTCCATACAATGAAGATTTGAATATTGAGCCTGGACATTGAAGCACATTGCCATATTGTTGATGAAGCTGTTGTTGAAGAAGAACCTGAACTTGTCGATGAAGACTGATATGCTCATTGATGGAGCAATTTGCAACTTCTCCCAAGAAAGTAGATCACCATTAGATGTTGTAGTAAAGGTATGGTGTCATTGAAGAAAGCGGAACCTCATTGTTAATAGTTCTTTAAGTTTTGTGTTTCTTCAGTGAGGATCGAAGATAAACTTGTTGTCTGGCCTTTTGATGTCTTGACATGAAGCCTCTCAAGCTTGAGATCTTCAGGAAGGTTTTGATGCTAGTCTCAGCTTCAAGTCTTTAATGTTGTTGCAGCGTAGGATATTCATGGAAAGCTTCTATTGCCAATGATATTGTCTTCAAGCCTTGAGGTTCATTGCAGTGCTTGGTCACCTATTGTTTGCTGCATTCACTTGGTGAAACTTTGAGAGTACCATGTAGTGGATTCAGGGGAAAAAGATAAAAATAATTGCAAACAACTTTCTTCTTCCTTGAATTTTACCATCACATGAGGAGTGACAGGGTTTGAGCTTGTACCTCTTGTTTTTATTTTTTTGCCCTCGCATAAGATATAGTGTTGTTTCTAAAGTCAGAGGGATTTTTACTTTTGTCAATGCAAAACATTGAGCTAAAGGAAAATATGTATAAAGAAATTAAGACTATAAAGGAAAAAGTGTTAGTATTTTGCACTTTTTGGGATCCACTAGCCATAGAAATTCGGATTGTACTCCAATTTGACAAAAGCATCCAAGTTAGATGATGGTTTGGTATCCAATCCATAAATGTGAGTAATCAAATCACCAAGCAAAGAGGTCCTGCAAAGTGACTGGGAATGTGGAGTTCCCTCTTTGATTAGAATCTTGTCAAGCAATGGGTGATATATCAACTTTCATGGCAAGGCGAGATTCCGAGCTAGGATGATAGAGTGCAGTGAAGTGGTCTCACAGTAAGTTGGTTCAACTTGAAGTGTACTGACTATATACGACATTGCTCAGTTGTGGTCATAAGATGATTGCCATTGCAAGCAATCTCAAGTTGATAAGAAAACCACTTCTACAAGAACAAACTTGAGGAATGTCAATTCTGCTCAAGCTCATCAAGTAGTGATTGGTCTTGGATTTTGGTCACAGAAGCATAAGAAGGAATAAATTGGCATGATAGCAAGTGATCTTGAGGGAGATTCCTAACATATTCCTTATAAATCAAGAGGCTTTTATCTAAAAGATGTTCATTGTCCTCCCAAGTGAAATGCCATTTAGAAGCAACCTTAACTACCTGATCATTAGTAAGGCCTAGATCAATCATTGCAAACAAATTGGCATAATTAGTGTATATGGCCTCAAATTGGGGTAGGCATTTTATTTTAGAGGAATTAAATTTCTTTGCCAAATGAGTAGCCATGGTACTCAATGGTCAACATACTAGCAAAAGCTTGATGCACCAGAAGGAGGATTAAGTTTAGTAGGGCTGATCTGGAGATGTGTCTTAGCAATATCCTTTGGAGCATCTTAGGGTTCAACCGGCTCAATTGGGACTAATTGGTGGGATGAGTTAGTAGGGACATTAGTGGTGTTGTGCCTAGGATCTAGAGTTGCAAGAATACCTCTTCTAGCCATTGTGTTTGGGTTCGTAGAAGGTTTATGCACATCACTTTGTTTCACATCATTTGATGAATATTTAGTCATTGTAGTACCAGAAGCCCTAGGGGGTCCACTAAGGTTTACCGTATGGTACCACGTGAGTGTAAGGGAGGAAGATACATTTTATAAGGTAAGGTCCCATAAATAGGGGGTAGATAAGAGGTATTTTCATATATTTCTTGCACACATGTGATGTCTCCTTATTACTACTAGTGAATCCCTCGTTTCAGAAGCAGAGGTAAGATTTGGTGTTGCATCCCTCAACATTGGAATAAACCATTCATAGAAATTAGGATTGTACTCAAATGAAGAATGGTCATTAAGAATTTGTGGGTTATGGGTGAGATAAAAAATATATCTAGTGACATCATTCATCATGTCTCATTGTCCTAATCGACTTGCATTGTGTAGCTCTTCCTCTGAAAGAAGTTTGCCACACAAGAAATCAAGTTTAGAAAATTTAGAAATGTTGACACCATGGACAAGTGCAAGCACTCAGAGAGATGTAGGAGCAACATATGTAGGATCATGCATTGAAATCCAAAGTACCTTTCTTTGCTCAGCAATAGCCATTAGATGGCTACCATATCGTGCAGCTAACCCTCGACTAGAATACCATTTTCATTCAAACTCACTTTGTTCTTCTACTTTCTTGGCCAATGATGCAACATCTTCCGAACCTGCTATGTGCTTTCTAGTGTAGAACATAGGAATTAAGCGATGCTTCTTCTGATCTACCTTGGTCATTTGCTTTATAACTTCTTCCATGATTGCTAGGTAAATCCAACAAATTTGTGATTGCTCTGACCATGTCAAAGGCTTTTATAAGAGTTCATGATTCTTAATAGTTTGAATTCCAAGGTCAGCATGAACATATGTACGAGCAAGTGAAGTCAAGAGTGTTTCACCTAGTTCCAAAGAACGTGTAGCTTCTAATTGATCTCTTTGTTGCCCCCTCTTTTCTAACATCTCCATGATTGATCGTTTAGTTGGTTTCAAGTGTATTGGAGCTTTTGGTCGTGAAGAACATGACTTGTGAATCAATGGGTTCATTATGCTCTCTGCACTTGATTCTAGATCCTTATGTGAGTCTGGAGTATTAGAGGCTTGTTCTTCAACTAAAATGATAGTCTTGGTCATAGCCAAGGGCTGTGATTGTATGGGTTCCATCTCAGAATTGGAAGTAGTAACTTTCGAGTTAGTGGAGTAATCAAACGTGATAATCAAATATGACTGTGCACTTGGATCCTCGGACTGAGTGGAAGTATTCATGGACTTGGTAGTTCCAGATTTGTTTGTGACAACACTCGTAGAGAAAGGTTGTCACTCTTTTGATATTTTTGTAGCTATCTCTCGTATATCCTTTTCCTTAGTTGAGTAGCTATACTAGGCTACTGCTGCCAGATTTTCTATTTTGGTTTGGGTGGAAAAGGTTATTGGTTTTGAGGAGACTTTGGTCATTTTTTGAAGAATCGGCAACAACTTGGGGTTGTTGCTTTAAACTTGAGGGCTTTATCTCATCTATCCTTGGACTTTTTGTTTCGGCTTGAATAGTCTCACATGGAAGTGATTGCTCTGGCTCTAGCTTTTCCTCCTTGCTCAATGACTTTTTAGACACTACCAATTCCTTGTGTGAATTAGTAGCAACTTCAAGTGGTTGCTCTTTTGGGATTGTGGGCTCAAGTGTCACATGAACTAGGTTGTTAGTCACTAAATTATTTGGTGTTGTCTCCTCAAGTATCTTGGTCCATGAGATCTGTGAATGGGTCTCATTCGCTTTCTCTTGGATTTGGATGGGACTTGGTTTGTGGTCACTAGAGGTGGCTTTGTGGGTGGTTTTGGTAACCAAATCCAACAATTTCTTGCATAAAACCCTTGAGCACGAAGCAATGCTTTGGGCACACGTCATGGCCTTATGCTAGCTCTCCATCGATGCTTTTAATTACTTACCCTAAATCTCTTCTCCCTTCTAGATGCAGTTCTATTCCCAACAGCTTGAGAAGCTGTGGTAGTGTTTTTGGTAGATGTGGTCTTTCCTTTGGTTCTAGGAGGGTTCCTACTAAGCATTTCTATCTTATTCTCATGTGCCTTGAGTAGTTCATTAAGAACTCTCTCGCTATCCTCTCTAGGCATTTGATTTGACTTTGAGACAAGCTTCTTGCCCTTCTCTAGAGACAAGGCCCCCTTTGCTGAAAGTAGTGACTATCTCCACATCTGCTAAGCTTAGGTATATACGGTGTGCTTCGTAGTCCACAATGCATGTGGTTGCATGCTTGAAAGGTCTTCTTCCTTCCCCATATCTTCTCAATTTGGAAACACATAAAACACTATGGGCATGCTTTCAATCTTAATAGTCAAGGGAATTTTGCATCATCCTAAGAGGGAATAGACTAATCCTCCATATGGCTTGATAGGTGCATTGGTTAGGATGAGCTTAGGTTGTCTTAGTCCATACCTCATAGGTCAAGGTGTTGTAATCTAAATCTTCGTCTATGTGAGTGTCAATGATGAGCTCTCACTTGGCAATTAGTTTGACCCTAAGATATGCAGGAGGGATTAGCTCTTCATCTTTTGGGTCAGTGTTTATATCTTGGATCTTTTAGATATTAGGCAAGGTATACCTAATTAGGAAACTACATAAAACCATGCAGGTTGGATAGTCATGATACATGTGAGTGATGTTGCACTCAATGCATTTAAGGTCAGCCCTTAAAAAATTATCTATGGAGCCCCAAGAGGAAAACCAAGAAAACATGGAATCTACTGCAAGAAAATCTATTTTATATCATCAACAAGCATTCAATTCATATTTATGTGACAACAAGGAAAACAACACCAATCTTCTCAAATCTTCACATAGCATCATATAACAATTCTCCCATGGATTTATCACAACAAAACTTCAACACATTCTTGATATTCTTAATCAAAAGAACAATATAAAAATATGGAATTCTTCACTTTGAATGGAAATCATCACATTGTATTCATCTTCAATAGTTTCATAGTCTTCAGTCTCTCTCACAATCTCTCACTCATAGATACATTGTTTTGCATAAATTTGGCTATCTCTCACACACACTTTCTCTCATATGCTCTCTCCCAATAATACATTGGAATAATGAAGAATAATCATTTATAACCCCTCTTTGGTTGTGGATACCCCTCCCAAGAGGTATGTCTACTATGAAAGGTCACCAAAGCCATTATAGTGTCATTTTGTAGCTCAACAATGCCACTGTCACTTGAGTCTTTACTTGAGTCTTCAGTAGCTACTTCTTCCACTTCTTTGAGCTATTTTTAACTTTTATTCATCTCTTTCAAAGGTTAGAAAAATTTCCCAAGCTACACATTCCTCCCGCATAACACTTACAGAGGCATACAGAAGAGGAACATAACAAAAACAGAGGCTCTATAGATGGTCAACAGAGGGTCTACAATACCATACAAAAGGTCATTAGAAAGCTATAAGCTCAACTAAAACCATTCAAAACCATTAAGAATCATTCAATAAGCTTCCAAACACTCTTAAACTCCATCAATCATCATTCCATTCTCTCATACAGAAAGAAAACAGAATAAAACAAAAGCTCAATTGAATCAATTAGAAGCCCAACAAAACCAATCATAACCAATTAGACACTATCAAGACATCAAAGAGAATCCATATCTCCATTGAAAAACATCATGAGCTTCTCAAACCTAATCAACCTTATCCAAAACACTCTGAAACACTTCCAAAACAACTAATCATAATATAAAATCAACTAAAAATTAATCATTCAATCCTCAAAACAACAAAAATCAGTCAAAAAATCAAGTCATTTCAACGCTCAACATATCCCCACACAATTAGGGAGTGTCCTCGCGACCTAGGAAAAAGAGAATAGAAGTTCAAAATATAGCTCAGCTTGATCATCCTCAACATCTTTAGGAAACACCATCCAAACACAATCCCAATTCATAACCTGTATCTAATAAAGAATACAATGAAAGGAAATCACCTTTATCCATTAACATAGCCTAGAAATAGAAAAGCATAACAAACTTTTAAAGGATATAAGAGGTTTGCTTTCGCCATAAGAATCCATCCCTTAGAATCACAAACCACTGTCAAGTAACTTAATCAACTCCATCTTCATCTTCAACTCCACGCAAGAAGGATAAAACACCATGTATACACCATAGAACATATACAAAACTCACATAGATACAAGATAATGTAGTCTAAATGGCACATGCTCCCAAAAAAGGAAGAGAAAAGAGAAAGATTTTCATTGAAAGGATCAATACATCCAAGAGAGTGTCCATATGCTATGTAGGATGAAGATATTTTTTCTTAAACTTCATACTCAACTTGAGACATTTTAGACTTTTGTTCTCATCCACAAAATGTAGAGGCACATTCTGAAGAAGCTGTAAACAACACATCCTTTCCAACAAGATTATAAAGTAGTAGAAAAAGCTTGTGTGAAATAATACATGACATCCATCTGAGTAACAATCACATTTGCATTAGGATTAATCATTAAGTTTGGAATAATCTTCCTAGTATTCAAGTGAGACAATTGATGCATAAAAGCAAGATACCGACAAAAATGAGATGCCAAGCATATCGAAGTATCCTCAAAACAAGCATGTGCTCTAGCAAATTGAGGATAAGAAGTAGAACATTGCGCAGAAGTGTTCCAAGAACCAAGAATGACAAGCCAATTAAACATTGGTCTTATCAAAGAATCATTCAATGTCCACTACTGCCATTGACGAAGGATATCACTGTTATACCCAAGAGTATCCATCATTGATTGTGGAGGAAGGTTAATATAATCAGATGGAGATGGTAAGGAAATAATAGGAGAACAGTGAACAGTGAAGAGGTGGGTAAGATAAATCATAAAATGAGGGTATTTGAAGGGATAATGATGATGGGAAAGAAATGGAAGAAAGTAGAAATTTTCTAAAGGGATTCGATTGGAAAAGCAAAAGAAATGGGTGGAACAATAGGAATATGTTCAATAGGAGTAGGTGAGGATATAGGATTAGCAATAAATGGGCATGTAGTAAAAATTGGAATTTGAGGGAAAATTGCAAGGGTAAAAGATAAGAGAGGGATAATATCTGGCTTAGATTGGAGGATGGCAATATACAAGGTAATCGATAAGAAATTAAGAAATAAGATAGGATATCATGAGGATCAGATGGATAGATGGAACATCGAAAATCAAAAGTTGAAAAGAAATCCTCATCGAATAAACGATTGTTAGCAATATGGTTCAACACTTGGGATCTCAATGGTTGAATATTTGATTTATGAAAGACACTCCTTCACCGACGGTGAAAATCTAGAACATCATCCTCCAAAGGAGGATGCCAAGCATAGCCTTTACACCACCATGTCTGCTGATGATAATTCTTCACGCCATCAACCAAAGTCATTTCAGCTTAATGTACATAAATGACTACCTACAAAATCACATCTCCTACATAAAGGTTCATGTTCGCCTCGTTAGGGATGTGGAGATCTCCTCGAAGATACATAAAAGATAATAATAGAACTTCATGAGAGATTGATTCATCAAGAAATCTATCAAATACTGCCTTGAGTAAATCTGCAGACCACATGTTTTGCCATTTGGAGGTTCTAAGTCCATATTACTCAAAGAAATGTACAGCGCAAAGCACTATTTTTGATATTGAATCTAGCAGGATGATGGAGATGACACCAATTCAGCATGGTGGACAAAAACTATTAAAGGCACTCTACCTTGGCAAAAAACCCATCACATAGTTTAGCCTTCTGTTGCTGCAAATAATCTAGCTCTTCCTTAGAAGACAACAAAGAAGACATCACTGGGGTTGGAGAAGGGATAGAAAGAGTAGCAACTTTCTGGTTAAGTTCTTCAATAAACTTCTTTTGTGACTCTACAATTTCTTGGGAATGCTACAGTTGGCCCTTTTTCGAATGATTTTGACAGAGAGTATATCTGCAAGATTTGAATTAACTTCCATAGGAGGAGAAGGAACAGAAGGAGATTGCTGCAGAAGTGGAGCAAGATCAAGCATAGGAATGCCACTTGGGGGAGGTACCAATTGAATGATCTTATGTAGAAAAAACCCATAGGAAGCAATACTAAGTTGACCTTTCGTGACACGCTGAAAATGTTGATCCATTTTAGCCAACAAAAAGGTTATCCAATTAAGCTTAACCCCTTCCAAGATCCTGGTAGAGACCGTGAAGATTTCTCAGGACAAATACTTTGATGCAGGCTTGTCTGACATAAAGTAGTCCTGGAGGAATTGGCATAACTACCTCCATAAGGGAGAGGAAATATGTGCCACTAATACTCATGAACTAGTGATAACCTTGTTTGCTACCAAAGGAGTAGAGGTCTCCTTCTACAACAAGGTAAGGATCTCTATAGTGGATAATAAATGATTGCCACTAGGCATAGGGGAAGCTGCAAAAGGCAGAAACAAAGGCCTCATTGTGACAATAGCAAGGGATAAATAAAATCAATTACCATAAACCAAGCCCGAAAGCTTCTTATAAGTCTCTAGAAAAGAGTAACAGAGCTTCGCATTCCTGGAGAGAACTTCAAGGCCACAAAGAGATGAAGGCCATCTTTTTTAATACAACCAATATTTAAAATAATAATAATAATCATGGACTGGTAACGATACATGCTAAATCACAAGCAGGGGTGTGAAAATGCCATTTAGACCACACTAGATTATCCACACACACACCAACAAATCTCCCCAAGAATTTCACATCCTACGAAAAATTCGACATGACATACGCACATATGTGACCGAAAGCTTCATGTTATGCATACAAACAAGCACCCAAAAACCCTCTATTCAAACACTCAAAAGAAAACAAAATGCCACACATATCGTATCCTAGACACAATATAGAAATCAGGATTTAACCATAAACAAACCATCAAAATAAATATAGACGAACAATCCCTGTAAGTGTATGGCATGTACCTATGGTGTGGTGAAGTGGGTGGGTGAAAACTACATGACTCATTTTTATTAGATGACCAATTAAGCATAGTTCATTATTAAATTGCACAGTTCATTATTAAATTTTCCATTAGTGCATGGTGAGTTGTATTCGTACCCCAACCTCTACTTAGATTGACTTGACTGGACTAGACTAGGGTCTCTACAAATGCAATTTATTTTAAAAAAATATATTATCTGTGGTGGTGCAAAGTACATGCATGTGTGACTCCGAGGGGTTTATTATTATTACAAATTAAATGTGTGTATAGCACGTGTGTGTATGCAATATGAATGGATTTTAAATTACAAAATAAAGTGGGTTATCATGCTATGTGCTCGTGCAATGTGGCGGGGTTCCTTTTATAAATTAACAATGGGATCTTTTTAATTAGAAATTTATGAGGTTCATTCTGTTTGTTTGGTGGGTGCAACAGTCGGTTGATTTTTAATTACAATTATATGTGTGTTATAGTGCATGTGAAGAGGAGGAAAAAAGAAGCTGGCAATGTGTAGACACCCACAAGGTCTGATGCCCCAAATCCCACTTCCAAATAAGCCGAAGAATATAAAATCCTCGTATGAAAACAACATATCAACTAAGAAGGGACAATCGACCTCATGTAAGGTACGAAAAACCAAATACTAAAACCAAAATAAAAAGAACGGGGATAAGAGAGGGCTTATCACTTGGGTAATTATGTATTGGTGTTTTGTTTGAATTTTTTTCCTTTATATATTTATGTTGATGTGTTTTAAGTTGGGTTTTGTTTTTTTAATTTTGTTTTTAAAAATTTATTTTGAATAAATAAATAAATAGATGAATGCAAGTACCCAAATGGCAACACAAATATTGAAAATATAAAAAGTATTTTGTAGGATTTTTATGCATTTAAATAGCCATTTTTGTAAATTTCCTCTAAATTTTCAAGCATTTTCTTATGGTTTAAGTTGCTTTTGTTTTCAAATAAATAAATTCCAATATATATTTGTAAATTTTATGTATTTTTAGCTATTCTTAATCATTATGATTTTTTTTTGGAATTTTTGAGATTTTTTCAAAATTTTTACTTTTTTGAGATTTTATTAAATTTTTATGACATGTTGAACTTTTTACATTTTGTTATATTTTAACA
Source organism: Lygodium microphyllum (assembly GCF_053477565.2). NCBI lineage: Eukaryota > Viridiplantae > Streptophyta > Polypodiopsida > Schizaeales > Lygodiaceae > Lygodium > Lygodium microphyllum. The sequence continues at coordinate 85,058,365 of NC_141161.1, read as the reverse complement.
ATTTTCTATTTTTATTGGAAAATTTTAAATTAATGGAAAATTATCCAAAATTTTAATAATTTTTTAGATTTTTTGTTATTTTTCATTTTATTTGAATTTTTAATGGTTTTTGGACATTTTTAATGTATTTATGATTTTTTCGAAAACTAAAAAAATATCAAGAATAGGGCACTCGATCAAGGACTGTGTTTTGCTGTGTGTAAACAATTGCAAGCTCTCCAACACACAAAAAAAACTACACGTGCATGAACGATCGCTATCACAAATGTGTGCACATAAGCATGAAAAACCCGCACGCGAACGAGACCTTCGGGAGGCAACATGTGAACACAACATGGTGGGAGAGGATGATCACATGTGGGAGGGGAAAGTAGATGAGGGGAGGTTTAAAAAAGAGGTGGAGGTAGGGTAAAAATTTTAAAGGGTTTTTAAAAAATATTTTTTTAAATGAGGGGGGCTAAGGTGGAAGGTTAGGAAGAAGGGGGGGAATTAGGGGGTGGGTTAAAGGGACTAAGGAGGGAGGCTATATTAATGGGTGGGGGGGTGGGGGTGAGGGTTAGGGCTAGTAGGCAGGGACAGAGGGGAGGGAGGGTGGACTTGCGGGAAGGTGGGCGACCATGTATGGGGTTTGGGTGGGTTGGGGGGGGGGGGGGGGGGGTTTGGAGGGCCACGGCCGCCTGGGGTGGGGGTATCCTTAGAAGGGGGCAAACAAGGAGGGGACAGTAGGGCATGGCCATCCATTGCACCATGCACAGGCCGCGCCACGGCAGTGGGAGTGGTAGTGGTAGACGGTCTTCGACGGCAGGGTTGGCACTATGACGATGCTAGCAAGTGGGAGGCATAAGGAAGATGGGGGGAAGGAGGAAGAGAGGAGGAGAAGGGAGGAGAGGGGAGGAAGGAGGGAAGGAAGAGGGGGGGAGGAGAAGAAGGTGGGGGCGGGTAAAGAAGAAGGGGAGGAAAGGGAGGAGATGGGGGAGAAGGAGGAGAGACTTGAGGAGATGGAGGGGAGAGGAGGTGGGGGGAAATGGAGGAGAAGATGGTGCAGGAGGAGGAGAGGAATAGAGACACAGGGGAGAGAGAGAGGGGGGGAGGAGGGGTTGTCAGTTTGGGGAGAGGGATTTTTCATTTTTTGGGTAAATTTTGTTGGGTTTTTTAATTATTTTTTAAAAATGAGGATCCCCCCATCCTGCACATAAATGCGAGCGCCCAGGGTGGGTGGGGGGGTGTGGTGTCAAAAAACTTGTATTGATGGAAAAGATCGGATGCAACTGAGAATCCAAACACCTGAATGTGATACCACAAAAGTTAGACACGTGTCAAAGCAAAAATCAATTGTTTTTATGTAACACGCGTGGGATGAAAATGCAAAATTAAAGGGAAAAATTAATTTGCAAAGATCTGAGCATCGGATCAAGATGTCATAAAAAATAAAACCGGGCATGGTGACAGGGGTGATGAGATGGACAATGCATTTTGATGTGTTTGTTAACAAAGAGGGGGGTCACATGAAAAAATATGAAAAATCGAGCACAAAAAGTGACACGAAAATTAATTTCGCAAAATTCATCAATCAAGCAAATTGCAAAAAGAAGAAAAATCATCCGAGTGAAGAGAGGATAGGCCTATCATGTCAGAACGTAGCTTCAAAGAGAATAGGATCCTTCATATGGAAAATAGAGTAAAAACACACCCAAAAATGAAACTGGAAATTTATAACAAAAAATCAAATTTTTTGAATGAAATGTAGTAAGAAGGAAAATTATGTGAAGGAATAAATGGGAGAGGGCTATCTAGTTGGAACAGGGTTTTGATGGCCAATGGGGGGATTTCGCATGGGAAAATGGTAAAAACACACATGAAAATCTGAGCAACAATTAATTCCCAACAATCCGTAAGTCAGAACATGGAGCAACAAAAATTGAAAATTTTAAAAGATGGTATCGATAGGTCTATCAAATCAAAACGTGATTCTATTGCAAGAAAGGCATGTTCACATGGAAAAAATAGAAAAAATGAGCACAAAAATACACATAAAAATTAATATCATAAAATTGGTGGGCCAAAACATGATGGAAGAAAATGAAAAATTATGCAAGGGAGCAAATCAGACAAGGCTATCAAATCATAATTGAATTCCGAGGAGACTAGGACATGTTCACATGAAAAAAGAGCAAAAATCATACACAAGAATACCTAAAAACACGCAATAATTAATCATGGATAAACTGTGCATCGAAATGATGATAAGTAAAACGAAAGAGGTAAAGGGGAAGGTGTAGGTTGGATTGTCACATTAGATTGTTATTCTAAAGCGAAAAAAATACGTTCGCATGGAAATACATCAAATTTGCAGAAATTTATTCAAAAATTAGTAGTGCATGAACCGTGGCTCGAAATTGAGGGCCATAAAAAGTAAAAGTGGCCAATTGGAAGGATGAATAGGGTCACAATATTAAATTGCAATTTCGATGAACATAGGATACGTTCATATAGAAAAATGACAAAATAAAAGATAAGGACAAATGGATAAGGAACGGCCTCAGGGACGGGGTGAAAATAGAATGAATGGGTGGGGAAGAGAGCCCATTAGAAAAAAAACCAGGACATGGTATGCTTAAATTATTAGATAGGGACATTTCCATGAGGGTTATATAGAATAGATGCGTAGAGATAAGTCCCCACACTTAAAACCTTACTAGATCAGGTTGACTAATCAATAGGGGCCCAACACTTGACCACAACCCATATCCGTACGTCCCCACACTTAAAAATTGGTCTGATTTGCAAATAGTTGAGATGAATTGTCTCATTGACATGTGAAGGATTATAATCATCGGCAGGAGGTATCATGGCTCGCCATATCACACTCATTTAGCATGGTAGGGACCATGCAATAGCACTCAGGGAGGTAGCATTGTTGATAAAGAGTTGGCTAAGTTATTGATGGCAAAGAATACAACAGTTAGTCTCAACATTCACTCATGTTGGAATGATAGATCAATCACTTGCTCCATGACTCACGCATGTCACTCGAGGGATAATAATGGGAACCCATATCTCACACTGGGTTTAGAAATCAACAAAAGGGATGGTTCAAAGAGAGTATGCCAATGTGCATAGTCGATGGTGCAATAGTGCATCCCAACCCATCTGGCATAAGTGCAAGATGGAAGGCCATGGAGCCTTATCGTGCAGTGCTCCAAACAAAGTAAGGTGTGTATGAATGATGGAGGAGGCATGTCTCGTGTGTGCATAGGGAATCGAGAACATACATGACACCAATTGTCATAATGTCCCTCAATTCTCTCATCTCGGTTGATGAAAGGGAAATCAATCACACTCAATCCCCCTCTATCTCATGCTCTATTGATTATTACAGGAGGGAAACCTGTTCCTCATAGTCATTAACATAATCCTCATTATGGTGCAAAAGTTATATGCCTTTTGTGCAATTGATGGTGCAATAGTGTATCCCACCTTGTGCGGGTATATGGTTGTAATATCTCTCCGGTACCTCCCCCCATGAGAACCCCCCCTTTTTGTTTAATTTTGTTTAAATTTTTTTACCTCTATCTCTCTCCCCCTGCTGACAGCATGGCAGGGAGAGAGAGAGAGAAAGAGAGGGAGGGGGCATGCACCCCCGGAGCCCCCCCCTCGTGGTCTCAGGCGCCGCCCCCTGCCCCGTGATCTTTAGCGCCGCCCCCTGCTTCGCCTGACGTGCCACGCCACCCCCTGCTCTGCCAACACCCCGCCAGGTTGCCAAACACTGCCACATACCCTCATCTCCATCCTTTTCGCCATCATAACGTAGGTGAGGAGGAGGAGCTGCTGTTGACTACTCGGCTAGTCCCTTTTTTATTAGCTTTTTCTAGTATGGTTAGTCCCCTTTTATTAGCTTTTTCGCTCTTATTAGCTTTTTTCTAGCTGGAAAACTCTACATTTTTTACCACATTCCTGGCATAATTGTCTTACTTCCTCCTGAATATGAAGTTAGTTGCAACAAGTTGCTAGAGGCAGCAAAAATAATACAGGTTGCCATGCAGCTCCCAAAGAGCCTTTTAAAGGATTGATAGCAACATAGGTAATCTTTGCGCTTTTAAAGGCATAAGTAATAATGTCATATGCAAACACACTTTATCCTTACTTATTACCTTTCAACTTAGGTTAGGAGGATCACCCACCTTAGGATCTTCTTCCTTATCTGTTGATAGCTCTCTAGTCTCGAATAGTTTGGGTTTCGTACCAGGCTGGCTGAAAACTGCTTTTGATTCAGCTTCTGCCTCAACTCGAACAGAATTAACTGCTCGAGAAGGCCCTTCCCCTACCTAATAGGTGGATGCTGCCCATTCCACCTAAGCATGAATTGGTATTTTTCAAATGTCTTTCATACTAATTAAACTGGAAGAGTCGTTCACTTCATTCAAGTTTTCTTACTTTGATTTGGCATAAGGGATCGAATGGGTCAAAAATAGCTAATTCGTATGAAGCCATTGAACCCGCCTGGCCAAAAATGGCGAGCAAACAGTCTTTGATTCATAATAGTGCAGCTCTTGACATACCGGGCTTTCCCTTACTTTGTTTCCAGAGTACAGTAGCTAAAGAATGCAGTATTTGACTATTTATTAGGCATTTCCTTCGATCGGAAAAGTGGCCATTGATTTGCGATACGAATACTGCTCTAGGGATGTCGCTAATAGTTTTTGCTAGACAGAAGTACTGTTTTGAATGGGCTAGCTCATCAGCAACTCCTGGTACTGTAGCCATGGGAATGACGGTTTGATACTCGTTGCTATGACTAAGCCTAGGGGTTGTCTTTCATAACAATAGCAACTTCGTAACTGATAGGTGCAAATAGGGTTGTGTTTATACAAGTTCGACAAAAAAGGAAAAGCAATGAATCCTTTGGTTTCCGGTAGATGGAAGATCGGCATGAGCAATACAAGAATTCTTGCATAATAACAATCGATTATAATAAGAACCTATTCTTTTGGCCAATCCAAACAGGTTGCGCCATAGCAATCTTTGTTGTAAAAAAAAAACACTAGTTTTGTGCATTGAACACTAAAAAAAGAATTGAATAAAATAACAGTCAGATTCCTTTGCTTCCTCAAGAATAGTTTTTATTACCAAATAAATATGCTAGCTATGGTCAATATGTTGTGCAACGCATTTTTTACCTTGTTTGAAAGATAATCATAGAATTAAGAGTATTAAAAATGCCTAAAAGCATACTATCCGAGAAGCCTGATTAAGTAAATTAGGAATACGATAATAACACTATGGCAAAAGCCAAATATGCAATAGCGAACATATAAGGAAAACCCACTTACAACCCATATGACAAGCGTAGCCGAGTAGGAAATGAAGAATTATTTGTTTATAAAAACCACTTTCAATCGAGAAAAGCCACTAAAAAACCAATAAAAACAGTTGTAATGACTATCATACTTACCTAAAGCTAACACCTTGTCAATTCCTTCTATTTTCAGCCATACTTTACTCTCGTGCAATGAATCCTTTGGCTTCCGATAGATGGAAGATCTGCATGAGCGATATAAGAATTTTTATATAATAACAATCTTTCGTATCCGGAATGTAAGATGATTCACCTTGCCAGTGGGCCGTTCCACTTACGGTTGTTAGTAAAAGCTAATAACTTACTAAGAAATCATCATCAACCTTTACGAATAGCCAATTTAAAGCTCTAGCTATTGTCAGAATGCACTGATGTATAGATTCAATAGCTAACCAAAAATATATAACGGGTGTCGATTTTTATTATTCTCATTGAATTTCATGCATATGGAAGATAGGAAAGAAAAATAATAATCGAGCAAACTTAGGAATCGTTAAAAGGATTATTTAAGCATGATTTCCTTGTCTCTTTCCTGGAAATTTATCTCCTTAACGCAACTATTGTTTTTCTTGTGTATGGAACTTTATTCAGTACTTCTAAGCAATATGACTATCCATTGTTAGTACAGAATGTGACTTGGTTAGGTGTACTTAGTGTTATGTGCCTAGGATGGCACGTTTTGAGAGGCAAAAATTGGAAACTATTGTCTAAATGGACTCTTTGACCCACAGGAATTGAAAACTATTGTTGGGAACTATAGCATAGGAGCTACTTAATCGATGTAGGACTAATTGCGCACAGTAAAAGCAATGTAACTTTTTTTTATGTTTCAAAAGGCACTTGGGTTTGAACACTACTGTTTATGTGCGGTCATTTCTTTATAGGTTGTTACGATGAGCGGCTTTCGCATGCATGGCACTAAACGGGAATTAAGTTTCGGATGTGCAATCCAGGGATCACCTAAATAAATCTCTTATATACCATAACAATTAACTTTGATAATAATAAGGAATAGTTGTCCAATTTTTGATAGCTGGAGCTTTGTAAATCAATAAGGTGAAAGATCCTGCCATAATGTATTCTAGAAATTATATCAGGAAATTGAAATTGGGCATGCAATAATGTCTTTTGGCGTGGATAGTTTTGGGAAAAGGGTAGTGGAAAATAACTTAATGTTTTATAAGCGGACGTGCTAGAGCATTTTTAAGATGTTGCACTTATTCGATTAGGGAAAAAGAAATCATATAAAATGATTAAGCTAGTGAAATATTGATAAGAGCTGACAAATCGATAAGTTCATCTAATCAATTTCGGTTGATGAATCAAATCCATTTCTCCGGAGGTTGGCTAAGAGAGTCGCAATGAGACCTTAACAATCAAATATAAATCAAATAAATTGCAATATATATGGGTTTTTAAACATCAAACTTCCTAGCCTATATAATGATAATAATTAGGTTATTTTAGCAATTGAACTAACAAAGAGAGTAGCCTAGAGACGTATAACAACCTTATGGGAGGTTCTGTATGCCCAGAGGGCTTCCTTAAGTCGATCATTTCAATCAAGGTGATGTGCAGCAATTGTCCTTATCAGGATCGAGTAGAGGACGTGATTGGTGACTTTAACTTGGCCATTGGCTCTGGAGGAGTAAGGAATGGACTTACAATGGCGGATCTTGTACAACTCTATCAATTTCTCCATAATCTTGTTGAGAAAGTGAGTACCTTTGTCACTTACAAGCTCTAAGGGACTACCAAAATGGGTCATGATGTTCTCATATAAAAATAGGGCAATGCTATTGTCATCATCCAATGCTTGAGAGATTTGGCTTCATACCACTTTTGTCGCATAGTCCGTACAAACCAAAATGTATCTATTATGTTTTCTTTTGGTTGGCATATCAATGAGGCCCACTAAGTCAATTTCCCACTTCTCGAATGGCTTGAGGGGAAGAATGGCTTGTAGTGGCATGGCACGAGATTTGGTAGCTTTCTCATCCTCTAACAAGCATCACAACTTTTGCAGTAGTCATAGGCATCCTTGTGGAGGGTCAGTCACTAACATCTTGTGAGCAAGGCCTTTTTGGTTGTCACCTCTCCTACAAAGTGTCCTCAACAGGGCTCTTCATGACATGCTTTCAACACTATTCCAATCTCGTCTCCTACAATACATATTCGCAGTACTTCATCCTTACCTTTCCTATACAGAGCACCACCTAACAAGATGTAAGGGGCTTATTCCAACAGAAGCTTCTTCTTCTCACGACTGGAGATACCAGGAGGATACTATTGAGTAGCCAAGAGGTTGGCTATGTTTGCATACCATGGGGTTATAGTTTTGACTAGGAAAAGGTAAGCATCAAGAAGGTCAAGGTCATCCTACTCCTCTTCATCGCTCTGAGGGATCCGTGAAAGATGATCAACCAAGACATGGGAGTGACTAGGCTTTTAGTAACCACTTCAAAGTTGAACTCTTGAAATAGAAGGAGCCATCTCATCATTCTTCCTTTCTCGTCTACTTTGTTCATCATGAAGGACAAGGCCTCATGGTCCACATAGAATTTGAAATGCGTCAACAGTAGGTAGTGTTGAAACTTCTCTAGGGCAAACACCATTGCTAAGCACTCAAGCTCTATCATTGTATAGTTTCATTCTCTATCAGTTACTTGCCAGCTGGCATAATAAATGGATTGATCTAACTTTGAGGAACCTTTTGGCATAAGACTGCTCCTAAGCCTTCAACAAATGCATCAGTGTGTACATGGAACTCTTCGTCCAATCAAGAGGCTATAGGATGGGTGCTTGAATCAGACACTGCTTCAAGGTGTTGAATGCTTTGTCACAATTAGTGGTCCACGTAAACTTTGTTCCTTATTGTTCTTGTAAACTTCAAATGCCCACGACTCCTGAAGCTTCTTCACAATTTTCCACTGGATGATGTTTGAGAACTCTTCAGTGAAAATTAAATCTCCCATGGATGGTCATTCTCTCTATTTCTGCTCTTCAATTTTCTCCCAAACATTTACCACCAAGATGCACATCTCTGTTGCTTCAACAGGAAGAGGAAATAGTCCACCATATAGAACCTCCATCAAGATGGTAATATGTTTCAACCATTGTGAGATAAATTTCTTGTAGAAAGTAGATTTGAAAATGAGGATTTCTAATTCTTGAGTACTAGAAGGAACTTTGCAAGCATTTTAAATTCTTCTCCTCTCAGCAATGCCATTTCCTTTATTTTTAGCCCCTTCTGATGCCTGTTGATAGCAATATTCCTCGACTACACACCAAAAACATGGAGCCCCAAGAGTAACACCAAGAAAATAAGAAATCTACTATAATAAAATCTATCTTGTATCATCAACAAGCATTCATTTCATATTTTATGTGACCACAACAAGGAAAACAACACAATCTTCTCAAATCTTCATGCAACATCATATAACAATTCTCCCACAAATTTATCACAATAAAACTTCAACACATTCTTCATATTATTCATTAAAAGAGAAAGTGAACACAAAGAAAAGCTTCACTTTGAATGAAAATCATCACATTGTATTCGTCTTCAATAGTTTCATAGTCTTCATAGTCTCTCTCATAATCTCTCACTCATAGATACATTGTTTCGCATAAATTTAGCTATCTCACACACACTCTCTCTCTCACATGCTCTCTCTCAATATTACATTGGAATAATGATGAATAATCATCCATAACCACTCTTTGGTGGTGGATACCCCTCCCAAGAGGTATGTCTACTATGAAAAGTCGTCACTAGAGCCACTACAGTGTCCTTTTGCAGCTCAACAATGTCATGTCACTTGAGTCTTTAGCTGAGCTACTTCTTCCACTTCTTTTAGCTATTTTGAACTTGTATTTATCTCTTTCAAAGGTTATAAAACTTTTCAAGCTACACATTCCTCCCACATAACACTTACAGAGGCATGTAGAATAGGAATACAATAAAAATAGAGGCTCCACAGATGGTCAACAGAAGGTCTACAATACCATACAGAAGGTCATCAGAAAGCTTTTTTCTCAACTAAAACCATCAAGAATCATTCAATAATCTTGGAAACATTCTCAAAGTCCATCAATCATCATTCCATCCTCTCATACAAAAAGAAAACATAACAAAACAGAAGCTCAAAGAACCAATCAGACACTATCAAGACATCAATAGAACATCATATCTCCATTGAAAAACCTCATGAGCTTCTCAAAACTAATCAACCTTATCCAAAACACTCTCAAAAAATTCCAAAACAACTAATCATTGTATAAAATCAACCAAAAATAAATCATTCAGTCCTCAAAAACAAAAAAAAAGCCAAAAAATCAAGTCATTTCAACCCTCAATAATCTATCACCATCCGGTTTGCTAGCTATGGCCTAGGCTCTTATGTTGCTAGCTCTGGCAATATGTCAATGGATAGATGGATGGGAATGTTCACTCATTTGTGTTGACTCGTCAGGTTTTAGGAATTTGAGACCACCATGAGGCAGTGTAAGGCTCTTAATAGCCAGAGGACAAACTCTTCAACTCTTCTTGCAATGGTATTGTGTGGTTCTTGGTGTGGGCATTCTCGTCCAACTCTCTAAGCTTGTCAGTTCTTGATTTTGCAACTTTGTTTCTTAGAGTTCCTATCCTTCAAATTTGTTTCTCATTGGTCAATTGGTCTTGTGAACTTACACTAAGTGCAAGTGGTGAAATTATGGGCTTAGTGCTTGGCTTCTCCTCTCAATAATTGCAGTCTTGGCACTTTCTTTGAATGGGGTTCAAAATGATTCAAAGGGGGCTTAGGACTTATGGCAGCTTAGTTGACAATTTTTTCCTCATTGAGCCCTTGTAATGATTGGAATGGAGCACATGATGATGGCGGCTTGGTTGGACAATTTCCCTCCTAATGACTTGTAGTGTGTCCTATATGAAGATGTGAACATGACTTTTGTGGTTGTGCACTATGATCCTAAATTATCTAAGGTAATGTTAGCCCATTGTGTGTTGCCGAGGTTGCCTAGGTGCTATGTGCAATGTGTGCCAGATCCTTGAAATATGATAAGGTGGTTACTTGATTTAACAAGCTCCTTGTTGAGTTCTTAAGTCATTAAGATATTTACTTCAAATGCTTGACTTCAAAACCTACAAGGTATCAAGGCACTTTGCAACACTTTGATTCAAAAACTTGCAAGAGTGAGGTATGCAAAATTAGGCTTTCTTCCTTTCTAATGCAATGTGCATGGGTGCAAGCAATTCCTCAAAGTATCACAACCATGTCTTGCTAACAATATGGCAAGTAAGGATGGCACTTCGATGGAAATACGTAAAGCAAGAGGTTTAAATTTAGAATGTGAGTAGGATAAGTATGAGTGAGCCTTGAGGCATTGTGTGTGTGTAAGTGGGAGTGCGAGTGAGTGTGTGAGTGATTAGTTAGTGTGAGTGAGGGATAAGTGAGATGTGAGCGTTATGGGTATGAGTGAGTGAGTATAGATATAAGTGTGAGTGAGCGAGTGTGAATGAGGATAAGTGAGTGAGTATGAGTGAGGGATGAGTATGAGAGAATGAGTGTGTGAGTGAGTGAGTAAGGGATGAGAGAGTGAGAGTATGAGTGACTGAGTATAGGTATGAGTGTGAATGAGGATGAGTGAGTGGGTATGAGTGATGATGGATAAGTATGAGAGAATGAGTGAGTGTGAGTGAGGGATGAGTATGAGAGAACGAGTGAGTGTGAGTGAGGGATGAGTGGGTAGGGTGTATGATCAAAGTAATGATACCTCTATCTTTTCTTCTTCTTCTTTCTTCTTCTTATTCTCCTAGCTGTTCTCCCTTCACCCCTTCTTTTCTACCTTTTTCTAATACTTTTTAAATCATTAGAAAAACTACAAGCTTTCCAATAAAACACAAAAATTAATAGTATATGTGCAACCTTGCCACACAAGAAATCCAATAAGGAGAGTATGAGTTTGCATTTTGTGTTTGAGATTTGAGTTTTGAGTTTTTTGTGTGTTTTTTTTTTTAAGTTTGTATTTTGTGTTTTTTCCTATCCTAGCAATGCCTATCTTCACAATCTCAATCCAACGAACCAGTTCCTTTCGATTTGGCCTTCCTAACATAGCCGCATGGGTTTCGGAATGCTAGCCACATATGTGAACGATCAAAACCCCATCTATCCCATACATGCCCATGCACAATCCTCCTATTCCTCCACATAGTAGGAGTGTAAGAACCTTGGTGGTTGCATTGTCCTAGGTCCTAGCAATGGAACCAAAATGTTGAGCCTAATGCACCAACAATTGGGACTTTGGATGGATTTCTATTGTTTCAAAAGCTGCAACTCAGTTTGGTGACAATCTCTCACCTTGTCTCTCAACACTCCACTCTAACTAACCAAGCATCCTTCTCTCCAACCCAAGAAAGTGAGAACACAAGACTAGCACAAGTTGTAGTGAACTCACCTAACTTACCTTCTTGTGTTTGATGACTCAAAGAGTCAAAGATAGTTCCACGACCATGATCAACACAATCCAATGGTGTCACTCCTTTGTATCCACAAGCAAGCATACCAATGAGTTGATAGAGAAGACACGAAAATAAGGATGATGGTGAAGAGATTCACCTTCCCTCAGCCCCTTGCTCAACATACCTCTCACTCTCTCCCTCTCAGTCACTCTCAACACAATGTAAACAAGATGATAGAATGGAAAGATTCAATAGGAAGCTTGAGTAGTCACATTGATAGAGCTTTCACAGTATGGATGTGCCAAAAAGGGTGAATACAACAAAGACCTTCCATCCTTATATAGACAAAAAATTAGGGTTGGGGTTAGGGTTTGCGCCCCTTTTGCATTTAAGGTTTGCACCCCTTCTTGAGTATCCTACCCACTTTGTGGGCCCTAGGCAAGTCAATCATGATTGCATGCTTCAACCTTTGTCTAATTAGACCAAGTTTAAGATATTCTAATCACAAATACATATGTGCAACCTACGCAACACTTGCGGGTGCAAAAAATACAATTGTGGACGGTGAATACAATGTGCACTGGAGTGAGACTAGCTCTCACAAAATAATATATCCATGATAATGTGGTGATGTCCTTGAAGTACAAATATAATCTAAGTACCAAAAAATAATGCACTAAAGCTCCAAAAAAAAAAACATCCAAAAATAGTAGTTGACACTTTTACTTTTACAGTCTTCTCAAAACACTGTTAACATGGCTAATATTTTGTAAGATGGAGGATTTCATTCTATTTTCAATATATGCTTAGAAAGATCAATTTCTAACTCCACCTTGGCAAGGGTATAAGGTTCTCTCTCTCTCTCTCTCTCTCTCTCTCTCTCTCTCTCTCTCTCTCTCTCTCTCTCTCTCTCTCTCTCTCTCTCTAATGATCGTGATCAACCTCCATAGGTGCACAATGAAACCAAACATGAAACCAAGCTCCAAGGTATTTAGCCTTATTGATCTTTGTTTACTTTTTTCTACATTTTCATGCATGAGCGTAAATCTTCAGCAATGCATTAGTTGCATTATTTCATATCCTCCATCAATGTTAGGTTGAAATTGGACTTTTAGGCCCTTCTTGTGATTTTTTTTAAAGTTTTGTTTGGTTTTTTATGTATAACAATCATCTATAAACAATCCATTAGTTGCATTGTTCAATATCCTTATTACATGCATCAAAGTACCTAATATGTGCAATCATTCAATAATTTTTCTAAGTCAAAGTGGCATGATTTTGTGCACTCTGGTATATTCAAAAAGCATGCTCTGAATGATGAGGATTCAGAGTACTCAAAAGTATGGTGTGGCAACAAGGCCTTACCCTATGGGATCAAGTCAACTAGATTGCACTTATTACTTGCAAAATGCCACTTGTGGCTTTGGTACAAGCTTCCAATTCAACCATCCTCCCCCTCGAGTAGGTAAGGAGTTAACTCCAATATGTACTCTTGCAGGAAAATGCTAGAACATAAGGTGGTCATAGTGGTTCTTTTGAATGTATCAAAAAGGAAATGTTGGCATCCACCCCTCAAAAGGAACTAGGAAGCCAAACGGAGGATCTTCCTAAGAGGCTTGGTGGGTCTGAGTACAATGTATCAAAAAGGAAATGTTGGCATCCACCCCTCAAAAAGGAACTAGGAAGCCAAACGGAGGATCTTCCTAAGAGGCTTGGTGGGTCTGAGTACCAAGTATTCTAGACTTGATGTTACTGGGCACATGAAAGTAGCTGTCTCTTAATTAGAATGGTCATAGTTGTACTAGTGTGTCATTCAAGCTAGTGAGATTAATCTCAAGGGTTCAATATATGTTAACTCTATATGTCACATGCATTCAAGGCCTATTTAGAAATACCACTATCTTTGAATTTTTCCTAAATAAAACACCTCCATTTTCTATTTTATCTATGAGTGTTCTCTTTATATGCACCCTTTTGTATGTAAAAAATGTATTTTAAAAATCCCTACTTTTGAATCCATGTGATACACACATATATATGTGAGCAACCCCCCTAGAGAGATTAGTAGCTATCTCTTAATTACAATGGTCATAGATATACTAGTTTGTCTTATGTAGTCTTGTAAATTAGATTCAATACTTCGTTCACATCAATGAGATTAGCAACTTCACTGTGTGAGTTGAGCCAACTAGCTTGCATGTTTACACCCAGTGAGAAGCCCTTCCCAAAGGAAACTAAAGTTAACAATCTCAAAAGCAGGTTTTGAATCTTACATCATAGGCCCAACATGGTTTTTCCCTTCTCTAGTGATACTAGCCTTGGTAGTTTGCCAACTAGATTCAACACGATTTAAATGCTTGTAGGTTGTGCTCTCTAAATCTAGGGATGGCTTCCTTGGTCCTAATAAATTCCTTGGTCATGATTTAGACTACATGAAGGTCCACCTTGATCGGGACATGATCCCTGATCATAGATTAGAAAATATGAGTCTCTAAGAAACATTAAGAGAATGTTATGGTATCATAGAGGTGCATTATGATAAGAAAGGGTAGTGTGTTGACTCAATGAGTTTGGTTAGGTTAGTAAGCCATAAGGAGGTTGCCATCACCATGCATTTAAAGGCACTTTGCCGGTAGCAAGCACTCATTAGCTTAAAGATCTGAAGCAAGTAGGAAGTCTCTAAGACATTATTAGCAATAGCAAAAATGAATCTAGAATGAATTACAGCTCTATTCATTTGTTTTGGAAGTCTACTAATAGAGGAATCCTCTTGGGTATCCATGTCTTACTTTTGCCAGAAGTAGTCTCTAGAGAGTGAATTGCACCATTCACAAAATTGCAAGAAATTACAACAGATGAACTCCATTAGAAAAAAATTATAGCAATGTAAGTACATGTATGTTATAGGCAAGGCATTGCAGAAGAGGGAGACCATTGTAAAGCGAGAGTCCTACTATCATGAATGAAGGTAGCATACTTGAAATGCAACATTATTAGTGGGTTGTAATTTCTGGATTGGATTAGCAATAGTCTTATGGAAAAGTATTTTGTATGAGTAGAAGATCGTTTGTGCTAGAGTAAGAGGACATGTTTTATTAGGTGAAAAAATATAGTGTTGTCCAAATAGTATTAGAGTGGACCAAATGCATGAAATTGCAAGCCATTAGTAGGAGTTGATCTAGATACATCAACTAGTTGTAGGTCTAAGTTGAAGTAGGCTAAATTGTGTGCTTTACCATCAATAGCCTAGTGATTTCAATTGCATTATCAATAGAAAGTGGAAATTTTAACTCATAAAGTCTAGTATGAGATTGAAATCCCAATCCATCACAAAAACATATTGATCATCAATGCCATCATTTGTATGAGTAGACTAGCATGTTGAAGGCAACATGCTAGGATAATTGCATGTACAATTGTCTCACCATCAATATATTAGGCCTAAACTTTAGCTATATGGTATCTTTTGACTAGTAAGAATGATGTCATAATCTAGGTTACAAGGTACATCATTGATTTATGAGAATTTTTGAGATGGTATGATGGGATTTACCAATGTAATAATGAAATAGTTTTATTCCCTATTCCATGTTAAAATGTATGTGGTGCTAGAGGCACATGTAACCAAATCCCATAAGTAATGGGAGCAATGTGTACCCAAGTCGAAAATCTATAAAAAGATGTACTTGCTCAACCATGAATCAATCAAGTTCTTCTCCATTTCATCGCATTTCCATTCTTCTTCTTTCCTCCTTAATCTCCTATTTTGCTTGTGCTCTACCATGCTTTGTAGCATAGTATCAGATCCTCATTCCTCATGGTTGTGAGGTAGAGGTGTCTATGCTAGACATGAGGTGAAGTGAAAGGAGAGAAGGATCGAAGCTTACACGTGAGAGCTATGGTGGGAGAGCAAGAGCAAGAAAGAGAGAGATAAGAAATGGGAACTCCAACAACCACAATGTGTGACCAGGCCTTCCTTTATTCAAACTATCACTAAAAGAATAAAGAATAAGTGATTGTGACGAGCGCCCGCCACCTGCAGTGTGCAGTGGTGGGTACTGTCAGTGTAGTAATACACGGGCGGCTAGGCGAAGGCGCCTTTATCCCCAACAACCTCCCACTTAAAGGCGAATCTGCCCCAATGAGAGAGAAAAGAAAAGACAATATAATATGTACACATGTATAACAGGATGAGGAAAAAGATGTCATCTCATCCAATGCCCATCAATCTCCTGAGGAAGGCAAAGTGCTCGATAGTGAGAATTTTCATGAGCAAGTCTGCAGGATTCTGCCTCATTCAGAATCTTGAGAAGGTAAACCGATTTGTCATCAACGACCTCGTGAATGAAGTGATACCTCACCTCAATATGTTTATCTTCGCATGGAAGACTGGATTCTTGGCCAACTGAATGGCACTCATAGAATCCGAATGCAGTGTAGGCATATCATCTGTCATACCAAGGTCTGCAATCAAACGGCCTAACCAGATAGCCTCCCTACAAGCCTTTGTAGCTAAAAAGGGGGTTGCTTAGAGAAGCAAGGAGCAGCTTACTTTGACAAGTAGAAGCCCTATTAAGCTCAAATCTCACAAACTCCATCGTTACTACATTAACATGCTCCAACCAAGTGCAGTGATGGCATCCTCATGTCCTCTTAGAAATCCATGTGGTTATAACACGTCACCTCCTCATGTTGCAACATGCCACCTTTTCATGCTTCATTTTTTAAAATCTCCCTTATCTTCTTAAAATGTTAAGACCTTAGTCTCTGATAAACCCCATTTCACACCTTTCCACATGCAAACCAGTTTCTCATATAGCTCTTGTTCACATTGGCCCAATCTACAAACTAGTTAAAGTAAAATTGTATTCACACTAGATGATGCCCTAAACTAATCTACATACTTTGTAAGTTGCAATTGTATGAAAACTAGATTTTCTTTAAAAGAACAATTTTATGTAGGATATTTATCTTTGCAAGATTGACCCGGTCCTTTGTAATTTTCATCATTTTGTGCTAGAGTTAGACACTATTGTGTGAGTTACTGATAAAACCTCTCTGTCCACAAAATGTCTGAAATCAAAGTAGTGGAAAAAATCAATGGTAATAGTTTTCACACTTGGAAAATGAAAACCCTATATCATCTAATGAGGAAAGACCTCTCAAAAATTCTCAATAATGAGCCAACATGGAAGAGGAAAAATAACAAAGCCATCGTGATAATAGGTTGGGTTTTATCTGATGATGTTCTATACCACATTTTTGGATTTAAAAGCGCAAAAGAGGCATGGGAAGAGCTAGATAAGATCTTCGTCTCTCAAGCAAAGAACTCTAAAATCAATCTATTAATTGATTTGTTTAGGGTTGATCTAAACCAGTGTGATTCTTTGACATCTTTAATTTAAAAAATTAAAAGCTTGTAAGTGCAACTGTCTTCAATAGGCAAAGATATAGAAGAGGATGAAGTAATCATTGTACTACTGAATAATGTGGATTAACCTAACAAATGTTATGAGCAAGTGGTATCAACACTAAGGAATATACATGATAGAAAACTCAATGTAGTTGAAGTCGCCTTATCTGAGCAAGAAGGTAAACTTAAGGAGAGCCCAAGACTCTACACTAAGCTCTTTAATAACTACACTTTATAGTAAATGCTATTTTTCAAGAATTGTTTGTATAATCCGCAAGTGAAATGGATACAAAGAGAAAGACTATTGGAAAAAGGGAAAACCAAGGTGCAAAAGCTACAACAAGTTTAGACACACTAAGAAAGAATGTTGGGGCCAAAAGTGAAAATTTTGTAAAAGAAACAAACTCTAAAGAATCTATTGAAACTCTCTTCTAAATTTCTTACACTTTTTTTGACACTACATGAGCTAGAGGACTTGCAAGAATTCAAGGGGGGCAACCTACATCCTTAGGTGTAGTTATCTAGACAATAAGCTAGCACCATGAGGGTGTGTTAAAACGTATGTGGTGGTGCTAGAGGCACATGCAACCAAATCCCATAAGCAAAGAAAGCGATGTGTACCCAAGCTGAAAACCTATAAGATGTATTTGCTCAACCATGAATCAATCAAATTCTTCTCCATTTCATTATGGTCTCATTTCCATTCTTCTTCTTCCCTCCTTAATCTCCTATTTTGCTTATGTTCTACCATGTTCTGTAGCTTTGAAACTATTATAATAGTTTATGCATGGCACAAGCTACAATAGTTTTGTGATATCAAGAGCATAAGGTATACAGGGCTAAAATAATATGAAAATACTTGTTGAAAATGATATAGTATTGTAGATTTCATAATTATGTTCTTTTGCTATTCTCTTGAATACTCTAAACTATTGTGGAATGCATATAGAATCATTACCTTTTGAATATTTGTGTAGTTGAAAAATAATGGTTGCAGCATTTTTTGAAGAATATAATCTAGAGAATATGGCAACATTATTTCTATTAGATTCTAAAAGGTCTTAAACTATTCTTATCAATGTAACAAAGAAAGAGACATAGAAAGTAAGAGGCATTTTGTAGCAAAGGAAGAGGTATAGGAAGAACTAAGACCCCATAGGCTAGCACAAATTGATAGAGAAAGGTAGTACTAAGGTACTACACAAATTAGTATACATTGATGAAAAAATTGTTAGAGAATAATTTGTACTAAATTCTACTATTATAAGAGACTATTTGGCAAATAACTATGCTCAATGTAGTGCTTTTGCAAATTTTTGTGGCTTTCAACATTGTATCTCTTGTATGTTTAGTATATATTTGCAAAAACCCTTATCTATAAACTTTTCACTAATAAAAATTCATCATTTTATCTAAAAATGTATAACTTTCCCAAAAATTGATGTTCTCCTTTGGTAGCTTCATTTTTCTGAATTTTAGAAAGTAAAGTATCCTTCTATTGATTCCACATTATATATTTATGTAACTTTCTGAGTGTAGAAGTAGAGAGAGAAGATCCCTTCTTTAGTTGTTATTACTTGGTTAACACTAATGACATGATATCCCAAGGAAGGCCAACATGAGAAAGTGGTGATTTGATTTAGGCAATCGTTTCTCATCCAAAAGTCATTACAACTCTTAGATAGATCTTTAATATGAAAAGTAATCTCCTAGGATGGTATCACAAGATTCTAGTAATGCAAGTAACCAAAGCGGATAGGAGCATGCACCTCAATAAGTCATTACTACATGTTCATCTCAATGAACATAGAGAGAGTACAAATGCACAATTAGGCATTGTAGAAGAAAAGAAATACATGGTGAAACTTTTTTATATCACTTTCTATAGAATGATAATGTGTTAAGTGATACATTGGTGGTTATATATGATATCTTCAAGATAGTATGAACATAGTCTCTTGATATGGACACTTATATCTTATTATCTCCAAGAGATTATGGACATAGTCCCTTGGACCATACTCATATCTTAATATGCACAACATCAAAGAGTGGAATAGTCAAAAAACTACTTAGAACAATAAAATGCAACAGAGTCTCATAGTGTGTTTGGAAGCATAATCAAACAGTTTTGTGGTGTGGTTGGAAGCACGAGAGAAAAGGCATAAGAAGCCCTATGTACAAAATTAAAACAAACATGTGATTAAGAAATTAGAAACATTACCACAAAAATTATATTAGTTTTTTTTCCATACCTCTTGAATAGTTGAGTGATCCATATTTAGATTATGAATGTACTTCTCTCCTTTTCATTCAAAGCTTATACTACTAGGGAGGCTTTAGGCCTTTAAGGCTCCATTTAGACCAACTTTGCAAACACCCCCCAAATGAACACTGAGCAGGTTAGGGCTCAAGGAAAAGTGTAATTGAGGTGGAGATACATGGGTGGTTGGGCTTGGGTGTTTACCTATAGCTCCTACTCCTTTTTTCATGTCAAGGTCTTGACATTGACAACTAGGTAATCATGGTATCAAAACTTGGTTTCCAAATCTAATGATCCCATTAAGGTTCTTTTTATCCTTGCTTTCTAAAAATTCTTGTTTTTTCTATGAACTTTCTCTTTCTACACATATGTTTGAGCAAGATGAATCCATAAGCACTTTTGATCTTCTCAATCTAACTCCCTTTTTCATGCTCTCTAAACCCTTGGGAGTGTGAGAGTGCTAGGAATGGGGCTAGAAGTATCATAGCATTTAAAATCTTCGGGTAATTGGGAGAATAGAGATAGGTTTTTAGGGTTTGTTTATGCCACGTTTTTATTGGCCGGGGGTTAAGACATCAAGATACCCTTATTTTCCCTATTCTTTTTAGATTTAGAGGGGATAAGAATATGTTTTAGATGTTTATATTGTGCTCAAGGTCACCCTCTTAGTGTTATCTCCTCTAACTCTAAAAAGGTGCTAGGGTTTGATTGGATTCAAGGTTTCTTAAGCTATAACCTAGGATGATCCAAGGTTTCTCAACCTTTGTCCTAGGATTCTTTGGCATGCTCAATATTGATTGGTTGTGATCTTTGGGTTGGCTTGGAGTTTCCATGTGTGTTGAGGTTGTAACGCCATGCTTTTTCTCCCCTCCACGAACGACCCTTAGTTAGTTAAATATATTGCTTCTGTGTTAAGTCCTGAATCAAAATGACAAGAAGAACTCAAATATTATTTGATTCGTGTCAAGGACGTAATTTGATTTATTTCATCCTACATTGTTGGTGATAGTTATGGTGATGAGCGTGCATTAGTGTGGAATGCCTTAGGCTTGTTCTAGAACATGGGCTTACCAAAAATATTAGGCATGCCATGCTAAGAAAAAATCGTAGGCATGCCATGTTTAGCCTGCATTAGTGTGGAATGCCTTAGGCTTGTGCTAGAACATGGGCTTACCAAAAATATTAGGCATGCCATGCTAAGAAAAAATCGTAGGCATGCCATGTTTAGCCTGCATTAGTGTGGGATGCCTTAGGCTTGCGCTAGAATGTGGGCTTACCAAAAATCTCAAGCATGCCATTTTTAGCAATGCATGTGGTGTGAGTTTATGAAGATAAAGACACCATTTCATCACAATTTTGTAACAGTTAAGCTAGAGAATGGACATGTGTAAAGAAATAAGAAGGATTACCACCACAAAGCTACTACCTTGAGTTTTGGTTGGAAACGAGGAGCCCTTTGCATAGTTTTAGTGCACTCCTTAGTTGCATGGATAGGAAAAAGTGAGTGTGTTGATGGGGCTTGGATTATCTAATGTGGGAAATAGTGGGTGGGCCATGATTACACATATCAATTTCAACATCTTTAATATTATTTTCCTTTCCAAGGTCCCAAGCCAACAATTTTTTTTATTCTAAGTAGAATTTGAAGGTATGTTGCATTTGTTGTCCCTGCCTCCCTCCCCTTCCCAAAGAAGAAAACATCAAATCAAACAAAATAATGTGCACTTTCTTGGGCTTTCCCATAGCTTTACAGTTTTTAACATGATACAGTAAACTATATCTTTGTTTATTTGGGACAATCTCAAGCAAATATATTTTTGTGTTCAATAAAATGGGCATATCTCCATGTTTACTATAGTTATTGATAATCTAGAAGACCCCTTCCTAAGAAATTGGTAATCTATTTAAGGGTGTGAGGGTGATGTATACTCCATGTGGTATTTACTTAATTTAGGATACCTTGATTTGATCTTTCATATCTATTTGTACTTCTACTTTGTATGATTTGTTGGCAATCTTAGCACATGCATCATGATGAGCAACATGGTGTGTTGACAATGCTAGCATAGGGCTCTTGTTCAGTAGCTTGTGATCTAGATCAGTTGCTTGTGTGTGATTGAGTCCAACTCAATAGCATGCCCAATTTGGCACTTACAAGTTTGACATTTGACTTATAAGTTTTTCACATTTCTAATAAGAAACATGCTAGACATTGTGTTATTATTGTTTTCATTGCACCACCAATTTGGACCTTGATCTGACCAATGTGGTAATAAATGCATGTGTGGCATCTCTTTTGTTTATCATGACATCTAGCAAGTGATCTATCATCTAAGTTAAGAATTCTTTAATGTGATAATGAAGGCAATTTTATTCATCAAGATATCTAGCAAGTGATCTATAATGTGAGTTAAGGATTTGTTAATAAATATGAAGGAAAATGTATATGTAGTACTTTTAATCAAGACATCTAACAAATGATGTATCATGTGAGTCAAGGATTTGCTAAATGTTCTATGTTAATATGAGGGATTCCACTAAACATGGT
This sequence comes from Lygodium microphyllum, assembly GCF_053477565.2. Classification (NCBI taxonomy): domain Eukaryota; kingdom Viridiplantae; phylum Streptophyta; class Polypodiopsida; order Schizaeales; family Lygodiaceae; genus Lygodium; species Lygodium microphyllum. Next base: position 85,036,322 of record NC_141161.1, on the reverse strand, counting down.
GTCTATGTCCCAAGCCTCTTTGGCTTGGCATTGCAATACACTATATTTAGTGTTGTGGTTTTTGTCATCTATAAAGATCGAAAGTGACCTACCGTGTGAGAGAATGAGTTGTTGAATCATCCATGAAAATATGAAGGATCGCACTAAACATGGTATTCGTATCCCAAGCTCTTGTGGTTTGACACTACATGATAATATATTTAGTGTATGGTTTTGTTGTCTAGAGAGATACAAAGTTTACATTGTCTTAGTATGCAATACATTATCCATTCAACAATTTGTATTTAAACATTTGTAACCTAATAGGAGTCTAATGGAGGATCCAATGGATGTCTTATTAAAGACACATAGATATTATTCACAATGCATGATATTGGTCAACCATTGACCATTAACCATTCTATAAGTTCATTATTCTAACTTAATTTCATCCAAAAACTAGCCTCAAGGTGAACCACCTTCATGGTAGAGTTTCTAAGTTTTAAATCTTTTAGAGTGCAACTTTGTTACATTTCCCAAGAATCTCTTGGTGTAGCAACATTGCTTGGAACTTTGAAGCTTCACATTACAATATTATGGGCATTCTAGCCTTCAAATCTATATCAAATTAGGATATTTGACACTTTATCTTTGACCATTAACACGATATTAGTGAGTTTGGGAATCTCCCAAATCCCATTTTTTGAATACAAAATAGGTGGCACCTGGATAATATGCCCATAAGTTTCTCAAAAGCATATGATATGGCATATCATTGGAAAGCGCTTGAAAAATGGAATCTATTGAGCTATAGAGCATTTGATTTGGAGTTATAGTGTTCAAGTTATGACAAATCCAAAGATTTGACTATGTGTCCCAAACTTATGGAAAATTCCCATATTCCCCAATATAGTGTTCATTTTGAGAGTTTCCTTATCTAAAGAGACATCTCTTATAACCATATAAGGCAATAGAATCTAGCATTGGTGCTCTTGGTGGCAAGAAGGAACCCCTCTCCATCAAAGCATCATGATCAAGCCTTTAAAACGAATTCAACCACTCAAGTTTGGCATTCATATCTCTAACCATATGCTCAACCATCCACAATCACTTTTGTGTGATACTTAGTCCATGTTATTTGGAAGCAAGCATGTTATAATCCACATTACCTAGCATATTTGTAATTTTTTAACTATATGAGATGGATAGAGACACATGTGTGGGTGCTAAGCAAAAAATAAATGCTGAAGGAAATCTGAGTAAATTGGATTTAACAATGCTTTTGGAAATATGGTGCAAGCTCCATAACTCAAGTGAGTGCTCCTTTGTCCCTCAACCCTCTACGACCTCCACATGTGAAAGAATGAGCATGGGCATGGCAAGAGAAAATGATTGAAGAGAAAAATAGTATAGCTTCACCCTCTTGGTCCCTCACTCTCACTCTCTTTCTCCCAATCTCTCACTTTCACCCTCGCACTCTCTCAAAGACATCAAGAAGGCAAGTGTGGCCACCGCTTTGGTCCTGAGCCTTAGAGTGAGCCCTGCCTGATGACACGACATGTGGGGCTCACCCACATATTCATAGATTTTTATCTTCATGCTACAAAAATGGAGCCCCCTCTTTGACATCATCGATGATGCCATCAAAGATGCTAAAAGAATGCATTCTCTCTTTATCATCGATGACATCATCGATAAATGTTAAAAAGCAAGCATCCTCTCTTTACCCCCCCTTACTATATAAACAGAGGTAGAACATCACGTCAGACACACAATGACCCATGCAAAAGTCTCTATGTTGTTGACAAGACGAAACTCTGTTGCAATCAGCCGAGCCTCTCTTTCTCTCTCCACACCTATGCAGAAGTGCTACTCGAATCCATCAAGCTTCTTCCATGGCTCCTAAGAGACATCGAGATGCTAAGCAAGTTCATGCTTAGAGAGCTTCCCAATGCAAGGAAGTAGTCACTGCTCTACACGAAGTTGAAGCGCAAGTGGAAGTTGCCCCCTCGAATCCATTCAATCCAAAGGACCGGTTATTCCACAACAAACCGAGGTTGTAGCCATAAACCGTAATCATGATGGATGGCCAAATGGAGATAATCAGGTTTAATACATAAGAAAAGGATTACTTTAAGCTATTAACTCTACAACTTCCTAATGAGGGATAAGTTAGCTCGTTACATAAATTACAATTAGTTAGAATGCACTTAAACTTACAAAAACATGTCAGTATTATCAATTGCTTTTTAGGAAGGAATGAAGAATTGATGGAGGGGATAGATTCTATGCATCGCATACATTGATGAGTATGCTAAAAATGTTTTATGGTTATGACTACTTTTGGATTTGTGAATGATGAATTATGGCTCTTATGATTTTGTGGTTACACAAACGGATGAGTTCTAGATTGTGGTGGTTCGGGACATTGGGGTCCCCAACCCAATGCTCCCTAACACTCTATGGCGTGTGGAAAAACTCACTTGTGGGTGGCGGTCTTACGCTCCCAAGGGAGGTAGATGTTTTTGGTTTTTGATCACTCGAGCACCTGATGAGAGGGCAAATGGCCAAGTGATAAGTGCCCCTATTGTGTAGGACGGCTCCTGAGGCTTAGGGAAGCTTAGAGGGGCTCTAAGCCAATAAATTCCATGTTGATCGTGGAGAAGTGCAATCACATACAGCCCAATACCAAGGGATTGGAAGGTCCTATCCTAGGCTGGACGGTGTCTTTCTATGGAAAGACGATTTTGTACCACTCTGCAAAGTGATGGTTCTGCATGTTACTATGAAATAAAGTATTTGATTTTCGAATTGTTTGTTATGTGCTAAAGATTTAGTTTCACGAACCTAGTTTAACGAAGTAATAAAAGGAAGCGGATTTTATATATCCAAACAGCGTGGTAGTATGCATTGCTAATTAGAAAACTAAGTGAACCCAATAGAGGAAAGTGGGAGGCTTTGATCCCGACGATCGAATGTCTATGGCTAGGTGGACCCAATAAGTCAACAAGTAACTTTCCAACACTAGATAGGGCTTATTAAATCATGACTCTCCCAATAGCAGTAGGACTAGTTACCATGTTTAACACCATTTTAGGGGGCCAAAGCTGAGATTTCACCTTATGGGTAGGGGAATCGAGTTACACTCTCCCCCATCTCTCACTCTCTTTAAACCAAGTGTGGTGTTAACCTCATTCCTACCTTTGATTGATTACAAAGTGGTCTTTCTTAGGTGGGCATTAGATTACTATTAGGGGTGACTTGCCCATGCTTCCCGTGTGAAATAGAATAGAGATTCCCATGTTCAACTAAGTCTGAGGTTTCCCATGGGGAGACAAGATGGTGATGTGCATGGATATTAATTTCAGTCGACTACTAGAGGACTCCTCCAGGTTTGTTAGAGGAAGCACCTCACAGCAAGTGCATAAAGTTTACACATACATGAATAGCTTGTTCTATTCATTCTTATCCTTTTTATACACCTTTTTTAGGGTTAGAGTCTCCCCATCCCTGTTGGGTATCTAGGCCACATATTTTGGGTCAAAAGACTGGCCATCTCTTATTGCATGATTTTTTTATGGTGAGAATGAAATAGAAACTTTGTAGTTTTTCCTCGGGAGCCTATTCTATCATTACAATTTGCATGCCTGACTTTGGATTTTCATGATAAATTAATACATCAATATAACTTCTTAGTAATGTAATTGTGCAATTTGCAAACAATTAATCCTTTCTTTTTTCATGGCACAAATAATCCAAAAAATGCACTCCTTTAGATTCCTTGTCACTTGTAGTAACGAGTAGCTTAGTGTGTAAAGGTAGGATGGATGGACACATAGAGATGTAATGGAAATGGAATAGTTGTGAATGCAAAGTGCACAAACATAGATTGATTGCATACAATAGGTATTGATAATTGATTATGAGTAAGAGAGGTTAAGGTAGTTCTATGCCAAGATAAATTGCCCAGATACAAAGAAGAGATCATAGTAGAGATATGAGAGAGTAGCGAAATTGAGAAAAATAGCCTATAGAGAAGGGATATCCAAGAGTTTTTGGATTTTAAAATATTTAATTTTACCTCCAAAAATATTTTCAAATAATGGAAAAATTGACCAACATGCTTGTTTTTTGAAAAAATACCAAAATATAAAAAATCTCCATAAAATATTAAAATAAACTCTCAAAAGTTTATTTTTCTTATTTTTTATTTAAAATGAGATACTCCATATCTAATATTTATTCTACATTGAAAATCAAGCACTACACTCCAATAACTAACTTCTTTCTTATTATAAAATCTGTTTGAAAAAGGGTTATTGAATGAGGTGAGAGAAGGAATCTGGGTAAATCCTTTGTGAATAATCAAAAAAGGTAAAATGAGATCGCAAAAGTGGTAAGAGAAGAGGATTATTTTACTATCCTTCTCTCCACTTTTCCTTATTTTAAGGAAAAGAGAGGGGGGACTAAAAGCCCATTCCTGTGCCTTTTTTTCTAACGAGTACAATACTAACTCTAGTTCATTCCATTCTCTCTTTTTCTACACTGTGCACAATGTCTTTTTGTGTCCTATCACATATCTTCTACTACTTTAGTTCACGGTATGAAAAATTTAATTATGAATATCTACCCACTAATCCTTCCATTTCATCCTATAATCACATGTCTCTAATGCTCTTCTCTCTCTTTCTTTAATATCCTTCTATCCAATGGCTCTTGTCAATATGACTATCACCTATAGTAGATACATAAAGTTCAACATGGTCAATGGCAACAACTAGTGGGATCTAAGGATGCAGTAAATTACCTATCCCAAGTCAATATTTGGAGCACTATAAATGGCAAAGAAGAGTGTCCTCAACAACAAGGTTCGAATAAGGATGAAAAGATGCAAAGAGACAGAATTACAAGAATGGAGATATTCATTTACTATGGAGATTAGCAAGTAAAATTAGTTAGAACTACATCCACTTCCAAAGGTATATGGGATTTGTTCAAAGAGCACTTACGAGCATAGAGACATAGTTTAGCAAATGACTATGTTTAGAAAATTAGCTATTGCAATTATGCATGCATGATTAACTACCCACAAAGTTTCTAAAACAATGCTATCCATTATTGGATGGAACAATAATATCTAAACATGTTCTCCTTACTCAAAATCACCCTCATCAATTTCTTTCCATATTCAACTTAGTCAAAGAGATATTCGTGGCTCTATCAAGCCTGCATGACTTATAGGAGCTAAGCATTTTATGGTGTCAATATATGTTTTCTCATGCTATACAATGGTGTATTTCTTAACCATGAATTTTCAAATTTTTCTAAAAGTTCCAAGAATACAAATAAGTGGTGGAGAATAATCATGAGCTATAAGTCAAGGCCTTAAGAACCAATAATGGGGGGAAATGCACTTTAAATGAGTTTAAAGACTAATGGACGACTTTTGGTATTTATTACAAGCTTATGATTCCTTATCATCTACAAGAAAATGTGGTATCTAAGAAAGATTTGAACTCTTGTCATGTGGCAAGAGCAATGTTATCAATAGCCTTCTTGGTCAAGAGGTTTGGGAAGAAGCCATAGCCATCATAGCTTACCTTCAAAACAAGTCCCATTATATCTCTCTATGCCATCTCATCTCTTATGAGCTATGGTTTGATCACCCTCTTGATTTGTTTAATCTCAAATTTTCTGGATTCATAGCTTTTCTCATTAATTCCAACCACAAAACTAAGTTTGCACCTTGAGCCACTCAATCAATCATCACAAGATATAAGGATCATTATGGCCACAAAGCCTATAAAGCTTTTAATCCTCTCAATAAAATCTATATGTATTGTAGAAGTACTATTTTCCATGAATTAAATATCCCATCTAACTCATTATCATCTACATCCTCTCATTCTCTCAATTTATTTCAAGTTTCACCATTAGAATCCTCTAAATCTTCTTCCTTGCCTTTGCACCAAATGTCGACTCTAAGGTCCCATATAGATCTTCTCAGCGTTTCTCACACTCTGCATCATCTAGCCACTTAACATTGCATAGATTATCTTGAGCTCATTATTACCCTCAAAAGTAATTGATTTTAACCTAAGTTCAAAGTTAATCCAAAAGAATCTTGTTCTAAGATATCCATGACTCTCTCAACCTTATCATCAATTTGCTGGCAACATGGTTGACCCCTCAAACAGATTGCATGGTGAGTTCTCTATACTTTCTCATTTGTCAACTCTTGTTGGCCACCCTAACATGCAACGCAAACCTTGGGTAAGATTTGTACATGGGATGCCACTTTGTAACACGCCCACCTCTCCTCCAACAACTTAGTATGCCTCAACTTCATCTCTATCTCAGCCAAGCAGTTGTTATACCACCATCATCTTTTGTCATGAAGGGAAAATACAACATTAATATTTGCACCTTGGATTAATTCCAGCCTTTGTAAATTTAGCCCTAGCCTATGTGTACATGTGTGAATAGCCCTTAAGTTTGGAAGAGGGTTAGAATAAAAAGGGACTAGAGGCCAAAGGCAAGACATCTTTTGATCATTCAATAATCTTGGCTTTACCATTTTCTTGGAGTTAGCTTCTTCTTAGCCTTTGAAGCACTCAGCCATGGCGGTCATGTATTCTTGAATTCCCAACCATTAATACATGATGAGGATGTCTTGGTGCAATAGATTTGTTAATTCTTTGTTGTAGCTTAGTTAATTTTCAATTTCAGTTAGATTTCATTCCATGGTTGGTTGCTTTCATTACATTGGTATCAGAGCTGTAGGTTAGATCCTTGCAGAAGTCATTTTCAAGTACTAGATTCAGTTTCCTAGGCTAGAGAGAGCAAACCATAGTTAGGAATTTGAGTGACAGGACTTGACAGGACATGGAGGCTTCAAACCGGAATTACATGTGAAGGTCTGCTACAAACAGGGATGAAGATGGTGATTCTTGGCATTACTAATGGAAGAAATGGAGGGCTCCAGCCAAAATAGTAGGACGTGATCAAGATTTGAGCCAAAAATTTGGGTAAGTGGACAAACTAATGGTTACAGGATTTAGAGGAAGGAAAAGTTAGAGTTACTTTTCATGAAACAAAGGGTTTCTTCTCTTTTCCTTCAAGCTGTCCACAAGAATCCATGGCCAAGACAAGATCATATCTTCTCTTTCTCACTCCTATCATGAGAATGGATTGCATGACCTTCTTCCCTGCTTCAAGAGCTTCAAGTGGAGTAGCTAATATAGCTACTTAGCATCATCGTGGATTTCTGGTACATGAGTATGTACTCACGCTGTTTGCGCCGCCTACACATACTCCCTTACTGCATGGAAAAATTTCAGAGATAGGATGTCTCTTAAGCATTGCTAATGATTTTCTAACCCTGGGCAAGAGATCTCTCACAAGTTTCTTCAAGATTCTTACTATTTTGGAGTTTTCCCTCTTCTTCAAAACCCTAGCTATGGTAGTTTGGGACAGCATCAAAGATTTCTGAAATTTTTAAAGCAAATCATGGGGCTTTTGTGGGCAAAGCATCTCTGAAGCTTCCTCAACCATTTCCCCTCAAGAATCCATCAACATTGGACCGACATTGAAGGAGATTGAAGCCAATGGAGGTCTAGGTGTTCAATGGACAGCATGAAGCTTTTATGCCATTAAATTTTGGCATTCCCTCTCAAATTTCGGGATCTCTTGGACACATTGAAGCCCTCTCTATTACCTATTGCAACCTACTTCAAGTAGAGAAGGTAATCAGTCTTCATCAACCCTCATTTGGAGCATTCATGGAGTCATGGAGCTTTCATGGAATTAATGAAGCTGAAGCTTATCAAGGAAGGGATTATTCTTGAATATTGAAGATCTCTTGGACTGATTTTAGAAGGATTATCAAGCTCAACTCACCTATGTCAAGCATTGTGAATTGAAGGTCATTCCATCAACAATGCTCTTCTCCAATCAATTAAATCAGGTACTCTAATCACTCTTAATTTCTCTTTACATCCAATTGCTGATCTCATTTCCAATTGTTGAAGAGAAATAAGAGGATTAATGAAGCTTTCATTCATAGCTTAATGCATTACATGAAGCCTATAGGTTATGTCAGTCATTGTCTTTGCTAAACCTTTTCAATTTACTGAAATGGCCACCTCTAAATGTCTCAAACTCTTCCATAATGAATGAGCATTACCCATCTACTTTCATTCACTGAAATCAGTAATTTCTTGAGCTTCACTACTCAATCTTTATTGCCTAACCCTGACATGAAATTGATTGCCTATTTTGCCTCTTGATAATAAGAAAATCATTACCCAATTGGTAAGTGAGAAAAGCTTTGTAAGCAGTGAGTCACTGCTGAGGTAAATACCTCTCCATTTCTCATTTACATTTCAGCCTTTTCAATTCCAATCTTGCATACCATGAAAAGGGCAAATGAAAGGCAATTGTATTTCTTTCCTATTCCATGCATATCATACTGATTTTTAGAGCTAGAATTCACTTGCCATGTACATGCCCACAAGGAAAAGTGGATGCCGAGCGAGTCGGTAGTACAAAAGAGAGGTGACCCTCCCCTACCGACGAGGACCCTGAAGGGGAGCGCAACCCGGCTCGAGAGGGAACTTTGCAAACCCCTCGGGTCTCGGATCCCACGCATTTTCAAATTTAGGTGTAGGTACAAATCTCAAAGGCACTTGAAATCAGCCTATAGCATGAGTTTATGGGCAGTGAGTTCTTGAGATATTGGCAAATGTATGAAGACATATGGCTACAGTAAAATGTATGCATCCTATGGTAAAGACACTATGGTTCAGCATTAAAGTTTGGGACAGATATGGGCGGATGTATGAGACTTTCCTACAGGGTTATGAAGTTGGTACATGCTTGGTATTGATGGTACAAGCCATTAATTGACTAGAACAGGGTATTCACTGCCTGCAGGAATTTTCAGACAGCAACAGAAAACCCCTTACAGGAATTTCTGTACTCATTCATTTCCTGCACTTGATAGCTCAATGGATAGAGGACTCTTCAAGCTTCAAACAGAGCCAAAGACCTCGTAATTTGGATCTTTAGAAGTGAAGATAATCAAATTTTTCTACTGCAGGAAATTCAGGACAGAAATCAACCCATGGCTAGGAATAAGAAGAGAGACCCTGTTTTGGATACTATCAATGAAGAATTGAAGGAATATCAACAGGAAAGGGGTGAACATCAACAGGAAAGAGGTGAACTTGACACTTCTCAAGATGCCATTTACCGAATGCATTATGAGAACGAAGAGGTCGATGCAAGTTCCACCCACTCCCCTACCAATCAACCCATAGAGATGTCTCATATCTCAATGAATTCAAACAGTTTTCAAAATTTGTCAAATGACATAAAGGATATGAAATCAGGTTTCGAGGGTATGAGGTTGGGTATTGACAAGCTTGTAGCACTTCTTGGTGAGAAAATGTTGCCTACAGCTGGTCTTAATGTCCCACATCCTCATAGGGCTGAAGAACCACCTAAACCACCTACTCCTAAGGTGGTAGGTCAATTTGAAGTTGGAGAGTCATCTAAAGCTAAGGATTTTGTTCAGCCCACTTCACTTTAGCCACAATTCCATCAACAAAAGGGTCACTTTCAGCCACATGGGCAGGATCCTCAAGAGAGAGTGCAAACAAACTCAAAGCATGATGAAGACATCCATGGGTGCAACTCTTTCTACAAGCAATTTTACCCTCAAGCAAATGTTGGTGGCTATGAGCAAGGGCAAGTTAATTCAGCCCCAAACTCTTATGGGCAGCCACATGGACATGTGAATTCAGCCCCAAATGCTTTTGGACAGCCACAACATAATTTCTCTATTCAAGTGCAGCCTAATAGGCCAAGTCCCATGTCAAATCATGGTTGGAATCAACAAAATAATGGGCAGCAACCACCTTTCAACTCACCTATGCATGGACAACCTCAAGGGAACCATGGACAATCTCCCAATGTGAGCAACACGTACTTTCAGCCTCAAGGACATTATTTCCAACCACAAAGTCATGGTATGCATTATGGATAGCAAACTCCTTATGCACAAGGGCATGGAAATAATGAATATCCTAGGCAAGGACCTTTTGGCAATTCTTTTGGGCCACAACACCATAGTGGGCAGTAGCACCATAATGGACAACCTCCTCAATATGAGAGAGAGTACAAGGAGAAAATAATTATCTCAAACTTCAAGGGAGAGAACCCTTCACCCACGGAGTTGGAGGAGTGGTTTGACAAGTTAGAGATGTATTTTTCCCTTTACCCAAGGCCCGAGAATGCCAAAGTAAAATTTGCAGCCCTTCATCTAGAAGGCTATGCTCACACTTGGTGGAGATATATGGCGAGGATGGGACATGACTTCTTGTCTTGGGATGCATTGAAAAATGCTATGATTGAAGTCTTTGTTTCCCCTATTGAAAAAGAGCGGTTAGAGAAAAAGTGGTATGCACTTGAGCAACGTGGTCTCTCGGTTAGAGAGTACTCAAATCAGTTTTTGAACCTTTCAATGTATGTTCATGGGGTCTCCGATAGTGCCAAGTTGAATAAATACATATTTGGTTTGGAACCTATTCTTTCTTCCGAAGTTGGAGCCATGAATCCTACATCCCTACAAGCTGCCATTCAATTGGCTGAACGTTATGGGCAGAAATACAAGGGTTTTCTGCCAAAAACAGGGCATTCTTTTCAGCCTACGCAGTTCCCAAGGACATCAGGCCATTATGGGCATGCTAAAACTGATTTTTAGCATATTGGGAAGCCATCAAATACTTTCAGCAATACCTACAGCAAGATACCCACTTTTCCTACTGTTTTTGGGTCAAAACAAAGCAGTAATTTCAGACCTAATGCTGAAAATAGATTTGATGGAAAGAGAACTGATATAAGCGCCAAAACTTCAGCCCCTACTCAAGGCAAACATGTATCGAATGACAAGCTCAAAGATATGTATGCTAAAGGACTATGCTACAAATGTGGAGAGAAATGGTCAATCGATCATAAGTCCAAATGCAAGGCCAAAAATATGAAGATTAGCATGATCATCGAGGATGATTCCGATGTTGAATCTATTGAAGGAAGCTTGGCTTAGCTTGATGTCACAACAACTCACAAAGAGGCGCATGAAAATGAAGAGAATGTCCATGATGAGTTCTATGATCCGATGGATGGGTTTCCTTTCGACTTGGGCGGTCATTATTTGGATGATTCATGGACTGATTTACATTCATCGCTATGTGCCATATCAAATGATGCATGGAGTGGTTCAAGAGGGATAATACCCTACGCCTTAAAGGTCAAATCAAGGGAAGGACCGCTCATATACTCATTGATACGGGAAGTACACATAGCTTCATTAATGCTAAGTCACTCAATGGGCTGAAATTGGATACTCATGAAATGCCTACATCACTCAAAATCCAAGTGGCAAATGGAAATTTTGAGAAGAGCAATCAATGATGTCCAAATGTATCTATCACCCTTTCCCCATTGTGCATTACATCAGTGAGCCTAATTGCATAAGAAATGGGTCCCATTGATATAATACTTGGCTGCAACTGGCTGAAATCTTTGGGCAGATTTACCATGGATCTCAACAACATGGAAATGGAGTTTAAATGGTGTGGACAACAAGTAACACTACATGGAGTTGAAAAAAAAGAATGGAGATGATCATCCCCAAGAAGGTTAAGAAAGAGATAAATGCAAAGGCATGTATGTTCAACATTCTTCTTTCCAAGATTGAAGAGGATCAGCCCTCTTCTCCTACCAACAATTTGGACCCATGTCTTTGTAAATTGCTGAAAGAATATGATGATATTTTCCAGCCACCTACCTCTCTTCCTCCCAAAAGAGAAGTGGATCATCCCATTGACTTACTGCCCAATACAAAGCCCATCAACAAACCACCATATCGCCTCTCCAAAGTGGAAAGAGAAGAGGTAGAACGCCAAGTCAAAGAGCTTTTGGAAATGGGTCTCATTAAGGCAAGCCAATCACCTTTTGCGTCTCCAGTCCTTCTTGTGAAGAAGAAAGATGGCTCCTTTCAAATGTGCATTGATTACCGCGATCTCAACAAGGTCACTATCAAGAATAGGTATCCAATACCTAGAATAGATGATCTCTTAGATGAATTGAAGGATGCCAAGGTGTTCTCTAAAATTGACTTGAGATCGGAATATCATCAAATACGCATGAAGGAAGGGGATGAATTTAAAACAGCCTTCAGGACGGAGAGGGGTCTTTACCAGTTTATAGTTATGCCTTTTGGGTTATCAAATGCTCCAGCCACATTCCAGTCTCTCATGAATAAGATACTTCAGCCATTGCTCTTTAAAACAGTTTTGGTATTCTTTGATGACATTTTGATCTATAGCAAGAATAAAGAAGACCATTTGCAACATGTAAAAGAGGTCTTTGACATATTGAGGATACACAAACTGTTTGCCAAGGCCACTAAATGCTCTTTTATGACAAAGGAAGTTGAGTACTTGGGTCATATAGTGGGAGAAGATGGAATCAAAGTGGATCCTAAGAAGGTTCAATGCGTCAAAGAATGGCCTACACCAACCAATGCCACTTCATTAAGAGGTTTCCTTGGTTTGTCATCCTTTTACCGACGGTTTATGAAGAACTATGCTCATGTTGCAGCTCCTCTTACCGATCGGCTAAAAAAGAAGGCCTTCTTCTGGGATGAGATCGCTGACAAGAGCTTTAATGAGCTGAAAGAATTGCTTGTTTCAGCACCCATACTAGTTTGCCCTGACTTCTCCAAGACTTTTACCATTTATGCAGATGCCAGTGGTAGAGGTTTGGGAGCAGTTTTGGTACAGGAGCATGGTGTCATTGCATTTGAGAGCAGAAAATTTGATGACAAAGAGAGAGAGATGCATGTTTATGAGCAGGAGATACTTGCTATCTTACATGCAATCAAGAAATGGCACCACTACCTCTATGGGACACACTTCAAAGTCAAAAGCGATCATAGGGTCTTGAGATATTTTCTCTCGCAGCCCAATCTTTCTCCCAAGCAAAAGAGATGGTTGGCCACTTTGCAATCATATGATTTTGAAATATCATACATGGCTGGCAAGGATAATGTGGTGGCTGATGCGTTATCAAGAATGTGGGCATGCAGTCTATCTACTGTGTCTACCATCTATAAGGATTGGATTGAAGACATTCAAGAGGAATATGTGCTTGATGAGCATGCTGCCCATATTTTACAGAAATTACAGCAAGGGTGTGATGCTGAATTTCCTAATTTTAAAGTGCATAATGGCCTCTTATGGTTTAAGGGTAAAGTGTACTTGATTCCCAACAGTAAATTCAAGCTGAAGGTGCTTCAAGAGATGCATTCATCGCCAATGGCTGGTCACTTGGGCCTTTTCAAGACGTTTGATAGAGTTCATCAAAGCTTCTATTGGAAAGGTCTATGGAAAGATGTTAAAGAGTATGTATCTCAGTGCTTGGAGTGTCAGCAAAATAAGGATTCCACTCTATTACTAGCCGGATTACTTCAGCCTTTACCCATACCTACAGGCAAATGGACACATATTTCCATAAATTTCATAACGGGATTGCCTACTACCAGTCATGGATGGAACAGTATCTATGTGGTAGTTGATAGATTGACCAAATCAGCCCACTTTATCCCAACTAAAGTCCAATATTCAGCAAGGCAAGTCACCGAGCAATTTATGGAAGGTGTGTTCAAACTACATGGTATGCCTATGAGAATAGTATCAGACCGTGATTCGAATTTTATGGGCAACTTCTGGAAAAGTCTATTCTCCTCTATGGATACTTGCCTCACTCCTAGCACGGCCTATCACCCTCAGACTGATGGGCAAACGGAGAGAGTCAATCATTGGGTGGAAGTGTACCTTAGGCATTATTGTCATGACACACAAGCTTCATGAGATCGTTGGATCCACCTTGCTGAATTTTGCTATAATAACATGCATCACATGAGCATTGGGATGTCTCCGTTTGAAGCTCTTTATGGGTATAAAGTCCAACTTCCATCAGTTTTATTCCATGAAGACATCAACCCACAAGCAAAGGAAGAGTTAGAAAGAATGGAGTTGCTCATGAGGCAATGCAAGGACAGCATAAGGAAAGCACAAGATGTAATGAAGGTCTATGCTGATGAGAAAAGAAGACATTTAGACTTCAAGGTTGGAGATTGGGTATTTCTCAAAGTGCCCAAGACGCATTATGCTTCATTAAAGGGTGGGAACAACAAGCTTGCTCATAGGTTTTATGGGCCATACTTGATTTTGGACAAAATTGGAGAGCTTGCTTATAAACTTCAGCTACCATCTTCCACTAGAATACATGATGTATTCCATATTTCACAGTTGAAGAAGTATGTTGGGCCCGATGTACAAGTATTGGAAGAGTTACCACCATTGGATGAGGCAGGACTGATCATATATGAACCTGAAAGCATTATTGGAAAGAGAGAGAAAGTTCTCAGAAATCGTACTCTCATTGAGTATCTCATTAAGTGGAAGAATTTTCCCATTGAAGAGTCTTCTTGGCAACCATCCACTTATGTCAGTAACTTTCCTTGGTTATTACAGGATGATATATGATGCAGTATGCAGTGACTGTGCAGAGGCAGCTTGCTGTATGAAATTTCTGCAGACAATAAAACTGTCCTGACTTCATCAAAATTTGATTCTGATGTTATGGGGTGATGCTTGGGAGTGTATACTTCGTTTCTACACCTCATACGCCTCATTTGGACCAATATATCAAAAGTTATGGCAGTTTTAGTGAATCAGCCCTGTTTGGACAGCAGCCAGTTTTCTCACAGTTTGGCATGCAAAAAGGTCTTCTTTTCATGGACAGTGCTTTCTTATCACTTGGAAGATGAATAGGCATGATTACTATCATCCTTGACTTGGATTTAGTCCATTACTTCTTGGTTTTGAGGACAAAACCATCTTTAGGACGGGATGGTTTGTCAAAATACAACATTAATATTTGCACCTTGGATTAATTCCAGCCTTTGTAAATTTAGCCCTAGCCTATGTGTACATGTGTGAATAGCCCTTAAGTTTGGAAGAGGGTTAGAATAAAAAGGGACTAGAGGCCAAAGGCAAGACATCTTTTGATCATTCAATAATCTTGGCTTTACCATTTTCTTGGAGTTAGCTTCTTCTTAGCCTTTGAAGCACTCAGCCATGGCCGTCATGTATTCTTGAATTCCCAACCATTAATACATGATGAGGATGTCTTGGTGCAATAGATTTGTCAATTCTTTGTTGTAGCTTAGTTAATTTTCAATTTCAGTTAGATTTCATTCCATGGTTGGTTGCTTTCATTACATCTTGTGCTACTCATGCCATGCAAACCAGCACACTGGCAAAAAACACCATCAACCAACAAATAAACATTGAGTGCCATGACTTCCAAAAGCAACACTAGTTTGCCTATTGCTATGATTATTCACAAAATGCCACCCATCCTCATTGAACCAATGACAATGTTCTCCTCTTCTAACTCTAATGAGGATGAGTCACTATCTTCACCTCCTCAATGTTCTAAATCATTAGAATTTATCTCTCTCAAATTCCAACCTAGTTGTGGTGTTTCATGCTCTCCTAGAGATACAAATATTGTTAATGCACAATCAAACTTCAAGCCTTGTACTACTATAGCTAAATGGCAAGGAAGTAATGTGTTTTTTATTTGTGAATAGATTATTAGATGAAGTTATGCTAATGCAACTATTTTTATACTTATCATTGGATCACATTTTGGTGTGTAAGATTCTTACTATATTGAGCACTACGATTGCACAAATTTATTTATATATTTTTGCATATAGTCTATTATTGTTGTTGTCATATTTGTACTATGGGCCAAGGATAAGAGATTTAGTTTTGTAAGGTTACATTTATTTGATAGGCTCTAGAAAAATTATAGACAAAATAATTTTTTTTGAAAGGAAAGAAAAATTTTCAAAAGGATACTTTTCATTTTTTAAAGCACAAAAGCTAAGAAATATAGATCCATAAACAAATGCATGAAGGAGAGGCTCACTCATGCATGGGGGGATATTGTGCCCATTCTCTTGTAGTTCACTCTTGTCTCAATTCCTCTCTTGCACCATTTCTCTCAACTTTTAGTTAATTAAGTATATCTATATAGTGGAGGAAACAACACAGGTATTAGAGTGTAGGGCTATTGATCTACCCTTCAATATAGAGGAAGGCTTCATCCATCCAAAGAGACATCAACATCAAGAATCTCCCTATTTTCTACTGGTGGATAGATACATTACCCCATGACTTGTGGATCCCAAAAACTTAACTTCTCAATAAAGATAAGTGTGAAGATCCCAATAAATGGGCATAAATCCACCCTTCTCCTCGTAGCCACATGACTTGTAGAAAACAACCAATCCAAGTGGTCTTGGTTGAAAGATGGTTTTTCTATAAGAGGTAGAGATTTACATCAAAGAACACAAATGTAAAGAGGCTATCACCACCATCACAAAATTATCATCACCCTTGTAAGATGTGTCACATGTTTGAATGGTGAATGTTTATTACATGCAATCCCATTTTTCAAAGGGCCTCTTCATTCTCTTCAAGCTATTTTCAACTAAGAATATGTTTGTGTCTAGGAGTATAAGAGATCTTCTACTAGTGTTTTTAAGAGGTTTGTCTTCAAAGATACTCGGACGTCACTACATAGAGGAGAATTAAAAAATCATTGTAAAAAATATCTATAAATTGTTAGAAGTCTATCTTCAAAGAATACTTGAATACCATTACAAAGAGGGGAATAAAATTTCATTGCAAAAAATATGAGTTAATTGACACAATTGTGGGGACCCTCAATTACAAACAATATCAACATGGAATCTCCACTTCCTAAGATCTCACTCCAACATTAATTTGATTTTTTTAAATACAATTTTAGTGAAGTTACTCAAGTGCTTCAATAGTGGAACCATCAAAATCGAGCTTCACAATTTGAGGAAGACCATATTACTTGCATCCTTTGAGGCATCTTCGATGCTCAAAAAGTTAAAAATGACTAAAGGACTAGCCATAAGTATTTTCAGCTTTCTAAAATCGATGGTTAAAAGTATGTAAATCTATTTTTATTGGTTAAGCTAGTTTGATGACTACTTTGATGAAGAATCCTTTCCTAAAAGAGATGAAATCAAGTGTGTACCAACTATTTGACTAACAAAGCTTTAGTTTGATAGAACATCCTTCATCATAGATCCAATGTCCTACCATTTGGGATGAATTTCAAGAAAAAATCAAATAAGTATTCATTCCTCCTGAGTTTTACTTGGAAGGAGACAATATTGCTATCTGCAACAAAAGACTTCTTCCATTGTGCATGAGGAATTTCTCAACAATACATTTCAATGAAAATAAGAGAATGTCTTTAGCTATGTATCTAAACAAAGCTCAACAATATTCACATCTCTTCCTTTTAGGATGCTATCTCACATAGTAGATCTAGGGAACACAGTCACCTAAATCCTCATGCTCATGAGTAGCACTATGATTCATGAGTTGTTTTGAACAATCACTATGTGGATCAAGTGGCTTCCCCTTCTAAAGCAATGTTGCCATGGTTACCTTCAAAGTCATCAGTGTATCTGATTGGTTGGGAGTCCAAAAGCAAAAGGTTGGCAACTATGGTATTAGATCTAATTTTGTTGATGAAGATAAAACATATCAAGAGAAACTTAAAGAGCTTGCAATTCTAATGAAAGTTAACACGAATGAAGCCCTTTTGGTTCTTTGAAAGACCCCCAATTATTTATGGACAACTCACGTGCTAAAGTTAGTGCATCAACTTATGGTTCACAAAAGTCAAATTTATTTTATCAACTTGATTACCCTCATTACAGCCTTGGACGTAAAAAGACTTTTCCTCGCAAACATGTTGTTGAGCCTAACAAACCTATCACCCTATTCTACATAAGTACTAATTTTTTGCTAGCTAGAAATATTGTAACCAAAATATTCTAAAAGAAGACAAAATTGTTATTTATGATTCCTACTGAATATGGAACACAATATGGAATAATAAACTAGAGACATCCTAAAATGAGAAAAGGATATAAGGTGCAATAACTCTCTCATTCTTGTTCAAAATCTATGTAGGAGGTATTTCACGAGATGTTGCCCTTGGTATCCCACATAGGATCCCAGTGCAACTTTCACCTACAAGAGTATCTCTTTCTATTTATGGAGTGGACTTTTGTGCCATCCCACTATCAATTTTACAAGATCTACCAATGGACTCGGCATATAGGATGGTACATGACACCTCCCGACTACTGCATCTATGTCAATTGGGTTAGAAACCTAAAGTATGACTTGTGGAAACTTCATTGAGCCAAGAGGCTCAACCTTTTTCATCTTTTTATTTTTATAGAGGAGAGTTACATGAGTCATTTGATCCAAATGTGTTGTGTTTGCCTATTGATCTCAAGCTTCTAACTATCAATAAGGATTTCCAAATCTTCTTAATGAGTAATTAGCCTTACACATCATGAGCGAGCCACATAAGTGTTACTTTCTTTCCCTAGAGCAATTTTTTAGTTGATGTTGTATGAGATATACAGCTTGTAAGTAAAGCCCTTATATATAAATAAATGAAGTAATGCATTTTTTCTTCTCTTTGCATTATTATCCAAAATTATGATTTAACTTGACTTATCTTGTTACACTTTAGATTCAAAAGGAACCATGGCATGACTTCCTAGTCTTTTGTACCATGTGCTTGTAATATTGTCGTCCCGCTCTACCAAAAATAATCAAAATAATAATAATAATCCCCTCCCCCCTGTCATCATCGACAAGTGGCAGGGGGGAAAGGACAAAGTTAATGATAGCGGGGACGATGACGGGGAGAAAGCAGGCAACGTGGATGATGAGGAAGTCGATGGAAAAGACAATGAAGAGGCTGATAATGACATAATGATGACAATGATGGAGGAGGGAGGCCACGTCTGCCATGACAAGTGGTGGGCGGAGAAAGACCACCACCACTCAACGTTTCTCCCCCCCCCCCCCCCCCCCCCATCGTAAAGGGAGGAATTACCACCTCTTGCCCCCCTTTTTTGCTACCATGAAAGAGAGAGAGAGCCCCCTTCCTGCCAAAAAGAGAGAGAGAGAGAGGGCGAAAGAGAGAGAGAGAGAGAGAGAGAGAGAGAGAGAGAGAGAGAGAGAGAGAGAGAGAGAGAGAGAGAGAGAGAGAGAGAGAGAGAGAGAGAGAGAGAGAGAGAGAGGAGAGAGAGAGAGAGAGGAAGAGAGAGAGAGAGAGGGAGAGAGAGAAGAAGAAGAAGGAGAAGAAAGAGAGGTGAGAAGAGGGAGAAGAAGAAGAAGAAAAAGAAGAAGAGGGAGAGAGAGAGAGGGAGGCAAAGGGAGAGAGAGAGAGAGGGAGAGAGGGAGAGACACTTTGTGAAGGATCTTCTTCTCTTCCCCTCCTTAGAGGGTAACAACACGCATTGCTCTTCTCCCCATCTCCCTACAAGTTTAACCCCCATCGCAATCAAGAAGAGTCACCCCAGCACACCATCACTCCAATGAGAGAAAGAGGGAGAGATTTATAGGCTGAAAGTATAGCCCTAAAACGGAGGGAGACACCCATCAACGATAATCCCACATCCAACAATGGAGCCACCGAATAGAAATACAACATTGGGTATGGATAATTCATATCCGAATATCCAAGTCTTAATTGCCATCTCTACTATTCATTGAGATATAGGTTATGTCACCTTGGCATGTGCATGAGTTCATTTTAATGGGTAACCCTAAATTATTTTTCAATAGTTAATGAACTCATAGGGGATTTTAAAATAATTCTTTCTATAACCATAGATGACCTTGCGTAGATTTATGCATATGATGCATTGAGGTTTGCACAAACCCTTGTATCCAAATACAATCATTGCATCCTAGTGCTACATGACAAAAATAATACGTAGCATAAAGAGCATATAGGATTACTTAAGGGCTATGCACATAGACGGTGCATGCATGGGAAAGATTATATGAAGCATATATCGATGGTACACAAATTGATCTTGCATTAAAGTCTTGCTAATATCACGAGCTATTAGTTCATTGGGGATCTTGACGTTATGCATAACTAGTACAAACAACAATCATTAGGATTAAAACTATGATGCCTTGAGATCCATCCGATAGAGACTATGTTTATCAATCCTATTCGGGATTGGGCTAGATGCAACAACAACTCTAGGGAAAGCGAGGAGCTCAAGGATTAGGAAACCCTAAGTCAAAGGAAAGATCTATGCTTTTGTACTTGTTGGGAAGTAGGCTGGGTTATCAATCAATGAAAGTGATTAATAGAACTTATGTCTTGTACGGTGTTTGAAACATTCACATATGCCTTAGCCGAAAGAAGGATGTGTTAGGTAAATTTTACATAGAACCGCTCTTGATCCCAAGGGGGAGAGCAAATACATGATGGAAAGGTTATTGTGACTATTCCTGCAATATTTGGAAAAGGATACCATTGTTTTTGTTGATTGATCAAACAACGTCCTAAATGCTTTTGCATCAAACTGATTGTTGGGATGTGATTTGGATGATTATTCCAAGTGCTTGTCTTTGATGGTAAATGCATGGTAGGGGTCAGTGATGACAAGTTGCCATGGGAATAAAGGAATGTTTTCTTGGAAGATGATATTAGGTTGATTGTCTTGATTATGCTTGATTCTTAATTGGATTGATTAAGGGTATTTTGCATGGGTGGATCATCTCCAAGGTCACACCACGCTTCAACCCGAGAAGGGCACTACTTGATTCACGGGCCGAAGGTCGAGTAGTGAAAAGGCCAACCACAAAAGTTGTGTCTCAATCCTAGGTCGCTTAGGGTCAGGTGGAGCTCTGGACACCCCTTGCCTAGTTTGAGACGAAGTTGAAGATTACTGTGAGCCCAACGTCTATGGCATTGGAAGATCCTATTCTAGATAATGGATGGAAATTATGGTGCCATGTGATTTGGACTGGGGACTTCTGTTGGACATAAGGGATACATAATTTCTCGTGTATGGGCAAGAGACAAAGATTAACTTGAAGATAAGTTAAGGAACTTGTTTGTCAAAAGGATTGCTTGCTCTGTATTTGTGTTTGTGCCATAAATTATGCGAACAAACCCTGTTCCCTAAAAGTTTTAATTAATGAAGCTATTTTTAAATGTCACACATAAATGTGATATGACCTAATTAGATAACTAAAGAGCACCTACTGAGGGAAGCAGGTGGGTGGAACCCCCGATGAGTCTATCCTATGGTAGGGTGGTCCCAGAGAATTGGGAGGCTTCTCACAAGGTTTTATCGATGTCCGACCTTTAGAAATTGTTAGTCTAGAACCTGGGTTCATGCCATTTTAGGGGACCGGAATGGGACTATGCCCTATGGGTAGAGAGGTTGAGCAATGCATCCCTCTCGTTTCCTATTCCCTTTGAACCAAGTGCGGCATGGACCTGCTTCAACTTGGGTATCTCTGCATAAAGTAGGATGTCGAGGACCCAATGCTAGAATGCTATTAGGAGACCTTGACCACTAGGGACTCAAGTTTCAGGTCGATCCTAGTGGGTTCGGCCACGAATGTTCCATTGCAAGGTACAGACTCGAGAAACCCTAGGTAACAAACCCTGTGACATTCCATGGGAGTGTTGGGCGGCTTTGCTTAGACTTGTCTCTTGATGGACTGCTAAGAAACATGCCTAGACAGCTGATAGGCGGGCACGTTACAGTACCAATCTACGCTTTTTTCATGGAATACTCTCGATGAGAAGACTTCATGAAGATGTTGGAGATTCTCTACTAATATTACATGGACATGCATTGGCCTCAATACATCATCTATTACTTCATGGATTCCAAGAGACCAGCTTACTTTGAAACAAATATGAAGCAGATTTGATGGATGAAAGAACTAAAACTTGTCAAAATATTCTTGTCTCAAAAATTGAGGGTGAACTCCATAAGAAATGTGATCAGTCAAAATATTTATCAAGACTGATACATCTATGACCATGTAGCTATCCTACCTCCTAATAGGGTAGTCTCAAGAAAAATAATTACATCATTAAGGGATTCCCAAAGTTGTAAATTCTATAAATTCTTTTCAAGTACCCTCCCCCCTTCCAATAAATTAACTAACCAATAGAAAAATAAATTTTTACTTAAGCAAGAGTCTCCTAAATTTAACAAAAAGGGTCGTAAAATCAAAACCAATATTGAGACTTAGATTAAGAAAATGGAGGATCAATATTTTTCTATTGAGATGAGCATAGCCAAGTAGGTTATGATCGTACAACTCCATCTTATCGAATAGGCTTATCTTTAGTGGAAGCAATGGTGCCATGATAAGGCTATCTCACAGAACCCTCTCAATTGTAGGTGCAAATCAAGGCAGCATCCCAAGGAGGATACTTGTCCCTATCTTACCAAATCCCAAAAATGGATGAGTCCTTTATTTTGAAGTGGTACAAGTTGACGATGAAAGGTAACTATTCTCTCTTAGTTATCCTCTTAAAATTCCTCAAAGATAACAATGACACAACAAGTCACTCAATTTTTGCAAGGCCTAAACCCATCACTGAGTGGGCAGTCGAAAGCCACGACCTTGAGGATGCACTATTGCCAACTCAACCCTTGGTACACTTGCTCCCCAAATGCATTTTTTCAATGACCTTGCACCTTGAAATCAAGGATTTCCCTATCCCAAGTGAGCTTGAGTCAACCCCTAGATGGGCCATCGAAATTGGGGATGTCTTAATCTTGCCAATAATGCACAGAATTTCCCACCCAATAACAATAACAACCACCCTAACACTCTTAATACCAATGCTAACCAAGAAGCCCAACCCCAGTGTTTTTAATTAACCAATCATGCCATTTTTGGGCCTAATGACCCCAAGAAGGCAAACAATGACAATGGCAATCCTCCTTATGACCCACTAAGGAAGGGGAAACCTCAATAATTGTGGTCGAGGATGAGAAGTGGGATGGGCATTGGGGTGTGGGTGATGATGCTTGCTTCTTGGTTGGGAAAGAAGAATAAGACCCCAACATATAAGAAGAATAGAGAAAAGCACCATCCATGCAGCCATAAGCAATCACAAGATTGGATGAATGTATTTGATCCTTCAAGTTCCAACTGACCACAAAGGTAAAACCTTTCGATTTCTCATTAATTGTGGTGCATACACTATTTTAGCTACCATAGGTGTGTAAAGAAATAATAATTGGAATCAAAATCTACTAGAAAGTTATAGTTGAACTAGCAAATAGAAAATAAGTTTTCTCAACTAAGGCAATAAAAAGCATAGAGCTCCAATTAGGAAATGGATTCACATTAGGGCCAATTTTTAGGTTAAGTTCCTAGAAACCTATGATTGTCGCCTATGTATGGATTCGCTAGTTCCCAATTAGGCTAGCATTCACTATGAACCAACAAACATTAATTTTAACGGCCTCAAAGAAACCTTAGTCCAAGCCCATGGAAAAGCAGAAAAGCCTAGAGTATAAAGCTAAGGCCAACCATTTAATCAAGGGACTAAGGAAAGGACTACCCATATATTTGATTAAGCCAAATAAAGTGGAACCATCCATGGATCTAGAAGAGCTTTCATGGCTTAATGAGTATATTCCTATTTTTCCAAAATACCTAATCAATTTCTCTCCTAGCCCCGAAGTAGATCATGAAATTGAGTTAATCTCGAGAGTCAAACCTTTTGCAAAAGGCTCTATAAGATGTCCATTCCTAAAGCCATTGAATTAAAAGAACAACTAACATAACTATTACAGCATAGATTCATCTTACTAAGGAGCTCGCCTTGGGGTGCCCTTATGCTCTTTAAAAAGAAGAGAGATGGGACTCTAAGGCTTTGCATTGACTATGGAGGATTGAATTGTTTAATCATCAAAAATAAATATCCTATCTCGCAAATTTATGAGTTGTAAGAGATTACAGCGAGCTAGACTTAAGATCAAGATATTATTCATTTCATTAAAATATAAATATATTTCAAAAATTACCTTCAATACTATGTACGGCCATTTTGAATTCATTCGTGCTTGTGTTTTAAATTGTTTTAGATAATATCATACACAATCATAAATCCAAAGTTCTAACTACTAATGCTATACATGCTATTACAAATTAAGAAGATTCTGATGTAAAGTTGTAGTCTATAGAAATACAAAATTAGAATACAAAAGATCACATCGAGGAATTGTTGTAGACTATTGCAATACTAGATGAAGTTGCTCATAAGGAAATTGTTAACGTGGAAGAGAGATTTGAGCATACATTATGGCATTATACCTATGTAATAGAAGATTAGGTGGATCGAGTTGATTTGGGATTTACTAAGGTTCTAAGACAAATTAAAATGAGTATTTTTATGGGCCCAAAATTTAAAGCAAAAATACTCACTTTATGTCAAAATTTTGTGATATTTTTGCATAGGAATATATAGATAGAGAGGCTTTGACTGTGAAATATGGAAGGACTGGATACGATGAATTCCACAATTGTGAAACACACATGAAGGAGGAGCTCAATAAGCTTAAGGGTTAGATTTACTAAGCCTATAACAATGAGGTAACTTGGCTTTCTCCTATTGTGGTGGTCTTGAAGAAAAATGGAAAAATTAGAGTCTGCATAGATTATCATAAGTTGAATGCATCCACTATAGCTAATATATTTCCTCTTTCATTTATAAATTCACTACTTGATGATGTTGTAGGTCACCAAATGCATAATTTCACTGATGGATTTTTAGGTTGCAATCAAATTTTAATGCATCCTAATGATATAGACAAAACATTTTTCATAATGGAATGGGGTGTTTTTTTATAGCAAGGTAATGAATTTTAGTCTAAAGAAAAATGGTCCTATAGAAGGAATATCATCTCCACCATCTTAGGTTGTGTTTTGAGAGGTGGCAAATATATGATTTGCATTTGAATTATTTCAAATCAATTTTTGTAGCAATGAGTTGGGTTATTACTTAAGCCATATTATCTCTAAAGAGGGAATGCCCATTGATTCAAAAAATACTAGGGTGATGAGTAAATTTTAGCCTCCAAAGATAGTTTTTGAAGTCACGTAGTTTGTAGGACAAGTCCAATGGCATAGCTAATATCTTATATACTAAATAGATATTTATGTTCCTCTCACTACATTAATAAAAAAAAGGGATACATACTATCTGGCGAGATTCTTGGCAAAAAACTTTTGAGACCTTAAAGAAAATGCTTATGGTGGCACCTATCTTGTAGCCTCCCTAGTGGCATCTTCCTTTTCTTGTTTTCATGGATGTATCAAATGTTGTTGTTAGTGTAGTTTTGATGCAGATGAGGTATCCAGATGGTTTTATCCAATTTATCATACTAGCAAAATATGTACTGCTATAGAGAAGAATTATTGAGTTATAGAAAGGGAAGCTCTTGGCATGGTATTTAGATTACAAAGATATCACTATAATTTGTTGGGGGCTAATAAGGTCATTTTTCTTACAAATAACCAAGTTTTGTTGTATTTGTTGAATAAGCCTCAATTATTTAATAGGCCATTTGACTCAATGGATGCTACTATTGCAACAGTTTGATTATTTCATGGTTCATATGTTGAGCTAAAACGAGGCTAAAGCATTCATTACTTGCTGCTTAGCCTCTTAAACAACCCCAAAACACACTAAAAATGCTCTTTTAGAGTAAAAATCCTAAAACAGGGAACGGCTTGAGAGAGTTTAGTGAAAACCCTAATTTTTGGGGTGCCCTTCCACATCTATAAATAGATAGGCTGCCCCCATTCAACCTCATCCCTTTTGTGCAGGATCTGACACATCAGTGCAAATTTTAGCCATCAGTCTACCTCCACGTGGCTGTCGAGCCTTCACGACTACTGCCACCACTCCTTTCAACCTTGCAATGCCTTGGCACCTTCTTCCAACTTCCGCCCACTATCTGGCGCCATCCCTCCTACTACATTTGGCCCTATTCCTCATTGCTAGCACCTCCACCCTCATCAGTTCTCTATGTTTGCAGCTTCTGGCTATTGGCAACAGTAGGCAGCACTCCTCCTCCATCAAGCGACCTTCAATACCCTACATTTTGGTCATCCACTGCCAGGTGATTACTGGTTGATGCTCTCCTCCATCACGTGACACTCTGACTCTTGCATTTACAGTCTTCTAAGGCCGCCCTCTGTCCTTTGCATCTTCTACGACTTGTGTTTGGTTCTCCAACAGCCTCTGGTACCATTGTCTTATAGTATCCTCTCTCTTCACTCTCTGACTAGTGGTCACAGACTTGAGATCCATCTCTGGAGGATGTCACACTCCAACATTGCTCTGCCCTTGAGCACACTGTACACTCTTACTTTCATTTATAGCATTCACTCACTTCAGAGTTGTGTTCTCTCTCCCTTCTTCTGTTTCTATTTGAGTTTCTGTGTTTGAGTTTTGAGTTTTTGCATTTAGGGTTTGAGTTCTATGTTTTGTGTTTAGGGTTTGATTTTTGCCCTCTATGTCTATGTCTGTCTCTTTGTGTTTCTGTCGTGGTCATACACTCTGTGCGTCCTCACAGTGCAAACCCTAGTAGTCTTCTTCACATGGTATTAGAGCTGGTGCTCTGCGAATATTGTGGAGAGCTAGTCTTTGTGCAAGGCACACAATACGACTCGTAACCAAATCACAATGTCCCAGACAGCTTCTTCTCCAATTCCTATGATGTCTTATCAGTCTTCTCCATCATTGGAGGCCCTAAGATAGCATTATGGACTCGGTGAGGAGAAAAACACTCCACTTTCACCTCCACCTTCTTCTACTCCTATTCCAAATTTCACTAACATGACAAAGGAGGACTTTGAGGAGTACTATCGCAACAACTACAGTGATGTTTACAACCCTCCTACCAGTTTTTCTACCACATCTAGACCAGTTGGTGAGGCTAGCCACCTCTCCGATCATGGAGGACATACATCATTCGGAACATCTGGTGATCCATCTTCATCATCTCAGCCAGGTCCAATGTCACGTTTGTACAATTCTTTTGAGTTGCATGAATCAAAACCCTCCCGTGTTTCTTCTTTTGAGGTAAAGGACCTGGATGGCTTTGCATATGTGAACTTCAATAGAGGGGGCTCATGAAGCAGACGAAATTCACGTATATCTATAGCTTATGTTTCATTTGAGCATATCACACACTCTTCTCACTTCCCTCCCATCCCACCCTCTTCTATATCACACCTTGATCACCTCTCATCATCTTTCCAAAACCTTGGATTACACTCCACATCTACATCACACACCCTAGGGGTTGGATCTTCCATCTCTGCTCCTAGCACCTTTTCCTTTTCCACCCCATTCTCTACCTCTTTGCACCATGGTACTTTGTTAGGGGGAATGCCACCCTTTAACACATTGCCTCTCACCTTTTAGCAAATGAGCACACACATAACTCCTGGGTCAACTGTGATGGGCATTCCCCTCACCATCCCCAACTTCACATCTCACATGACCACTCATATGCAAGGGTTTCCACCCTCAACTTATGGTGCATCTTCACACTCTCCTTGCGTTACACCTATGCAAGGATTTGCATCTTCTGTTCCCCGTGTCCCCATCCCACCTCCTTGGGTTCCTCATGTGGCTACCATGCCCATGCTTAGGCAGCCCATCCCTACCTATGGATCCACCTTACACACTATACGCATGCCTCGTGGGCACTCTAGGGCCCATTCCCAAGTGTACTCCACTCCTCCATCCTACCCCCACTACATTTTTTCACACTATCCATCTCAAAGCACTACCACTGTTGTTGCAATGGCCAAGAATGCCTTCACAAATAAGAAACATTTTAGCAGATCAAATTTCACCACTTGGTCCAATTTCATGCAACAAGTGCTTGAGTCTCAAGGTCTTTGGGACCTCGTCATTGGTCTAGAGCCTATGTCGGAGGACCCTCAACTAGCTCACCCTAATTACATCCGTCAATGGAGAGCCCGCAATGCCATGGCCTGTTGAGCTAATGCAGGGATTGTTTCCTGAGTTTCACTCTCAATTGTAGTACTTCTCGCTTGCATCAGAGTGTTGGAGTCACCTTCTCTACCACTATGTGGCTCATGATCATAATCAGTGCATCAATCTCGACTTTGAGCTTCAAGAGTTCTCTATTAAGGAAGGGGATGATCTAAAAGTCAAGCTGACTAAATATAGGCGATTACTTGCCGAGTTCGCCACTACTAGTTCTCCAAAGTCAGATGACGATCAGGTTACATTCTTCTTGAATAAGTTGCCCAAAAAGTACTTCAATTTCATTCAACACATCATCTCCCAATCTTGGTTGCCAACCTTCTACGAGTTTGAGTGCCAGTTCTTGCATTACACAAGATTGCATGATCAAGTCCACAAGAAATCCTCATCACATCCTTATTCCGAGTAGAGGGGGTTGGTTGCCTCTTCTTCAAGAGGGAAAACCACTAGTGGCAAGAACTTGCAAGATGCAAAGGCAAGCCAATCAAAGGGTGACTCCTCTTCCTCAGAAGGAATCAATGAATCTAGACCTATCTGGCAGCAATTCTTGAAGAAAAATCGGTTTTGCATACACTGCCAGCGAGCAGGACATGTGGGTGAGGAGTGTCGCTCCAAGGCCCAAGGTCTTCCACCTAAAAAGCCTCTGCAAACCACTGCGACTGCACAGTCCAGTGGGGCTCCGCCTTCCACTCCTACTTCATCTACTCCTTCAACACCCATCATTGCTGCTGGACATGTGGCTCAAGTACAGCCTCAACAGGCCATCTCTTTCACTACCCCTAAGGGACTAGCTAATTAGTCCACAAGTTTTGATCATGTTGCACTTCATGCATCTATCTCACCTTCCTCCCCACCTCGTCAAGCTTTCTCTTGGTAGAGCCTTGCCGTTATACTGGACGTACGTAGTGGTGGCCACCTTCTTAGACTAGCACATCTCTGGGTCCTTTTGGATACCCTAGGTCAGTCTAGCAATCATTTTTTGCACTCTTGGAGTCGAGCCCATAGGATTCAATGTCCTTAGCTTTTTCATTCTTTTGACTTCCGCTGCATTTACTCACACACATACATATTCATTGCATTATTTTGAGTTAGATTTTCTTTCTGTTATGTTTTTCTTTGGACCATCTCACCACTAACCTCTGTGTTTGCAGATTCTCATCTCTTTTGCAGGGTTTTGTCTTTCAGTGTAGGGCTAACTTGCAGATTTCTTTGGTCCTACCTGGGCTACTAGAGACATGGGGATGCACACCATTCCATTCCTAGTTTCATCATCCTACTTGCTCTTCTTCCAGCATGGTGGTTTCCCCTCCCGAGGCGGATTGTGCAATATCTCTCTCGATGCTATCATGCGAGTGACTTCTTACTTGCTCTTCTAGCAAGGTGCCTCATCCTCTTCATCTTCTTTCATTCCTTATGGTTCTCGGCACCACATGAAGACCGACATCAAGCTCCTCTTCCTTCTTTGGCATCCACATCCAGGTTGAGAGGGGGCTCCTACCCTTCTTGGTATTCTACAGGCTTCAACACTTTGTCTTCAACATCGGCTTTTCCCCCCTGTTGTACTTTACCCTTTGCATTGCATGATTTCATCATCTTTGTACTATGGCACTTGAACAATTTCCCCATGAGGGACACTATCCAAGTGGCACTTGCTATATGAGCATTCTTCAGCATGTAGCATACTTTGCATCTCATTGTGTAGAGCCCCACTTGAGTGGATCCTAAGCTGTTTCCACCGGCGGTTGTTATTACCACACCACCATCCTTCTTCATCACATGGATACCTCATCACCTATTTTTCCTCTTCATCGATACCCTGAGTGGATGGGTTAGCTTGTACTATTTTGTCATGTGTTGGGTGTACCCTCTCTACTCCCATCTTCTAGGTCACTATTACTCAATCGATCACATCCCATAAAATTTACCTCACTTATTAAAAAAAAAAACAACAGTAACAACAAAAAACAAAGTTCCATATAGTTCCATCCACCTTTGTAGGGCTTGGTAGGCCACTGGGCAGCCAGCGTGCACCCTTTGTCCAATGCCATGTCCTCTCTAGGGTGACTACTTGGATTCCCTTGGTAAGATAACCATCGCCTTTGTAGTCGTAGTAGGCCATTAGGTAGCCGACGTGCACCCTTTGTCCAATGCCCTGGCTACTTTGGGGTGGGACGCCTTGGGGTAAGTAAACATCACAATGATTGGCCTACCCTTTTAACTTAGTTTTGGGCCTAAGAGGGGGTATTGAGCTAAAACATGCATTACTTGTTGGTTGATTAGCCTCTTAAACAACCCCAAAACACACTAAAAATGCTCTTTTAGAGTAAAAACCCTAAAACGAGGAGCGATTCGAGAGAGTTTAGTGGAAACCCTAATTTTTCGGGTGCCCTTCCACATCTATAAATAGACAGGCTGCCCCCAATCAACCTCGTCCCTTCTGTGCAGGTTCTGACATGTTAGTGTAGATTTCAACCATCAGTCTACCTCCATGTGGTTGTCCATCCTTTTGTTGTGTTTTCCCTGTTCCTCATCGCCAACACCTCCACCCTCATATGTTCTCTATGTTTGCAGCTTCTGGCTGTCGACGACAGTAAGCAGCACTCCTCCATCAAGTGACATTCAATACCCTACGTTTTGGTCATCCACTGCCAAGCGACTACTGGTTGATGCTATCCTCCATCAAGCGACACTTTGACTATTGCATTTGT
This sequence comes from Lygodium microphyllum, assembly GCF_053477565.2. Classification (NCBI taxonomy): domain Eukaryota; kingdom Viridiplantae; phylum Streptophyta; class Polypodiopsida; order Schizaeales; family Lygodiaceae; genus Lygodium; species Lygodium microphyllum. The sequence continues at coordinate 85,005,546 of NC_141161.1, read as the reverse complement.
AGCCTTCTGTGGCGACCCTTTGCCCTCTACATCTTCTACAGCTTGTGTTTGGTTCTCCAATCGCCTCTAGTACCATCATCTTGCAGTTTCCTCTCTCTTCACTCTCTAATTGGTAGTTACAGACTTGGGATCCGTCTCCGTGGACGTCACACTCTAACATTGCTCTACCCTTGAGCACACTGTACACTCTTACGTTCATTTACAACATTCATTCACTTCAAAGTTGTGTTCTCTCTCCCTTCTTCTACTTGTGTTTGAGTTTCTGTGTTTGAGTTTTGAGTTTTTGCGTTTAGGGTTTGAGTTTTGAGTTTTGCATATAGGGTTTGAGTTTTGCCCTTTGTGTTTGTGTCTATCTCTTTGTGTTTCTGTTGTGGTCGTACACTGTGTGTCCTCAGTGCAAACCCTAGCAGTCTTCTTCACATCATATGCCCAAGAAAGAGCATGCCATTGTAGATTTCTTGAGTAGATTGAATGGGCAAGAGCAACAAGCTAGAATTAATGATGACAAGATCGCCAAATGCAAAGTTATTTGAAGTGCAAATGTACAATGTTGACACGTATTATAATCAACTCTTGAAGTTTTTACTTCATGCAACATGCCTTCATTAAGGTTGTGACTAGCAAAGGAAGCTAGCTTTGCATAGCAAATCCTTCCAAGCTATTTTGAGGTAGATGTATAAGAGGGGCCTGATGACATTCTTAGAAAGTGTGTGCCTAAGGAGGAACAATGGGCAATTCTTGTGATGAGGCTCATGTAGGAATTTTAGGAGGACATATTCCAGGAGAAGTCATGGGTTGGAAGATTTCACATTCTAGATTATGGTGGCCCACCATTTTGAAATATACTCACTAGTCTATGGTTTTTAATGGTTTCTAGCATTTTTGGTGGGCCAATTTTACTTTGGGCCCATCATGATGCTAGTCGAGCTAATTTATTTTGGGAATAATTTTATTCCTATTTATTTGGGCTCCCTCCTTCTAAGTGATTCATTCACTTAATAGCCTTCAAGAGCAAGTCTTGTTAGAGAGAGGGAGCCTATGCCAATTCTCATATAGCTAATGACTCAGTCTTGTATGTGACTATTTCGTGTTTGATATATGGATTCCATTTCCTAAGCATTCTTTTGAGTTCTTCTCTACAGTATTATTCATGTTTGTATATGACTATTTCATGTTTGATATATGGATTCCATTTCCTAGACATTCTTTTGAGTTCTCCTCTACAGTATTCTTCTATTTCTCTTTTCTCTTGTGTTGTGCAATCTATTATAATAACATTCTATGCTTCCATCATTGCACCCACTTTTAAAATGGTATCTGATGTCCATGTTAGGTCCTTCGTGCTATTTTCTATTATTGCAAGTTTTCTCACTTGTTCTTTTATTAGTGTTAATGAGTCTATTTCTATGTTGTTGCCTAGGCAATACATGTTCATTGTGCATCATTTTGTCTTCATCTCTCTTTTGCATGCGTTTCATCTACAGCTATCTATGTTTTACTTTTTGCATTGTTTAATTGTTATACTGTCTGCATCAAAAGATATAGCTTGAGTAGAAGTACATAAGTGGAAGTAGGAGCAAAGTAAGAGCTATGGCAAATGGAGAGAGAGTCTAGAGAGAGAAAGAGAGCATATGTGGGAGCTCCAATAGTCACAATGTGTGACGGGCCTTCCCTTATTCAATAGTCATTGTGCCTACCACCTGCAATGTATAGGTGTACGATCATGGTGTGTGAAGTAAATACAAGGCGATGTAGGCACATGCACCTTTACCCCCCAACAACCTCCCACTTAAAGGCAAATAAGTCTCTAGTTAGGAGAGAATAAGAAAAAAGTAACAAAGTACAAACATACCTAAAATACATCAGGATGAGTAATAGACATCATCTCATTCTACACCCATCATCTTCCTAAGGAAGGCAAAACATCCGTTGAAAAACTTTTAGTGAGCAAATTTGCAAGATTCTCCTCAGCTGAGATCTTGACAAGCTCAATAGACTTATCCTCTACCACCTCCCTAATGAAGTGATAGCGCACCTCAATGTGCTTTGTCTTTGCATAGAAGACCAGATTCTTGGCCAACTGAATAGCACTCATAGAATCTAAATGCAGTGTAGAAGCAATAGTAATACTAAGATCTGTCCATCAGATGGCCTAATCATAGGGCCTCCTTGCAAGCCTCAGTGGTGGCTACAACATACTTTGCCTCAGCAGTAGATAAGGCCATGCATTTCTATACCCTAGATATCTAAGAAACAACACCTCTAACAAAAGTGAAGACATATCCAGAGGTGGACTTCCTACTCTTTACATGTCTGCATAATCAGAGTTAGTGTAACCTATGACTATTAGAAAATGCTCATATTTGCAATACCTTTCAAGTATCTCATGATACCCTTCGCAACATCCCAATATTGTATCCATATAGTGTGTCACAACTCCCACTACAAATGTTATGCCTAGACGAGTGGTTATCATGGCATACATCAAACTGCCCATTGTAGATGCAAAAGGGATCTTGACCATCTTGGCCTTCTGCCCATGGTCTTTTGCCCATCTAGCTAGGGACAATCTACTTGACTGACCTTCACATCGAAATGTAAAGGATAGCCAATATGCTTAGCATCCTACATATGGAAGCACTCAAGGACCTTCTATATGTAGCCCTTTTATAACAAGTAAAGGAGACCCTTAGAGCAATCGTATGTGATGTGCATGCCAAGAATATGCAAGGCAATGACCCATGTCTTTCATCTCAAAGCTCTTCCTGAGCTAACTTTTTAAGGCATCCAGCTCATCACATGAGCTCTCCTAGCAATCAACACATCATCCACATAAAGTACCAATATAATAAGGCTGCCATCCACATAACGTACCAAGATAATAAGTCCATATCACTACATGTATATCCTTGTGAATGCATAAAAGTATAAAACTTCCGGTACCGTTCCCTAGGAACCTGCTTAAGGCCATAAAGGCTCTTTCTCAACTTGTACACTAGGTGATCCTTGCCTTTTTCCTCAAAGCCCTTAAGCTGTTGCATATAAATCTCATCATGTAAGTCCCCATGTAAGAAAGCCATCTTTACATCCATTTTATAAATGTCCAAATCTAATTGAGCAACCAAAGCCAATACCAAGCATAGGGTAGTCATCTTGACCAAAAGAGAGAAGACCTCATCAAAGTCAACACCGTGCTCTTGCTTGAAACCCTTTGCAACAAGTCTTTCCTTATATGCCAACTTGGTGTGTCGAGGGGTACTCTTTATTTTGTACACCCCTTTGCATGGCAAAGCATGCATTCCACTAGGCAAAGGAACCAAATCTCGCATATGCCTTTTCTACAATGAGTCATGGCTCTTGAGAGAGTGTGTTTGTGTGAGTGAGATAAAAAGGAGTGAGTGAAATTACACAACAAGGGAGTAGCAGCCATTTGCCTATCGTCCTCCTAATGTTCTTCTTGCAAACATTGTCTCTCTAGCATTCTCCTTCAACTACCATGGTCCTATGAAAGCACATCCAAGTTGTGGGACATTTCATTCCTAATGCCAAAAATATTGTTGCTGATATGACTCAGATTTATTTTTTTATTTCTAAAAACTCTTAAATAATGTGATTATTTGAAAATTTAACTTAAAAATTTTCATAAATTCCAATTAGCCTTAGTCCTTCTTCATTAATTTCTAATTAAATTTAAATTTACTAATTACTAAACTATTAAAACTGAAAATATGTTAAAAATTATCAAAAACTAACAATTTGGAGTTGAAAATGGAAATTTAACTTACTTAGTTAGCATAAAATTATAAATAATAAATTTTTTAAAAAATAAAATTCCTATTTAAATCAAATAAGATCTACATAAATTAGATTAGAGATTAAAAGCTAGATTTCTATGAAGATATTGACTAAACTAGCAAAGACATCTAGAGCTATTAGACCCTTGAAAAAAAAAAATTTCAAATTCTTATTAAAAATAGTCAAAATATTAGTTATTTTCCTTTCTTTGTATCATTAACCTAGAAATTATTTAGAAAAGGAATTCCTTGATGAATCATGCATGTTTCAATTACCTTTATGAATCATGCATGTTTCAATTCCTTTATGAATCATGCATGTTTCAATTACCTTTTACAAAATTTAGTCAAATACAGTAAGTAACTTGTTTGATTTTCATTTTCTAATTTCTTAGTAAACCAAAAATTAATCGAAACACCTTAGTATTTAAATATGTGCATACACACACATATAGATTAAACACAAGCTATGAGTTGATTTTGCAAGATTATTAAGAGTTAAAAATTTCATTGAAAATTTACCTTTAATATTTTGTCTGGTAGAAAACACATGTACTTGAATATGGTCTATTGTTTTAAATTATGAATTGCTCATGTCTCAAATGCATGTGGTTGGATATGTATTGGTCATGGTTGTGATTGAAAATGTATCATTCTAGAATATGATATTCATACCAACATGCAGTCTCCCTTAAAGTACTATCGTTAAGACTTCCACATCCACTCAGTTAATTGCCATCTCGAGTGTAGACCACCACTTAGACAAGAAGTCAACCATACTATGAGGAAGGTTTCCCTTTATGGTGATATGAGAACCATTGAGACTCTAGTCATTTATGTAATTCTTGTGACTAGTCCTATCATAGGGATGAAATCCTCAATGGGCACAATGCATGGTGATGGATAACTAAGGGATTCCCTCTAGAAGACAGGGGTCAAAAGAGTGAGATCGACTTGGTTTAGGATCAAGGTATCCAATGGCAAGATACCAAGAGGAAGGAGAACTTATTTATGGATAAGCTACAGAGTCCCGATACCCTTGGACTTAAGGTTGGTTACCTTTTTCCTTCATACTGACTCTATTGTTTTTATGTATATGAACTAAAGGCATTCCATGAATTCTGTGTGATGGGACTAATTAGGGGATTGGAGGTGAGATTATGCCTTATGGGTAGAGAGGCTCCCCTTCTTCTGTCACTCTCTTTAACCCAAGTGTAGTGATAATTTTCTCTCAATCTTGATTGATTGCAAAGTGAGCCTTCATGATTGGGTGCTATATCATTGATAGAGACTATTAGATCCTATGTCCCTCAAGTTAATCCTAGTGGGTGTTGAGGCCATATGTTCTACTGCCAGGTAGACTCAAAAGCCTCTTGACCAACAAAGTGTGTAAATCCTAAGGGTTCCAGATGATGCTACTTAGGATAGGCATCCAAACAACTACTAAACATCATCTCCCCTAGCTTAGCTAGGTGCAATTGTAATCCATATTGATTCATAAATTTCTTAAAGTTTATTTTATTAATCTTCACTAGATTTCAAAAGCTTTTGCCTCGAAGCAATTCATAGTTTTGGATAAGAGGGAATTAACAAATGGAGCAATCATTGAGCAAGTTAATTAACCTTGAGGGTTCAAGCTTTCTTTCCACATTCTTGCATCCACCATAGCTTGTGTATGTGTGCGCATGTGTGCGCACACGTACACATGTGTTTGAGGTAGGTGAGAGAAAGTAAGAGTGAGGGAATGTGAGAAACTTAGAGAGTGGAGTTCTCTCCTGCTTCCATTTGTCTTCTTCTCTTCTTCTTCACATCTTCTACACTAGGTGGGCATCTTCTTACCTCCACACTTGTTCCTGAGAGTGAAAGAGAGTAAGAGAGTGAGGGAAAGACCAAGAAGGACAAGCCATCTTATTCTCTTTTTCTTTTCTATTTATTCTTGGTGGCAACATAGGTGAGTCAAGTACAAGCTGAGTCTTCTATGCTTTCTTTGCTTGCTTTGGGAAGAGAGACAAAAGCTTGGAGGACCACAACTAGAGTATGAGCCGAATAAGTGAGATACTATTGTCTCACACATAAAGAAAACTCTTGAAAGAATAAGAGGTTGTCCAAAGTCTCAACCATTGGGGGCCCAACCATAGAGGAGAAATTTATGGAAGGTGATCCCCCTTGGATCTTTGGGTATGAGAGCCTAGATCTAATGTCTCTAGAATAGAAATCAACCCACTAGGCATACCATGGAAAATCCTAACAAGGAGGAAGGATATATGAACCCCTACATGACCTTTGACAACGGGCATAATGCAATCCTCATAGATTAAAGGCCCATACCAATTAGGTTGCTTGGTAGAGGACATGGAAAAATCATGAAATAAGAATGAAAAAATATTGCATGTTATAATTATGGCCAATCAGGTCACCTAGTTTCCATACGTTCAAGGAGTAACTCAAGAGTAATAAGTACATAAAGACAACAATATAGACAACCTAAGTGTGGTATTACTCATATGTATTTAAATTTTCATCAACGTATAACTTTGATTAACAAGCAATCATTCCTTTAGTGCCTTTGAATCTCTTTGAAGTAGAAAATCCTATGTATAAGCATCCTAGCCCAATCCCTTGAATGCCATCACACCAATCTAAAGAAAAATGGGAGGTGCAAGCATTCTTGGACCATCCATGATAACAAAGGCACAAGACTTCTTGGACCATCCATGATATAGGAATAAGAACTATAAGAAATAATCAAGGAGATGAGCTATGAACAAGGTGCTCTTGAAATGTCATAGCAATAACATAGCTCAATTTGCAACCTTAGACATACAAAGAGAGAGTGCAATTGCAACACCTCCATTGAATGAAGTAGAATCCACAAAGGTGAATGAATATCATAACCTGAATGTGCAAAGCATATAAATAGCGAACCATTGGGTCAAGAACACATGGAAAGAAATAGAACAAGAAGTTGATGATATATTTGGTAGTGCTTGTGAAACCTTGGGCATATGCTCAACTTAAATCTCTACCAAATTTCAATAGCTTAAATATATGATACTTACCCCTTGAGAGTAGAAAGAGACAATATGGTACTTTACAAGGCACTACCACACATGTTAAAACATAGGCATAACATGTACAAAGAGGTGGACATGAGTGTGATTGCATAGATAGCTTCAACTAGTGTGATGGTACTTTTGGGTGTATTTCTTGAAATCAATCTTAAAGTTTAATTCAAATAGATATGGCTATGTTGGTTAGTTCCTATTGTTCTTGATTATCCTACCTTTAACAATTTCTCTAATACCGTGTGTGAGGTGCCTTCTCTCTAAAACATAGAGAAAACTTCTAGTAGTCTACTGAAACTCTAATTTCACGCATAATACCATCTAATATTCCCCTTGAGAAACAATAGACTTGCTTGGGCATGGGCACTATGGTTCTACTTCACATGGGAAGTGATGGGACAACACCCTTGACAATAATCTAACACCCACCTAAGAAGGGTAACCGTACAACCAATCAAAGGTGAGAGTGGGTTAATAATATACTTGGTTCAAATATAATGGAGCTATCTTTTGAACTTCCATGATCATTAGGGTGAATTCTCAATTGCACTTTGATCTCATAAAATGGTGTTAAGTTGGTCATATCCACTAAACAAGGGGGTCATGTTCTAACATCTCTGTCTAGTGTTTAGGAAACCCAACCTATCAGGTTCGCTGAGCCACACTATCTTGCTCATCAAGCCACATTACTATACTTCCAAAAAAAACTTTGTATAAGCAAGGCATGCTACCAATATGAGCATATACAAAATAAGGCATGTTACCACACTATGCGAATCTATAAAAATAGGTTTGCTTTATTAATCCATCACATAAAATTCATTAGCATAGTCTTTACAAGAATGGAAAATCACTTTAAGGAAAAACAAAATATGTTAGTTTAGAAAATTTATTACTCAACCGTTACTCTCACAAGAATGGCCAACACTGTACTACTTAAGATAGGACCTTCCAACTCCACAAGATCGAGCCATATGTGATCACACTCCTTCAATGATTCACAAGGGATTCATAAGCTCAAAGCCCCATTAAGCTCACCTAATAATCTAGAGCCATCTTATATTATGGGGGCAATTATCACTTGGTCCTTTGCCCTATCAAGTACTCAAGTGATCAAACAAAACAAAGCATCTACTACTCTCACAAGAGCATAGGACCCTTAGTCCAATAGGTAAGCTTTTTTGATATCTTACAAGATACTCAATACTTTTTTGTGTGGCAATCCCAATGTCTTTACTAATATATATATATATATATATATTTGTCCTCTTATCACAAGTGCGGATCTGGGGTAAGTAACTAGCACATACACAAATCCAAAAACAAATACCACAAATAAAAAGCATAACTTTAATCGTTAGCAACCATGTTGTACATGAATCTACCCTTACTTTTATCCCCTTTTTCCCTTTTTAAAAGAAAATTTCATCTAATGTTTGTTTGAGGATTTTTTGAGGCCTATTCAAGTTAATTTTCAATCATTACAATTTTTAAAAACAAGTGCACATGACCAACCACATGATTTAAAGAGAGAGAATTAAGAAATGTAAAGCCAAAATTGTTTATTTATAATTTTCTTGGGTATCCTTATTTGGTCAATCGTTGTTACTATGTGAGATTACTGCAACATCAAGTTGATGTATATCCAAACTTGGTTATCCTCATTTGGTCAACCATCATTGCTATATGAGATTACTGCAACATCAAGTTGATGTATAACCATTGCTACTTTAGGTTTTATGGCATCCTTAAGTTGTGATTTGGCCTCAAGTTGCACCTCAACTTTAGTGATCAATTTGTTGATGTGATAGGTTCATGCACGATCTCTCTACATCACTTCAGGGCCATGAGAACTAGTCTTCTAGATGCCTTTTTCTCATATGCAAGGGAGTGGTCTTCAACCATCGATCTATTCTTACACAAGGAAAAGTATGTCTACAACAATATGTTCAATTTTTTAGAGCTCCAAGTCCATGGGAACTAGTCTTCTAAATTCATTTTTCTTGTATGTTCAATTTTTTAGAGCTTCATAGCCATGGAAACTAGTCTTCTAGATGCCTTTTCCTCATATGCAAGGGAATGAAAGTAAGCTACCATAGTGTGTTCAATTTTTAGAGCTCTTTTTGAAGTCATTTGGTTGCTCAAATTGCCTCCTCATGGTTGTCAATAGAAACAAAGACTAGAGTAAAAGATTTAGGAAAGTTTGAGTGTAAATGGATTTTAGAGGGGTTGTAGGATTCTTTATCTAAAGAAGAATCAAAAAGGAAGATTGACATGAAGGAGCCATGTGGAGAAGATGCTTGATAATATTGCAATCAACCTCATCTATCTCATTGCAAACTGATTGTACCACCAAACTGCTCATTGTGATCTCTTAGTCTTGCACCTCCAAGGGCTCAATCTAACTCAAATCATGGATGGATGTGGATCCCTTACCTAAAGAGGAAACTAGGAGACAATATGTGGGGGAGGGAAGAGAATACAATATGCTTTTTCTCTTTACTCTTCTTTTATTGAAAAAAGTAAGCTATTTTGTATTTCTCTTTGTTTGTTGTACTTTTCTTCGAAAAATCTACTTATTCTTTCACCCTTTCTATTTTGTCCAAAAGCTAGTTAGGAGTTTATTTTTTCCCTCTCACCTTGTTTTCCTCTTCCCATTATTTATTGCATGAAAAGTGTGTTGTCACTTTTCCTTGTGTATTTATCCTATGCTCTGGCTATCGGATGAAGGTCCCATGAAATTGTAGGGTAACTAATTTTTTGGGACAAATGCATCTAAGGATATGGTTTTATTTGGTTTTAATGTCAAACATCCTATTTTAATTTTTCTAATTCTCTTGTATTTTCAATATACATGTTAAATTGTATTAATTACATTTGCATTTAGTAATTTCTAAATCTGCAAATGTGATGATAATTCATATTTCTTCAACAAAATAGATAATTTTTTCAAAATATGAAGTTTTTTAGTTAATAACAATTGCATAATGGAAACATTACACAAACAAAATGAAGAATATGGACAACATCTATAAGGCTATGATGATAACCCAAGTTTCCTCACACACACGCACGCACGCACACACGCATGCATAAGCATATGCACACGCACACACAAAAAGTGATCATTTTACAAACCATTGATCATTTTTATGCAAATTATTGTTCAAACTATAACATAAGGGAAAAGAGAGTTGAGAAAAGTAAGTAGAAGAAAGAGCAAGCTTTGATTAAGTGAGTGTTTAGGAAATAATTAAGAATTATCTACACACTACATCTCGATTCTTTTTTTAGGGAAAGGATAGAACCTAATTTTTCGTAGACACTAGCCAAACTAATGATCTTGTAGTTTATCTCAAGATATTGAAATGGGTTGAAGAACTCAAACTAAGTGGACTTTATATCTTTGATGATTTACATAGAGATAAGACAAATTATTTGAATTAATTTTTTATTATAAGAAATGAATGGATGAATGAGGAGATTACCAAGGTTTGCTACTAAATAGCTAGTGATTTTTCAAAGAATAAAGTCAAAGAAGTTTCAAGGTCATTAAACGGAAGCACATGAGTCACCCTTAGCAATTTTGGTCTCATGTCTTATAAGTCAAAATTATATAAAGGCTAGCTAAGAGAGCTAGGCATCTTTGGTCCATTATTCAACCATCTTGGCTAGTAAAATGCCTTCTCTTCCACCTTATCCTTAGGTATGTTCAAGGTCAACTACTTGGGGTGACTTCCAAGTTTAGCTCATTACATATATCCTTGTTGGTTTGTAACAAATGGTATCAAAGCTTCATATTTGAAACTATTTTGGTGGGACTAATTTACTTTTATGTCTTGGCTCAGTAAAGATCTTAGAATAAGTTATTTTACAAAAAAGAGAGCATCTATACTATAATTTTGACATTTTTTTCAATTGATATTCCACTTCTACCAAGCTTCATGCAACCACTTGTAACGGATGATTTGTATAAACCTAATGCCTAAGTAAATTAGTGAGAGTAAGGCTCTAATAACCCTATATTTGAAAGTCCATGTTCAAGCCTTGTTACTTCAAAAATCATTTGGTTTCATAGAACTATTATTGTGGAGAAGAAGAATAAATGCACATGAATGTGGATGTTTTTTGGCATTGTGCTTGCCATTGGTTGGCCATTGTAGTGACCACTTAATTTGCTATATTATTGCTTTTTGGTTGGTGCAATTGATATCATTTGGTTGCTTCTTGGTTTGCATTTAATGTAGTTACGATGGTTGCATCATATTCTTCTCAAACTACACTTTTCAACATTATTATCCTAATGTTGAGGCTCTTTAAGTTAGTGTAATATAATGTAAAGGATATAGATGCTAGTGCCCATGGTGTATGGACAAAGCTTTGTGACCTCTATGACAACGAAAGTGTTGATCTTAAGTATATTAGCTCAAAAGGCTCATTGATTTTCATATGAAGAGTAAACCTCTATGTCTAGTCCCTTGAATGAAATCAATATCATTTTTAGCTAGCTTTTAACTTACAACATTACTTTTAAGGGCTTCATCAAAGACATATTCTTTCTTGTTACTTTATTTAAGAGTTTGGATCATTTTAATTTAGCTACAAGCAATCCCACACATGTGGGTGGTTTAACTAGTGTAGACATTGAGAGCAATTTGTTATGCAAGGGGGAAATCCCACGAAAGAGACAACTCTAGAAGAAAGCCTCATACACGTAAGGATGTAGAATGTTTCTATTGTTGAAAGAAGGGTCGTATCAAGAAATATTATGGAAGAATAAATAGAAGGCAAGCAAAATATTGATGTCAATGGAAAAAAGAAAGAGAAATCAAAGATAGAGGAAGTAAACACTATCTACAATAATAGTGATGATAATGATGTCCTATATGTCTCTACACCTAATGAGGTGTTTCAAGTTTCCACTGATGATGGGATGTCACACAATTGGACCATTGACTCAAGTGACTCCTTTCATGTTTCTCCAGATAGGGAGTGGTTTGTATCCTATGATGCAAGTAGGAACACAACTTGAGTGGAGAAATGTATATCTATCTCTTGCCAATGGTTCTTCCTTTGTGAGAAAGAATGTACATCATGTACCTGGCCTCCAAAAGAGTTTTACCATTGATGGATAGCTGGGTGATTGTAGATATTATGTTGATTTTAGCAATCATTCATGGAAGATTTTGCAAAGGGTCTCCTACTGTTGCATAAGGGCCCTAGTCTAGTCCTTTATATTCGTTGCATGTGTCTAGTGTCAAGATGAGGTTGTGCTTATGATAAAGCATCCATTTATATCTCTTTTGGCATTGCTAATTAGGCTAGATGTCTGTGATAGGTGTAATGTCTCCTCCCCTTCCCCGTGACCCCGTACTAACCCCTCCATAGGAACTCCCCCCCTTTAATTTTTTCAAATTTTTTTATCTCTCCCTCTCTCTCCCCCTGCCATGTGCATGGCGGGGAGAGAGAGAGAGAGAGAGAGAGAGGGAGTGAAGTGTGGGAGATGGGGGGGGCATGCAGCCCCCCCCAGATGGTAAGGAGCTCTCCCCCCCTACTGCAGCACGCCCCCCGTCTTCTGGACAGCACGCCCCCCTTTCTGTCATGAGCACGTTGTCAAAGAATTTATTGTTCATAATATAAATCATGGGATTCTTATGAACACAGAAGAACTTCACTAGGAGTTATAAGAGGAATTTGCATACAAAATTCAGACATTAACCAACTTAGTTACATAAGTTCTTTTGTATTTAGTATATAATTTTCAATATTGATGAGAAATAAGTCTATGGGAACCTACAACTTGGTCAGCTGGAAGTAATTGACAGTCTACAGGATAAATCACATTGATTCAAGTGCAAAAATATGGTCAGAACTCAAGAAAAATGCCAAAAGTTGCCAAAAGTCCACTAGGTTCACAGGGGACCTGAAGTAATAGACTAAAGTGACCAACAAGTGACCTGAGTAGGTCAAAAAGTGACCTGCGCCTGGGCAGGGAGCAGCCCGCATTTTTTGGCACAAAATGCGGGCTGCACAGCCTGAGCACAACTGGAGAAAGCTGAAGCTATGGTGCATGCTTTGGAGCATGCAAACTAAAGATCAACAGGACCAGAAGCTGAAGATGTAAACACGGTGAGAGCTCCACTTCTCTGCCATTTGGTCTAAAAAAAATGCATGTTGTAATAGTCTATAAAAGGGGAGAATCTGAGAGAAAAGTATTCAGCCTGCTCTTATGCACGACTTCTCTCATTTTGTCTACCTCGTTCTTGGTCCAATGAAGCTCGACTTGTACCCAAGTTACTTGAGTGACTTTGGGACAAGCAAAGGGTGAGGATTTTGAAGGTGTATGGGCTGTTATGGGCTGAAATAACAAGTCATAAACAGGGAAACCCACTGTTCTTATCCATTTTTATGAGCAAACAAGAGATTTATGTGGTTGTAATGGAAGGAAATGACCTCTTTTCATCAGGACTTTGTTCATTAACGATTAGAGGAGCTTCTTCATGAGTTTATACACTCATTTTGAGCTTGATTATGGGCTGGAATTTTCTGTTTTAAAAATAGGGCTGAAGCTAAAATTATGCTCCTTTAATGCATTTCATGTACCATTGGCCCAAATCTTGAATGTATTTGAAGTCTATCAACATAATACTTGTCCCAAAGAGTTGAAATCCGTCTATGTACTTGAAATAAAAGCCATTAGAACTTGTATTTGATATTCATATTTGGATTGAGAATCTGAAAATATCCTTTATGTTATGATGTATGTATCCAGAGGCATTTGATGTAATCAAGATAGAGTTATTTCTTCCGTTCATGTATGCTAAATACATAGAGAAAAAGCTTGAATTCTTCTTCCGTATCTAAATCATTTCTAAATCCCGGATCTTATTAAACCCCAATCTATTTCCCCTTCCTAAACTTTGAATCCCATAATCCTCTTCTGCACTAAGCCCCGGTGGTAGACCTTCAGCCCTTAACACGAAAACAACGTGGCCGCCATAATGGCGCATGGGCCACACGGTGACCCCCCCTGGTTGAAAAACCATATTAAGGGCTCAGCCTTTATGCAGGAAAAAAAAAGAACAGATGATCAGGCTGTCGTGCTGAGAAGAAGAGAGAGAGAGAGAGAGAGAGAGAGAGAGAGAGAGAGAGAGAGAGAGAAGGAGGAGGAGATGAAGAAGAAGAAGAGGGAGAGAGAGAAGGAGAAGAAGAAGAAGAGGGAGAGAGAGAAGGAGAAGAAGAGAGAGAGAGAGGAGGAGAAGAAGAAGAAGAGGGAGAGAGGAGAAGAAGAAGAAGGAGAAGAGGGAGAGAGAGAAGGAGAAGGAGAAGAAGAGGGGGAGAGAGAGAAGGAGAAGACGAGAGAGAGAGGAGAAGAAGGAGAAGAAGAGGGAGAGAGGAGAAGAAGAAGAAGGAGAAGAGGGAGAGAGAAGGAGAAGAAGAAGGAGAAGAAGAGGGAGAGAGAGGATAGGAGAAGCAGAGAAGAAAAGGCGAATATTAGAAGGAGAGAGGGAGAAGAAGAGGGAGAGAGAGGATAGGAGAAGGAGAGAAGAAAAGGCGAATATTAGAAGGAGAGAGGGAGAGAGGTAGGGAGAAGTTAGAGGAAAAGATGACGATTAGTAAGAAAGAGAGAAGGTGGGAGTTAGGAATGACGAGATGCTGCTAGGTAGAAAACAAGGGAGAGAAGAGAGAATAAGAGAAAGAGAGTCTCATAATTGAGGATGGCCCCGAAGCAGAGATCTTCCCAAGTGAATGGGAATCCCACAACCATGGACGGAGATTCGGGTCAAGATGCCACCACCCATGCAAACACACTGCCAAGGGTAAACACTAAAGTTTCTCCCCACAATCAGGTACTGCTTCGATGTCTTGCTTATCTCATGAGGATAGGGGATCATAATAAAATTCATATTGCATGGTTTGATAGGTAAAGAACCTAGGCATGAATCTAGATACGATAGTTGTAATAATCATAAGATATTTCATGTTTATGGTCAACGAGATGATAGGCAAAATTGATTAAGGAAAACACATTATAAGATTCCGGAATGCCTGACGCAAACACTTGCATGAAGAACATTCTGGTGATTAATAATAGAAGATATTTGTGTATTATACACTGAATGGATTACCTTAGTTTGCATTTAGAGAGAGCTAGAATCTTGCATTATTTTCATGAAAGGATTGGAGCCTCGCATCGAAAGAGATAAAAATACTCCCTTATCAAAAAAATGCAATAGCATCCTAAGATTGCAAACCAACTTTTCATGCGCAAGGATGATAGAGTACATTAGAGTAACAGTTAGATCATGCACATGTCGATATATGTTAACTTGCACACACAATGGGATTGCACGATAAACATTATTAGAATAGTAGTCCTAAAAGAAATTCCGTTTAGAGATCCTTGTCCGAACTCTAGCCGATAGACAAAGATTGGATAACCTATGGCTAATCAGGTTGGAATCTCATTAATGTACTCTTGGTGATGTACTAGCAAAATATGTGTTAGCACTTGGTGACCTGCGATATTAGATAGCTACTCTAGGAATTGGGTTGATCTTCTACCCTAAATAGGTAGCCAGGATTAATAAAGGTCAAGATGAAATCACTTAGATCATTTAAAGGATCTAGAAGGAATCTGTTAAATTGTCCTTGCGAAGCCCTAGCCCAAGGGGGAGAGGAGACTTTATGATAGTTGATTTATGCTAAGCATGTTGCTTGGAACTATTGAAATGGTTTTAACGAAGGCAGATCTTATTAAAGACGGATTGTTGACCCAAGTTATTCTTGGTTGTTTGAAAAGGTTGTAAAAGTGTTTTGATACATCCAAGTTAAATTCTGGTTGTGCATACAATGGGACTGCAATGCCTTGAAGCAAGAGGTTGTGCATTCAATTATTTGTTGATGTGGTTTTGGATGCTAATCCAAGTTGTTTGTGATTGATGATTTCATGGCCGGGTCTGTGATGACTGATTGCCATGGGAACAAAAGGGATGTTTTCCCTAGTAAATGTTACTAAGATGGTTGCTTCAGCTATGGTTGATTTCCTAAAGGGATAATTAAGGAAGGATGGCCCTAGCTACCCCCCGCGAGCCACCAAACCCTAACCAAGGGGGTTATGAATCCACGCTGGGAATGTGGACCGAATCCGCCGTGAGAGGTCTCGATTAGCCAATGGAATCCATCCTACGGCAGGGTGGTCTCGATTAGCCAAGAGCTTTCCTCAATGGAATTTATTTGATGCAAACGTTAGTTAGACAAGGACCTTAGAACTTGTAAGTTGAACCCTGATTCATACCGTTTTAGGGGACCGGAATGGGACTATGCCCTACGGACAGGGAGGTCGAGCGATGCATCCCTCTCATTTCCCATTCTCTTTGAACCAAGTGCGGTATGAGTCTGCTTTGGCCCAGTTGTGTCTGCGCAAAGTGAAGCAGTTGTAGACCGACGCTAGAAGGCTGTTAGGAAGACCCGATTACAAGGAACCCGGACTTCAGGTCATTCTAGTGGGAACGGTCGGATAAGTTCTGTTGCGGGGTAGACTCGAGAGACCCTAGTTGGCAAAACCCGTGTCATTCCTTGGGAGTGTCGGGCGGCATCTTCTAGATATATCTCTCGATGGACTACTAAGACGTGTCCCGCAATTTGAGGAGCGGGCACGTTACAATAGGAATGCAATGCTTTTCTCATTTGCAAGACATTGATGTGTTTGAGCATTGTATGTATGGAAAGAAGACTAAGTTATCACATAAAAAGTATTGGTAAGAAGAGTTTTGTAACATTGGTCTTGATTCATAATTATCAGTGTGGACCTACACCTACCATGTCATTAGGAGAAGCATCATACTTTGTCACATTTATTAGTGATGCTACACAAAAGGTGTATCCTATTTGTCTAAACGAATGGATGGACAACGAATGGATAGACAAAAGCTATAGTCTAATCTAAGTAGCTTTTAAAAAACATGGTTCACCACTGGATCAAGGAGATGTGGTAGTTGTTGATGTAAGTGATCCCCTTTTGCTAAATACCTTCAATTATGTGCTTCAAATTTGATTTTATGGCACTAGGAAAATGAGACAATGAAGGAAAAAGGAAAAAAGTGTGACTCGAGGAGACAAGTCTAACCAAGGTAAGCTAAGACTCCCTAGGAATATCTTGATCTTGATGTGCTCAAAGTAAGTATGAGGAAAAACACGAAAAAAGAGCTAACAGGTTAGAGTTAGAGCCAACTAACCAAGATCACCAGACATACCTAACTTGAGGACCCCTAGGTGTGGTGCAGTGATTGTGAGTGTATACTCTCTCTCTCTCTCTCTCTCTCTCTCTCTCTCTCTCTCTCTCTCTCTCTCTCCTTCCTTTTTTTTAAATCCTCCTCCATATTTACTCTCTTTTCTTAAGTAAGAACTATTTTGCACAACTCGGCTTACAACCTTACAAAGTTGGAATTGAAGCATGAGAGAATAATAGGTTGATTGAAAATAGCAAACTTTGATGTCAAGATGGTGGGTGCACCAAGGTGTGTATAGTGAAGAGTAAATACTAAGCCTAGATATTGAAAGCACAATGTGTAATATTCCTACCATAACACTTCATATCAAGAAACGAATTCAGGCTTGAGACGTTTTAAAAATTGCTCATCGAGCTATCACATAAGTGACCACACGTAATTTTCTTGATATTGAGTCTGGCATTAAAGCAATTCCGCAATCCGACATGAGAAGAGGCCTCGATGATGTCAGCCAACAAAAAGCAAAGACGTCTCGTAAACAATATTATGATGGCTTGATCATATAATGTTCCCGCATTATATTTGATTTGGAATTCCCGATTCCATTTAATGTGTTGAGGATCACATTGATTTCATAACCACAAGACAATTCGCAAAAGCCTTAATCGATAGACGAAGAACGTGCAAGAACGAGCATGATATTGAGTAAGTTAAGTATCAAAGAGTATGACATGACTTTATAAACTAGATAAGTCATGAGGTAACTTGGCAAAAAACCACGAGATGAAGTCATTTTGAAGAAAAAAAGACGTTTTTGAAAAAATAGACCAAAATTCATGATCATTTTAACACCCAAAGGGAGAGAAAGCATAAAATAATCATCCCCGTGGCACCATCCAATAGGTAGGCAATCAAAATGTATTTTTAATAAAGCTCACTTAGCTCTTGATAAGTAACCAAAAGAATGAGTTGATTGCATGCTCCTCCTCATATGCCTATAAATACATTCCCTCTCCTTCACAAAGAAAGAAAGAAGGAAGACCTCATGATGATGGAAAATTTTCTCTACTTCTCTTATCCATTGAAGCTTTGAGCTTGAAAGAGAAAAATGACCCCTGTTACGCCTTCATCCCATAGACTATACCGCTAAGCAAAACATTGGTGAAATTTTTCTGGATGACCACCAACTCTCCCTAAACTACCACGTCAATTTCTCCTGCAATCTATGGCTCCACGAGGTCACAGAAATTCAAAAAGCCCACTTGAAACACGGAAAGCAAGGAACACGGCGTTGATGAAGAAAATGACACCGTAGGAATTGGCGAAACCCTTGTTACAACAAACCTGAGAGAGATAACATCTCGTCGGTTTGGAAAAATTTAATGTTTTATAAGCTTATCGCTATATTTGGCTTTAAACGGTTATAAATGCATTCTAAAGAAAATATATATGAATTGCCGCTTAGGAAAATAACCTAAGTAATATAACAATTAGCTATTCAGTGAAAAGACTCTTTCACTTGAAAATGATTATATGTCTATCATTAAGAAATTATCGTAGTTATGGTTTATGTCATGATATTTGTTGTTGTTTCATTAATGATCCATGTGATCATAATAACATAAAAAAGGTAAACGATGTTAGGGAAGGGAATATTTTATAATTTTTTCCTAAAAATGACTATCTCTATTGCATTTTGCTAATGATAAACAAACGCATATGAGCTTTATAATAATTTATAGAAAATCATTTAGATAATATCATGAAATAATCAATGTATTAAATTAATAAAAATTTGTATAGAAAAATATATACTAGATGCACATAAATTAGGTGCGTATTAATATAATTCAATGTCTAAAAGATGAAAGAAAAATTGCACTTATGATTTTTGCATTGCCTAGAATAAAGTTTTCAAAAAAATAATCAGCATTGCACTTAGGACATAGCTAAATAAAAAGTGATCTTTCTAGATAACATTGAAAGTTTGACAAATGGTAGGACATCATCGATTAAACCATAGAATATGAGTAGAATAAAATAAAAATTATATTCTTATTGAAACACACACAATGTTAATATTAATGATTATATTAGTGAGAGCGTCAATATCATGAGTTGACCCACGTATGAATCAATAAGAAAACCTAACCTAAAATATCGAGAATATTGAAGCAAAAACAACTATGAAATACTTGACAACCCTAAAACTATCAGTATCAAGAAATTAAATAAATATCGAAAGTCGGCATGACTTGTTGGACATTGATAAGAATTTATCGATACAAATTCTAAAGTCTAAACAAACTTAGAAAAGCATTTGAAATCCTACTAAGCACAGGTTAGGGCAGGGCAACGCATGAATTGCCTACTATAGGTATAAATACCAATATTATCTTTTACGGAAGACATACCAAATTTTTTATAAAGATAAAATAGACTTCAGATTCATAAAATAACTTTCCGATCCCAAAAAAGAGTTGCAAGTGGGAAGTGAAACCCTAAGAATAAGGTGGGACCTTAAAAGAGAAACCCTAGATTTGGGTGGGGTTTCTTCCTATGCTAAAAACACTTGTTGTTGTTTCTTTTTTATTTTTACATGCATTGATGGTTGCATAGGAAAGATTGATTGTACTTTCAGTAATTAGATCTAATTGTAAATATATAATCAGGATAATAAGGGAAAATATTGTGCTATGCCTCCCCACAACTAGATGTGGAACCCTGCTCCAAGGGGGATTGTTTTGTACTGCCCCGCAAGGAGCTTTGGACCAGCCCAGATGGTGAGAGGTCACTTGATGAAAAATCTATTAAGCAAGAGAAGGTGGGAGTGCCAAGGGGGCTCTGGCCGTAAATCTCTCAATTGCTCCTAGGAACTTCCTAACCCTCATAGGAATCAGGATAGCATCCTAGAGTCCTCGGTACTAGTGAAGGGACAGAAATCTTGGAGGGTTTCTTTTCTTCTGCACAAACAAAAGGGATTTTCCGATGAACGGAGGTTTATATTTTGCATAAGTAGAAGGAAAAAATCATTGTAGATAACTTTGTGAAATAATAAATATATATATTTTACCAAAAGATTGTTTTCTATATCTTTGTGTTGTGCCGTAAAATTACGCAAAGGAACATGTGATAACATGTTAATTAACAAAGTTGCTTTCATATGTCATGTGATAGGTAATTAGAAAACTAAAGAAAACCATTTGTGGGAAGCAAGTGGGTGAGATCCCTAACGGATGGGTGGTCCTGGTAAGCTGGGAGCTTCTCTCAAGAGATTGAATAAAACATTAATTAGGAAAAATTAGATAGAGCTAAGCGTTGACTTACCTAGGGTCAGGACTTAAAACCTTGATCAATAATTATCTTAGGGAAAAGGTGCGACGGTTGTGCTAGAACTCCATTAAGGTTCCCTAAATCCTAACCAATTACTAGAAAAAAGTGTTGCACTCCATGAACCAAGGGTAACTATGATCACTTCAGTCGAACGAGAAGCCCTTGTAGGACACCTCCGATGGAGCTAATTGATGTATCGAGACCTCAATTGTCAAATTAGGATCCTGAGCTTGCAGGTTGATCCTCGTGGGGATGGCCGGTACCTTTCGTTATGAGGTGGGCTTTGGGAAACCTAGACAATAGACCCCATGCATTCTTGCGAGTGCCAGGCAAAGCCGTCTAAGATAGTTCCCCAATGGACCACTAAAATATGCTACTAGGGAATTGTTAGTCATGCAAGTGACACAATGCCTAGTTGTTGTTGAAGTTATTTTTGAAGAGTATATACCCGATAATGAGATGAAGTCTTATATGCTTGTTGATGAAGCAATTTGCAACTTCTCCTAAGGAAGTAAATGACTATTGTATGCTGAGGTCAAGGTATGCCATGGTTGAAGAAATGGGAACCCCAATTTTGATGAATTGTTAATACCTTTGTCAAGGAGGCTCTAGGATAATCTTATTATCTTGATATGCTTGATGCTTCAATAGCATAGGATTTTTAGGGGAAGCTTCTACTACTAATCTCATATTCTTGTCTTGAGTTTGACATTGCTCTTTTTTGTTACCTATTGTCTTATTTAATTATCATGCATTCACTTAGAGAAACTTTGAGAATACCATGAAGTCAATTATAGTCCAAAAGAGAAAAAGAGCTATGGATAACTTTTTTACTTTTCATTAGTGTACCTTAAGTGTTTCTTTGAGCTCATACCCCTAATCTTTCCCTCACATAAGATGTTGCGTTATTCTAGAATTATATGGACTTTGGCTCTTGATAGTGCAATATTTTGAAAGGAAGAATAACTATGTATAAATTCACTAGGGTCAACTCTATACAAGAGTTAGTATTTGATAGTTATAGGGATCCACCAATTATAAAAATTTGGGTTGTGTTTCAATTTAGCAAAAGCATCCAAGTTAGTCCGTTTGGTAGCTAGTCAACAAAGGCAAGTAGTCAAATCACTAAGCAAGGAAGGTCCTCCAAAGTGACTAGCTACGTGTAGCTCCTCTTTAGTTAGACTCTTATGAATCAATGGGTGATATTGTAGCTATGATGGCATGTCCATATTTCGAGCTAGGATGATAGATTGTAGTAAAGTGGTCCTATAGTAAGTTGGATCGGATTAAAGTGTATTCACTATACATGGTTGTTCAATCCTTGTCATGAGACAACTATCATTACAAGCAAGCTCAAGTCGATGAGAACACTACTTCTATAAGAATGGGCTTAAGGAATGGCAATTCTACCCAAGTTGATCAAGCACACAATCCTTGATTTTGGTTACAAAAGCATAAGAAGGGATAAGTGGCCATGATTGTAATTGATTTTGAGAGAGGGTCTTAGCATAGTTAGCTTATACCAAGAGGGTTTTGCAAAACAGGTGTACACTCTCTTCCTAAATTGGATGCCAATTGGAAGTGACTTGAATCACTTCCTCATCAACAAGGCCCAAATCCATCATTAGAAATAGCTTGGCACAAGTAATGAATATGGATTCAAATTGGAATAGCCATTCTACTTCAAAAAATTTATTTATTTTTCCAAATTGGTAGCCATACTACTCAAAGATTGACAAACAAGCAAAGATTTCATACAACCAAGTGGATCTATGGCATTGATTTATAAGTGAGTTTGAGCAATCCCCTCTAAAGTATTTTGGATTCAGCTGGCATAGCTTAGTCTATGTGGTGGATTGCGAATTAGTAAGGACTCCATGATGCCAGGAGGCATATTCCACGGTGGATTCCATGCCACAATGGATTCCGTGAGGTTTTACGGTGGATTCTGTAAACTTAGATGACCGGGGCTCATACACAAAGAGGATTCTTTGTGCGAGAAGTTGATGGGGACGCCTGTCCTTTTCGGGCGTTTCATTAATTTAGTGTGCACATGGGTGATTCCATAGCGGGTGATTCCGCAAAATGCATATTAAATTAATAAACGTTTATGAGTTTAGAGTGCACACTCGTAATAAATTAAGGTTAGGATTTATTTCTAACCAGTTGATTTATTTATGTAGCTGAAGACTGCTAGGTATTCGCTTTTGTCGGTTTAATTGTATTATTTTACTAACGATTGTGAATGCTTCAGTTGATGTGTAGAGATAGCAGCAGTGGCGGAGGAAAGCATTGGAGTTTAGCGAGTATTCGACCTTTGGACTATATATTGATAGGCGCCACGCCTATATTTTGTTATGTCTATTGAGACATTGATTATTGATTATTATTTTGTATGCGCCTATGCGCCCGGATATGTTATTTCTATTTGGACATTGAGATTGGGCGTGCCAGACTCTATGGGCACCGTCCATTAGCTTTATTTTCCTATTTTTGTAGAAAGCAAACTCAAAAGCTAAAAGCTTGTCATATTTTTGTAAATTGGGCTATTATTGAGCATGAAGATTGAAATATACATAAAATACATGCTTTGTGAAGCGCTCACACAAGGCATGGGGGAGATTGAACCCAATTTGTCTCTTGTCTTTTGTCGTGCATGCTTTTACATGATTTTTTGTGCAAAAAGGTAGAGTTCATTGTTCTTGGGGACCTTCAGGGATTCACTACGTGAGCTATCTGCGACCGATCTGCACACCACTCCAATAGCTTCAAGCTTAGGATTTGAAGTTTCAACACTTTCTACTATTATATCCTTATTAGTAGAAGATCTATGTATATCACTCTACTTCATGTCACTAAATGAGGATGTGAGATGTGAAAGAGCAAAAGTAGAAGATGGAGTAGACGCGATGCCACTTAGTTGTGCACACAACCACTTAAAGAAGTCAAGATTGTATTGAAGTGGAACATGATCAAGAATGTGCAAGACTTGGGTAAGGTAAAAAGCATAGGTGCTAATATGAGGTACCATGCTTTCTTGTCCCAATCTACTAACCACATGTAGCTCTTCCTCTAAAAGGATTTTGTCACACAATGCATGTTTCATGGCTAATTCACTATGTTAGAAACCATGGATAGTTGGGAGCACTCTCAAGGATGTAGGGGTTACATATGTTAGATCATGCAATGAAGTTGAGAACACTCTTATTTTCTCAACAACAGTCATTAATCAACTACAAATTTTTGCTACTAGACCTCGACTAACATACTATTTTTGTTCAGACATACTTTGTCCTTCTCCTTTATGTTCCAATGCTTCAACTTTCTATTTGCTTGTCTCGCGATGCTTAGTGTAGAACAAGGGAATCAAGCAAAGCTCCTTCATTTTAGCTTTGGGCATAACTCTCATGACTTAACCTAGGAATGTCAAATAACATGAGAAAATGTGCTCTTGTTTTTCCCAGGTCAATGGCTTTTCCAAGAGCTTCTTATGTTCTTTTGTCATATTTCCCATGTCAATATGAACATATGCACAAGCAAGTGATAACATCATATCATTCAATTCCTGGCGGCACTTAATTACCACAATCAATCCTATTTTTGAAGTCTTGCAAGTGATAACATTGTATCATCCAATTCCTAGTGGTACTTAATTAGTGATTGATCCTCTTTTTTGTGCTCTTGCTTGTGCCATCTCCATGCTGGATCTTTTGATCAACTTAGGCCTCAAATTTAGTAGAGCTTTTGTTGAGAAGAACAAGTCTTATGACTTATTAGATTCATTGGGACCTTTGCCTACAAAGCTTGTATGTTTTTATGATCTTGAAGTACTAGCGGCATGTTTGTTAGCAAGAGCAACAAACTTGGTCACAACAAATGGTTGTGTCTATGTGGGTTCCACTTTGGTTTTGGAAGTAGTAACA
The DNA here is from genome assembly GCF_053477565.2 of Lygodium microphyllum. Classification (NCBI taxonomy): domain Eukaryota; kingdom Viridiplantae; phylum Streptophyta; class Polypodiopsida; order Schizaeales; family Lygodiaceae; genus Lygodium; species Lygodium microphyllum. Next base: position 84,981,199 of record NC_141161.1, on the reverse strand, counting down.
AGTGGTTCAATGGATGGGTCAATCTTCTCATCAAAGATGATGCTTGTCAAATCCTCAAATTGATTAAAATTACTCTTGATCTTGGAAATTCCATATGTTTTTTTAGTAATGCTCTCATAGGGAGATTTTTGAACTTTTGATGTTTTCTTGTCTATCCCTTTGGGATCCTTTTTCTTGGATGATCGAATAGCTATTGCTACACTAGGCTGTTGTTGCTAGATTTTTTGTATTCAAGGTGACAAAGGCTCTTTTTTAGGAGACTTAGGATGTTTAGATGGAACAACAACCTCCTATGATAGCTCTAGCTTCTCCTTCTTGGGACCTTCTTTGCAAATTGGAGTAGTATTGTAAGGACATGAGAGCATTGTTTCTTCCTTTTGAGCTAATAGATTCTCAAATATTGCTAGTGTTTTCAGTGGATTAGTAACTACATTAGAATATTGCATTTTACTAAGTGTAAAATCATGTTTCTTTTCTTGATGGACAAGAAGAGGCTTTTTTATCTCAAGTATTAACTTCTCAATCTCCACTATGTCTAGGTTTCCTCATTTCTCTTCATCCTTAACCTAGATCTATGTTTGGGTCTCTTTCTCCTTCTCTTTGATTATATTGGGATTTGGGCTATGGTTAAATGAAGGTGGATGTGTGGATGGTTTAGGTAACCAAATCCAATTATTTACCATGTAAAAATTATGTAGCAATACTTTGAGAACCCATTGTAGCTTGGTGCTCACTCTCTGCCTTTTCGCTAACACTTTCAATTGTATTCTATTTGTTCTGGGAGGATTTTCACTACGCTTTTCTCTCTTCCTCTTATTCCTTGAGTAGTTCTTTGAAAACTCTTTGAGTGTCCTCATTGGGGATCTAGTTCAACTCTATGAGAGGCTTCTTGCCATTCCCTAGAGAAGAGACAAGGGCACCTTTATAGAAAGTGGTGAAAATCTTGACATTTGGCAAGGTCAAGTGGATGCAATGTGCTAGATATTCTAACTTACATTAAGCTGAATAATTGAAAGGTCTTTCAAGCAAGACTTCCTTCCCTATATCCTCTTAGTTTGGAAGCACATAGAAAATGATGGGAATGATTTCAATCCCTATAGTCAAGAGAATTTTGTAGCTTCTTAAGAGGGAGTATTGTGATCCTCCATATGAGTTGGCAATGTTATTTGTCAATGCAAGTTTTTGTTGTCCAATTGCAATCCATTCATCATAAGGCATGATATTATAATTTGATCCTTCATCTATGAGAGTATCATTGATGAGCTCTTGCTTGATAGTTGGTTTGACCCTAAGATACATAGGAGGTATCAACTCTTTGTCTTCTAGGTCAATATTTGTGGCTTTAACCTTTTGTATGTTAGGTTGTGTAGACTTGATTAGGGTGGTATCAAAAGCCTTTCATGTTGGAAAACCATGATGCATGTGAGAGATGTTGCACTCAATGCATATTATTTCAACCACATGATATGTGTTGTGGTCTCCAACTAGTCTAGTAGCTATGCCACAACTCTTGGGGTGCTAGCTCAATCATGTCGTGATCAAATAGTTAGACGAGAATGTTCTCTCTTTAGGACTCATAGACTTTTGAGTCTAGTTTGCCATTAGATATGTCAATAGAGTACCTGTTGAGTGTTGAAATGACTTGTTTTTTGGCTGATTTTTGTTGTTTTTGAGAGCTGAATGGTTGATTTTATGAGATGATTGAGTGGTTTGGAAGTGTTTTGAGAGTGTTTTGGATGATATTGATTGTGTTTTGGAAGATCATGATGTTTGTTGGTGGTTCTATGATGTTCTGATAGGTTCTGTATACCTTCTGTTTTGTTCTGTTTTGCTTTGTTTTGTTCTGATTGTCTTCTGTAAGGAGGGATGGAGTATTGATTGATGAAGAATGAGATATTGTGAAAGTTTATTGAATGGTTTGTGAGAGTTTGGAATGATTTGAGAATGAGTTTTGAGGTTTTGATGACCTTCTGTAACCTTCTGTAGGTCTTCTGTAGAGCTTCTGCTTCTGTTCTGTTTCTGTTCTGTTCTGTACTGTAGCTGTTCTGGTACTGTTCTGTAGACTGTTCTGTATGCTTCTGTATGTGTTCTGTGGAATGTATGTGTGACTTTGGGAAAGTTTTCTAGCCTTGGAAAGAGGTGAATACAAGTGCAAAAGAGCTGGAAGAAGTGGAAGAAGTAGCTGCTGAAGACTCAAGTAAAGACTAGAGTGAAGTGACAGTAGTGAGCTATGAAAAGACACTGTAGAGGCTCTGGTGACTCTTCATATCAGACATACCTCTTGGGAGGGGTATCCATGACCTAAGAGGGATTATTGAGAGTGATTTTTGAGAGATTGTAGTGAGGAGATGATGTATTATTGAGAGAGTGAGAGAGAGAGAGTCAGAGATAGCCAATTTTACTGAAACAGAGTGATTGTATATGAGAGATTGAGAGAGAAGACTATGAAGATATTGAAGATGAATACTATGTGATGTATTTCCATTCAAAGATGGTGTATTCCTTTGCTTTCTTTGTTCTATTGATGGATTTTGTGAAGATATTGAAGAATATGGTTGATTCTATTAAAAACCGTGGGAGGTCTACATGATGCTGCATGAAGATTTGTTGTGCCTGGTGTTCTTTTCTTCATTGTGATCATATGAAACATGATAAACAAGCTTGTTGATGTTACAAGATAGATTTTCTTGCAAGAGAATTCCCTTTTCCTTGGTGTTCCTCTCGGGGCTCCATGTTTTTTGTGCGCAGCCGGGGAACTTTGCCATCAACAAGCACCAGAAGAGGCTGAAAATGAAGGAAATGGCATTGCCAAGAAGAGAAGAATTCAGTGGATGTTTGTAAAGTTCCTTCTTCCACTGAAGAGTTGGAATTCCTCATAATCAAAGCCACTTTCCACAAGAAGTTCATCCCACAATGGCGGAAACACATCACCATCATGATGCATGCTCTATGTGGTGGACAGTTTCCTCTTCCTATTGAAGCAGCAGAAACTTGCATCTTGGTGGCAAACTGTTTGGGAACAAACTGAAGAGCAAAAACAGAGAGAATGGCCATCCATGGAAGATTTGGCATTCATTGAAAAGTTTCCAGACAACATCAAGTGGGAGATTGTGAAGAAGCTTTAGGAGTCTTGGTCTGTAGAGGTTCACAGGGACAAGAAGGAAAAGAGTTGGAATTTGTTCGTGGATGCTGAACAGCAAGATACATGGGATGCTTGGTGTACTGATAATCTTCTGTTTGTTCAATTAGCAACCCACTGGAAGTTGGTAGACAGAGTGTTTTTCACAACATACACTGTTGAAACCATCAGAAGCTGGCATTACTATGATGATGGCACCACCACAATGCTCAGACGTATGCATTTTGACACCTTCAGAACCAAATATCTTCCCCTGTGCAGTGGCATGAAAGCAGAATTCAGGGACATTGAAAAGAAAGAAGTAGAAGAAATGTTGGCAAGAGAGTCCTCCAGAGACTGAAGCCTTCTGTTAACCCTCTGTGGAGCACTAACAACATAGTGGAGCCAACCCCCTGATGAATGACGCAATAAAAAGGCAAGCATTAGAACGAGTCCAGAGGTACGTGAGAAGAGAGAAAGCAAGAATCAGAGCTGAGAGCGAGCTCGCAGCAGAAGCCGCCTTTGATGCCCTTGCAGAACTCTTTACAGAAGTCCCAATGGCACATCAAGCCCTTCCTCCTGCTGGAGGTCCACTTCCAAGCCAGATCCGTCCTGGAAATATTGATGACAGGCTAGCGAATGTAGTCCCATTGCCAGTTTTTAAGGGAGAGTACAATGAAGACCCTGATCTTCATGTAGCAGAGTTTATGGTAGCATGTGTGGCTAACAATGCCAGAACCCCTGAGCATTGGTTAGCAATATTCCCCGCCACTTTCAAGGGTGCGGCGTTTCAGTGGTATGAGAGACAAGCAGCAGGAACTTTTGGCACATGGGACGACCTGAAGTTGGCCTTCCTCACTAAATTCAGGCGTGAAGGTTTTGAAGAGCGGATGAGAGAGGAATTTATGAACCTAAGTCAGTCTTCTGGAGAAAGAGTAGAAGCCTATGTCTCACGAATGGAATCCATCCTGAAGAGATGGACTAACCATAATCTAGATGATGGCATTCAAAAGGGGGTGTTTCTCAGAGGATTACAACCAGAAGTCCGTAAGTTTGTGGAGCTGCAAAGACCAGCCACCTTGCAAGCTGCAACAGAAGGAGCAAGACTGTACAATGAAGTGGAAGCTCGATTAGCAATGAATACAGGAAGAGGAGTCCTACCTCCTCTGATGCCAGGAATGATGTACCCACCAAATGCAGTTCCAGGGACTGTTTCCTATCCCTACCAACAGATGCCCCCAGTATCACAGTACAGTGCACCAAATCCACAGTGGCCACAATCCATGCCTCAAATGGTGGTTCACCCACAACAACAATGGTCCCAACCAATTCCCTCAATGCCAAATCAGCAGCAATAGTGGAACCCTACCAACTGGAGTCAACAGCCAACAATTCAAACAGGAGCTCTGAATCAGAACCAGAATAGAGATCCCTCTGTACCGGCCCAACCCGTTTATGCAGTGATTACAAAGACTCCTCAAAACCCTCCTGCCAGTACGTCCGGAGGAGAAAGCTTGAAGGACTACTTATCCAACTCAGTTGTCAACATCAAAAAGGAGTTGATGGATGTGATTACAGAACAACTACAGACGTTGAAAGTGAATACCGCTAGCCTATCCAATGTTGCAGGAGCAGGAAGAGATGTGATGCGGTCAAACACTTGGTGTGGTAAGTGTCATCAAGCAGGCCATTTAGCCACTGAATGTACACGAAAACCAACCATCCCTGGAGCCTTCTATTCCTACTGTTTGCGGAAGAACCATACAGAGGACATTTGCTCTCTGAAGGAGATGCATGATAGGAGAAGGAAGGAAGAAGACGCAAGATTCAACTTGCTGGAATCCAAAATGACAACACAGGATATTGGACCCAAGCCTAGAGAGTTTGGTCCTAATTTCGGACCCAGAAGATTTCCCTCTCAAAGTTACAGAGGAAGACAGTCTGGCGGTGGTCAGAGATCAGAAGTGGAATGTTACAGATGCGGAGAAAAGGGACACATTTCACCAAATTGTCCAAATCCTCGAAGGTCAGTGGATTACAAGCCCTTATGCAGTCGATGCAAAGGAGAAGGCCACACTGCAAAGGACTGTCCAAGCCCAGCCCCAGTGAAAAACAGTGCTACTGATAGTCCGTCCAAGGCCCAAGAGCCTACCTCCAATTTAGTGGAATTGGAAGTTGCTGCCATCACGCGTGCAAAGCAGAAGGAACCACCTATCCAGAAAGAAAATAACCCTCCTTCCAGAACAGTGAAATTCAATCTTCCACCAGAAGAACAGAACAGAACAGAGCCTGACAGTGCCGTACAGAGCCCTACAGTGCCACAGAGAGTTACAGAGACAGTTACAGAGACAGGACCAGAGGTCCAGGAGACAGAAGAAGAGGAAGTGCCACAAGTGGCAGAAGAAGTTCCTGTAATTCCTCTGTTGGAAGAAAGAGGGAAAATGAAAATGGGTGTTGCTCCATTCCCTAATCGGTTAGAGAAGCCAGTGGATCCTATTAAGAAATACGATCTGGTCAGAGATCTAGATACCTTTAGACCAAATCTTACATTCCGACAATTATTGATGTTGTCTCCCAGTTGCCGGAAAAGGTTCAAAAGTATACTGACAAGAAGACGTGGTTTAAGGATTGCTCCCTCAACAGCAACAAAGTCCAACAAGGCTCCAGAGCCTGTAAAAGAAGTGGATGTGGCTAATGCTTTCCTAGATCCGGGTACTCCAGAGACTGGCGTGTGGATAGAAGGCTGCTTCATTTCAAATGCACTGATTGATGGTGGTTCATCAGTAAATATTATGACGGATATTACAATGAAGGATTTAGGCCTACCATTCACAAAGATTCCTATGATTACTGTAAAAGATGTGATGCTTGTCAAAGAATGGGGAAACCCACGAAGACAAGTGCCATGCCACTGCAACCTATCCTTCCTTTGAAGCCGTTTGAGAAGTGGGGCATCGATTTCGTAGGTCCAATTGATCCTCCTACCAGAAGGAAACAGAACCGATACATCCTTGTATGTACGGATTATGTCACAAAGTGGTGTGAAGCTAAAGCCCTAAAGCGGGACGATGGTAACAGCGTGGCCCTGTTCATGTACGAGAATATCATCACCCGTTTTGGCAGTCCCTTAGAGCTGGTAAGTGACAGAGGCACTCATTTCCTCAACAAAGTCATGGAGGAGTTGACAGAGTTGTATAAGATCCGCCATCGCAAGTCCACTCCTTATTACCCCAGAGCCAACAGCCAAGTCGAAGTTACCAATCGCATCCTCTGCTCGATTCTGACAAGAACAATTGCGCACATCGTCGTGATTGGGACGATCGACTTACAGAGGCCCTCTGGGCGTACAGAACCTCCCATAAAGCAGCAACAAGACAGACACCTTTCCAGTTGGTGTATGGTACAAAAGCAGTTTTTCCTGTTGAATTGGAACTACCCTCTTTGAGAGTGGCCATCAAAGAGCGTTTGGGAGACGATGATTCACTGCAACGCCGTCTCCTGCACTTGGAATGTTTGGACAAAATTCGTAGGATGGCTCTACAGTGCATGGAAGCCACGCAAGCTCGACGTAAGGCTTACCATGATAGCTTCATCAAGCACAAGGAGTTCAAAGAAGGTGATTTGGTCCTAGCCTATGATTCACGATTTGGCAAGTTTCCTGGCAAGCTCTAGCAGTGGTGGATGGGCCCATATAAGGTACTTGCCGTCAACCCTAATGGTTCTGTCCAAGTGCAGACCGTTGATGCCTCTGATGATCCCTTTCTGATCAATGGATATCGCCTGAAGAAGTACTTCCCTCCTTGGGGATCTTGACAATTACGGTCACTTGATCTTTTCCCTCATTGGCGCGGCACTGTACTTCTTATGATGCTACTTCTGATAGTCGTTCTTCAATCACTCCTGATGAAGTGGACACAACCCTCTGTCTCCTTAAACCCCCCTTCCAGCCTTGATCTCTTATCCTCTATTTTCCATCAGCGACAATGGCGAGGTTGGTCTTGACACATGGTCTTTCCACTATTCCCTTGCTCCATTTGAAGAAAAAAAAAGAAAGAAGAAAAAAACAAAACATATCGGTCATGGGAGAAAAGGACTTAGGTCCCTGTCATGCCGACCTATTCTCCAAGAAAAGGTGGAAACACCCTCGGGAATAGGGGAAAACAAGAAAAAGAAAAAGAATGAGAGAAAAAAAAAGAGACAAATCTGTTATGAGAGAAAAGGAAGCAATTCCCTGTCATAGCAGGCCTCGTTCCAAGAAAAGGTGGTAAACACCCTTGGGTGAAAAGCTGGCTGTGGAAAAGGTGGCAACACCCAGCAGTCCAGAAAGTGGATTCATTAATTGATATTTCCAGGATCCAATTCCGAAGCTACCTCCCTTGGTACGCTTTTTCCTGGGTCTCTCTGCAAAGTGACTACCTGTCCTCTAGTAGATGACATGTCCTATCCAATACAACGTTCGATTTGATGGCTACCTCCCTGGGTACGCCTCTTCAACAACTGATGATGCGATCTTCATCGACAAACAATCGAGTTATGTGAGCTTTCATCCTAACCGGATGGGGAAGTGAGTAAGGCTGCCCTCTTGTATCTATCAATAGAGAGTGCGACAGAGGGTGGGTCGAGAGACTAGTCGTTTCCCTTCAAATCAAATGAGAGGTGAGTAGTGTGAATGGAGTGTTACACGCACGGGATGGGCCTCTCAATGCACAAAGCACAATTTGTTTCTGTGCACTGCACTATAAGGCTCCCTGGCCTTCCTTCTTGCACCGTATGCCAGCACAGGGCGGGATGCACAGTTGCACCATCCAATGCGCACAAGGCATACAACCTTTGCACAAGTGACTGTGAGGATTACATCAATGGGTTTCAGGAAAAGGCTACCCTCCTGTATCTATCAACAAGAGAGTGAGACAGAGGGTGGGATGAGTGTGACTGGAGTTTCTTCAATCAATTACCGAGAGGTGAGATTGAGGGACGTTACGACACTTGGAGTCAGGTATGTTCCCATTTCCCTGTGCACCCACGGGATGGGTCTTTGCCATCATCACCAGACACATCACCCCGTTCTGTACATTGCACTGTAAGGCTCCCTTGCCTTCCTCCTTGCACTTATGCCAGACGGGTTGGACGCACTAATGCACCATCAACTGTGCACCCTGGCATACTCCTTCTGCACCATTTCCCCCTTGTTGGTTCCTCAATCGGGTACGAGATATGGGTTTTCATCATTATTCCTCGAGTGATATCAGTCATGGGGCGAGTGACTGTTCTTTCATTCCAATTGAGTGACTGCGAGTTGAGTATAGTATCCCTCATCATCGACAACGCATTTCCTGCGATTCCTTCCATCAGCTACCTCCCTGGGTGCTGCCGCATGGTCCCTGCCATGACGAACGTGTGCCGAGAAGATGTCTTGGTCCCTCCAGCGCCGACAACCACACTGGACGTGCCATTAACACTCAACCTTGATTCTTGACGAAATGGGCCAAGTTTTTCTAACCCTCCCACTTCTATTTCTTCGTGACAGTCATGTTTTAAGTGTGGGGACGTTAGTGGATGGTGCGTGGCATGGTCCTAGGTCCCTGTTGCTCGGTTAACCCTATCCGTTAAGGTCTTAAGTGTGGGGACGCGTCCCTGCGCGTCTACCGTGCATACATTTCTGCATATGCCTTAACCTGCTCATGCATGAATGCCTTGCCTTGCTGTTACCCTGATGGGGTCCCTTCCCACCTACCCGGTTATGTTCCACCCACCCTTGGGGCTGTTCCCTTGCAGTTTTCCTTCATTCTCTACTTTTGTGGTCTTGCCATGTGAATGCACCCTACGTTCACCGAAGTCCAAATCCAACCTTATGCCCTGTTCCTTCCTTTGCACGGCCCATTATTCCTTTTTACCTACCCCTGTTCCGGTGCACGGTTTTTGAGTTATTAATTTTTGAAGCATTTTGCACAAATTAGCTAGTTTTCCATGAGAACGCGCTTTTCTTGCTTCGGAAACGTGATATGCCATCATAGCCCTACCAACCACTTGTCCCTTGACATTTTTCCTTTTTACTCCGAGTCATTTTGCTACACGGTTTGTCCACTATTAATTTTCCGGGTGTTTGCGACTTTTTCATGCGTATTTTTGACATTTTTCCATGTGAACCTGCCATGTTTGCATTGGAATTCCCATTTGATTTGACAGATGTGTCCCCTGTGCCTTCCCCCGCCTTTTTCCTTTTTCCTCCATCCTCTTTCAACTTCCGGATTTTTACTTATTAATTTTTTAGTGAGTTTTCGGGCGTCTTTTTGGAGTTTTTTGCATGTGAACACTTCCTACTTCCACCGAAAATGCACTTTAACGTGATAACCCTGTGCCACTCCTTCCTGCGGACATTTTTCCTTCTTACTGCGTGTCATTCCGGCACACGGTTTGTCCGATATTAATTTCAGATCCCATTTTCGGGTTTGTTTTTTGGGTTTTTCCCATGTGAACGCGTCTTATCTCAGTCGGAATTATGTTTTGATGAGATAGGATTGTCGGGCACATCTTTCTGCACAGTTTTTCTTTTTTTTGCACCTCATTCCGATGCACGGATTTTTTTTTATATTAATTTTTACTTGCGTTTTTTGTTCATTTTTTGGGTTTTTTGCACGTGACCGCCCTTTACCCCTCCCGGAATCTCCGTCATATATTTTTCTTCTGTTCCCCCTGTCCTCCTGTCCACTTTTTGTTTTTACGCTCTTTCGTTTCGACGTCCAGATTGGAAGTTATTCATTTTTCTTTATTTTTACGTGTATTCGCGCGCCCGTTTTGCGCGTGAACGTGCCCTTTTTTCGATTTTACGCGTCTCCACGTGCCTCAGTCGTGTCTGCATGACCCATATCGTCATCCCGGTGCCATTTCAATCCCGTCACGGCAAATTTTTTTTACCCACCCCGCGCATGAGCGCAGGACGGGGGTACGCGCGCATTTCTCCCCCCCCACCCCCTACCCTACCCTACCCTATTCCACCCTTACCCTTTTCTTGGGTACCCCCCACCCCCCTTGTCCCTACCCATCCTCCCCCCTTGGGCACCCTCCCCTATCTCCCTCCTCCCTCCTTTCTCTCTCCCCGTCCCCCAACCGTCTCCCTCCCTCTCTCCCTTCCCTCCCGCTCTCTGTGTCTCCTCCTCCCCTCCATCTCCACCTCTCTTCCATTCCCTTCTCCTCCACCTCTTTCCTCTCCTGCTTCCCCCTCTTTCTCTTCTCCCCTCCTTCCCCTCCCTCCTGCCCTCGCCGGGCGCTCCAGTCGCCCGCCTCCTGACGTCGTCCTGCCAGCGTCAGAGCCGCCCGCCCAGCCTCGTGCTTCCGCCCCTGCCCTCGCCGACGTCCTTCGCCAGCTTCGCGGCCACGTCGTCTACCCGCCCCCTACAACGTCGCCTGCTCCAGTCCGCCTCCGCTTGCGACGCCCGCGGCCACACCGTCAGCGCCGCCCGAGACGCCTCCTTCGCCGTCGCAGCGCCCGAGCTGCCGCCCTGCCCTGCAGTGCCCCGTGAGTCCGCCCCTTCGCCCTGCTTGCCATTGCAGCAGCCGCTCGAGACGCCCCCGTCGTCAGCGCGCCGTCTGCCCGCCTCTCGGCCGCCCTCGTCCTCGTCCGCAGTGCTCGCATCCGCCGCCCTCTGCGCCTGTCGCCTCTTCCCCAGGTCCCAGCCGCTGCCGCCCTCCTCGCGACCGCCCGCCCCTGTTGACGCCGACGCACCGCCGTCGCGCCGCCGCGCCCAACGCCCGAGCCACTCCCCGGCCGTGCCACCAACCCTCTCCTCTTCCTCCTCTTCCTCCTCCTCCTCCTCCCTTCCTAACCTAGGTTAGTTTCACTAACCTACCAATCATCTAACTAACCTAACATTAGTTACCCTAATTCACATTAGTTAGGTTCACTAATTTAACCTAACCCCCTAATTAACCTTAGTTAGGTTAGTTACCCTTAACCATAGTTAGGTTAGGTATAATTAACCTTAGTTAGGTTAGTCCTAACACTAACCCTAACCCTAACCCTAACTAGAACACTAACCCTAACCCTAACCCTAAATAGAACCCTAACCCTAACCCTAACCCTAACCCTAACTAGAACACTAACCCTAACCCTAACTAGAACACTAACCCTAACCCTAACCCTAACCCACCTTAGGTTACCTAACCCCCTTTAGGTTAGTTTCTACTAACTGGACTTATCTAACTTATCCAACCTGACTAACCTTACTTGACTTGACTTGGGCAGACTACCATGACTTACCCAGACTAACCAGACTTAACTGACTTATTTCTAATTGACTTATCTGATTAACATGATTTATATGATTTAATTAATTTTTTACATTAATTTTTCCATCAAAAAAATTCAAAAAAATTTCTAAAAATTCCCTTTGCTTTTTGCCAATTTTTGGGAGTTTGTCCGCTGGAAATTACCTACCCTAAAATTTCTGAAAATTAAATATTTCCTAATTCATCCCCTAACTTGCCAATAAATGTAGAAAATTCATTTAAAAGTAGTAAAAAATTCTAAAAATTTTCTAAAAAATTCTAAAAAAATTTCCCTCACCTCCCTTGATCATTTTCCATTTATTCAACCATAAATAATCACGAATTACAAATATTAGAAAACCCAAAAAAAAAAAACCAAATCAACCCACCCACTAAGGTGTTGTCGTTGTTGTTTCATCAGTGATCTTTACTTTTCCTTTACTGGATTCACTTCTTTTGGGAGACTCTTCCGTGCGCATTTCTGCATTACATACACACCCCTTCCAGGTATTTATTTTATGTGCTTTATTTATTTTCATTTTCCCCTTAATCACAAATTAATTGTTAAAATGAACTCTTTATTTACTCACAGTTCCCACGCGCATTCGCGCTAAACACACATACTTTTTAATTAAAATAAACCCGCCGTTCACTTAGCACACGCTACGTGCGCTAAAGAGGCACTTCAATTTTTATTTAAAATGAACCAGCCGTCACATGAGCACGCGCTGGCAAAAAAGCGCTCCACATCACCTTAAATTATAATCAATGAATTTGCATTTAGAGACCCAATCGGGTATCGAAGTCGGGATTCGAATAAAAGCACTGTTTTAACCTAATAATTGGTAATTTAATTTATAATAAGGAATCGCCGTTTTCTTGCTAAGGTTTATCACCTAATAAAAATTCACCCATTCTTAATAATTTATTAAAATCAACCCTTCATTAAATTACTTCCCCCTCGCTGCACTTAATTCCCCTTTTTAATGGACCGTTTCGTGGGATGGGTATGCGCAGTCATTAGAGTTATTTTCCATGGTCCAGTCCTGGTTTATCACCGATGTCATCTTGATATGTGTCGGATATGGTATTGTTTTGGTTTACTGTCTTTGTTACGGTTATGGGTACGATATGCAGTTTTTTTCTTTTATTGCCTGTTACGGGGTTCTGGGTGTTTGTATGATGCATCGCATGAAGCTTTCGGTCGCATTTGTCTCAAGGTCATGTCAAATTTTTTCTAGGATGTGGTTTGCTTGGGGTTAGTTGGTCGAGTCACGTTTTCTTGTTTGGTTATTCTCTTATCCTTGGTTTTTGTCTTTGCTTTGCAGGCATTCTCCTTGATTGTCTGTGTTTGTGGTGTGTGTGTAACTATCTGAATGGCGCCTTCTCATGCTCCTCCCCCTATCCAGTACGTCCCACTAGTTAGTAGGGATTACTCTTCCCTACTTACTTTTGAGCCTCTCACGAAGGCGAGACTCGCTGCTTTTGTGGCTACTCCTTTTCCACTACTTCCAGAGGATCCGTCGTTATGTGATGAGTTCCTGGCCTCTTACAGCAAGAAGACAGGACTAGTCTAGGGCATTTCTCTGACTTTGACACCTCGAGGCTTAGGGAAGGCTCTGTCTCTACCCTCCAAAGGTGAACCTTTTGTGACCACTCGTCAGCTTTTCTCTAATGAAGAGATTCTGAAGCTGTTGCAAAAGCAGACAAGGGAAATCCTCGATATTAAGAAGGTGATAAACTCTTCAGGAGTTTCATTTTCTATGATCACTGATCCCGTATGGAAGACGATCTGTCAGTTCCTCCAGGACAGGTTTATGCCTGCCAAAACACCATCCCATTACTTGTCCAAAGAGCTTTTCACAGCTTCCAGGATGGTGTTGAAAGGAGTTGCTATTGATTGGAGCACTTACCTCCTCACTAAAATGGATCAGCATTTTGTTAAAGTTACCAGGGGTAATGTTACCAATGTCACATATGGATCATATTTGTCTGCCTTCTTGACCTATTCAGGTTTACAGAAGACTATGCCTCCACCACCTCCATCAGATCCAGTACCTCCTCCTCCACCTTCAGAAGAGTCAGAACCTATTGACATAGAGGATGATGATTCTCCGCCTCCCCTGGTCATACAACGCAAACGCTTGAAGAGGGTAGCGGATAAAGCTCCTTCCGTACTTCCTTCAGTGCCCATCCCTGCTACTTCTGGCAGTGATCTCCCTGGGTATCTCACTTGTACTAACCTGTTCAGAGCACATCGAGAAGGATCATTGGACATCTCAGTTCCCTCCCTGAACAATCTAGTCTCCGGAGATGCCATTCCTTTCCTCTGCAAGGATATTCCAAGTTCCATTGAGTTGTCAGTGACAGCCTGTGTTCAACAGCTGTACGCGTCCTTTTATGAAGAGCTCATGCAGTCCAAAGACTAGTTGCATAAGGCAACATCTGAGTTAGCTTCTGCTAAAGATACCCTAGCAGATTTATTTAAGCAAATGGAACAACAAACCCAACTGGTTGCCACCCAAAGTGATGAGATTTCTTCTTTGAAGTCCCAGTTACTCGAGGCTCAATCCCAGGTTATTAGCCTTTAAGAGGAGAAGGAGAGGATGTCCAGAGAAGCGAAGGAATTCCAAGTTATCTTAGATGACAAACTTTCAGCTTTACAGATTGCTAATGACACAGTGGCCAACCAAGCCTCCCAAATCCAGCAGTTGCAAGATCAACTTGCAAAGTCCCGCTCTGTTCCTCCAAGCCCTAATGTTCCATTGATTCCTTCTCTTTCACAGTAGGACTTGGCTGCTCTTCAAAGACAGGCTACTTTGTGCCCTCTATTCCAAGATAAAGTGGAAAGATTGCAGTCCCGAATGGACTTGTTATGGTCTACCTTTGAGCAGTTTCAGGAATATGTCTCACCAGACCATTCTTTCTTTGTCCACTACCACTTACAGAAGTTGGTCTTCTATATGAAGCTTTCCATGATGGATTTACCTTTTCCAGAGGATGGCTAGAGTGGGGCTTGGTCTGCTGAGTTGTTGACAGAGGTAGTCAGAATGGTCTTTAAAGATTCTGTCACGCCAGATACCATGTTGATGTCGTACATGTATCTACGGGGAGACTTGTTAATTCCAGATGAGGTAGATATGGCATGGTATGTGGGGGATGTGGTCTTACAGGCTGTTTTGTATGTCAATCATTTGGAGTTGCGCATAGCTGACATGTTCCAGAGTTATTCCTCCAAAGTAACTGACTGTCATGCTAATTCGTGGCATCCCATGATTGATTCGGTGGTCCTAAATCAAAGACAAAACACAGCTCCTACCTTTGCCCAGAGTGCTAATCAACTGAGGATGGATCTCTTAACCTATCTTTCAAAACGTAATCCGTTTGATGCTACCTTCTTTGATGCCTATCATAGACGATCTCTCTTAGGACCTTCTGTTCCTACCCTTCTCTATTACCAACAAATGGCTCACCGCTATGCTATATATTTTTCCCTTTGTCAATCTAATTCCACCATTATTTTACCCCTTCTTTTCCAACCTTCATATTTCCCTCAAATTCCCATTTTTACATACTATTCCTTTATTGAGGATAGGGTATTTTTCCCTTCTCCACCCTGTCCTTCTCCCTCCATTAATGTACCCTCCACATTTCCTATTTATCAGTTAACACCGTTCCTTAGTGATTCCTTACAAATTTCTGCCACTCCTTCTTTAACCTTTTCTTCTTTTTATGATTTTTCCTATCCTTCCCTTCATCCACTCTTTCTTATTCCATTACCCTCTCCTAACACTTCTATATCTCAACCACCTCAGTTGGTTAGTGACTGTGACGGGTTTGATAATCAGATTTCCAGAAGAAGGGGATGGAGTTCGGATGATTGCCTTACAGGACCTCAGATCAATTGGCCAGTAATTCCAGGAGAATGGACAGCTTCCAGTCAAGCTTATCAGAACTATGTTCATTTTGCCCAACAGTATTCACAGTCTGCCGATCCCTCCATGAGATTAACTGCTCACTTTGCTTGGTACCTGGCGTATATGCATAGGCACTCTCATAATGATTCCAAGCCTATTCCAAAGTTGTGCATGAATGTCAATGTAAGCATTGATTCCCAGCAGTTGGATATATTGTATTTTCATGCCCTCTGTTTGCCTAGCAGATACCTGGTCCTGTTGGAAAGGATGTGCTGTCTTCAATTTTTTCAAAATCCTCCTAAAAACTTTGTAGATGAATCCTTATCTATGGATCGTTTCCAACAACATCAATCTTTCAAGAGGGATCATCTTCATTGATACCTTTCCAATGTATGATGGAAGCTTTTAATGAAAAACTCTCTTTTTGGAGGAGTCATTCAGATGGTTGTGTTGTGTATTAGTGTTTGTGTTGTGAGTTCATTTATGTAAAACGAACATGGTGGTTTCCTATTGGATTTCGTGTACGAGTTCCATTTTGGAGAATTGTGGTGCTGGGTTCGTGGTTGGAGAGTTGATGCAGATGCAGATGAAGAAGAAGCAAACTTTTATATCCTTTACAAATTTGTTGTGATTTTTAGTTTAATAAGAGGTGTTAATGTATAAAGAGTTTTCCTTTCTTTGTACTTTTATATCAGAAACAGGTTATAAGTTGGGGTCGTGGTGGATGGATTATTTTTTAGAAGATATTGAATATCAAAGTTGAGCTTTTCAATGAACTTGTATTCCCTTTTTCCTAGGTCGCGAGGACGCTTCCTTATTAAGTGTGGGGATATGTTGAGTGTTGAAATGACTTGTTTTTTGGCTGATTTTTGTTGTTTTTGAGAGCTGAATGGTTGATTTTATGAGATGATTGATTGGTTTGGAAGTGTTTTGAGAGTGTTTTGGATGATATTGATTGTATTTTGGAAGATCATGATATTTGTTGGTGGTTCTATGATGTTCTGATAGGTTCTGTATACCTTCTGTTTTGTTCTGTTTTGCTTTGTTTTGTTCTGATTGTCTTCTGTAAGGAGGGATGGAGTATTGATTGATGAAGAATGAGATATTGTGAAAGTTTATTGAATGGTTTGTGAGAGTTTGGAATGATTTGAGAATGAGTTTTTAGGTTTTGATGACCTTCTGTAACCTTCTGTAGGTCTTCTGTAGAGCTTCTGCTTCTGTTCTGTTTCTGTTCTGTTCTGTACTGTAGCTGTTCTGGTACTGTTCTGTAGACTGTTCTGTATGCTTCTGTATGTGTTCTGTGGAATGTATGTGTGACTTTGGGAAAGTTTTCTAGCCTTGGAAAGAGGTGAATACAAGTGCAAAAGAGCTGGAAGAAGTGGAAGAAGTAGCTGCTGAAGACTCAAGTAAAGACTAGAGTGAAGTGACAGTAGTGAGCTATGAAAAGACACTGTAGAGGCTCTGGTGACTCTTCATATCAGACATACCTCTTGGGAGGGGTATCCACGACCTAAGAGGGATTATTGAGAGTGATTTTTGAGAGATTGTAGTGAGGAGATGATGTATTATTGAGAGAGTGAGAGAGAGAGAGAGTCAGAGATAGCCAATTTTACTGAAACAGAGTGATTGTATATGAGAGATTGAGAGAGAAGACTATGAAGATATTGAAGATGAATACTATGTGATGTATTTCCATTCAAAGATGGTGTATTCCTTTGCTTTCTTTGTTCTATTGATGGATTTTGTGAAGATATTGAAGAATATGGTTGATTCTATTAAAAACCGTGGGAGGTCTACATGATGCTGCATGAAGATTTGTTGTGCCTGGTGTTCTTTTCTTCATTGTGATCATATGAAACATGATAAACAAGCTTGTTGATGTTACAAGATAGATTTTCTTGCAAGAGAATTCCCTTTTCCTTGGTGTTCCTCTCGGGGCTCCAGTACCAAGCTCTTTCAATAGCCAAATGTAAACTCTTAGACTCTTCTTGCAATGTCAAGTCCTTGTTTGGTATATTCATGTGTGTGCTTCTTCTCTTTCAAACCTTAAGGCTTGTCAATTCTTCCTTGGTCTCTCAATCTTATCTCTTCAAGTTCTTTTCGTTTTGCTTTGTCTCCTTGGGTTCTTAATTTAGTATCCTTCTCCTTGATCATGCATTAGGTGCAACCATTTTTGGATTTCCTTTGATATTCATCTATGATTGGCTTAGGGCCTAAAGTTTCTAGATCGATTAAGTCAATCACTTGGTCAATCAGAACTTTGAGTGGTTTGCTCTTGAGGATCGAGTTTACCACTAGAATGGAATCAAATTTTGTTTCCATATTGATTAAAAAATATTCTACAATTAATTTTTTTGTGGCTATGCTTCAAGACACAAAGGTTTAAGAAATAGATACTAGTTGGGCAACTAATCCTTAGGAAAACCCCCTGTTGCAAGACTACAAGAGGCCAAGATACCTCTTGCAGAATAAGAGGAGTGCATTCTTACTTTAAGATAGAGAAATATGGGAAAGTAGAATGCAACAAATGAGTATGGTTTTTTATTGACAAAAAGCAATGCAAAATAATAAAATCATATGTATTATATAACCTTGATTCAATGCAAAAGGTTACTTGAGTGACTTCTCTACAAAATAATGAGTTTACAATCACGTGTCTTGTAAAAAGTCATTATACTAATGAGAAGCTTAAGAAAGTCTTTTTCAAAACTCAATTTATATTTTTTTCTACTTGAGATGTTTGCCACATGGAATTGTTGCCTTGCATGCCTATTTATGGTTGTGCATGTGTATACCCATACATTGCCAATATAATGACACCCCCCAAAAGCAAAACGCACCCCACCCCAAGCATCATAATATGAAGCGGCTAAAAAGGATGCACCCTAAATTTCTTTATATTTTGGATTTTTTGAAACCTTTAAATAATGCATCCTCGGGCATCACTCTATTGGCCCCTCATTGCCCTTCTCCTTGGAACGTACCCATTGGAATCATCATCATCACTTGAAACATCTTCATTTGAAGAATCCTCATTTCTCCTTGAAGTGGAACCATCTTCAAGGTGATTAGACATGATCGCCAAATCATAAAAAATTGTGGATGGATCTGCATTTATAGTTCGTTCTTTAAGAGTTGGGATAGGGACAAACTCCAACCTTACAACATCACTTGAGGTTTCAACCTCTTACTTATCACTTGGAATCATTCTTGTGGCCACACCAACACCATAGTCATTATGGATACCTTGTTTGAAGTCGCTCTCTACTTTGAGAACATTAAATCACCATATTCTATGGCTTTTGCAACCCATGCATCTATTTAGCCATTAGCATCTCATAGTCGATCCTTCACTCATTCTTGTTGTTGCTTGATGGTATGAATTTACCTTTCAAACTCCCTGAGACCCTTTTCGTATGGGGGTTCATACCTTTTGAGTCAATCTATATTCTTGGACTAAAAATCCTTTAGTCATACTCTAGCACAAAGTAGTTTTCAAAAAAGTACTCTTCTCAACATATATTTCCTCAATCTTAGCTTTTAAGTTCACTATTCAACATCTCAAAACATGATTTATCCTTCTTGATTGAGGCTTAAAGTGCTTAGAGGTTGTGCACTCCTCATGAGATCTTTGTTTTGATACCAAGTGTGATGCACCAACCCTAAATCTACTATGAAGGGTGCCCTCGCAAGGTTTGGTCCACCCATCATGGGTTAGGCCCACTATTCCTTTCAGTATGGTTCATGGGGGCCTACACTCCTTTGAGTATAGTCCATTGGCCTACTACTCCTTCCATTATTATAGTTCATGGGGCTTTAGAGTCACAATAGTGGAATCTCCATAAAGGGGCCTTGATGCAAGGCCACAGCATGGAATACTCTACACAAAGACACACATAAGCACAACACAACATGGAAGTAATATGAAGGCACAAGAGTTGGAAATGGCCCTTCATAGGGCCACATATTTATTATATCCAAATAGAAGATAGGAGACTTAGTGCACAACTGGTAGACCCTTGCAAAGAGGGATGTCTTGGAACTTTGGTCCCACAAGTGAGGGAGTAGCACATCAACTTGCCGGTATGCCTCACATGTGCACTTGGCTCCAACACCAATGCATAGCCCCAAAAGTGGAGAAGGAGGAGAGAATACTTTACACTCACCCCCTTCCCCCTTGAAAGAGCTTGAAGTCCCTTTCAAGATATTAGGTATTGAGCTGCTTTGTATAATGCTTGGCTAACCTATTACAAGCTAGGCTAAAATAAGATATAATGCTTCATAGTCCTCATACAATCTAAGTGGTGGCTCAAGATGCATTAGAAGTACAAATAGATTTCTCATTGATCTAGTTGGCAAAGACTTATTTTGTAAAAATTACATAGTGTAGCGGATAGTATCTAAGCAAGGAGTAGAGAATACACAACAATATGAGAAGAAAAAAAACTATTTTAATTTCATATGAACTGATATAAAAGTGGCTCTATCCACCCATGCACTTTCATTGTGAAGCTTAGATGGTGATCTAGACACATAATAGGCAAAGAGCTTAAGGCTAGCTAGAAAAACTCTAACTAGGTGAAAGATAGATTGGGAATGGCTTTAGAGGAGTCTTTCTTTTATATCCCATGAAGGTAATATGGTCGGCCTATCACTATATTATGAACCTTTCTTAGTTGGCCAAGGAATATTCCATTTACTATTGAGCCAAGGGTAGTGTAGGGGGACTACTAGTCCCCTTGAGACCCCCTCCCACTAGGGGTCATGGAGCCCAAAGTAGGGTCTCTAATTACTCCCATATCCTACAAATTGACACATTGTGGCTCGAGTTGCTACCAACATAACTACTCTATCTAACCCAACGGCTAGATCCACAAAGGTCAACTTTTTGCCATCCAATCACATAGATCTCATTTGACATATAAGTTAGGACCCAATCCGTCGCACATGACTTCTTCTCATAATGGGGGCCTTATAACTTAGAGCACCATGGATCATCAGTGGGATCTTACAAGGGTGGATTATTGAGCATATCTAACATCGTTGTCACATTCACAAGCCTCTACTTTATGAGATCCAAGTGGATTCCTTGAGAGGACACCCTTTCCACTTGGTGAGGTTTTCAAGATAACCCTTATGTTCTTAGCACCAAAGGATTGTCTTTACTCTAAAGGGGTCATTAGAATGTAAGTAATGGAACATGCCACCCCCATTAGGTATCAAGGTGGAACGTATGCATAGAGGTGAGCATGAAAGGCATCATGTACATAGATGCTCTCTAGTAGGTCTAATGACTCCATTGATTTTGTATGGTCCATAATAATAGTGATTGAACTTGTGGCTTGTGTTCTTGGGCAATGATATGAGCTTAGAATAGACTAGGACCATATCCCCCTTACAAGAAAGTGCTTCCTTGTGCTTTTTGTTCGCTTGCTTGATCATGGTAGCTTTACTCTTCTCCAAACTCTTCTTAGGTTCTACATCTTTTTCTCTTCATTTTGTTAGGAATTCTTCTACATCTTGATCTTTTGCTTGCATTGTCTCTTATGCCAAGGCCAAGGTGGTGATGACTTCCTTCCTCATGGCCACCTTGAAAGGGGTGTAACATTTTTCTTTGTGGATTGAGCCATTGAAGTGAAACTCAAGTACATCAAGGTACAAGGCCTACTCCTTTTGATCCACTTAGGGAGAGCTTAGTCTTCAATTCCTTGATTCACCTTCTCAATTTTCCCATTTGCCTCAAGATGAAAGGATGGTGAGAATCTAAGTTGTGTCACCAATGCTTGAAAGAGTTCCTTCCAAATGTCACTCATGAATCTACCATCTTGATCTGAGACAATAGCTAAGAGTAGCCCATGTAACTTAAAGGCATGTTTGAAGAAAGGTGGGCTACTTCCTAGGAAATACGTGTGGTTTGGTTGGGACAAAGTATTCTTACTTAGAGAAATAGCCTACAGTAATAAAGATGATGGTATAGCCATGGGATTCAGAGAGTTCCACAATGAATTCCATGCTTATTATGTCCCACAAGCAATTTGATATAGGCATCGATTGAAGCAGGAATATTGGCTTTATGTGAGGGACCTTCACCATATGGTAATTTGAATGTCTTTACATAGCCAATAATGTCCTTCTTTGTGTTGGATTAAAAGAATTGTCTCCTCAAGGCTTCTAAGGTCTTGTTTTCCCCCTTGTGTCCTCCCAATTTTCCATGATGAACTTCATGCAAGATTATCTTTTTTAGCTATTGTTTAGGATGTATAGTCACTTTCCTACAAAGAGGATGCCTTTTTCTAGATATTACATTCCATGGGGTGTTTCATCAACTTGTTCTACTATCAAGTCTTATATCTCCTCATCACTTTCTAGTACTTCCTTCACCAACTCTTGGAAGTTATTGTAACTAATTGCATCTACTATATTGTTTGTGGATCCTATCTTATGCTTAATCTCAAGTCAAACTTTGCAAGAAATTCTAACCATCTCGCATGCTTTATGGACAACTTGGGTTGGGACTAAAAGTATTTCAGTGAGAGGTTGTCTATGAAAAATATTGTGTATTTGTCCTAAATATAGTGCCTCTATTTTCTAAGGCAATGTATTACAACTAGCAACTTCTGCTCAAAGGTGCTCTAATGGGACTCTACGTCTATGAACTTATTGGATCGTATGCAATTGGATTTGCATTCTACATCAACGCTCCCCCAATGCTATAGTTAGATGCATCAATTAAGATCTCAAAGGGCTTGGTGAGGTATGCCACTTTCAACACTGGGGTCTTGATTATATACTCCTTCATAAGATCAAAGGCTACTTGTTGATCACCTCCCTACTTGAATTTGCCTTTTTCCTTGATAAGTTATGAAAGTGGGGCTCTTACCATACTGTAATCTTTCACAAATCTTTGGCAAAATACTATGAATACTAACCATTCTCTAATTTGTCTTACTATTTTTAGCACCTTCTAGTTCTTTATTGCCTCTACCTTCTTTCCATCCACCTTTCCTTTATGTTCCTCTATGAATTTGCCATATGTATGTTGAGATGGCAAGCTCAACACGTGCAGACATTGATGATGAACCACTTGACTAGATGGGTCTGCACATCTACACTTAGCACGTCAATGGTCATTATGATACTCACATGGCCACTAACTTATCACTTATTAAATATAGCGCACAATTGACTAGTGTAGTCACTTATGCATTGTTTGACTTAGTAGACCGCTTTCCTTTATGTTATATCTTATCTACACTTTGTGTACATTGTATTATGTGGAAGAAGAAGAAAAAACTAGCAAGAAAACGTTTTGGCCTCCATCTCTCTTCTTGTGTTCTTGAATGAGCTTCATCATGTATACAGTTCATGGTTGGCACAACAGCTCAAGCAAGTCTCCCCACCACATGATTCTTGACATGGTATCAGAGCAACACCACTAAGAGAGGCTAGTTTTGAAGATTGAAGTGAAGGAGAAGAAGCAAGGTTCGAGCAAGCAAGTAATGGGTAAGAAGCTCTCCCATTCTTCCACTCTTTCTCTTGGATAGTGCCTGTGGAGGCACCATAAGTAGGGTAGAGTGAAAATCTCAAATTTTTATGAGATTTGGTATGTGAGTAGAGCACTATATATACTACAAAGTAGCCCTTAAGGGCATTTTCATAGTTTTTTTTTGCATGTGAGGCCAATTTAAGACCCATTTTGGAGCCACAAGGTTGAGGACAACAATTTCAGAGGGTATACTGCAGCTATGTTGACCAAAAGTGGCTGCACAAGTTGTAGATTTTGAATCTACAATTTTTTAGGTGTTTACCAAGAAGCAAACATAATATATAATCTGCAAACAGGTTGCATATTACATGTATTGTTGAGCAATCTGTGAAAAAGATTGCTTGGTGCATTGTTGTGCATTTGTTGAAAGGTTACAAAAGACTTGCTTGTTGTTTTATATCATTTTGTGATAATGGCAGAGAACTGTAGAAATCCCATCATTGAGAAGCTCGATAAGAACAACTACCCTTCATGGAAGTTTCATGTGAAGAACTTTCTCATTGGAAAGGGCTTTTATGAGTTTGTTTCAAGTGAAGAAAATGAACCAAAGCTAGAGTATCCCTCCGACTACAAATGAACTAAATGTATGGAAAGAATGAAAGAAAAAACATAAAAAGGTGATGTATTGGCTATATGCAGTCATTGATAATACTATGTTGGAACATATCAAGAATGTAGAAACTTCACATGCAGCTTGGATAACTTTTGAGAATATGTTTTCAATAAATACAAAGACACGAAAGATTCAACTCAAGCAAGAGTTGAATACCTTGAAGAAAGGAAAAAATTCTATCAATGAGTATGTTTTGAAGGTGAGGAGCATTTTTTATGCTTTAACAACGATTGATGCAATGCTTGATGATGATGATTTAGTTTCATCTACTTTGGATGGTCTTAATAATGAGAAGGCTTGGAAATCATTTGTCACTTCTGTTTATGTACGAAAGTCGTTTCTAGATTTTGATGAGTTAGTCTCTCTCTTGATTACTAAAGAGATTAATATACAGGATGACTCATTTGAAAGAAATGGTGAATAGGTCCAAGCATTTTACTCAAGTTTGGGAAGGGGATGTGGTAGATCCTCTTCCAAAGGCTATGGTATGGGACGTGCTGGTTGTAACCAACAAAATAGGTTAAATTAAAAATTTGGTGAAATGTTGGTCTCAGGAGATCAAGGAAACTTTAGAGCAGGGGGAGCTCTAGAGGAAGAGGTGGATGGAAAAATAGAGATTTTGAAAATTCTGCTATTGTTTTTTGTTATTGTGGCAAAACAGGTCATATTGCAGCCCATTGTTATGCTAAGAAGAATGATATTCACAATGGTAAATTATAGCAGGGAAACTATGCATTGTCTTCACGATAGAATCAAGACAAAAATGAGTATATGTTTGTTATGCAGTGTATGATGAATACAATTACAGGAAAGGGGACACATGATAATGTATGGTATGTCGATTCAGGTGCATCTAATCATATGACCAATCATGTTCAATGGTTTGGAGAGATGCATGATTTATAGAATCCAGGTTATGTGCATATGGGAGATGATTCATGCCACCCAATTTCACACATTGGAAAGGTTCATTTGTCCTTGTATGACAGCCAGACAAAGAATCTAATAGATGTATTACATGTACCATCAATCACAAAGAATTTAGTGTCTGTTGGCCAAATGGTAGAGCAAGGGTTGCAGGATTCAATGCAAAAGGATGTTTTGTAGAAGACTTTAATGATAAGTGTAGGTTGGTCACAAAAGGAAGTAGATTTGGCCGCATGTTCACTTTAGATGCTAGAATTCCTACAATGAATGCTTATAAGTATGCTAAATGAAAAGAAGTGGTTGCAGACATTGAAATATGGCATAAACGTATTGGACATGAAAATGTGCAAAGGTTGAAATTAATGCAGTCCAAAATTGGTTATAAGGTTGCCTTCTTTTAGAGTTGCAGAATTTCATAAATTATGTGAAGCATGTCAGATTGGTAAACATGCAAGACAACTCTTTTTCCATGACAAATAAGTGAGTAAAAGTATACTTGATGTTGTACATATAGATGTTTGAGGAACCTACACATAATGTGTCTCTTGGTGGCAATAAATATTTTATCACATTTATTGATGATTGTTCAAGGAAGCTATTGGTATATTTCATAAAGAAAAAGAGTGATGTATTTAAGCACTTCAAATCTTTCAAGGTAATTGTTGAAACGGAAACAAGCTTGAAAGTTAAGTGCTTGAGATCAAATGGAGGGGGAGAGTACCTCTCTAATGAGTTTAGTGGCTTCTTGAGATCTCATGTGATAAAGAGGCAATTTACTTGCAAGTATACCCCATAGCAAAGTGGGGTTGCAAAAAGAAAAAATAGGCATATTGCAGAAGTTGCACATGCATTGATGGCTAAAAAGAATATGCCAAAACATTTTTGGTCTGAAGTTGTTCATACTACTTTCTATATTATGAACACAACTCCCACAGCTACAGTTCATGGAATGACCCTCGAAGAATGCTTTACAGGCAAGAAGCCCGATGTATCATACTTGAAAGTATTTGGTTGTATTGCATATGTTCATGTGCCAGATGAGCTATGAAAGAAGCTTGATCCAAAGGTTGAAAATTGTATTTTTATTGGTTACTCTTTAGAGCAGAAAGGGTATTGTTGTTATAACCCTGTCACTCACAGGTGAATTCAGAGTGAGAAGGAATGTTACTTTTGATGAGATGAGCAGTTGATATGCACTTTCCAATGATGTATTAGATTATGGTAATGATCATGATAGCTATGTGCAAAAAGAAAAGCAAGAATCACGGAGTCCCAGTGGACTAGAAATATCATCTGGTACTACACTACAATGGGCCCTTGGTCTAGGAGAGTAAGGAGTAGCCCCACATATTCTAGTGGATCTACAAGTGTTACAGGCAAAGACAAAGGAAATAAGAAAGTGTTTGATGGTAATGACGCATCTACTAGTCATTTGGGATTTGATGGAGATTCTAGTGTTTCAAAGAGTTTGAATGATGAGCTTGGTATTCCTTCAATTAGAACACTAGGTGTACAAAGAGCACATAGTAATGTAAAGGCTCCACTGAGTGATGTGGTATGCACATCTAGCAGAGTTAGATACCATGTTAAAGGATTTGGTTTTGAAGGTTATGCAACTCACCATTATGCTTATATGGTGAAGGTAGTTGAGGATGTCGAGCCCACTTATTTTGAGGATGATGTTGATCATGCTCATTTGGGATGGAGATGGTTGCATTAGAAGCCAATAATACTTGGGATTCGGTACCCTTGCATAAGGGCAAGAAAGCTATTAGCTACAAGTGGGTTTACAAAGTCAAGCATAATGCAAATGGTTAGGTTAGCAGGTATAAGGCTAGGCTAGTTACAAAAGGCTATGCTCAAACATATGGCATAGATTATGAAGAGACATTCAGTTAAGAATGCCTTCTTGCATGGTGAATTGCAAGAAGAGGTGTATATGGAACAACCAACAAGTTATGAGGATTTAGAGCATCCCACATATGTATGCAGGTTAAAGAATGCACTTTATGGGCTAAAGCAAGCACCTAGAGCATGGTTGTCTACCAAGATCGGAGAGTATCTTGTCAATATTGTCTTCTATATTTCCGATATTGATCACTCACTTTATATGAGAAGGGGAGATGCAAGTTTGGTCATCAAGTCATCTATGTGGATGACTTGATTATTATAGGTGACAGTGATAATGGGATCGTTGAAGTTAAGGACTTCTTGAAGAAGAAGTTTGTGATGAAGGATTTGGGTGAGCTAAGATACTTTTTTGGTATTGAGATGATCAAATGTGATGATGGTATATGGCTATCCCAAGGTAGTATGGCTTGGATATGTTATCCAAGTATGGTATGATAGCATGTAAGCCTCTTTCAGTACCATTGGAGTAAAATGTGAAGTCGTGCTGACATTGGGGATGAGATAGAATACCTTACTATGTTCAAGAGGATAGTAGGGAGTCTGATTTACATAACTATCACAAGGCCAAGATTTTAGCTATGATGTTGGCCTTGTCACTCAATTTATGCAGATGCCTAAAAAGCCTCATTTGGATGTAGTTAGGCATATATTGAGATATATGAAGCCCAATTTACATTATGGACTTTTTTATGAGGTAGGTAAGGATATACAAGTGTTTGGATACATAGATGTAGATTGGGTTGATAGCATGTCAGACAGAAGATAGACAAAAGATTGACCAGTGGATTCATGTTTTCCCTTGGTAGTGCAACAATTACACAGAGCAGCAAAAAGCAACCTACATTTGCTTTATCAAGCGTAGAGGCTGAGTATAGAGGTGCTACTATGGCAGCATGTGAGGTGGTATGACTACAAAAATTATTAGGTGATTTGGATGTGTAGGGAGATGGTCCGATTGTCATTCATTGTGACAACATGAGCAACATTAGCTAGCTAGGAACCCAGTGTTCCATGCTAGGACAAAACACATGAAGGTGCACTACCAGTTTGTGAGAGAGAAGGTACTTTGCAAGAGAGATTGACTTGGTATATGTCTCAACACACAGGATCAGATAGCTGACATTTTCACAAAGGCATTGGGTGCAAAGAAGCTTTGAAAGTTTTGAAGCTTATTTGGAGTTGCAAAGATAGAGTTGAGCTTGAGGGGGAGTGTTGAGATGGCAAGCTCAACACCTGCGAACATCGATGATGGACTGCCTAGCTAGATGGGTCCGCACATCGGTGGTCATTATGATACTCACATGGCCATTGACTTATCACTTATTATATTTAGTTTGTTACACCTACCTACAACTAGCATAGATATAGCACCAGTCGACTAGTGTAGTCAGTTATGCACTATTTGACTTAATAGGCCACTTTCTTTTATGTTGTATCTTATCTATACTTTGTGTACATTTGTATTGTGTGGAAGAAGAAGAATTAAACAGCAAAAAAAAGTTTTGGCCTCCATCTCTCTTTTTGTGTTACAGTTTTGTGGTTTGCCCAGCAACTCAAGCAAGTCCCCCCACCATGCGATTCTTGACAACATAGACTAGTAAGTCATCTACGTAGATAATAAAAAAGACATCTAAGTGGCTCCATGTATCCTATCTAAAAGTTCATCTATTAAGGGCATCGATTGCTTGTTCTTTATGGTGATCTTGTTGACTTCCCTAGAGTATATGCACAAACTTAGCCCTCCATTCTCCTTCTTCCCAACAAATAGCACCAAGACTCCAAAGGGAAATTTACTTTGGCAGATGATGCCCTTTGCTCTCCTTCTTTCCAAATAGCACTGCAACTCCAAAGGGTGATTTACTTAGGTAGATGAAGCCTTGCTCCTCTAACTCATGCAATTACTTATTCATCTCTATTAACTCTATGTGGTTAATATGGTATGGGGCCTTGTCTGGTGGTACTAATCCCAAGATCAATTTGATCTTGTGGTCTACATCTCTCTTTGGGGGTAATCCATTCGGTAATTGTGTGGGGGTATCACATTTGTGTACTCCTTCAACACCTCTTCCACTTCCTTATTGCCCACATGGAATTTGGGTGTTTCAACTTCCACAAGTCTCAATATATATAAGTACACCATATCTCCTTGTTTCATTGATTTCTCTACCTACTTCGCATGCCATGATCTTGCATTGCATGCTAGTATGTGCATTGGTCACATTCCCTTTTGTACACTCCACTTTGAGTTGAGGCCCTTGGATTACTTGGTTTTGACTTTGCAACTTGGCAAGAGGCTCCTACCGACTTGTTGGTACTTCTTTTGCTCTTGGTTTTTCCTCCTTTTCTTGCACTTTATTTGGAGATCTATTTGAAGTTGCAATCTCTCACATGGAATTCATTCTCCTTCTCCTTGTATATCCAACAACATCTCATTTACTCCTTTCCCAAAAATTGCTATGACATGCTTATCATGGAACTCAAGGCCCAAAATGACTTCAAGGTCATCCATAGGTATAACTAGAAAGTTCACTTGGCCTTCCACTATCATGCTTCCACTTGCATTCAAAGTACTTACTTCACTTCTTTGGCTCCTCCTTGAGTAAAGGTCAAAGACAAACCCTCTAGTGCATTAGCTTTGGTCCATGTTGTGTTGCACATTCTAAGCTAATAAAGTTGTGGGTTGATTTGGTGTTTATCATTACTACTTGCTTCTTTTCACTTACTTTTCCTTTTAAGTATAGGTGGTGCTTTGTAGCCACCTGTGCAACCATGCCTTGCAGATTGGCACTCATTATGGCCACACTCTTGGATGTTTGTGGTTCTCTTTACTCCCATTTGGAATATCCATGATGCATGAAGGTTGTGGCTCATCTCCTCCATATGCACTTGTAATTACTACTCTTGATCCACTTGTTAATATGGTATCTTCCATGGGGCATTTAGATTGGTAATGTAGTCCACTACACTTATAACATCTTACTCCCATAAATGAGACTTGAGGTCTCCACCATGATGCATTTTCCCCCATCAATGCATAGGATGTGTTTGTGTATTGGTCTTTCAAATGCTCCCCTTAGTGCCAAGGCATATTGAGTTGTGGCTAAGGTTCCCTCTAGACATTTCACCTCTGATTTTTTATCATGGTTCTTTTGGAGGGGTTGGCTTCAAGATCCAATTGTTGGAAATGAGATTGTTGTTGTATTTGTTTGGCCCACTTGGACTAGTCTCCTTCCTTCCAAGTCTGTTAGCCTTTCACCCACTCTCATGGCTTGAACTATATTCTCTAGTCCTTATCTCTCCATACCTCTTCTTTCCCACTCTTGAATACCAAACAAGTCTCCATGCAACTTTATATTTGCATCCATTTTTAGAAGCTATAGAATCAATCAGTAGTATTTGGTGAACATATTCCTTTTTATCTTTCCTTGTGTCTACATGAGATTCCTCCAATCTCATCTATGTTTCTGAACTTTTAATTCTCCATCTTTAGGATGAATGTCCTTCATTTCTTTCTCTAACATTGTCCATGAGAAGATGGGTTGGCCTCATTCCTACTCCATCATATACCAACTAGTTGCATCCTCCTTGAGGTAGATGGTTGCTACTTCTTCTTTCCTTTCATCAAGCACTTTGATATACTTCAAGTACTTGTCCGCCTCTATTGTCCACTTCTTAAAAATCAACCCATGTCTATCTCTCCCTTGTACTTGGAAGGTTAAGTCAACTTAAAACTTCCATACTTGTCTTCTCAACACTAACTATCTTCACCATTAGTAGTCTCATACTACTACTACTTCTTCCTCTTATTATTATTATTATTATTATTATTATTATTATTATTATTATTATTATTATTATTATTATTATTATTATTATTATTATTATTATTATTTATTGAAATATTTGTATTACTGGCACCTTCTTTGTATGCAACACAATATGAACTGTACCTTAGAGTGTGGGTAGATGAGGATGTTGACCTAGATGAATGAGGATCTAAGGTGCCAAGTCAAACTAGACTCAATACAATGTATCCAATGTACTCATATGTCTATTTAAAGAAGCAAGCTCTATGCAATGGTGTGCGGTTTTCTTTGCTTTCTTAAACTTATGGATTATATTGTCTATGATCGTCCTTGAATCTATTTTCCTTTTATTTGGCATTAGAGCCACCATCCATGTGGTCATAAGGTTGGGATCATCCATCACACAAGCAAAGTATTAAAGATCAAAGGCAAGAAGTAGATATTTCTTTAAGAAAATCAAAGGACCACCATCATTCAAGCAAGCATTAAGATATATCATCTACATTCAACCATCACTCTATCTAGTTTCCATTTTGTGGTCTTCATTTGCGAGAAGCAAGGGGACTACTTAAGGGGGCAGCTTAAGGGTAGCATAGAGAAGAGAAGAGAAAGAGGGATTTGTTATTGCTGATTAAAGATTTAGTTCACATCAATTAAGTTGCTTGCTATGTGCATACCATCATTGTAGCACATAAGAGGTCTAAGATGATTCATGCCATTCAACAAAATAGTGAGCTACTCACGATTACTTCTTTCTTCTCTTATCCCTTTAACCTTAAAACATTAAGGTTTTTTTTTAAATCCCTTTCACACTATCACTCCCCAAATTGGTTCAACTAAAGCTTTGTTCACATTGAGCTATTCCAAACTAGTTATTTGCAAGGGTTGTTCACATTGATTGCTATCCCATTCTAAATTATGTAAGTTGCATTTGCACTACAATTGTAACTTAAGTCTTGTTCATGCACATCTAAAATCCCATAATGTAATTGGAGTTAGATACTTCCATGCGAGATAATTTGGTAAGACCTCTCCACAAAAAACATGGCTTCAACTTCCAACGTTTCATTTGGCATTGAAAAGTTCAAGGGTGGGGAGAAATATCATGCTTGGCAACTCAGATGCAGTTTCTACTCATGCATAAAAAACTATGGAATATAATTGGAGATGAATAACCACTATAATTAACTAGAGAGTGGATAGAAAATGATGAACAAGCACTTGCTTTAATTGGCTTACATCTTGCTTTAGGCCTTATTCATCACATTAATATCAAAGGACTAACAAAGGAAGCATGGGAGGAGTTAAATTAAAAAAATTGTGCAAAAGCAAAAAATTAGGAGTTGTACTTAAAATTGGATTTCTATAATCTACATCATGAATGTAAGGATTTACTTGTAGAACATATATCAAAATTAAGAAGCTTACTCAACCAACTTGAAGGTATCCAAGTTAAAATCCTTGAAAAGTACACAATAGCAATGCTACTTGTAAGCTGACTTAAGGAGTATACCTCTTTGAAAGATTTACTTCTTAGCCATGAATCGTTTAATGTTGAAGGCTGCATATCTTCAATTCTTTTGAAAGAGAATGAACTTAAAGTGTAGGTTGACTTATCTACAATTAAGGACATTGTGTTCTTTACACAGAAAGATCACAAGGAATGCTTGGTACCCAAATACAATCACTATAAGAAGATTGGACAATCAAACTTCATGGAGGAGAATAAACAAGATAAAAAGGCAAAAGAGCTCATTTTTTGAAGGCAAGAAGAAGAAAAAGTGAAGACAAAGAATATAACCACCCATTAATAGTAGCTATAAAATGCACCTAGTGAGGGGGGACAATCAATCATTGTAAAATCATTCAATGTAACCACCTAACTATCTTGTAGTAGCTAAATTAAGGCACCAAGGGGGAGATGTTAAAATATTTTTGTTAGTGGTGTCTTCTTTGTATGCAAC
The DNA here is from genome assembly GCF_053477565.2 of Lygodium microphyllum. Classification (NCBI taxonomy): domain Eukaryota; kingdom Viridiplantae; phylum Streptophyta; class Polypodiopsida; order Schizaeales; family Lygodiaceae; genus Lygodium; species Lygodium microphyllum. The sequence continues at coordinate 84,949,132 of NC_141161.1, read as the reverse complement.
ACAATGTGAATTGTACCTTAGAGCATGGCTAGATCAAGATGTTAGGTTGCATGGATAAGGATCTGAGGTGGCAAGTCAAATTGGACCCAACACAATGTGTCCAATGTACTCATATACCTATTCAAAGAGGCAAGCTCTATGCAATGGTGTATGCTTTTCTTTGCTTTCACAAACTTATGGCTTATCTTATCTATGATCCTCCTTGAATCTCTTTTCCTTTCATTTTTCTTCTTCTTCTCCTTATCCTTCTTCTTGTTGGATGATTCTAGTTGCACCCTCCCCCCCCCCTCTCTCTCTCTCTCTCTCTCTCTCGTTGCATTTTCATGGGCCTTCCTAGCTATTCTAATTTATTATTCTTGTGCCTTCCTACCCTGTTCTTCTTCCTTCTCCTCTTGCTATTGTTTTGTCCATTCCAAGTGAGATTATTCATCTAGCTTTCTTTGGTCTTGCTCTTTTTCTTTCTTCTTTTTCATATTCTTTCATGTGGTGTCCAAAAGGGTTTCCATGCTTCCTATCCACTTCTCTAACCTAGCTACCTTTCATATTTGCTTCTCCAAACATGCCATCTTCTCTTCCTATGCTTCTCTCCATTCATGGTTATGTCTCTTCTTATCTTCAAGATCTCCCATTGTCATTGCAAGGGGAAAAACACTACCTCGTCTTTGCATGGTATGACACAAGGAAGCTGCACCTTGGCTTTAGATTACATGTCATAGGGAAGCCATGCCTTGCCTCTTAGATATTGGATCTTCTTTCTTGCTTCAATAAGCACACCTTGGCTTTGAGCAATAGTTACTCTAAAACCAAGTGTAATGCACATACCCTCAACTCACTCATGCACTCTCCCTCACCCACTCAACATGACATAGAAAGAACACATGGAATGTGAGAATATGGTATATTCTTATATTACTTGAAAGAAAAAAAGGTACAACATAGACACATCTCAACACTACACCTCGTGATACATCACACGTAAGGGGTTCACCATGGAGTATGGAGAATCACATGTAGAAGGTATATTTGGCTCCAATACCAATACATAGCTACAAAGCACCAAATGTGGGGAAGGAGGAGAGGAGGCCGAGAGGGGGCGGTGTGATCCTAGATAGTGAGGAGAGGGGATAGGGAGTTGAGAGATGGCCACACATTAAGGGGAGGGCTAGTCCTACACATGATTTTTTTTCTTTTTGGGGGGGGGGGGGGGGGGGGGGGGGGGCGTTGGTGGATCTTACATCCACTCTCCCTTAAAGATTTTGATAGCTCTAAAATTTTATTTTTAAAGAACAATTACTCCATCCTAGTTGCAATAAATTTCCTCAATATCTACTACATGATTAGGGCTAGATACAAGATATGAAAGGATTTTCCTAGGATTTGACAATATTACGATAACTTTTATTCTATCTTCAGAGATTGGCTTTGACCTATATCATGTGTACCATTTCTATGATTCCTTTTCCCTTCTTGCTTTCCATCTCTTTGAGCAAGTGTAGGGAATTCTGCCCTAAAGAATTCCAACTCATTATATTGGAAACATCAATGATTGGGATATCTCCTCCACATATGCCCAGAACTCACTACATTCAAAGCATTGCTGAGTAGTCTGGTCATTCCTCAAAATTGAGTTGGATTCCCTTAACTTTAATTGAGAGCTTAGCTTGTAAAATGGCATCTTTCAAATCAATCCATCTCATGGATTCGAGGTAAGTACCCAAATGCTTATTTAATACTTGAAAAAATGTAACAAGTTGATAATAAATTGACATTTAGGATGCATACTCCATGAGAGTTATAGTTTGTGAGTAACAAGCTTCCAAGGTCAAGTGTAATTACCTTAGATTAAAGAACTGATTCATCTTTATTAACTCGAGAAGGTGGAAGGTATCTTCCTCACCTTGTTTCCATAATCTATTCCCAAGTTTAAGAATCTTAAGTTACCCCATTGTCACAACACCATTACTTTCACTAAATATAGGCTTCACCCGTCAAATGTAAACATACAATCACTAACTAATTTGCGGTGCTAGTGCATGCTGTAGAAAAATAATGCTCTATGGCTTTGATCCACATAGTGTTGGTCTCAACCTTAGTCCCTTCATCATTGAATTCATGTGTTTAACCTTTTTAAAGAGAAATAATTTCTTTTCTTAAAGCTCGACATCCTAATTTGCAAAGGGTACTTGGCAATGAAGGTTAAAATCACTAACATTAGCCAATCTATCATTAGTTTTGAGATGATACCATGTGCAATATACCCATCCTAGCTAGGGTAGAGGAGTAAGTTAAGGCAATCTTCAAGTTTAGCTCACAACAAAATGTCAAGGACCTGACCCAAAAGGATGCTTCTATGGCTCTTTTATGGTCACCCTAACAACAATTTAACATTCATCAAGAAATGACACTTCACACAACTAGTCAAAGATGAGAGTATTGAACACTCTACTTGGTTTAAAGAGAGTGTGAAATGAAAGTGAGCTAACCCCTTTGTGGTAGCATGGTCAAAATAGTGGTAGCTTGCCGTTTAACTTACCACTTAGGTTGTCATGATCCATTGATTGTATTCCTATATAATCATGTAGAAAATTAATTTTCAAAGTTAAGCATTCTACTACACTTTGAGCACATATTCAAAATACTTCCATAATTAGTCCATCACACAATGTTTGTTGAATGTTCTTCAAGCACATACACAAAAACAATTTAAAGTAGTCATTTGAACACTTATTTGAACACAACTTGTGCAACAAACTAACACCCATGTATTTAGAATAGTGGCTTAGAGCATCCTTGAACATTGAACATAGAGATCCCTTCCCCATCATTGAATCAATTTGATAATATCCAAAGTCCCCCCAATTCTTAGACTACCATAGGAGGGAACCTACCTTTGCAATGGCCTTTACACCACTAATCATCGGCTAATGTCTCGAGCAGTGCCTTTCAGAGTCCACCATTGAACAACCTCCACTTGTCCAATCCATTCAAAAACTATGTCGAGTGAATACCCTCCTCTTCATAAAATCACCTTAATCAACACAAGCAACAACAAATACATGGAAGCCACATCCAAAAGTAATCCTTTCAAAGCATTCAATCCGCTTTGAGATTTTACAATTGCATGATTTCAATCATTGCATAACAATGCATTCACATAAACATTAGGTATTATTCAATAAAATGGCATTCTTATCATGAAGGAATGAATATATGCTTTAATCTCAATTAGCCCCTTTCAAAGGATAAAAATAACAACCTTTAGAATACCTTTCAATGGATCTTATAAGAATTGGCCCTTAATGACTTTACTTTTCTAACTATGGCAAGCATTAGATAAAAATCCTAGGGTTTATGGTCAAGGTCTAAAGCTACTCAAGAGTTTTTTTTCCTGTAATCACTTAGGGTTAATACCTAATTAGACTCTCATTCATTATGTTATCTCATTGCACCCTTAGATGATCCTTTTTATTCTCTAAGAAGGTCCATATTAATCTTATTTAGTTGAGTTCTTAATGTAATTAGGAACCTATAGCAAATGGTTATATTGAATCTTAGCTAATTAAATGATTAGCTCACTAATCTTAGGTCCCTATAAGGTTTTCAATTGACCCAATGATACCTCTAAGATTACACCTAATAGAATATTCGTATGCCCTCTTAAAAGGTCTAAATATCTGCTAAGGTTATTACCATTTTCTTTGATGTACTAGCTATGAAGAACCTTGGCATGCAATACTTTTTAAGATAGGTATTCTCTTGCTCAACAAATCTCTCCTATACTAGTCTCTTAATGAGATTTAGCCTTAGTTTTACTAGGAATTTCCTAGGATAGGTATTCTATTGCCAAGGTTCCTAGGATACATCAAAGAAAATATATGCTAAGGTTATTACCATTTTCTTTGATGTACTAGCTTGATAGGTATTCTATTTACTAGGAGAGATTTGTTGAGCTATGAAGAACCAAGAGACTAGTATAGGAGAGATTTGTTGAGCAAGAGAATACCTAAATGGTATTCTCTTGCTCAACAAATCTCTCCTATACTAGTCTCTTAATGAGATTTAGCCTTAGTTTTACTAGGAATTTCCTAGGATGATATAGGGTACAAATGTTATCTAGGCATAGAGAACTCAAGGTAAGAGCTTAGCTAGAAGTTTATTGGGGTTAAATGTGCTTGTGTCTATGCCACCATGTATTTACTATACACACTATGACCACACACATGTATACTATAGGTGGCATGCGCCCATCATTATCACTTTATTCTTTATTCTTTTAGTGAAATCGCTTAAGAAAAGGCTGGTTACACATTGTGAGTATTGGAGTTCCAACATCTTGTATCTCTCTCTCTCTTGCTCCATCTAACATAGCATGCATCTCTCTTTCTTCCTTGCTTATGCTTCCACTCAAGCTCCACCCTTCAAGTGGTATCAAATCCTACCATTCAAGTAGCTTCTTCATCGCTTACTTCAACTGGATTCAAAGCTTTATTCAGTGTTTTGTGGTAGCCATGCCTTTAGCCCTTTAAGGTATGTATTGTGCTCCCACTTCCTCCCGACTTGCTCTCATTTATTGAGGCTTGTTCTAGGGACCCTTCAGACCTCAATGATCATTGCCCAAGGCTTTGAAGTGAGCAATACGATTGGCAAACACACCAGCTAGCTCAATGTAATTTGCACCTAGCTGTCCAATCCTTGTCTCTGGTAGTCTGCACCTCTTCTACAACTCCCGAGCTCTCAATGCTTGGCTAATACACATTGGTAACTCCTCGCTATCGGTACTTACTTCCAAGCATCAATTGTGAGCTCCCAAACCTCTATCATTATTGTAATATGTAGTAGACCTGTTGTATATAGGTTTGGGACAATTCTTTTTCAGGGGTTGGCACTTGGCTATAACACACTTTGGTAACTCTCTGTATTAATACTTGCTCTTCAGAATCATTTGAGCACTCCCCATCCTCTTTCATTGTTGTAATATATAGTAGACCTATTGTATATAGGTGTGGGATAGTTCTACTTTAGGGTTTGGAGCTCATTTATGCTTCTATTAATGCCCCTATGCCCATGTATTGATGTTGGATCATTTGTGGATGACTTGAAGTGCCTTTGGGATGCATTTGAGCTTACATTGGCTCAATTTTGACAGGGTATTTAGTATTTTACAATGTTTGGGTAGAAATTTTAATTGGGAAGGCTATGCTTATTGTTGTTTGATGCCATTTGGGTATCACCTGAATGTATTGATATTCATCATTGATGCTTGGACCTAGATATGATTATGGAATGCTTTGACACTCAGATTTGAGCTACATTTGATGTCTTGGGGCTTTAGCTACCTACTTCACTAGCTTCAATGATTGTCATTTTATGGGTTTAAAGGCTCATTGGATTTTATGCTCCTAGATGCATTGCTTGATGTCTTTGGGCACCTAGATGTTATGTAATTGATATAGTAAGCCTTGCATTGCTCTTTTACACTTCGAATATGCTTCAATGGATGTAACTTTTGATATATTTACATTTACTTGGATACATTGCATTAGAGCTTTAGATCTTTTATGCAGTTGAGCTTGGTTTACTTAGGGAGTGTGACTCTTGTCTTATGTATATGCTATGTTGGATACTCTTGGATGCAATTACACCAACTAGTGGCTTGATTTGATTTATATGCTTTGGACATTGCCAATTACCTCTATCAGCATGATTCAGTGACGTATACATGCTTCTTGGATATGTATTAAGCTTCATTACTTTCTACTTTGCCAATTGTATATTTAACCAAACTCACAACATTGGAACTTCGGATCCCATATATACACAATATCTATGCCTATGGAATGTAACAGTTATTGACTTCCTTGAGTTTATGATAGACTTTAGTACCAATTGTATACCCATTCACTACTACTTACTTTTACATATCTTGGCTATTACCTAGATATTCCTAGTAGTGGGAGCTTGGTACTTCCTGATTCTTTGCCCACATAATCTTGGTCATCATGGTGCAATTATTATAGTAGTGTTGTAATCACAATTTTTAGCATTATCTTTGAGAGCAGACATTTTACTTTGGCAGTCTATTACTTGCTATTTGTGAACAACTCTATACTTTGGTATTCCCTCACATTTTGCCCTTGTTTTAGTTGAGTTTTGGGACTGATTTGCAATCATTTATAGTAGTCCTTTCTCTTGGATTTTGCACTAGTATACTATCATTATGGTTGGCTCTTTGAATGATAACGTTATCTACAAACTTGATGGCACAAATTTCTCTATTGGAAGAAGCAAATATGGCAAGTATTGGTGCAAAACCAACACATTAAGCCATTGAAACCCAAGAGTGTCAAGCCCAAAGGCATAGATCAGGATGATTGAGATGAGTTGGATGATTTTCTCATGCATTGACCATTAGGGGTAAACATGATGGTAAGAGAAATAATGATCACCGTGGTAAAGACTCACAAACATCTTAGTCTCCTGGGCAATCTCATAATAAGTTCTATGGTCGTAAATCGTCTATGGCATGTCATTGTTGTGTGGTAAGTAAGGTCGTGTTCAACCATAGTGCCATAAGATGCACAAGCAATGATAATCTCAAAGAGAAAGGCAAGGGAAAAGTGCAAGAAAAGTCTGGTGATTGTAGCATTATACCTAGTAAGTCCAATGTAAAGATTGAAGAGATTACATCTTAGTAGCTTCCTCTCTTGATGCTTCTCATTTGATCGATGCTTCATCTACATATTCTTAATGTTGGTTGCTTGATTCCGAAACTTCCTATTATATTGCCCTGCATATGGATTAATTTCAATTCTATCACAACATGAAAGGTTCTATGCAACTAGGAAATGACTTGGCATTGGATATTATTAGTATTGGAATGTAAGACTATAGTTTTCCTCAGGCTTTTACTCTGCATAATGTACATCATGTACTAACTTTGGCCAAAAGCCTTATATCTACACAATTGGATGATGTATGCTATTATATATCTTTTGGTCATTTCACATTATGAAAGATTACATGTGGGAACCTTGTCTTTGCTCGAGGTGCCAAGGCTAGTAACTTCTATCCTTCATTTGTTTTTGGGTCTCTTAACCATGTTTTGGCTACAACTAGCATACCACATATATCTTTATGGCATCATCACCTTGGTCACATGTCCTTAAAAGGAATGAAAATACTTACTTGTTAGTAGTATCTTTCACCTATTAATTACAAATGTTTTAATTCTTGTGACCATTGTCTTTATGATAGCCAGACACATAGTTCTCATAAGAAATATGGCATTATGCACCTGGGTGAGCCTTTTCCTCTTGTGCATTCTAATGCATATGGTTGCATACCATGTTAGTCATTGGGTGGCACAATGTGATTTATTATGTTCATTGATGACTATTCACATAAGATCTTGGCATATCGTATTAAGCAAAAATCAAATGTCTTATCTACCTTTCAACGTTGGCTTGCTCTTGTTGAGAACCAATTTGGGTATCAACTAAAATGCCTTAGATTTGATAGTGGGGGTGAGTATGTCTCGAAAGAATTTGAGTAGCATTGTGATGAGAGGGATACTAAGCATCAGTTGACCACCTTGTATATCCCACCTCAGAATGGTATTGCTAGGCATATGAACATGACCATTTAGGAACGAGTTTGAAATATGCTTAGTCAAACAAGCTTACCGCAACGTTTTTGGGCTGAGTTGTTACTATTGTTATACTTTTGATATACAAATCTCCATGCATTGATATTAATTATCAAGTTGAAGAGGAGGTATGGTTTGGAAAGCCTCCCTCATATGCACATCTTAGAGTTTCTAGATGTAAGACTTTCTTCCATGTAGGAACAAACGCAATAAGCTGGATCCTAAGTTAGTGAAATGCATCTTTCTTGGTTATGGGGATGTAAGTGGGATGTAGGTGAGATGGGCTATTGCTTATGGATGGTTTGAAGGTTCAAAAGGTCATTTGTAGCCATGATCTTGTTTTCCATGAGGAGAGGATGCATAAGCAACCTGAGCAAATAGTTGATGTACGAAGGTTGATCTTTCAAGAGGAGTATCCTACTACCAACAACCCACTAGCCTATAGCAGCTAATGTTTCAATGGTCTATGATCATGATATTGGACAGGATGATGTACAGGCCCTATAACTTATTTTGAGATGGTCTACTAGAGATAGATGTTATCTTGCTCGATTTGAGCTCTCCATGGACTATATTATGGTGATAGATTCCGGTGAGCCCCTTACTTATGAGGTGGCCATGCGTAGAGGTGACAATCACTCTTGGGAGAGAGCCATGCAGTTTGAGTTTGATTCACTATAAAGAAACCATACATGTGATTTGGTTCCTTTTCCCTATGGAAAACCTACATTGATAGGCAAGTGGATGTACAAGTTGAAGAGTACCCTTAGATGCCCAAGCTAGCATATAAGGTCGAATTGGTTGCTAAGAGTTTTAAGTAGGAGCATGGTGTTAGTTTGATGAAGTTTTGTTGCCTATACTCAAGATGACTACCCTACACTTGGTCTTGGCCTTTCGCATGGGGACTACAAGAGGATATCTATATGCAATAGCCTAAGGGCTTTATGGAACAATGCATGGAACACCTAGTGTGCAAATTGAAAAAGAGCCTTTATGGCCTTAAGTAGGCACTTAGGAAATGGTAGCATAAGTTTGACGCTTTCATGTATTCATAAGGCTATACTCGTAGTGATATGGATATGTGTTTACACATGAAGAAGGCATGGGTAGTTTGATATATACCATGATAGTTAGTTAACTTGACATAGCATTTATAGTGGGAATTGTGGCATGATATATGGCTACACCTAGCTGGTGACAATGGGATGCTCTAAAGGGTATCATGAGGTATCTAAAAGACACAATAAACATATCTATTTGTTATTGTAGACAAGATACTACAGTTGTGGGTTACACTAACTCTGACTATACATGACATGTAGATACTAGAAAGTCCACCTCTTGGTATGTCTTCACTTTTATTAGAGGCGTTGTTTCTTAGATGTCCAGGGGGTGCAGAAATGCACGGTCTTGTTACTACTAAGGTAGAGTATATTGTAGCTGTCGAGGCTTGCAAGGAGGTCATGTGGCTCTGGTGTTTGGCAATAAACCTTGGTATTACTATTACTTATATTCTACATACAAATTTTATGAGTGCTATTCAATTAGCCAAGAATTTGATCTTCCATGCGAAGACAAATCACATTGAGGTGCACTATCACTTCATCAGGGAGGTGGTAGAGGAGAAGTTTGTTGAGCTTCTCAAGATCTTGACTAATGAGAATCATACAAATCTGCTCACTAAAAGTCTCTTAATGAAATGTTTTCTATTCCTTAGGAAAATGATGGGTGTAGGATGAGATGACATCTATTCCTCATCCTATTGTACTTTATGTACTTTTGTACTTTATTAATTTTTTCTTGTTCTCTCCTCACTCGCGGCACATTCACCTTTAAGCAGGAGGTTGCTAGGGGTAAAGGTGCTTATGCCTATATCACCTTGCATGTACTATATGCACACTATGACTGTACACTTGTATACTGTAGGTGGTAGGCACCTATCATTGTCACTTTATTCTTCATTATTTTAGTGACTATTGAATAAAGGAAGTCCAGTCACACATTGTGATTATTGGAGTTCCCATATCTTGTGTGTGTGTGTGTGTGTGTGTGTGTGTGTGTGTGTGTGTGTGTGTGTGTGTGTGTGTGTGTGTGTGTGTGTGTGTGTGTGTGTGTGTGTGTGTGTGTGTTTCTCTCTTGCTCCATCCACCGTAGCTCACATCTCTCTTGCTTCCACTTACTTGTGCTTCCACTTAGGCTTCACCCTTCAAAATCTATCCTAATCGCATTGTATTATCATAATTTCCTTTAGTAGCATATGACATTAAGTTATGACATCATTAGACTATCTATTAATGACAAAAGCTACCTAATGTTGCGAATCCAAACCATAATAGAGGGAACATGGAGTCTATGAGTCATGGGTGGTGCAATTGGTATTTGATGGTGCAAATTTCAAGGTGGCTTCCAAATTCAAGTTGACTCTCTTTGGTGCCATGCCTTTTTTTAAGTACTTCTCTAATTCATGCAATTTGTCCTTCCAAACCTTCAATGATGAGGAGTATTAAGAAGGATTATAATAATAATGCAACCAAAGATTTTAGCACAAATAGGGTGATGTGAGTGATGGATAGGAGATATAAATGATGGTGTGAAGAGGATTCTTCTCTCTTGCTCTCACTTTTTATTATTATCTCCTCTCTCTCTCTCTCTCTCTCTCTCTCTCTCTCTCTCTCTCTCTCTCTCTCTCTCTCTCTCTCTCTCTCTCTCTCTCTCTCTCTCTCTCTCTCTCTCTCTCTCTCTCTCTCTCTCTCTCTCTCTCTCTCTCAACCTACTAAGTCAACTAAATCTCTCTCTTTCTCTCTCGACAATGCATTAAGCTTTTTCCAAATCAAAGTTTAATGGGAGGGTGGGTCTAAGTATATCATGAAAGTGTGAGTTTCATTGGGGGGGAGTGAGGTGGCATTGGGAGATTAAGGGCAAGGGGCGAACTAGTAATGACAATGTGACTATGTGGGAGGATGTGCAGGTGGTAGAAGGAGAGGGGGAGAGCTTGGCATTGCATGACGGGATAGTATGTGGAATGGGGGATATTATGACAGGTTGGGTTGAGAGACAAATAGTGAAGGGGGAGAAGGGGCCATGAGGAGGGGTGAGAAGGAGGGGGACATGTGAGTGAGTGAGTGAGTGAGTGAGTGAGTGAGTGAGTGAGTGAGTCTGGGGGGGAGGTGGTACTATGGGGGAGGGAAGAGGGGGATCTTATACTATTTTTAGATGTCATATTTATGGAAATTGCTATAATAGCTTGTGAAAGTAATACTTCTAGTAACTCTTAATGCTCTTGGCACCTTCCTTCACATTTTTAGACTCTCGTAACTACCTTTTATGTAGGTGCTATTTTTTATAGTTCTTAAATTAGGATAACGATAGGGATTTTGAAATCACTTCATCTAGGATTTGCTAAGCATTTTTTGGTCTGCTAAAGGCTTCCTTAACAACCATATGAGAGGATGACACTTGACAATTATAGCATGATGATAATGGTAAGATACGAAGATGAGAGGAGTTAGAGAATGGTGGGGTGGAGAAAGGTGAGAGGAGTTAGGGAATGACGAGTTGGAATGCTCAAGGTGGGAGGTTTAAGGTGGCAAGAGTTGCAAGAGTTGCAAGAAACATAGATTTCTATAAAGAGAAGGAACTCACGAGTTTTATTTCATTCAATGAGATGCCATAGGCTGTAGCTGATACAACAAAATTGCATGGGAACATAGGGTAAGTGTGCTAGTAGTAGGTCACCCCCAAAGAGAGGTCATTGCATCCCTTCAAGAGAGATCACTTGTTCTCCATTGTCTTTTTCTCTTTCTTGAGCAACAACCAATCAAAGAGTATTACGCTTGTTGCTAATTGGTCTTTTCAATTGACCTTATTCTCTTCCAAGTGTTGGCTTCATTCTAGTACACTCAATAGGGACTCATTTGTTACCACTGTCCTTTAGGGCATATGTTTATAGAATGGTGTGGTGACAAGGTGGTGTCGATCTCAAAAAAATTACCCTACTATTAACTTCAATTAAGTGGTCCACTTAGCCTTGAAATGTGTAGATATCTTGTTTTTCGATAAAGAAGACTTTATTTTTAGAAAATTAAAGAAAAAGGGTTCTCTCTCTCTCTCTCTCTCTCTCTCTCTCTCTCTCTCTCTCTCTCTCTCTCTCTCTCTCTCTCTCTAAAAAAAGGATAATACTTTTGCACGCAATAGTGCACCCTTGTTAGATTATTTAAATGGCTAATTAGATCCAAAAGATTGTGTGAGCAAGGTGAAGATAATTTTTGTGAAGTGCAAGTAAGAGCCCTGCTATGCTTTAGTCCATGATCTTAGTGTGGAGGGAATTTGATTAAAAAGCACTACTACTATGGGAGCTTCTCGCTCGACCGCTGAGACCCATGGAGTGCTTATTGTTTCAAGCATTTCAAGCCAAGTGCAATGGCTACCTGTCACATAGTCATACATGCTCTCACACCTATGAGTGTAGTGAGCTTACCTTCATGGTCAATCGAGTTGCCTCCTCCCTCAAGCACTCCAGTAGCTCCACAATCCAAGTGCAAGCTCGATCCTCAAGCTCCAAGCTTCATGCTCCATTTTCACACATGGGACAAGAGAAGAGAAGAGAAGAGAAGAAGAGAAGAAGAGAGGAGAAGATGGAGAGCCTCTCCACCATGGTCCCTCACCCTCACACACTCACTCCCTCGCAGTCCCTCTCTCAAGCACAAGCTCAAGCAAGCAAGAACAAGAAGAAGAAGAGAAGAGCTAGTTTTGGCCACACATAAGAATGATCTTCTCCATTCCCTTTTTGCCTTGTTTTACATCCTCTCCTCCGCTTTGGGCACCCATCCCTTTTTACATGACCGACTATTTTAGCCAAGGTCTTCTTTCCTTATTTCTTCCATCTTTTCACAGTTCCTTCGGCCATGTCCATCTATATTTACAAATTGCACAAGAAGGAACCTGGCACTCTTTTACAAAATAAATTACAATGCGCCCAATGCTTTCTTTGCTATCATATTCGGTGCCTTTTGCATTAAGGCTTTTCCTACATTTTTTTGAGCTTGCCTTTCTTTTTCGCTTTTGTTGCCTTGTGCTGTCTTTCATTTCTGGCTTTTTGGGGCCTTTCTATCTTCGGCTTCCTTTTGGGCTATAACATTACCCCCCTCCTAGCCAAGTGCTAGTCCCATGGCACTTGTTGATAAGGGCTCGGTTGGTTGAAGATTTTCCATGTGGGTTGATTATGGGGTTTTGGGAGGTTGGCTATGGAGAAGAGACACATCAAAATGGACGGAGAGTTGTGGATGCCGAGGATGGATTGAGTAGATGATGGGGGCCTCCGATGCCAGTGGTTGATTGCAGGTTGTCAAATGTACCTAAAAAGAAAAGAAAGTGCACTTCCTGGGGGTGTGCCTATCTCACAGTGCAGTGAATGGTGTCTATGTGTGTGGAACTAGAAGTTGGACCAAACCTTATTGTTCCACACTTGAGGACCCAATTCTTGTACAAAGGGAGGTGATGTGGATATGACTTTGGGAGACATGCCTACTGTAGGCGAGCGGAAGCTCCCTAGGTGTGTCCTGTCCTTAAGGTACCCTAAGTATGTGAAGTGGGGAAAAGGCTAGGGTGATCCCTAGGTGCAGTGCTTGTAATGTTAGCAGAGTATAGATGGCTGATTCCCTTGCTGTGCTTCTTTGCTTTCTACTTCCTTTCTTCTTGTCCTCGTCCTTTTTTTTTCTTCTCCTTTCTTTTCTCTTTTTGCTTTTCTTTTTCTCTTTGGTTTTCTCTTTCTTTATCTCTCTCCCCCCCTTTTTGAATGAATAAATTTATTAAGGAAGCATGTTAAGAGCTCGCTAAGAGGCATCCCGTTGTGGATTAGGGGCCAAGTTGCATGGTGGCTTGAGGGCTTTATTGAGGAATGCCCTACTTTGTAAATACCCCTTTAAATTGGTTCTTACATTGAGTGGAGTAGATGACAAAAATGGGTGGTTACACCTAGTTAATCTACTATCACTCATGTCCTCTAAGAGGTTCTTGCAAAATGCTAGCAGAAGAGTGGCTCTCATCATGAGGTCCACCATCACACATCTATCTATCCGAGCATTGATATTAAGAAAGAGGGGCGGTAACCACTCTTCCTCTGTAGTAGGTTTTTGTTTTAGTAATACTCGCAGTAGTAGGTGGAGGTAGTTACATGTGGTGATGAAAGCAAGGTTGAGGCATGAGGAGAAGTCATTTAGGAAACTTGCTATAGATAGGTGGAGATTTCTTTCAGTGAAAATCAATCTCTCTTCAGGGATTGAGGCACTTACATTATAGATCAAGGGAAATCATATCTACCATGCATCTCCTGGTTGAAATCAACTCCAAATCTTCTTGGGTAGTGCATGCAGATAGGATCGTCCTGCTCATGACATAGGGTGTTGTAGAAAGTGATCCAAGACTCTAAACTAGAGTCCTAGATGTTCATGTGCTGCCTTGGCTGTGCCTCATATCCCTCTACCCTCCAGGGTACCTTTGCCACCTTATCTTCTATTTTTTGTAGGTTCTTGCCGCCACCTTGTGGGGTGCCTCCTCCGTTCCTCTAGCCATCTCCTTCCTAGACTTGCTAAAATCTTGATGACATCCTCCACTGTCCTAGTAGATAGCACTATATCCAATGAGCAAGGGAAGGTAAAAGAGAACTCAAAGGGATTGCAACTCTCCCATTGCTCCCACACTGCAAGTTCCTAGCCTTAGTTGACAGGATCACACTCCTCACCTTGAGGGATGGCCACTTGAGGAACTTGCAATGTCCTAGCTTGAAACTTTTTGTGGGCATGTTCCATTTTCTTCTTGTGCTTGTGCCTTGCCTCCACCATCTATTTGAGTGGCCCTAGTTCCTCTCCTTACTCTTTTAATTTCACTTGTGGATGCATAAGGGGGCTTGGTTCCTGCACTTGTTCCTCTTCTTGAGGGTCCACTTTGAAATCAAGTCCTTCTTCTTGGACTGCGCTCAAGTGGCTCTTGTTGTGGTGGTTGCATTTGCCATTCTAGCTCCGCAAGCCCTTGTAGGATGAGTTCTTGTGCAATTAAGCTAGTTGAGATTAGGTGATTGTGTTGCTTCTCTAGTCCCAAATTGGTGCTAGTCTTGGGTTCCTTGTCATGGAGTCCATGATGTAGAGCCCTCATCGTCAATTCTAGCTTTCTCTTTAGTTGCTTCACCATCTCTTCTCCTCCTGGTGGCCATGTGACATTCGACACTATTCTTAAGAATGTGCATTGTTGCTCCAGCATTCATGTCTCAACAATCATAGCTTTGCTTTCTGCTAGGAGGCACTCACCCTCGGCATGGGCCAGCTTGTAGGCTAAGTTCTTGATTCGATCTTCGTTCCAGGCTGCCCAATCTTCTACTTTTCCTTCATCTACTCTAACCCTTAGTTTTGGTACTGGCCTAGGGTGGCAATCACCTACTCTTGCTCCTACCACAATGTATACATTTGCTCTTGCTCTTGGGTTTTTCATTTCATCGACTCTTTAAGTATGTCTTGTTCATGGAGAGCTAATTGTAGCTTGTTGTGCAGCTCCATCAATTTCCCCTTGTTCTCCTCATCCCGTTGGTTCCTTGCCTCTTGCAGCTCTTTCCTAGCCTCTTCTTTTTGCCTCTTCATCTCTTTTATTTCTAGCTCTAAGCATTTATTTTCACGGGAGTTGAAGGCACACATATTTTCCAAGGATACGCAAGTCTCCCTCCCTTCATCATACAACTCCTTGAGACCCTCTTCTTCCTCTCTTCCCTTCGAGGCCTCTTTTAATGAGATTACCTCCCTATTAATGATGGCCATTACTCTTGCTTGTTCCATCATGCAGTCTTGCAAAGGCAATCTTTTCTTTTTCGAGCACTACAAGTGCGATCTTTTTGTCTTTGGTTGCCTTTTGGATTTGGCTTTGAAATTCCTTCACTAGTTTGTCTTTATTTTCATTATGGTGCATGGCCGAAGGCATCAAAGTGGTTAACACTTCTAAGTAGGGTACCTTAGGCCCTTGGTGTGACTCTGCATGGGCTATTGTTGGTCTTTTGGTTTCTGCAAGAGGAGCCTTCACTGGGTGTAGGCACAATTTCTTGCACTTTGCTGACTAGGTATTGCACCTAGGCCATGAGATTGCTTTCATTGACTGCCCCTTCTATAGTATCCTATGTTGGGGTGATTGCTGGTGCATCCAAGACTAGTGGGATTGGTTGCAATGGATCTTTACCCTTGCCTTCCACCACTAGTCTTGGTCCTGCTTCTTCTGGTGTTGTGCTTATGCTTTGCACATCCTCCCTTGTTGGACTCATCATTGCCAATTCCTGAGATTAAGAGGTTTACTCCATTGATCTCCAAACGGCAAGGGCAATCTCCTCCTCTTCTTCTTGTCTCAACCTTTCTTCCTCCTTTTCTTGCCTCTTTTTGTGCTTTTCTTCTAGCCTTTTTGACTCCTCCTCCACCTTTGCAAATCTCTATTTTCCTCAACGGTGGAGTGGGCCTTCTATATGGGGATTTTGAGAGTAATTTCCTTATTCCCCCTTGGCTTGAGAGTTCTGAGCCTTGTTGCTCACTAGTTGTCCTCTCCCTCAAGGCTTCTTGTAGTTGAGGTGGGTTGGTCATTCTCCTTTTCATTAATGATTCTTGATGTGTTGTCTGCTCCTCTTTATGGGTTTCTTCTCCCTCATGTTCTCCTCTTAAAATTGAGATGGTCGGGCTTGATGGGATAGGAGAGTGATGCTCCTCATGAATTGATGATGGCTCCTAGTGAATTGGTGATGGGTTTGGGGTTTTTTCCTTTCAAACTCTGTAGTGGTAACCGAGGACCCTCCTCCTACCACCCTTAGTGTTGCAACTAGTACATTTGCTAAGGCTTGTATTGTTTTTTGGATGTAAGCAATTCACCTCATCTAGGACATTGGCCGCAAGGCTTTCCAACAAAGGCTACATAGATTCTACTCATAAGGACATTGTATCTTTGGCTTGAAAAAAGTGTGTGGATCATTTTAGCCTGCAGCTGGATGGAGGGGTCTGGGATATCAGCTAGGCTAATTCCATCATTGGTGTAGACCCATCTTTTGTCCATCCCTAGCATTCCATATGCATCCCTCTTGGGTCTCTTTTTCCACTTCTCTACTAGCCCCAGCATGTTCTCTACTATCTCTAGACTAGGGGGAACCACCACACTTCTAGAGGTCTTGCCTTGTCTGACAGTCACCGTGTCAATGTTCCTTTGGATGTCGAAAGTTCTCAAGAATTCAGTGCATTTACTATGGTCTATGTCATGTCCCACCTTTTCCAGGTACTTGGTAAGGTTACATCACTCCAGCATCTATGCCATCGGCTCTTTGGCTGTCACCACTCCTTCCAAATCATGTATGCTATGATATTTCAATTGGTTGAATGCCCCAATCTCCATGGCTAATCCATATCTTCTATGCTCCTCCTCCAAGAAGGGGAGCTTATTGGCTTTATCCTACTATCTTGCCATTTTAGGTTCCTGTCACCACACAACATCCCACAATTAGTTCTCTTTAAAGGGTGTCTCTTGCACAGAAAGTAAGATGACTAGAAAGACTAGTGTTCAAAAATAAGAATTCTCATACAATAAGGAATATAATCCACAAAAACCCACAAATTAAGGATTCTCATACCAATGGATCTACACCTTCATTCTTTTATTTTAAAATTCAATTCCTATTTTGAGTTTTCATCCATGGCTCCCCTTCCCCCCTGGAAAGGATGAAAATCTTTCCTAGGGTTATGGATATCAAAGTGCATGGGCATTCAATGCATCCATGGTGTGCCTTACTTTCTCAAGAACCAGTCGTAAAACTTGGCATTATATTCAAGAGTCACATAATAGTCCAAATCCCATGGACAAATGCCCACTTGTGTGATGTAAGTCAATACATCAATCAAGATGTCACTTGAGTTGAGCCAACTTGCAATGTGGAGTTTCTCCTCCGTTATAATCTTATCCAAGCATGGGTGAAGCATGGCATTGTCTTCTAATGGCTGATTCTTTGTTATGGCAAACACTCTAAATGAGGTGGGGGCCACATAAGTCAAGTTGTACTCAAAAGTCTTGATGGCGCATCTTTGCATTGCATTGGTCATGATTTGGTGTCCCTCTTGGGCCCATGAGAGGTGCAAATTATACCACTTGCATATGAAATTGGTCTCAGATTCAATGAGTCATTGAAGTTCAGAAAGTTCCTGGGGTGACATGGAAATTTACATTTTTGATAATATGTGATTATGTATTAGATTACAGCCTTTTCATGTGAGATTTCATTGCCAATAATCTCATTTTCAATAGCAAAAGTTTTGATAAAGATGAATTTTTATTCTTCCCAAGAACGTGGTAAGAAACATACCTCGTTTGCTATAGGTTCATCAAGTAGGCCTTGGTCTAAATGTTCATAACTTCTAGCAAACAATGTGAAAGTTGAATCCACCCGTTGGATGCATGTAGCCAAGCCATCCGTTGTGTCCATGGCCATATTGGATGCTACTTCAAGAATGGATCATCATGGTGGTAGTGGCTTAAGGTGTTTCAGTGATAGGACAAGTTGACTTGGGGCACTTCCACTAGAAACTTCTCAATGGGGTGTGGCAAGCTTGGGTTGTGAGGTTTGCAATTCGTTTGACACTTTGTCGTTGGGACTTTTGATGATTATCTTAGAGTCTTTATGCAGGGGCTTGCTTGGTCACTTGTGGACTCTTGGTTGAACTTTAGGGGGTTGATAGACTGTTTGAGCACTCAAGGATTGAGCACCCTCTGTTTTAGTTCTTTTCCTCCCCTATTTCGATTGACGTTGTGGAAGCTTGGGTTTTGGGGCTTGATATTGAGGATTCGACTTACCATATGCGAGTTTAGGCAACCGTAGGGAGGTTTTACCCTCATAGCATCCTTGGGTTCATAGCAGGGCTTTTGGAGCCCAACACTGCTCAGTCACATGTGCACTATGGGAGTTCCAACTCCACCATTTAGGCCTAGAGCATGAGGTATGGAAACTATTCATACCCGATGTTTGACATTTGTGACATTATGGTTTATGCTTTGGAACCCACTTGAGTGTTTGGGTTGTGGTTCTTTGATGTGACAAGGTAGGTACCCTAGAAGCACATTGGGATGTACTACTCCCCTCCTTAGGGTGGATACTAGGTTTAGCTACCGTAGCACTACAGGTTTTGGGACAACTACGGTGCTCTTGCTGAAAGCTGTTATGATTCTAATGTGCCCGATGTCAAGGTGAATGCGCTACAAATTGTAGTCTACATTGAAATAAACTTGTTTTTTGAATGCACGTCTCCTTGTCAACACATTGCTTGTTGGGTAGTACGTAGAAAATGTTGGGTGGACTCTTAGTCATCTGGATAGAAACCATCAGTTTGCATTTCCCTAAGAGTGGGTAGGGTTGCCCCCCGAATGGGCTCAATTTTGCATTGGTTGGTTGCACTTGGGGTCGGTCTAGTGTTCATGCCTTAAGATATTGGCGTCAGCTCCCTCATCAATTAGCGTATCAAGGGTGCATACCATTTGGGAGGTTACGGTGATCCGCAAGTAGGCTAGTGCTATTACTTCCTCATCCTCAACCTCGAGCTCTGTGATGGTTGCAACCCTCACATTTGACAATGGGTCCATTATCAAATGTTCATGAAGTGGATGTGATGGGGGTTAGTACTTTTTGATGTAGCTTCCATTGAAGAAACCTATACCCTGTCCTTCTAGGATTTCTAGTTCCACATTCCCCGTTCTACTGACAGTACGAACCTTGAAGGGTCCCAATCCCCTAAACTTCATTTTCTGCTTGTGTCCTTTGACAGAGTATAGCAAGACTAAATGTCCCTGCCCAAAGTCTCATTGCTTGACATATTTGTCAAACCAACTCTTGCGGCATGCCTTTTCACATATATTAGAGTGTGGGTTGCAATGAGACGGGTCTCAGAGAGGCATTCTAGCTCCACTAGGAGATTTTTCCATGCTTCTTGACCCTCCCATCACTCTTGGGCTGCTATTCTCAAGCTGGGAACAAAGAATTCCACTAGCAAAACAACTTCAATTATGTAGGTCAACATGAATGGAGTATGTCTTGTGTTTGTTTTGTAGGCCATTTGGTATGCCCATAAAGCTGCCATAAGTTTATTGTCCCAGTCACTGTGCAAGGTAGAGAAGATGACTTTTGTTAGAATACCCACCAAGATCTTGTTTGTGGATTCGGCTTGTCCATTGGCCTATAGATAGTATGGAGAGGACTCTATAGGGCAGCCGAACCATGAGATCACTTCCTCCCAAAGAAACTTGGCTATGGTCCTTGTGTCATTTTTGCGAGTTGCTCGAGCTTCTGCCCACTTGGTGAGATAGTCTATGTGGCAACAATGATGTATTTGGCTTGGAAGTATTGAGCCATAGGGTTGATTGGGCCAATGAAATAGATTTTCCACTTCTCGAATGGTTGGCATGTGATCACTAGGGTTAACTCCATTTTGTCATTTCAAGTAGGGGCTTTAGTTCGTTGGTACTCATCACAATGCTTTACAAACTTAGCTGCATCATGAAATAATGTTGGCCACCACAATTGGGACTAGAGCACCTCGCATGCGGTAGTGTCCCCACTAAAACGCCCTCCAGCTATTCCACCATGTGCATCCTTGAGTACATCATACATTTCGTGTTTGTGGACACATCTCCTTAAAAGTCCATCCTATCCTACTCGATATAGTTGACTTGTAAACAACTGATATAGTTGTATCTTCAAGATGAGTCTTTTCAATCTAGCTTTCTCTATCGGTCGTTCCAGTAGTCTATTCTTAAGTATGTGGACTATGTCATCCACCCAACATAGCATGAAGTTTGCTCTAAACAATTCTTGTTCGTTGGATATTTTAAAAAGGTATGAGTCCTATAGGTCATCACTAATTCCTTGTCAAGCAGCCTCTTCTGTGGATATGCGGGACATATGATCTGCCATATAATGTTGTTTGCCCTTGTGTGTATAACCACAAAGAAGTCAAAATTCCAAGAGCAAAAGCAACCATCGAGTAATGTGTCCCATTGCACAAGGTTTATTCACAAGATAAAGCAATGCCTGATGATCCACAAAGAAGGTGAAGGGTGTCGCTAGAAGATAGTGTTTGAACTTCTTTACTGCGAACACCATGGCTAACCCTTCTCTCTCTGTTGTGGAGTAGTTCATTTCTTTCTCCATGAGCTTTTTGCTAGCAAAATTCACAGGATAGTCTAGGTTATGTTCACCAAGTTGGCACAACAATGCTCCCATGGCAAATCTTGATGCATCAATGTGCATGTGAAACGTGATGGACCAATCTGGGGCTCTCAAGATAGGAGTTGAAGTTAGAGCCTCTTTAAGCCTTTCATAGGCCTATTGACATTCTTGGGTACACTTGAATACTATCAGTAGCTTGTATAAAGGTCTAGTAAAATCAATGCATAGTTCAGTACAAATCATCGATAGTATCCTGTGTGGCCTAAGAAACATTGAACTCCCTTGAAGTTGGTCGGAGCAGGGGAAAGTTCTATAATCACCTTGACTTTAGAAAAGTTTGTAGCTATCTCATTCTCTTTGACATGACATGCCCAAAGATGCAACCATGCTTTATCCAAAACTGGCACTTTAAGGGGTTTAATGAGAGATTCTATTGCTGACACCATTCAAAGACTATTTTTGCAACTTTTCCAAGTGGTCTTTCCAGTTGGTGTGCACGCATAGGTCATCAGCAAAGACTTTCAACCATTTCCTGAGCATGTCCTTGAAAATGGCACACATGAGGCATTGGAAGGAAGCATGAGCATTAGTCCAGTCCAAATGGCATGACTATGTAGGCAAACACCCCCCATTTGGTGGTGAATGGCATCTTGTGCCTATCATCTGGATGGACTTGCACTTGGTTATAGCCTGAGAAGCCATCCAGAAAGCTATTGGCTTCCTTTCATGCCACTCTCTCTAGCATGTGTTCCATGTATGGTAGTGAGTAATTGTCTTGCTTGGTGGCTGCATTGACCTTCTTATAGTTTACGCACACTTGAATCTTCCCATTCTTTTTCATGACTATGACTATTGGTGATATCCAATCTATATGCTATGTCTCATAAATGAATCTTGTCTTTAATAGCTTATGAATCTCCACCTTTACGATGTGTGCATGTTTAGGATTCATTGCATATGGTCATTGCTTGACCGGTGTTGTGTTGAGGGTCATGGGAATGTTATGAGTCATGATACTCTAATCTATTCCCTTCAGTTCATCTAAAGACCATGCAAACACATTAGTTAACCCCCTTACGAGATTTATGAGATCGTGCTCTTTCTTCTTAGTTAGGCGGTCCACTATGTACATGGGTCAAGGTTTGTCCTCCCCTCTCCCCAACTTGACCTCCTTAACCTTGGTTGGTCCTTCGATGGGTTCACTTGCTTGCCCTTTCCGGCTGCCTCCTACCAACACCACTATTCTATCACCCTTTTTACACCTTGTGAAGCGCTCGGGCATGTCCTAGGGTTTCTCCTATCATTCAACTTATGTCGACTTTGATTGTTTCCTTTTTTCTTCCCTTAACTTTGTATGCCTTAGGTGGACTGGAAGGTCCCCCTTGATGTGCCGGGTCCCAGGTGGTTGAGGTATCTCAGGGTCACTATCAAATCTTGCCTTTGACTTGGAATTGTACTCACCCTCCTCAATGGAAGAAGCTACCACCCTTGGTGCTCACAACTCTAAAGTTGTCTCAACTCCAAATAGTGATGGGATGCAAGGACGAGATAGTCTTGCTTGCTCGTGATTTATCACCTTAAGAGATTCTAGCCAAGCTCAATTGCAATCAACCTTGGCAACTCCTTTTCTCACTCAAAACATGTTTATCTCTTGGGGTTTAGGGTCTGTTCTGATCTACTCAATCATTCTTCATTGGTGGAAAAACAGCCCTCATACTCATCGTTAGAATTTTCAAATTGGGACCATAGGTCTCTTTCAGGGTTCCTACTTTCGGATGCAGTCTCAATTGTCATGAGAGCCTAGTTATATGACAATTTTAGGTCATGCACCTTGGTCCGTTGCCACTCTTTGCTTTCCATAAGATCCTCAGGGGCTTCAAGTTGGCGGCTAGGTTACCCACAAGCTTTCTTGACAAGTGCTCAAGTTTATTTGATGGGACATGATAGGTGATTGATGTTGGTTGGCCGATGGGGCTTCTAGTCATCATGCACACAAGTATTGATGTGGGCAGCTTAGAAGTGATGGCACTCTTAAGGTTGCTAGTGGAGTCTACAGCTTGTCTATATTCATCCTCTTTCTCTGATAATGGGAGATCAATGGTTGCCAATACACGCATCCAATCTTGCTCATCCTTAGAGCAAGGAATGTACTTTGTTAGGTCCATAATCGCTTCTCAATTTTGAGTCCCCCTTCAGCAGGTTAGAGATGGCATCTAAATCCATTGGTGACATCTTCCAAGTGTCCATCTCTACTTGGACTGCTTCAGATCTATTGCCTAAGAATATTAGGTCATTACCCCAGTCCTCTATTACTCTAGCATTTCTCATCCATGGCCTCCCTAGCAAGATATTATAATCCACTCTCTTCATAACTATGAAGTTCACTGAGAATTCGATTCATGCTATCTTTAGTGGCTAGCCCTTTAGGACTCCAAAGCGTCTAACCTTCATCCCATTTTCTAGGGTGACATTGAACCTTACAATTTCCACCGGTGGGTTTCCCCAAGTTTGCAAGACTGCATGACTAAGTACACTAACCTTTGCTCCCGTGCCCACTATCCCCTTTAGTATAGTATCTCCTAAGGCAATGACTAGTAAGAATGTGTGCATCTCAGTGTCCTCCCAAAAGGCGTTTATTTGTGGGGACTTAGACATGGGATTCAGTGTTAGGCTTAGTATGTGTGCCACGACATCATGGTCTAAGAAGGTTTGCGGCTTATGGTCATTACTATGTTCTACCCATTGCTTCATTTATTACCAAAGTGCGGGGTTTCGTCTAAGCAATTCTCCCAATGACAATGTCATAGGAGTTGTTATGAGTGTGGCTCACCATCCCTTTTTCCCTCCTCATCTTTATGGGTTCCTTGCCAATGTTCTTGAACTGTTTGTGTACTCCAGATCTTCTCATTCTATTCATGCAGTTGTTCATGTGGTGGCATTGTCTCCCTTGCCCTCAAATATGTGGGACTGGTGGGCTCATGCTTGAGAGTTCCTCAATCTCTTTCTCAACTATAGGTTTGGCATCTTGAAGGTGAGCCTACACTTCTTGTATCCACTCCTTGACCTTATCTATAACCTTCACTGCTAGTTGGGGTCAGACCTTAGCACTTCCCTTCTCTCTTGTCTTAGGAGCAGATGTTTCTACTTCATCATCCGTAACTTGCTTTCCTTTGGTTAACGTGGTCTCACTCTCGATCTTGAGCATTATTTTTGCCTCTGCTCTCTTTTTTCTCCATCATTGACTCTTCCTCCCAATGGAGGATGCATCCAAGTTGCTATGCCTGGGTAGTGAGATAATGGCCTACTTTGTTTGAGCTCATGTCATGACTTTTAAGGGAATAGGTGTGGCATCATTGTCACGCGACTTGACACAAAAGAGCCTGAATTGTATAGATGGTACAATTACCAAGCTAATGGAGGGCATCTGCTGCCTAGGGCAATCAGTGATTAACAGATGCGTGACTCCGCATTTAGGGCATCTCGAATCAGCCTTCTCTCTATTTGCTTGCTCCTTTTTAGGGAAACAAGATGAGATATGGGATGACCACATGTCCAATATGCTATGGATTCTTGATTCTAAGCCCCTCCTAGGCCTCTACCTCTTCCTTTGCCTAAGGCCATGACTAGAGCAGGTCTATAGGTGATTTCCTCCATAGTGTACACACTACTCGTGGGGTCGCATAGGTCTTTGTATTGATTCTTATAGTCTAGCTAGCTCCGTTCTTAGGTCGGCTATAGCTTGGGTCTAGTCAACAATTCCCTTTCTCTTGTTCACCAAAGACTACTCGTTCACCGGTTGCTGCAACTCTCTTAGTGTTCCTAATTGCATTGCTACCTTGCTATGCCATCTAAGAGCTTCTCTCCCTAAGCAAGTCATCTACTAGTATGGCTTCCTCAAAGACTCTTGCAAGCGCATTCCTCTGCATGTTCGAGTTGCTTGCCAAGGCCTTATAGAGTTCTTCCTTGGGGATCATGTTAATGAACATGATAGAGACTGCTCTCTCATTGGGTCGCTCAGCTGTAGGTATTCTCTTATAAAGACTTCTTACATGGGTGACGTAGTCTTGTATATCCTCTTTGTCTTTCTGACTGACATTCATCAGCTTAACAATGAGGTTATCAAAGTATCATGTTGCCTCCTTTGATAATGTCTTGATGAAGAGATCCTTCAGCTGGGTGAAGTCATTACATTCTGCATTGTCTAGACTGGTGAACCAAGTCCGTCCCTTGTCTCCCAAGCAAAGACCGAATGCTGTGCTTGTTGAGCAAGGTCTGTGAGGCTATTAGCCTCACATACTATACTTGCTCAAATTGCTAGATGTAGCTGAAGGGTTATTCCCTACTTGGTATTTATCAAGTTGCTTGGCAACTATGGGAATTTTTGTTTAGCTCTTGGCATTTGGGATAACTCCAAGCCTGGCTAGGAATGATGTTGCTAAGGCTGCCCCACTTTGCTCAGCGCTAGTGGTTTCCAACAATCTCTTGGTGAGTAGCTTGCTTAGTATAAGATCAGCTTCCATATCTCTCTCTCTATCAGTATTGCCTCCCATTCTATTCCTACCCAATACGGTTAGGATGCTATGAACCTCATTGAGCTCTCTCTCATGATGTAGCCTCTAAGCCCTTTGCTCTTGACTATAACTTGCCATCCATTGCAATGCCATCCTTTCCAGTCTTCTCTCTTCCTCAAGGTCAACTATGATGTCTACCACCACTAATCTTCCATGGCGCGCTATCCTCGTCTACTGGTCGTATTGTGTGATAAGTTGTAGAGGTGCTCATCAACCATGCCAAGGTCTAGGTCGAGGTCTAGACTATTCTCATTCGAGCTAGTGCCTACCCCATAGTAGTTGCCTCCTGACCTACTAGTGCTTCTACGAGGTCAACTAAGTTAGCTAGAGATGTATCCCTAGTCTTGGCAAGCCTTTCCTTCTCTTGGTGATGTGATGGTTCGATTTCCTCTATGTGTTTGTCCCTAGTTTTTTGGGTCCCTTGTCTAATTCATGGGGTTGTACTCCTATTGGTGGGTTCATTTTAGGGTAAAACCCCCCTAGTGTGTTCCTTGTTGATCCACCACTTTACAATTGTGCAACACTTATATACTAGCAGTGCATCTTGATGTATGCTATGCAAAAATAGGCTTTCCCTTTTCCATACATACTTAAATACCTACATTATTGAGTGTCACCTTTGATGGAGTCAACTACTTCAAAATGTTTCCTACTCTTGATGCGATTAGAAGGGGTTTTGATTACTTCTGACTAGTTGAGGCTGAGTTCTCTACAGGTTGTTGTGACAGGAGGTTCATTGGGCATTCAGCCCAGTGAGTCAACTTCAGTCTCTAATCAATTATTAGCGGCCAAAGGTCAAGTCTTTTAGTTCCCCACAAAATACTAGGTTGAGTTTTCTTCTTTCTTTAGGTGCAAACATTCTATGGGTTCATTTACAGGTTCAGGCTCTAGCTTGGTCACTAATCAATTGTTCGGGGCAGGCCCTAGCAAGCCCCTAGAAGGTTAAAAATTGAATTGGACAGGGTTTTGGCTATCTGGTTTGAGTCCCAAATGTGAATGTCCAAGCAATCTGGCTTGGAATCGAACAAGGTGTGCATGTCTGAGTATCTAAGGTTGGCCGTCTGAGGCCAAGTATCCAAGGTTGAGTCATTCGAAGCCTAGACTCGGCCATCCGAGGTCAAGTGGTTCCTGTCAAAGTGTGGTTGTCTATTTGAGGCCAAGTAGTCCAAGTGGACACTTAAGTGACTTGGACATTTGAGTCAGGTTACAACTCGGTTGTCTGAGGCTTGCGGTTGCCATCAAACGGCACATGAAACTTGTTGAATGGCACAAATATGCTTTTATTTCACTTAATGTATGCTAATCAATGCTACCAGGATTCCAGAACGATACAACGTATAGCAACAGGGATTCCGAGAATACATGGAAGGGCTGAATGCGTCAAAGGCAAGGATCATAGGTATTGTTGTAAGAAAGCAATCAACCATGGAATGAAATCTAACTGAAATTGAAAATTAACTAAGCTACAACAAAGAATTAACAAATCTATTGCACCAAGACATCCTCATCATGTATTAATGGTTGGGAGTTCAAGAATACATGACGGCCATGGTTGAGTGCTTCAAAGGCTAAGAAGAAGCTAACTCCAAGAAATGGTAAAGCCAAGATTATTGAATGATCCAGAGATGTCTTGCCTTTGGCCTCTAGTCCCTTTTTATTCTAACCCTCTTCCAAACTTAAGGGCTGTTCACACGTGTACACATAGGTTAGGGCTAAATTTACAAAGGCTGGAATTAATCCAAGGTGCAAATATTAATGTTGTATTTTCCCTTCATGACAAACCATCCCGTCCTGAAGATGGTTTTGTCCTCAAAACCAAGAAGTAATGGACTAAATCCAAGTCAAGGATGATAGTAATCATGCCCATTCATCTTCCAAATGATAAGAAAGCACTGTCCATGAAAAGAAGACCTTTTTGCATGCCAAACTGTGAGAAAACTGGCTGCTGTCCAAGCAGGGCTGATTCACTAAAACTGCCATAACTTTTGATATATTGGTCCAAATGAGGTGTATGAGGTGTAGAAACGAAGTATACACTCCCAAGCATCACCCCATAACATCAGAATAAAATTTTGATGAAGTCAGGACAGTTTTATTGTCTGCAAAAATTTCATACAGCAAGCTGTCTCTGCACAGTCACTGCATACTGCATCATATATCATCTTGTAATAACCAAGGAAAGTTACTGACATAAGTGGATGGTTGCCAAGAAGACTCTTCAATGGGCAAATTCTTCCACTTAATGAGATACTCAATGAGAGTACAATTTCTGAGAACTTTCTCTCTCTTTCCAATAATGCTTTCAGGTTCATATATGATCAGTCCTGCCTCATCCAATGGTGGTAACTCTTCCAATACTTGTACATCGGGCCCAGCATACTTCTTCAGCTATGAAATATGGAATACATCATGTATTCTAGTGGAAGATGGTAGCTGAAGTTTATAAGCAAGCTCTCCAATTTTGTCCAAAATCAAGTATGGCCCATAAAATCTATGAGCAAGCTTGTTGTTCCCACCCTTTAATGAAGCATAATGCGTCTTGGGCACTTTGAGAAATACCCAATCTCCAACCTTGAAGTCTAAATGTCTTCTTTTCTCATCAGCATAGACCTTCATTACGTCTTGTGCTTTCCTTATGCTGTTCTTGCATTGCCTCATGAGCAACTCCATTCTTTCCAACTCTTCCTTTGCTTGTGGGTTGATGTCTTCATGGAATAAAACTTATGGAAGTTGGACTTTATACCCATAAAGAGCTTCAAACGGAGACATCCCAATGCTCATGTGATGCGTGTTATTATAGCAAAATTCAGCAAGGTGGATCCAACGATCCCATGAAGCTTGTGTGTCATGACAATAATGCCTAAGGTACACTTCCACCCAATGATTGACTCTCTCCGTTTGCCCATCAGTCTGAGGGTGATAGGCCGTGCTAGGAGTGAGGAAAGTACCCATAGAGCAGAATAGACTTTTCCAAAAGTTGTCCATAAACTTCGAATCACGGTCTGATACTATTCTCATAGGCATACCATGTAGTTTGAACACACCTTCCATAAATTGCTCGGCGACTTGCCTTGCTGAATATTGGACTTTAGTTGGGATAAAGTGAGCTGATTTGGTCAATCTATCAACTACCACATAGATACTGTTTCATCCATGACTGGTAGTAGGCAATCCCGTTATGAAATCCATGGAAATATCTGTCCATTTGCCCGTAGGTAT
Source organism: Lygodium microphyllum (assembly GCF_053477565.2). NCBI lineage: Eukaryota > Viridiplantae > Streptophyta > Polypodiopsida > Schizaeales > Lygodiaceae > Lygodium > Lygodium microphyllum. Next base: position 84,920,481 of record NC_141161.1, on the reverse strand, counting down.
GGGTAAAGGCTGAAGTAAGCCGGCTGGTAATAGAGTGGAATCCTTATTTTGCTGATACTCCAAGCACTGAGATACATACTCTTTAACATCTTTCCATAGACCTTTCCAATAGAAGCTTTGATGAACTCTATCAAACGTCTTCAAAAGGCCCAAGTGACCAGCCATTGGCGATGAATGCATCTCTTGAAGCACCTTCAGCTTGAATTTACTGCTGGGAATCAAGTACACTTTACCCTTAAACCATAAGAGGCCATTATGCACTTTAAAATTAGGAAATTCAGCATCACACCCTTGCTGTAATTTCTGTAAAATATGGGCAGCATGCTCATCAAGCACATATTCCTCTTAAATGTCTTCAATCCAATCCTTATAGATGGTAGACACAGTAGATAGATTGCATGCCCACATTCTTGATAACACATCAGCCACCACATTATCCTTGCCAGCCATGTATGATATTTCAAAATCATATGATTGCAAAGTGGCCAACCATCTCTTTTGCTTGGGAGAAAGATTGGGCTGCAAGAGAAAATATCTCAAGACCCTATGATCGCTTTTGACTTTGTAGTGTGTCCCATAGAGGTAGTGGTGCCATTTCTTGATTGCATGTAAAATAGCAAGCATATCCTACTCATAAACATGCATTTCTCTCTCTTTGTCATCAAATTTTCTGCTCTCAAATGCAATGACACCATGCTCCTATACCAAAACTGCTCCCAAACCTCTACCACTGGCATATGCATAAATGGTAAAAGTCTTGGAGAAGTCAGGGCAAACTAGTATGGGTGCTGAAACAAGCAATTGCTTCAGCTCATTAAAGCTCTTGTCAGCTATCTCATCCCAAAAGAAGGCCTCCTTTTTCAGCCGATCGGTAAGAGGAGCTGCAACATGAGCATAGTTCTTCATAAACCGTCGGTAAAAGGATGACAAACCAAGGAAACCTCTTAATGAAGTGGCATTGGTTGGTGTAGGCCATTCTTTGACGCACTGAACCTTCTTAGAGATCCACTTTGATTCCATCTTCTCCCACTATATGACCCAAGTACTCAACTTCCTTTGTCATAAAAGAGCATTTAGTGGCCTTGGCAAACAGTTTGTGTATCCTCAATATGTCAAAGACCTCTTTTACATGCTGCAAATGGTCTTCTTTATTCTTGCTATAGATCAAAATGTCATCAAAGAATACCAAAACTGTTTTAAAGAGCAATGGCTGAAGTATCTTATTCATGAGAGACTGGAATGTGGCTGGAGCATTTGATAACCCAAAAGGCATAACCATAAACTGATAAAGACCCCTCTCCGTCCTGAAGGCTGTTTTGAATTCATCCCCTTCCTTCATGCGTATTTGATGATATCCCGATCTCAAGTCAATTTTGGAGAACACCTTGGCATCTTTCAATTCATCTAAGAGATCATCTATTCTAGGTATTGGATACCTATTCTTGATAGTGACCTTGTTGAGATCGCGGTAATCAATGCACATTCGAAAGGAGCCATCTTTCTTCTTCACAAGAAGGACTGGAGAAGCAAAAGGTGATTGGCTTGCCTTAATGAGACCCATTTCCAAAAGCTCTTTGACTTGGCGTTCTACCTCTTCTCTTTCCACTTTAGAGAGGCGATATGGTGGTTTGTTGATGGGCTTTGTATTGGGCAGCAAGTCAATGGGATGATCCACTTCTCTTTTGGGAGGAAGAGAGGTAGGTGGTTGAAAAATATCATCATATTCTTTCAGCAATTTACAAAGACATGGGTCCATATTGTTGGTAGGAGAAGAGGGCTGATCCTCTTCAATCTTGGAAAGAAGAATGGTGAACATACATGCCTTTGCATTTATCTCTTTCTTAACCTTCTTGGGGCTGATCATCTCCATTCTTTTCTTTTCAGCTCCATGTAGTGTTACTTGTTGTCCACACCATTTAAACTCCATTTCCATGTTGTTGAGATCCATGGTAAATCTGCCCAAAGATTTCAGCCAGTTGCAGCCAAGTATTATATCAATGGGACCCATTTCTAATGCAATTAGGCTCACCGATGTAGTGCACAATGGTACATTTGGACAGCATTGATTGCTCTTCTCAAAATTTCCATTTGCCACTTGGATTTTGAGTGATGTAGGCATTTCATGCGTATTCAATTTCAGCCCATTGAGTGACTTAGCATTAATGAAGCTATGTGTACTTCCCATATCTATGAGTATATGAGCGGTCCTTCCCTTGATTTGTCCTTAAAGGCGTAGGGTATTATCCCCTCTTGAACCACTCCATGCATCACTTGATATGGCACATAGCGATGGATGTAAATCAGTCCATGAATCATCCAAATAATGACCGCCCGGGTCGAAAGGAAACCCATCCATCGGATCATAGAACTCATCATGGACATTCTCTTCATTTTCATGCACCTCTTCTTGAGTTGTTGTGACATCAAGCTGAGCCAAGCTTCCTTCAATAGATTCAACATCGGAATCATCCTTGATGATCATGCTAATCTTCATATTTTTGGCCTTGCATTTGGACTTATGATCGGGTGACCATTTCTCTCCACATTTGTAGCATAGTCCTTTAGCATACATATCTTTGAGCTTGTCATTCGATACATGTTTGCCTTGAGTTGGGGCTGAAGTTTTGGCACTTATATCAGTTCTCTTTCCATCAAATCTATTTTCAGCATTAGGTCTGAAATTAGTGCTTTGTCTTGACCCAAAAACAGTAGGAAAAGTGGGTATCTTGCTGTAGGTATTGCTAAAAGTATTTGATGGCTTCCCAATATGCTGAAAATCAGTTTTAGCATGCCCATAATGGCCTGATGTCCTTGGGAACTACGTAGGCTGAAAAGAATGCCCTGTTTTTGGCTGAAAACCCTTGTATTTCTGTCCATAACGTTCAGCCAATTGAATGGCAGCTTGTAGGGATGTAGGATTCATGGCTCCAACTTCAAAAGAAAGAATAGGTTCCAAACCAAATATGTATTTATTCAACTTGGCACTATCGGAGACCCCATGAACATACATCGAGAGGTTCAAAAACTGATTTGAGTACTCTCTAACCGAGAGACCACGTTGCTCAAGTGCATACCACTTTTTCTCTAACCGCTCTTTTTCAATAGGGGAAACAAAGACTTCAATCATAGCATTTTTCAATGCATCCCAAGACAATAAGTCATGTCCCATCCTTGCCATATATCTCCACCAAGTGTGAGCATAGCCTTCTAGATGAAGGGCTGCAAATTTTACTTTGGCATTCTCGGGCCTTGGGTAAAGGGAAAAATACATCTCTAACTTGTCAAACCACTCCTCCAACTCCGTGGGTGAAGGGTTCTCTCCCTTGAAGTTTGAGATAATTATTTTCTCCTTGTACTCTCTCTCGTATTGAGGAGGTTGTCCATTAGGGTGCTGCTGCCCACTATGGTGTTGTGGCCCAAAAGAATTGCCAAAAGGTCCTTGCCTAGGATATTCATTATTTCCATGCCCTTGTGCATAAGGAGTTTGCTGTCCATAATGCATACCATGACTTTGTGGCTAGAAACAATGTCCTTGAGGCTGAAAGTATGTGTTGCTCACATTGGGAGGTTGTCCATGCATAGGTGAGTTGAAAGGTGGTTGCTGCCCATTATTTTGCTGATTCCAACCATGATTTAACATGGGACTTGGCCTATTGGGCTGCACTTGAGTAGAGAAATTATGTTGTGGCTGTCCAAAAGCATTTGGGGCTGAATTCACATGTCCATGTGGCTGCCCATAAGAGTTTGGGGCTGAATTAACATGCCCTTGCTCATAGCCACCAACATTTGCTTGAGGGTGAAATTGCTTGTAGAAAGAGTTGCACCCATGGATGTCTTCATCATGCTTTGAGTTTGTTTGCACTCTTTCTTGAAGATCCTGCCCATGTGGCTGAAAGTGACCCTTTTGTTGATGGAATTGTGGCTGAAGTGAAGTGGGATGAACAAAATCCTTAGCTTTAGATGACTCTCCAACTTCAAATTGACCTACCACCTTAGGAGTAGGTGGTTTAGGTGGTTCTTCAGCCCTATGAGGATGTGGGACATTAAAACCAGCTGTAGGCAACATTTTCTCACCAAGAAGAGCTACAAGCTTGTCAATACCCAACCTCATACCCTCGAAACCTGATTTCATATCCTTTATGTCATTTGACAATTGTTGAAAACTGTTTGAATTCATTGAGATATGAGATGTCTCTATGGGTTGATTGGTAGGGGAGTCGGTGGAACTTGCATCGACCTCTTCGTTCTCATAATGCATTCGGTAAATGGCATCTTGAGAAGTGTCATGTTCACCCCTTTCCTGTTGATGTTCATCCCTTTCCTGTTGATATTCCTTCAATTCTTCATTGATAGTATCCAAAACAGGGTCTCTCTTCTTATTCCTAGCCATGGGTTGATTTCTGTCCTGAATTTCCTGCAATAGAAAAACTTGATTATCTTCACTTCTAGAGCTCCAAATTACGAGGTCTTTGGCTCTGTTCAAAGCTTGAAGAGCCCTCTATCCAACGATCTATCAAGTGCAGAAAATGGATGAGTACAGAAATTTCTGTAAGGGATTTTCTATTGCTGTCTGAAAATTCCCGCAGGCAGTGAATACCCTGTTCTAGTCAATTAATGGCTTGTACCATCAATACCAAGCATGTACCAACTTCATATCCCTGTAGGAGAGTCTCATACGTCTGCCCATACTGAAAATGACCTCTGTAACCAGTAAAATGGCTGTCTAACTCAATGTAGACTGCAATCTTTAATGAGGGTATGTATACATACTCTGTCCCAAACTTTAATGCTGAACCATAGTGTCTTTACCATAGGATGCATACATTTTACTGTAGCCCTATGCCTTTATGCATTTGCCATACATTCATGAGTACCATACATTTGCCAATATCTCAAGAACTCACTGCCCATAAACTCATGATGTAGGCTGATTTCAAGTACCTTTGAGATTTGTACCTGCACCTAAATTTGAAAATGCGTGGGATCCGAGACCCGAGGGGTTTGCAAAGTTCCCTCTCGAGCCGGGTTGTGCTCCCCTTCAGGGTCCTCGTCGGTAGGGGAGGGTCACCTCTCTTTTGTCCTACCGACTTGCTCGGCATCCACTTTTCCTCGTGGGCATGTACATGGCAAGTGAATTCTAGCTCTAAAAATCAGTATGATACGCATGGAATAGGAAAGAAATGCAATTACCTTTCATTTGCCCTTTCATGGTATGCAAGATTGGAATTGAAAAGGCTGAAATGTAAATGAGAAATGGAGAGGTATTTACCTCAGCAGTGACTCACTGCTTACAAAGCTTTTCTCACTTACCAATTGGGTAATGATTTTCTTATGATCAAGAGGCAAAATAGGCAATCAATTTCATGTCAGGGTTAGGCAATAAAGATTGAGTAATGAAGCTCAAGAAATTACTGATTTCAGTGAATGAAAGTAGATGGGTAATGCTCATTCATTATGGAAGAGTTTGAGACATTTAGAGATGGCCATTTCAGTAAATTGAAGAGGTTTAGTAAAGACAATGCCTGACATAACCTATAGGCTTCATGTAATGCATTAGGCTATGAATGAAAGCTTCATTAATCCTCTTATTTCTCTTCAACAATTGGAAATGAGATCAGCAATTGGATGTAAAGAGAAATTAAGAGTGATTAGAGTACCTCATTTGATTGATTGGAGAAGAGCATTGATGATGGAATGACCTTCAATCCATAATGCTTGACATAGGTGAGTTGAGCTTGATAATCCTACTAAAATCAGTCCAAGAGATCTTCAATCTTCAAGAATAATCCCTTCCTTGAAAAGCTTCAGCTTCATTAATCCCATGAAAGCTCCATGACTCCATGAATGCTCCAAATGAGGGTTGATGAAGACCGATTACCTTCTCTACTTGAAGTAAGTTGCAATAGGTAATAGAGAGGGCTTCAATGTGTCCAAGAGATCCCGAAATTTGAGAGGGAATGCCAAAATTTAATGGCATAAAAGCTTCATGCTGTCCATTGAATACCTAGACCTCCATTGGCTTCAATCTCCTTCAATGTCGGTCCAATGTTGATGGATTCTTGAGGGGAAATGGTTGAGGAAGCTTCAGAGATGCTTTGCCCACAAAAGCCCCATGATTTGCTTTAAAAATTTTAGGAATCTTTGATGCTGTCCCAAACTGTTATGCATAGGGTTTGCAATCTCCATATCCATGCTCCATCAAAGCTTCAAGCTTCAAGATCAATCAATGTTGGTACTAGGATGTATGTAGAAGCCTCAGGGGGTATAATAGAGCAAAAACCCTTTGATCTTGATGAAGAAATTTGAGAAATTTTAGTGCTGTCCAAAACTGTCATAAAGCTCCATACCTAGGGTTTGAGAAAGCTCCCATCTTTCAAAAGAGTGAAAGATCAAGTAGAAGATGATGTATACTCCATAGTTGCACTCCATTTGATCATCCCATGAAGAGTATAACCTCTGATTGCCTCACGTTTTGTTGATCAAGAGGGGGGGGGCTGTAAAAACAGCGCAAACTACTGCAGGACGTCTTCTTACAGCACGTGATGAAAACGTGGTGGCTATGAAGCATATGGGTATTCAATGAGTAGCTCAAGACTCATACAACATTCTTACATAAGCCATTTGAGCACTAGAGGTCATGGGAAGAAGATCTGAGAAGAAATGTCCATGGCAGTTTGTAGGGAAGCTTGAAGGAATGAGGAAAGAGAAGAAGAAACCTTTCCTTCTCAAAAGTAACCACAGTTAAAGTGTCCTGTAACCATTAGTTTGTCCACTTACCCCAATTTTTGGCTCAAATCTTGATCACGTCCTACTATTTTGGCTGGAGCCCTCCATTTCTTCCATTATTAATGCCAAGAATCACCATCTTCATCCCTGTTTGTAGCAGACTTTCACATGTAACTCCAGTTTGAAGCCTTCATGTCCTGTCAAGTCCTGTCACTCAAATTCCTAACTATGGTTTGCTCTCTCTAGCCTAGGAAACTGAATCTAGTACTTGAAAATGACTTCTGCAAGGATCTAAGCTACAGCTCTGATACCAATGTAAGAAAGCAATCAACCATGGAATGAAATCTAACTGAAATTGAAAATTAACTAAGCTACAACAAAGAATTAACAAATCTATTGCACCAAGACATCCTCATCATGTATTAATGGTTGGGAGTTCAAGAATACATGACGGCCATGGCTGAGTGCTTCAAAGGCTAAGAAGAAGCTAACTCCAAGAAATGGTAAAGCCAAGATTATTGAATGATCCAGAGATGTCTTGCCTTTGGCCTCTAGTCCCTTTTTATTCTAACCCTCTTCCAAACTTAAGGGTTGTTCACACATGTACACATAGGCTAGGGCTAAATTTACAAAGGTTGGAATTAATCCAAGGTGCAAATATTAATGTTTTATTTTTCCTTCATGACAATTGTAGTCTGCAGACTATCACTCACTGTCTCTCTCACACAAGCTCTCTCTCTCTCTCAATCTCCCTGAGTGCAAATGAGCTCTCTCTCCCCCTTATTCCACCTTTTGTGTTCTCTCTTTCTCCCCTTACCTCTGTTTTTTTTCTTTCTTGATATGCAAAATCTAATTCCTTTCTTCCTCCATTTCCCTAATTTCTAGTTATCCAAAGAGTTATCTTTTCCTCATTTTTCCTTATTTCCCAAACCTAGTGTCTCAAATCTATTGGGGGTAAAGGTGCCTCTGCCTAGCCGCCCATGTATTACTACACTGATAGTCACTGCCACTGCACACTGCAGGTGGCGGGCGCCCATCACCGTCACTTTATTCTTTATTCTTTTAGTGTTAGTTTGAATAAAGGAAGGCCCGGTCACACATTGTGACTGTTGGAGTTCCCATTTCTAGTCTCTCCCTTTCTTGCTCTTGCTCTCCTGCCATAGCTCTTGAGTCCACCCATCGATCCGTCGCTCCCTTTCAACTGGTATCAGAGCTTTGCTTTCTGACTCTTGATCTTGGTTCATGGCATTCTCAGCATCCCATCGACTCCCTTCTTGCATTGGGTCTCCTTTCTGGTAGCCATATCCGACTCCTTCGAGCTCCTGTCACTCCTCGGCTTCCCAAGCACCTTCTCGGCATTGTTGGACACCTTTAGGGCATTACATGAGAGGTATTTGATCATTTTCTTCAGGGTTTACTTTAGTTCTTAGGTCTCACATGCTGTAAACAAGTTGTAGGCAGCCATAGCTCACACCTCTTGGAGCTTTCTTCACCTGGATCTTGCTTCCAGCCTTGGTGAGGCTTGCTGAGGCTTGGTCTAGGCCTTCTTTGGCCCTCATTTGTGTCCCCTTTGGGCCCCATTGTTGACACATGGGATAGTAGACCCCCCAGCCAGCTCATGTTTTTTTTTTTGCGCCTGTTTCAAAATCTGGCCCAAAAATCGCTCTTTTTGTCATATCTCGGGCATTCGGAACCCGATTCAGGCAAGGTAAGAGTCTAAGTTGGGGTTTTGGCATTGCTCCGGACGCGATGGTGATGTCAGATTTGCCAAATTCTAATGACAGAATCTTCTGCAACAGATTTCAGGTCTGAGACAGCATGTATTTGTACGCCTATGCTTGTTTGGGCATGACTACATAACCGGTTTGATGCCTATTGCATCCCAATTGATTGGGGGATTGAAGCTACATGTAATGCTATGATTTTTGCCTGATTTTGGGGCTGGAAATACACAATTTATAACAATAAATGCATGCTGAATACTCTTGGGCTGAAGCTATCTTTCATGCTTTGACATATGCCTATTGGTTCCGGATGTATGTCTTGGGTTATGCTATGATGTATTGATCATCGAGGGATGACTTTGAGCTTGTCATTGAATCCAGATGCTTTTGGAAACTTGAGCTTATTTCAGCCCGCACTTATTGACATTGGTATATGCTTTGACAGTGATGCTTCTTGGGTTTATGCATACCCATTGCCTACGGCTTGATGCTCATGTCAAGATTGATTACCCTATGCATATGTTGAGCTTGAGTGCTCATTGAAGCTCCACCTTGGATGCATTTTGGATTCTCTAGAGTAGTCTTGGATGTTACTTGGCTTGTCAGAGTTTGGACTAAGATGTATTTGATGTCTTACATGCTTACGGATGCTACATACGATTGCTCTACCACCTACATGTTCGAGATATGCTATTGATATATTGTCTTGGACTTATGTCATTGGCACTGTGTCTTGCCTTGGCTTGAGCTCTTGAGCTCGTACATACAACTTTTGTGCCAATGGGAGCATTCTTGAATGCTTATCAGACATTGAGCAGGCGGTACTTTTATGCATTGAGCCGTTACATGCTATTGAGCAGTTACAGACACTTGAGACTTTGGGACTTCTTACCTTTTGGGATGATATATCATATGTCTTGGTTCACTGTATGCTTATGAGCTAAGTCTCAGTTTTGGATCCGTATCTTTGTGAACTGACACCTACTTGTATCAAGTTTTGGTAGTGGCAAGAACACTTTGCTCCGTTGACTGGGGATGTGCCTACTCACTGGCAGATGTTTGTATGACATACTTGGGTGTTGGATTCATGCTTATCGACCGTCATATGCTTATGCTATGCCTGCATGATGCCGGCTTTGGTCTTGGCAATATCTGATTGCCTTGGGATTCGATTTTGGCACTGTTAGCTCTCTTTTACTGAAATCTGAAATTTATTATAGCAAGCATATATGTATGGACTAACATGGATTTTTCATACTGAAACACTCTAAAATCATGTACTTTCACTAGTACTTGGTGGGCAGCAACTTTGGTTCCACTTTCCTTGCCATTTTCCCTCAATTTTGGTGATTTTTTAGTCATTTTCTACAGTAAACAGCAAGCAGTTTTGAACTGTCTACAGTCTTCCAGCCTGCATTATGGCGAGTTCATCCACTGATCATGCTATTTTCAACATCACTAAGCTTGATGGTACAAATTACTCTTATTAGAAGAGCCAGATTTGGCAGGTGTTGGTGCAGAAATCGCAGATCAAACCTTTGAGGTTAAGCGGGCATCCGCCTGCAACTATGCCAAATGAGGAATGGCTTGAGCTTGATGAGTTATGCAAGTCCACTATTGTATTGTCTCTCACAGAACAGGTTCACTACAATGTATTTGAGGAAGAATAGAGTGCATGGCAGTTGTGGGATAAAATCAAGAATCTCTATGACAAGAAAAGTCCAGCGAGTCAAATGTATTGGCTGAAGCAGCTTATGGATCTGCGCATGAAGGAGAATGTGACTATGTCTGCTCACTTGAGCCAATTCCATGCTATACTCAAGAACTTGACCTCGCAGGACATTACTTTTGCAGAGGATGTCACTCCTCTTTTCTTGATTAGTACTCTTAATAAGCCATGGGATGTATTCCGCACTGCATTATATGCCTCTACTGCTACCTCAAAATTATCTGATGTTGAGAGTGCTCTTCTGCAAGAAGAGGTTAATCGTAAGAATTTGGATGCCTCTCGTGTGTCGCATGCTATGACAGTTAGAGGCAGGAATGATGGCTATGGCTTAAGCATGGCAGTGGCAGTGGCAGTGGCCGTGGACGGGATTCTCAAAAATCTCGGTTCAAGTCTCGTGGGAAGTCACGTAGAAAATCTCGTGGCAGGAATGCAGATGTTACTTATCACCATTGTGAGAAAAAGAGCCATATTAGGCCACAATGACATGAATTGCGCAATGAAAGGCGCAAAGATAAGGGGAAAGACAAAGTGCAGGATAAGTCTTCTGATCGCAGCATAGTACCTGCAAAGTCCAATGTTAAAATTGAAGAGATCAATGTTATGCAGCCTGAGAATGTTGATGATGATGATTATATCCTAGCAGCTTCTTCTAGTGCTTTGCAGATGACAGAGATACACTCTATGTATGCACAGTGTTGGCTCTTGGACTCAGGTGCGTCCTTTCATGTAACACCTTGCCGAGAGTGGTTTCATTCATACTGTACTGTTTCAGGTTCTGTGTGCTTGGGTGATGACAGCTCTCGTGATATTGTGGGCATTGGTGATGTTAGGCTGCAATTTCCTTCTGGCAGGCAGTTTTGTTATGCAAGATGTACATCATGTACCTGCTTTGACACACAGTCTTATGTCAGCTAGATAGCTTGATGATGCAGGTTATCATGTATCTTTTGGAGACTCTGCATGGAAGATCACTCGTGGCAAACTTGTGATTGCCAGAGGTGCCAAGGCTGGCAGTCTCTACCCCTTGATTGTATCAGCTTCTTCCCTTGATCATGTTTTGTCTGTGGATTCTATCCCACATGTATCTCTTTGGCATGCCCATTTGGGCCATATGTCTTTGAAGAGAATGAAAATGCTTTCTGGTTTGCAGTACTTACCGCCCCTTGATTATGCATGTTTTGATTCATGTGAGCATTGTCTTTATGGCAGGCAGACTAGGTCTATGCATAAGAAGTCTGGTAGGCCACGCATGAGTGAGCCCTTGGCATTAGTACATTCGGATGTCTGTGGGCCCATGCCTTGTCAGTCTATGGGTGGTGCAAAGTATTTTGTTACGTTCATAGATGATTTTTCACGAAAAGTTTAGGCTTATCCCATTAAGCTAAAATCCGATGTCTTGGCTGTGTTTCAGAGATGGCTTGCATTGGTTGAGAACCAATCTGGGTATAGGCTAAAATGCCTAAGGACAAATAATGGGGGTGAGTATGTCTCATGTGCTTTTGAGTAGTTATGTGATGAGAGGGGTATTAAGCATCAGTTGACCACCCCCTACACCCCCTAGAATGGTTTGGCTGAGCAGATGAATAGAACCATCCAGGAGCGTGTACGCAATATGCTTAGTCATGCAGGCCTACCACAGAGCTTTTGGGCTGAGGCAGTTAGTACAGATGTGCATGTCATAAACAGATCACCTTCTAGTGGTTTGGATTTCTAGGTTGCAGAGGAGGTATGGACTGGAAAACCCCCCTCTTATGCGCATCTCCATGTCTTTGGATGTGAGGCATTTTGCCATGTGCCCAGGGACAAGAGAAGTAAGCTGGATCCCAAGAGTATCAAATGCATTTTCCTTCGTTATGGGGATGCAGGCGAGATGGGTTACCGTCTCTGGGATCCGCACGCGCGGAAAGTCATCCGCAGTCATGATGTAGTCTTCCATGAAGACTAGATGCATAGGCAGCCTGAGAGAGTTGTTGAGATCCGCACGGTCATATTTCAAGAGGATTCGAGAGCTCCCGCATAGCCAGTTGGACATCCTACAACTGCAGTAGATGCTCATGGTCAGGGCATTGGACAGGCAGCTAGGCAGGCAGCAGAGCCTGCCATGAGATGGTCTACTAGAGACAGACATCCACCAGATAGATTTCAACCCCCGATGTATTATGTATTGGTTACAAATGCAGAAGAGCCTTTCACTTATGATGAGGCTATGCGCAGGGGTGATAGTCACTCCTGGGAGAGGGCTATGCAGTCTGAGATAGATTCCCTGCATAAGAATGAAACTTGGGATTTGGTTTCCTTGCCTACGGGCAAGAAGGTTTTGCCATGCAAGTGGTTATACAAGCTAAAAAGTACCCCTAGACACCCCAAGCCGGCATACAAGGCTAGATTGGTAACAAAGGGTTTTAAGCATGAGCATGGTGTGGACTTTGATGAGGTCTTTTCTCCTGTGGTTAAGATGACCACCCTGCGCTTAGTCTTGGCTTTGGTTGCTCAGCTTGACTTGGATTTATACCAGATGGATGTCAAGACGGCTTTCTTACATGGGGACTTGCATGATGAGATTTATATGGAGCAGCCTAAGGGCTTTGCAGAACCTAGCAGGCAGCACCTAGTGTGCAAATTGAAGAAAAGTCTTTATGGCTTGAAACAGGCACCTAGGGAGTGGTATCATAAGTTTGATGCCTTTATACAGTCACACGGCTATAGTAGGAGTGCTATGGATCCGTGTCTTTACACAAAGAAAGCCCGTGATGGTTCTTTATTGATTTTGGTACTCTATGTGGATGATATGCTGATAGCAGGGAAAGCTCATGATGAGCTAGATGCTCTTAAGGCTCAGCTCAAGAAGAGCTTTGAGATGAAAGATCTAGGACATACCGCTCACATACTTGGTATGCGCATTAGACGCAACAGGCATCAGGGACTCCTCTACTTGTCACAAAGGGAGTACATTCATAAAGTCCTTGAGCGCTTCCACATGCAGGACGTAAGCCTATTGGCTGTCCATTTCCTTCTTATGTAAAGGTATCATAGGCTGATTGTCTACAGATAGAAGAGCAGAAGGCCGAGATGGCAAAGATTCCATATGCATGTCTTATATATGCCATGATAGCCACTCGTCTAGATATTGCCTTTGCAGTTGGTGTTGTGGCACGCTATATGGCTACACCTGGCAAGAAGCATTGGGATGCTGTGACGGGTATCATGAGGTACCCGAAGGGCACTGCATATATGTGCATATGCTATGGCAGCCACGATACAGGAGTCGTGGGGTACACTGACTCTGATTATGCATGACATGCAGATAGTAGGAAGTCCACTTCTGGCTACGTATTCACCTATGCTGGAGGTGCTGTTTCTTGGATGTCCAGGGTGCAGAAATGCACGGCCCTTTCTACTACAGAGGTCGAGTATGTTGCAGCCACTGAGGCTTGCAAGGAGGCCATTTGGTTGGGTCGTTTAGTTGCTGACCTTGGTATTGATGCTATCCCTACACTGCATTCGGATTCTTTGAGTGCTATTTAGTTAGCCAAGAATCCGACCAAGAATCCAGTCTTCCATGCGAAGACGAAACACATTGAGGTGAGGTATCACTTCATACGTGGGGTCATTGAGGACAAGTCTATTGATCTTGTCAAGATCTCGATTGATGAGAATCCTACAAATCTGCTCACGAAAAGCCTCTCTACAGAGCAGCTTTGCCTTCCTCAGGAGGTTGATGGGCGTGGGATGAGATGACGTCTTTCCTCATCCTATCGTACATGTGTACATGTTGTACTATCTTTTTTTTTTCTTCTTTTCACTCCTCACTGGGGCAGATTCGCCTTTAAGTGGGAGGTTGTTGGGGGTAAAGGTGCCTCTACCTAGCCGCTCGTGTATTACTACACTGACAGTCACCGCCACTGCACACTGCAGGTGGCGAGCGCCCATCATCGTCACTTTATTCTTTATTCTTTTAGTGACAGTTTGAATAAATGAAGGCCTGGTCACACATTGTGACTGTTGGAGTTCCCATTTCTAGTCTCCCCCTTTCTTGCTCTTGCTCTCCCGCCATAGCTCTCGAGTCCAACCTTCGATCCGTCGCTCCCTTTCAAAATCTGATACAGAATACACAACTCCTATTCTAACCAATGTACATAAAGCTTCCTACACCTAAACTAATCCGCAAAAGAGATCTAATAGTCTCTGACTTCCTTGCTTCCTACCTAAAACCAAGTGTCATTTCAGAGTTGAACTCCTACCTTGTAGCTTGATTGGAAGCATGCAAGCACTCAAAGCTTAAATTCATTGGTCTCACCAATGAAACCAAAATGTGGGAGTCTCTCGCTTGACTACCAAGTCCCACCGATTGCTTATTGTTTTAAGCATTTCAAGCCAAGTGCAATGGCTACCTCTCACATACTCATGTGCGCTCTCACACCTACGAGTGTAGTGAGCTTGCCTCCATGCTCAATTGAGTTGCCTCCTCCCTCTAGCACTTCGGTAGCTCCATGATCCAAGTGCAAAGCTCAAGCAAGCTTGGTCCTCAAGATCCAAGCTCTATGCTCCATTGCCGTGTGTGGGACAAGAGAAGAGAAGAGAATATAATAAGAGAAGAACAGAGGAGAAGATAGAGAGCTTCTCCACCATAGTTCCTCACCCACACACACTCACTCTCTCAAGCACAAGCTCAAGCAAGCAAGAATAAGAAGAAGAAGAGAAGAGAAAGTTTTGGCCACACATAAGAATGATATTCTCCATTCCCTTTTTGCCTTTTTATACATACCCTCCTCGTCTTTGGATATCCATCCCTTTTTACATGACTGTCTGTTTTAGCCAAGGACTTGTTTTCTTATTTCTTCTCTCTTTTCACGTTCCTTCGCTCGTGCCCATCTATATTTACAAATTGCATAGGAGGGATCTTGGCACTCTTTTACAAAATGAATTACAATGCACCCAACACTTTTTTTGCTAGAATATTCAGTGCCTTTTGCATTAAGGCTTTTCCTACATTTTTCTGAGCTTGCCTTTCTTTTCCTCTTTTCTCGCCTTGGGTTGTCTTCCATTTCTGACTTTTTGGGGCCTTTCTATCTTGGGCTTTCTTTTGGGCTCTAGCATTCCTTGGGCTTGCTTCCTTTTGGGTTGTAACAGCTGCCACACACTAGTTTAAACTTGTGTAGACCCTACAATCTACTACCTCAGAAATGCACGGGAGTAGATGGTTAAAAAAGCATTTGCAAAATGAAAGGGAGAGTGAGAGATGGCTATAGAGTTGCCGCATGGTAGAACTTACCAAAGTTGAGCTAGTAGCTCTATATTTAGTGATGCTAGCTTTGCTTGGTGGAGTCACGTTTTTCCAAGAGCACAAGTCAAGCACCTTAGCCACACACCTTGTAACTAGACTCCAAGGACATGTACAAGTCAAATGGACCTAGGTGTGGCCTAGGCCTAAGGCAAGTTTCACATTTGTTTGAATAACTTTGGTATACAATATCATATGTTGAGGTGTCGCAGAGGGAGTTATGGAAAAAGCTATTTGAGAGACACTACAAGGGAATGGGGCAATAGCGACGCCGATTAGCGACGGCGGATATCGGCGTCGCTATATGCGTCGCAATTGGCGTCGCTATATGCGTCGCTATTTGTGTCGCATTTGCGACGCAAATAGCGACGCATATAACGACGCCAATTGCGACGCCGCAGGGAAAAAAAGCGCGGCCGAAACCAGAGCGCCGTTTTCATTTTGTTTTCTTCGCCTTTTGAGAGCGAGAGCGAGGGAGAGAGCCAAGGCTTTGTGAGAGAAGAGGAAGAAGAGACTTGCCGCCGCCGCCGCCGCCGCCACCGTCGTTGTTCGTGAAGGAGAGGAGGAGCCCTCGTCGCAAAGAGAAGCCGCCCACGCTCGCCATATCTCATTGGTGAGTCTCCCTCTCTCTTTCTTTTACTTGTTGAAGGTTTAAATCGTTCTCTTTTGTTTGTTTAGGAGAGGAAATGAAAGAGAAGGAGAGGGAGAGGGAGAGAGAGGGAGAGAAAGAGAGGGAGAGTGCATTCTCTCTCTCTCTCCCTTTTGCTTGTTTAATGTTTAAATTGCTTTCTTCTTTGCTTGTTTAGGAGAGAAAACGAGAGAGTAAGAGAGAAAGAGAGGGAGAGGGAGAGGGAGAGGGAGAGGGAAAGAAAGAGAAAGAGAAATAGAGGGAGAGGGAGAGGGAGGGGGAGGAAATAGGAGAGGGAGAGAAAGAGAAAGAGAGGGAGAAGGAGGGAGAGTGCATTCTCTCTCTCCCTCCCTCTCCCTTTTGCTTGTTTAATGTTTGAATCACTTTATTTTTTGCTTGTTTAGGAGAGGAAATGAGAGAGAAAGAGAGTGAGAGGGAGAGGAAGGGAAAGGAAATGAGAGAGGGATAGAAAGAGAAAGAGAGGGAGAGTGCATTGTATCTCTCCCTCTCCCTTTTGCTTGGAGGATGTTTAAATCACTTTATTTTTTGCTTGTTTAGGAAATGAGAGAGAAAGAGAGATAGAGAGGGAGAGGGAGAAAAAGAGAAAGAGAGGGAGAGGGAGAGGAAGAGGGAGAGGGAGGGGGAGGGGAAGGAAATGAGAGAGGGAGAGAAAGAGGGAGGGGGAGGGAGAGGGAGAGGGAGAAAGAGGGAGGGAGAGGGAGAGGGAGGGGGAGGGAGGAAATGAGAGAGGGAGAGAAAGAGAACGAGAGGGAGAGGGAGAGGGTGAGAGAAAGAGAGGAAGAGAGGGAGAGAGAGAGAAAGAGAGGGAGAGGGAAGGAAAGGAAATTTAAGATAATATACGTATTGATAATGGTATGTAATGTGCTTTGCATACGGCCACGTACTTCATCAAAATGAACCCAAAATTATTGTTATAGAAGAAGAAACCCTTAAATTGAGTATAGGATAATTTCTCTCAGGTCTTATGACTATGAGTAGAATTGATTGAAATAAATTTTATTACTATAGTTATAAAATTTCATAGATGGCGCGCATTAATTTTAAAATGGATTACTTATACTCAAAGCCGAGATATAACAAAAAATTATCTACCAGGACAAACAAATCGTTGAGCATGATACAAGGCCGAGATATAACATCGGAAAATCTCTCGACTACTATATACAATGCAAGGTTTATGGTCAACTTGCAACTTGACGTACATCTCCATAAAGCTATCCATTTAAGCCTTGTTTGATGTAATGTAGATAAGATGGCAAACGAAGAAGGTCCTATTGTTCAAGACCGCGAGTCGTATCTTAATCAGCGTGTCCCATGTCCTTGCTCTCAATGCAAGTTGGCAATTAGACGAAAACGCCGATTGTCTATAGAACACGTACGACGATTTGGCGAGTTTCAATCTGAGATCATTGATCAGGCGATTGCAGACTTTCAGCAAACGGTAATTTGAAGTTAGCATTTTTCATGCATTGTACTCTCAAGCTAATTGAAAACCATACACAATAAGATTGGGTCTTGTTGGTAAATTTTGTATCCAGGGGGGTGATGTCTCGACCCAAGGGGGACTGCACCCTTTGCGGCCAATTAGAAGAGTTCATGGACGTGCGATGGATGGATTGCAGGAGCCAATCGACCACTCGCAAGGCCCATCTATACCGTCAATGCGACGGATGGAGTGCAACGAATATCAGCAAATTCGCGCGCATGGAGCCACATTGACTCTACCTTCCCAGGCTTTGCGCGAGAGCCAAGAAATCTTCGGCTCGATCTCGCCAAGGATGGTGTGAACCCATTCGGTCTGCGCTCGACTTCTTACAGTGTGTGGCCTATAGTGCTTGTCAACTACAACATTCCTCCATGGCTTTCTACAAAGAAAGGACATCTCATCCTTAGCTTGCTCGTCCCGGGCCGCTACAAAGTAAAAAATATGGACGTGTATCTTCGTCCATTAGTCGATGAGCTTAAGATTTTGTGGGAGGAGGGGGTCACGGTGCAAGATATGAGCAGGCGCGATGGTCGGCGGTCAGCCAACATTCGAGCCATTCTCATGTGGACGATGCATGACTTTCCGGGATTGGGAGAGTGCTCAGGTGAGCAGACCTTTGTTCTCGCCGGTAATATCTATATTTTATTTCATTCAATCAAGTATTCACTAGGTCGTGGATCGCCTTACAGGTCTCGTTACCTCAGGTTATCATGCATGTCCATTGTGTGGGCCACAGTTAGACTCCCGAAGGTCACGAACCATGAAGAAGATGGTATATCAAGGACACGCCGCTTTCTTGCCGGAGGATCATGAACTCAGGGAAGGTTTTCTTGGACGACCTCCAGCACGTATGAACGCTGCAAGCTGGTATGAGCTGAAAATGGTAAACCCGGATTCACATCCAAATGGAATGCGGCGATTCTCAGTTTTCTACGAGTTGCCATATTGGACCCACTTACAGGTCAACCACTTGTTGGATCCCATGCATATTTTCAAAAATGTGGGCAGCTTGCTATGGGACCACATCACAGGAAAGAGAGACACTATAGGGTCACGAATGGATTTAAAGGAGGTAGGTAAGATGGAGGCGCTTTGGCCGCAGTCGAGTGTTGAAGGGGGAGTACAGCTTCCTCGCGCTCCCTGGGTTTTGTCTACCAAAGAAGAGCGCATTGTGAAGCAAGTAATCAAGTCTATCCGCACTCCGACGGGTATGATGCGTTCTCTCAGGTCTGCATTTTCTAAAGATGACCAGATTTCTGGGCTAAAATCCCATGATTGGCATAAGATATGTCAGGTTTGTGAACAGAATGGATTTTAATTAGCGTGGACATTTTGAAATTTGAAAAGTGACCATTATTCTTAATGCTTTCTCATTTGTGGCAGTTTGTCCTACCGATCGCGATCGCGGGATGCCTAACTCCAGAAATTCGCCAGGCCATTTACAAGCTGTCGACTTTGGTGCAATGGATCTCACAGAAAGAGATTAAGATGTCCTCTATTGAATCCGCAAGGCGGGGAGCAGTTGAGACGGTCTGTCTCTTTGAGAAATACCTGCCCACTAGCATGCTCACGATACAAGTTCACCTTCTTGTGCATCTTTGGATGAAGTGGAGATTGATGGACCTGTCCATACGCGATGGATGTTCTTCCTGGAGCGCTTCATGAAAACCCTGAAAGGCTTTGTGCAACAACGAGATCGTCCGGAAGGTAGCATGGCGGAAGGTTGGTTGGTGTCAGAGGCGTTAGTGCATATCTCACAATGGCTACCAACGGTGGAACCAGACAATGAAATGCTATGAACGCTGAAGGACGATGACAGGCTGACTGGAGATGTGGTGGTTGGAAATGGGGTAGAAAAAAGAATGGATGCCTCAATGGAAGAGAAGGTGAATCGCTTTTGTATGTTGCACCATGCCTCCATGGAGACGTGGCTCGCCAAGTACCAGATTGCAAGGCAAGATCGAGAGGAAGCACGAGCTGAATTCCGACGCAGTACGCGTCACCGACCGATTCGATATCCCGAAGGCATGGAGGAGATGCCGCGGTTTATGTCAACATGATGGTTGCATGGAGCCTTGACCGCAGCATCCAGCGAAGGAACAGAGGTCTCAATGGAGGAGTGGGAGTTCTCGAGGGGATGTAGTCCAAAGGTAATGAGGGGTTTAGAATGTGTCGTATCTAAATTTGCTTGCTACATCTAATTTGAGTGTTTCAATGTGCAGTACAAAATATATAGTGCAGCGTGGTCGTGCAGACGGCATTTTCGGGTGGAGCGTATTGACAAAATGCGCTCCACAATGGACTGTGGTGTCATGGCAAGGTTTGAGCAAGAGAGCCGGCGACGAGCAACGGATCCGAACACGGTTGTGGATGAGATGGAGTATTTTGGGAATTTGCAAAGTATTATTACGGTGGATTACCGTAGCTTCTCCATGATAATATTCGACGTGCAGTGGTTCAAAGTGGTACTTGGAGAAGCTGGCGCAACAGTTCGATGAGGTCCATCTGGATTTCTCGAAATAGATTCCGAAAAAAAATGGATGGATTTGCACGACACCTTTGTGTTGCTGGCCCATTGTGAACAAGTGCAACTAGGCATTTGCTTGCTAATTATAATACGACATGGTTTATGTCACAATGGTTTGAAGACGATTTGTAAGTGTTTGTGAACAGGTAATCTTCTATCCAAATCCCCGACAACCTCGATGGTGGTATGTTATACATTCAACTCCTCGAGGTGCGAGAGTATACGATCAAAGCGATGTTCCAGGCATTGATGAAGAAAATATGCAAATAGAGGGATCGAAATTACAAGGGGTGGAGGCCACCGCAAGCTTGGAGCCTGCATCGGCTAACAATGATGGAAATACAGAAGTCATAGAATTTTTTGAGAACGAGACAGACTCGTTGTTTTGTGGTGACATGTCTATCGACCTTCCAGTGTATGCAGAGTTGTGTCAGGAGATTAACATGGGACCATAGAATACTTCATTCTTGGAGAATTGTATTACTCAATTCGTTGTTTAGATCTTCCATAAAGGTAGATAAGATATGCATTTTAAGAGGGATTTTTCAAAAATGATTTTATTGATGTGCTTTGTATAGTTTAAATTGATTATTCTAACATTATTTTTTATCTGTGCAGGTATCGACATTTTCAGGATGAGTCGAGGGATGAGCGATGAGGAGTTTCAGGAGATGATGGCACGTATGTCTCCAGATCAGCTCGCGAGATTCAGAGAGATAGCAGATCAGGAGCTGTCTTGTTCTTCGTCAGGGCGCTCTGCTAGATCAGCTTCGGCGCGATCAGATGCTTCAGCTTCGAGTAGACGATCTCGACGCTCGCGACTTGGGCCAGAGGGAGGGACTGCGACTGCAGGAGGATCAGGGGGGTGCTGCTGTGGAGACACGGACGCGGTGTCTCCGTCTCGTCGTTCAGCTGGAGCTCGGTCACCTCCAGGATTTGTCACACCTGTGGGGACGTCCACTCCAGTTACTCCGGCTTTTGCACAGCCGTCGGCAGATGTCATGCCTTTTGGTGGCACCCCCTCTGGTGGCACTCCTTTTGGTGGCACACCCTCTGGCGGCACCCCTTTGTGTGGCACTCCGGGAGAGGGTACCCCCGTCGGTACACCGGATGTTCAGGGGTCTCCTGGATATGCCCAGGAGCGTGGACGGAGATGGGAGAGGGCCCATACAAGGCACACTCCTAGGGATTATGGATACCTAGTGGATGGCAGGTCAGGAGCCATCATCATGAATGATGAGGGGAGGAGGGTGATGGCTCGCATGAGGGAGTTGTGCCAACAAGTTTTTCGGCACAACGTCCTGGATCATTGGAGGAACATACCGGAGGGGAGCAAGGAGTACATAGTAGCATCCTTGCACGAGGAGTTCCCGGTGCCAGCCGCAGTGGATAGATTCTCTACGGGCTGGATGATGGATTGCATGCGTGCATACATGTCACATAGACGATCCGATGCACGCAAGGCAATCAAGAGTGGGGCTCCAAAGCCCGAGTGGTTAGATGCAGACGACTGGCACCGACTGAGGGAGGAGGCTACAAATTCGCCAGGACGTTGGAGTCAGCAGCGGGAGGCGGCGAGGGCATGAATCGAGGCCGGATCGGTACATCATCTTGGGAGTGGCGGCCACAGGACATATTTGGAGGACTTTGTAAGATTCTCTTTTGTTTTGCTTATTTATTTTTTTGAGATATTCTTTGTACTGACAATCATGTTTCTAACAGTTAGCATTTTGTTTTCTTTGCAGCACTCCATTACAAATCGCGATCCGCAAGGCCTTGAGACTCGATATGCGGAGAGGCACGGTCTCAGATCATTGATCGACCGATTGTATAGACACGACGGCCCAGTAAGTCACTCATCTTTCTTGTCCGTAGTTACCATGAGATATTTGAATGCATTATTGTATGGTGGATTGATATGTTGTTTCTTTTTCTGCAGAATTCGTTTGATGCTCCTTTACAGCGGGAAGAGCTTTCGGGGGACGACGATTTGTAGCTCGCCCTTGGATCCTTAGAGCTCACATACCTTTAGTTTTTAGTCGCCCGATCTATGTAGACATTTTCTATGTATTAGTGATATTGTTTTATGATTGTACCAATCGCATTTTATGCGATATCATGTATTTATTTCATCCATCAGTTTTATGATTTTAGTATACATTCTTTTTGTTTGCAAACGCTTTGTATGAAGCAGTGCAGAAACTATTTTGTATGGCTCTCATACAGCACACAGTGCTATATGTGGCAGGGCAGCTTGCTGCCCTGCCACAAAAAAAAAAATTTCTCTGTTACCGTCGCTATTTGCGTCGCAAATTTACTGCACGCGTCGCTATTGCCGTCGCTATCAGCGTCGCAAATTCTCTGTGACCGTCGCTATATGCGACGCATATAGCGACGGTTATAGCGACGATTCTATGGCGTCGTCAATAACGACGCTTTTTGCGACGACGGGGGCAAATTTTGTTGTTTGTATTTTCGTCGCTTTAAACGTCGCTATAAGGTCTATATCTTGTAGTGAGAGAGGCAACATGATTTGTGTGTCCATGCCACCTAAGCTAAAATATGAGCTAATTCCTCGTTGATGAGTATGAACCTTGTGTACAATGTGACACGTCTGTTTCACTTCTATATCATTGTCCAATGTTTGATGCCAAATGTATAAATTCCATTCTGTTTATTCGGCCTATGTGAAAGAACAAGCTCCCGTTTGTCGAAAGCGCACCTAGTTAGTCTAGACTAGTGTGCATTGGGCCTAAAATGCAACTACTTAGAGCACCTCTCTTGTAGCCCCTTTTTCCAACAGTATGACGCATCGTGGGATCATATTCCCACCCAACAAACGATTGAAATCTGAAACGAGGAGAAAGAGTTAGGTAACTTTTACAGAACGCATGACATCTATATCTATTTATCATTTTGGCTGGAGGTTCGGTATCTCCTGAACCTCCATTTCTTTCCCCGAGCCTATTTTTGAATCCCAAGCCTATTTTTGAATCCCAAACCTGTTTTGAATTTTTGAATTGCATGCATGCAGGGTTGAGGGAGGTTAATGTGGCTTTAATACCCCATGACCTCTTTCTCTCATGATTAGTGAGAGACATCTATATCTATTTTTTTATCTCTCTTTTTGATTGCTTGGTTGTGCAGGGTGGAATTGCTTGGAGTAGAGGAGCATGCTTGGAGCAAGGGAGCACTCAACAGGGGAGCACGCTTGGAATCCCTTGGAATTTCTTGGAGCAGGGGAGCCAGCTCGCTCAGGTGCAAGTCTCCCTCCCTCTCTCTCTCTCTCTCTCTCTCTCTCTCCCTCGGATTCGCATGTGTCTTCTTGCCTCCCCTCCACTGTGATGGCATCTCTCTCTCTCTCTCTCTCTCTCTCTCTCTCTCTCTCTCTCTCTCTCTCTCTCTCTCTCTCTCTCTCTCTCTCTCTCTCTCTCTCTCTCTCTCTCTCTCTCTCTCTCTCTCTCTCTCTCTCTCTCTCTCTCTCTCTCTCTAATAGTTATTGTTAATTGTTAATGTTAATGTTAATGTTATAGTTAAAGTTAATAGTTAATAAACTTTAACATCAACTATTGTTAGTTAAAGTTAATAGTTAAAGTTAAAGTTAATGTTATAGTTATAGTTTATTGTTATAGTTAATGTTATAGTTAAGGTTAATGTTTATTGTTATTAGTTTATAGTTTATTATGGTATTTTTTTATTTTATTTAGATTAAGATAAGACTTAGATTTTGATATTATTTTATATTATTATTGTTGTCGTATTGTTTATTATTTATTATTATTATTATGTTATTATATTATTTTATTATTATTATTGTTATATAATTATATAGTTTTGTTAATGGTTGTTTATTATTATTATATTATATTATATTATATGTATTGTTAGTTTGTTATTTGTTATTTGTTGTTATTATTTTTTATTGTTATGTTAATAGTTATTAATGTTATAGTGAATAGTTAATAATTATAGTTTATTAGTAATTATGATATGATTATGATGTTATTTTATTTAGATATTGTTAGTTGTATTATTTTATTATTATGTGTTTTTTATTTAGATATTATTAGTTTATTATTGTTTAGATATTATTAATTTATATCCATCTAAATAATAATATCTAATTGGTTTATATAATAATGATGATGATGATGATGATTGCTGTTGATATTATTAGTTTATTAGTTTATTAGTTTATTGTTAGTTTATAGTTTATTTTATTGTGGTATTATTTTATTTAGATTTAGATATTATTTTAGTTATTATATTTTATTATTATGTTAATAGTTAACAGTTAATAGTTAATAGTTATAGTTTATTAGTAATTATGATATGATTATGATGTTATTTTATTTAGATATTATTAGTTTATTATTATAGTTTATTAGTAATTATGATATGATTATGATGTTATTTTATTTAGATATTGTTAGTTGTATTATTTTATTATTATGTGTTTTTTATTTAGATATTATTAGTTTATTATTATTTAGATATTTTTAGTTTATATCTATCTAAATAATAATATCTATATAATAATATCTAATTAGTTTATATAATGATGATGATGATGATGATGATGATGATGATTGCTGTTGATATTATTCGTTTATTAGTTTATTGTTAGTTTATAGTGGTTGTGGTATTATTTTATTTAGATTTAGATATTGTTTTAGTTATTATATTTTATTGTTATATTAATAGTTAATAGTTATAGTTTATTAGTAATTATGATATGATTATAATGTTATTTTATTTAGATATTATTAGTTTATTGTTATAGTTTATTAGTAATTATGATATGATTATGATGTTATTTTATTTAGATATTATTAGTTTATTGCGATATTATTCTATTTAGATATTGTTACTTGTATTATTTTATTATTATATGTTTTTTATTTAGATATTATTAGTTTATTATTGTTTAGATATTATTAGTTTATATCTATCTAAATAATAATATATATCTAATTAGTTTATATAATAATGATGATGATGCTAATGATTGCTGTTGATATTACTAGTTTATTAGTTTATTGTTAGTTCATAGTTTATTTTGTTGTGTTATTATTTTATTTAGATTTAGATATTATTATAGTTATTATATTTTATTGTTATGTTAATAGTTAATGTTATAGTTAATAGTTAATAGTGATAGTTTATTAGTAATTATGATATCATTATGATGTTATTTTATTTAGATATTATTAGTTTATTGTTATAATTTATTAGTAATTATGATATGATTATGTGTTTTTTATTTAGATATTATTAGTTTATATCTATCTAAATAATAATATCTAATTAGTTTATATAATAATGATAATGATGATAATGATGATGGTGATTGATGTTGATATCATTAGTTGTTTAGCTTATTAATAGTTCATTGTTTATTTTTTTTGTGGTATTATTTTATTTAGATTTAGATATTGTTTTAGTTATTATATTTTATTGTTATGTTAATAGTTAATAGTTATAGTTTATTAGTAATTATGATATGATTATAATGTTATTTTATTTAGATATTATTAGTTTATTGCGGTATTATTTTATTTAGATATTGTTTGTTGTATTATTTTATTATTATGTGTTTTTTATTTAGATATTATTAGTTTATATCTATCTAAATAATAATATCTAATTAGTTTATATAATGATGATCATGATCATGATCATGATTGCTGTTGATATTATTAGTTTATTAGTTTATTGTTAGTTCATAGTTTATTTTGTTATGGTATTATTTTATTTAGATTTAGATATTGTTTTAGTTATTATATTTTATTGTTATGTTAATAGTTAATGTTACAGTTAATAGTTAATAGTTATAGTTTATTAGTAATTATGATATGATTATGATGTTATTTTATTTAGATATTATTAGTTTATTGTAGTATTATTTTATTTAGATATTGTTAGTTGTATTATTTTATTATTATGTGTTTTTTATTTAGATATTATTAGTTTATTATTGTTTAGATATTTTTAGTTTATATCTATCTAAATAATAATATCTATATAATAATATCTAATTAGTTTATATAATGATGATGATGATGATTGCTGTTGATATTATTAGTTTATTTGTTTATTGTCAGTTCATAGTTTATTTTGTTGTGGTATTATTTTATTTAGATTTAGATATTGTTTTAGTTATTATATTTTATTGTTATGTTAATAGTTAATAGTTAATAGTTAATAGTGATAGTTTATTAGTAATTATGATATGATTATGATGTTATTTTATTTAGATATTATTAGTTTATTGCGATATTATTTTATTTATTATCTGTTTTTATTTAGATATTATTAGTGTATTATTGTTTAGATATTATTAGTTTTTATCCATCTAAATAATAATATCTAATTAGTTTATATAATAATGATGATGATGATGATGATGATGATGATGATTGCTGTTGTATTGCTTATTAGTTTATTGTTAGTTTATAGTTTATTGTGGTATTATTTTATTTAGATTAAGATAAGATTTAGATATTATTTTATATTATTATTGTTGTCATATTATTATTATTATTATTATTATTATTATTATATTTTTACATTCTTATTCTTATTGTATTATTTTATTATTATTATAATTTTATTAATGGTTAATATTTTAACTTTATTATTGTTTTATTATGATTATTTTTTATTTCAGTTATATAGTTTTTTTAATGGTTGTTATTTTAGCTTTGTTATTGTTAGTTATTATTATTATATTATATTATATGTATTGTTAGTTTATAGTTTATTTATTTTATTGTGGTATTATTTTATTTAGATTTAGATATTGTTTTAGTTGCTATTATTATTATAGTTGTTGTATTGTTTTATATTATTATTATTATTATTCTTATTCTTATTACTTTATTTTTGTTAGTTATTATATTATATTATTATTATTATATTGTTATGCTTACAAAGTATGGACTATTATATATATATATATAATATTTATGTATAGTAGACTAATTATAAATACAAATACAGATACAGATATTGATAATTGATCTTGATATTATAGTTACAAGTAGATGCAGATATTGATGGATATAGAGTAATAAATATAGATAATAATAATAATAATAATAGTATAATTCATAATATAGATATAGATAATAGATATAGATGTAGATATAGATATAGATAAAGATATAGTTAATAATAATATAGATATGTTTTATATTATTATTATTATTACTTTGTTATTGTTAATTATTATATTATATTATATGTATTATTAGTTTGTTAGTTCTTTGTTATTTGTTTTTGTTATTTTTATTTAGATATTTGTTAGTTGTATTTTTTTTAATTGTTGTTGTTTTTGTTATTATTGGTGTTTTTTATTTAGATATTATTAGTTTATATCTATCTAAATAATAATATCTAATTAGTTTATGTAATAATGATGATGATGATTGTTGCTGTTGTATTGTTTATTAGTTTATTGTTAGTTTGTAGTTTATTGTGGTATTATTTTATTTAGATTAAGATAAGATTTAGAGATTATTTTATATTATTATTGTTGTCGTATTGTTTTTGTTTATTATTATTATTATTATTATATTTTTATTATGTTATTACATTCTTATTCTTATTATATTATTTAATTATTATTATAGTTTTATTAATGGTTGTTATTTTAACTTTATTTTATTATTATTATTATTAATTTTAGTTATATAGTTTTGTTAATGGTTGTTATTTTAGCTTTGTTATTATTATTGTTATTAGTTTAGTTGTTATTCAATTTATTGTTATTAATATTGTTTTGTTATTTTAATTAGTTCCTTTAGTTGTTATTATTATTATTATTATTATTTTATTAGTATGTATATATATATATATATATATGATAGATATAGATATTAGTTTATTGTTATTATCTTATTTTATTATTGTTATTATCTTACTAATAAACGTTTTAGGATATGTGTTTTAAGACATGGAGTGGATAGAACTATCCTTTGTCTCACCGATTGCGATTCATGGGGCATTATTAAACTTAGAAAGTTACTTAGTGTGTGAGCTATATTTTTATTGGCATCATACAAACTTAGGTCTAATACACGTGTATTTTATGGAGTGGAAGGTTTTGTAGTAACTTTATAAGATATATATATATGTATTATATTATATCATATTACTATTTACTTATTCGTGGTCGTGACTTGCATTATTGAGAGATACAACTATCCTTCAGAACTCATTGCGATTTGTGGGGTTGGCATGGATATAATAACCCTTCATGGCATTAAAAATCAGTTATTGACATTTTTAAACTTCCGAACCTCCATTTCTTTCCCCAAGCCTATTTTGAATTTTTGAATTGCATGCAACATTAGGAGATTGTTTAGTGTGTGAAGTATAGTTTTATTGGTAGGGGTGGGGAATGTTGCATTGTCCTGGGGCATGATTTTCTAAGAAAGGATATTGTGTGGTGTGCACCATGCAACGTTAGGTACACCACTTAAAATACCAACTCACTGGTCATTGTGGCGTTGGCTTTGATCCTTGACTTTTCTCATTATGCAAGGGGGGTTTTGCATCATGAAATGGATACATCCATTGTGACAAAAAGCCTAATCTCTCAACTGGGGAGCCATGAGAATTTGCTTGAAATAATCCAAATGCATCTTGAAGACACACTTGAGTCCTATGTGTGGGATAAACAAATTGAAACCTCACTCTAGATGCTACTTACTATAGCAAATTCTATTGTAGTCAATCATATGGTCTAATGCACGTATGTTTAAATTTAATGCATTGGAAGTTAATCTAATGTCATTTAGGATTTTCCATTGTTTCTAATTTTTAAGATAAGATAAGAATAGTTGATATGCACCTTGATGTTGATGCATGTATTTTGCGCAGCATGGAGGACAAAAATGTGTCTGTAGCAAATGTTGTGCAGTGCGCTCCCAGTGTGCAAATGAATGTGTGCAAAGGAAAAGAGGTTATAAGGAAGAAGGCAGTTCGTCGTGCACTCAGGCATGTTGGAGGATATGAAAGTTCTGTTAGTTTTTTTAGAGTCATTCATCACTTGGATGGGCTTGAGAAGCAAGTAAAGACACTATTTCGATGTGAAAGGGCTTTGGTTTCTCTTGGTGAGAGCATTGATAGCCGTCTACAAAGGATTGAGAGAATTTTGGAGGAGAAATATGAAGGAAACCTTTGTGATGGGGTGAGGATACAGGATGAGTTGGAAGAAATCAAGGGTTACATAGGGGAGATATATGACCATGTCCGAAAGTATTGGCCACATATTGGATCCTTGGATGATCATGATGAGAAGATGAAAGATCTTATTGACAATGCTAGTCGTATAGAGGATAGCGTATGTGAGTTAATTGCTCACAAGAATGAAAATGTTTCCCTTGATGTGCAACTTTACTTCTTTGAAAGCTTCTCTTAATAGGTTTTCGGCAATGTTAACCCAGATGAATCACCGTGTGGGGTCATTCCCTTTCACTCGAGAGCATTGCCCTTGATGTGCAATTTGCTTCTTTCAAAGTTTATCTAGATAGGTTTTTGGCAATGTTAACTTGGATGAGTCGCCGCTGCATAAGCACATCCTTGAAAATCTCCATTTTGAAAAACATTGTCTATCTCTTCCAAATTGAAAATCGCCACATACTTGATATATATAATCTTTGCAAGACTTTTTACATGAGTTGTGTTTTATTCGATTGATGAAAATCTCCATTTTAAAAAACATTGTCTATCTCTTCCAAAGATTTTTTTATCTCATTTTAATAGTTTATATTTCCATATTTTCACCTTGGTATTCATTCATCTTTGAGTGTCGAACATCTTTGGATCTTTAACACATTCGAGCCTTTGGCAAGACCTATGTATGGATCTAGACAAATGAACATCCATTAGTAGGGCTTACACACACACACACACACACACACAGAGAGAGAGAGAGAGAGAGAGAGAGAGAGAGCGTCGGAGGAGGAGAGGAGGTGAGGCATGGCTATATATGCATTTGGTTATGCGTGTTGGGCTTAATACATGTGTATTTTTTCACTTTCAAGTCTAGGATATCATCGAGACTAACATGTCTTCAAGTTTGAGTGATGCTTGCTGGGCCTTTGGTGAGAGTCGTGTGCACATGTGGATGAATGGACATCCATTGGAGAGGGGAATCATTAATTGGCTTTTGGCGAGCACTGTGTATGTATGTGCTCATGCATGATTGTTTACACATGTGTTCGTGCATGACTATTCTTTTGTCTTTGAGTCCGAGACACTTTCGATTTAGGGTTTTCAGTTGGAAATGTGTTTGTCTTCAATGGCTTTGAGATTTCTCTATTGGGACTCTTATACTCTATTAAAAGTTTCGTGTAGTCATCATGGAACAAAGCAAAGCTATGGATGATGTTCCAGACATAGTGCATTCGACTCCATTGAATGCAATTGATTTGGTTGAATCAAAGAAAATAGCCACAACATCATCTCTTCAACGCTTGCCTGCTTGGAGCCATTCGCATGGGTATGGGAGATAGTTATTCTAATAATTGTATTTTCGCCAAGGTATTGTGTTCTTTTTGGGGAGATAGTCATTTGTGTATTTTGTTGTAGCCAAAATGTGGAGTTTAATAGAGTGAATAAAGTTAATGTGCGAAAGATGAAAGAAGTGGCAAGGCAACAGGGAGGGCATGTTAGTAAATCCACAAGGACATCAACAATCCGAAGAAACACAAAGGCTGCTTCAAGTTCTTTGGAGTTGATGGAATTGCAGACGAGTTTATCCACACGTGTCGATCATGCACTTGCTATTTACTCTGAAGAGTTGCATGAACAAGCTAAAGGTTTGTATGGTGTTGTGTGCGAGACAAAGCACACCCAGAGTGTTCTTCAATAAGTCTCGAGTGGTTTGTGTGGTGAAGTGAGGGAACTTTCAGCAATTGTCTCTGAGACAAGTAGGTTGATGAATTTGTTGTTGAATGATATGTGGGTATCATTTTGGGGGCTTAGAGATGACCACGAGCTTGTGATTTGCCAGAGGGGTTGTCGACTACCGTTTTTGCAGTTCCAAATGAATGTTAATAGGTTTAATGCCTTGCTGCAACAATTGAGTCGTCAAATGAACGGTCCCAATTGAGGAGGATTTGCTTGGTTGGGGCTTATGATCTATTATCGTCTCGCTTATATCTTACTTGAAAGTGCTTGGACAAATGTTTTTTTGACAATGATGTGTGCTTCCTTTTTATGAAGCTTATATTGGTTTTAATGCAACACTGTGATACTTTTTTCTTGAGGTTTGATCTGTATAAAGAATTATCATGTCTTGCAATGTGGATACAACTTTTTTTATTTTTGTAGTATAGTGCACGCGAGAGTAATATTCTCTAATTCTATGGTCTAATTATAATTGTAATGTTTGAATATTCACCTCTCTCTCTCTCTCTCTCTCTCTCTCTCTCTCTCTCTCTCTCTCTCTCTCTCTCTCTCTCTCTCTCTCTCTCTCTCTCTCTCTCTCGCTTCAACATTTGGATGAAGGTTATGATCTATTGTTATCTCGCTTATGAAGATATTGAAATGCTTGGGCCACTGCTTTTTTTGTGATAATGTGTGCTTTCTTTTTTTGTAATGAGACTAAATTGAGTAAACTGTATTGGGTATGTGCAGTGTGGTGTGATGTCTCTTTCTTAACGCTTGATATCATGTCAAACAATGTGGATATATAACTTTATTCATTTTTGTGGTGTAATGCATATGAGTATTATTCTCTAATTGTATGGTCTAATTGTAATATTCTCTCTCTCTCTCTCTCTCCCTCTCTCTCTCTCTCTCTCTCTCTCTCTCTCTCTCTCTCTCTCCAGTGTTTGGTTCAAGTTATTGGGGGTGATGCATTCTTCTCTCTTTTAAAGAGTTTGTAAACATTGATCGCATTTATAATTCTATGTATGTGTCCATTGTCTCTTTGTTGAGGTTTGATCTATAGTTTATTTATAGATATAATTATTATATCTTGCAATCTAGAGAGAAAACTTCATTGATTTTTGCAATGTAGTACGTATCAAAGAGTAATATTCTCTGTAAAATACTTGGATATGGACATATCTCTCTCTCTCTCTCTCTCTCTCTCTCTCTCTCTCTCTCTCTCTCTCTCTCTCTCTCTCTCTCTCTCTCTCTCTCTCTCTCTCTCTCTCTCTCTCTCTCTCTCTCTCTCTCTCTCAATATTAGTTTCAATGTCTAGGAACTTGCTATGGATTGGAATAAGATTCTGTATTCTTTCTCTTTTCAAGAGTTTGTAAATATTAAATACATTTTTTTAAAAGTATATTGCCTCTTTCTTGAGGTTTGATCTATAGAAATACTTATTATGTCTTGCAATCTACAGAGAAGAGTTCATTGATTTAAGAATCCTAATGTTTTATAGTTTATTGTGCATTCATGTTGAAGAGTGATGTTTGGGTTTGAGTTATAGGCTTTGGGGGATCACGCGCCGGTTAGATATAGTTTTTTTTCATTTGTCTTTGGGTTAGATATCTAATTGTATAGAATATATAAAAATATATGATGATTCTAATTTTGACTACTATTGTTCCTTGCACGTAGGAGGATTGTGCTAATTTAAATTGTCGTAGTATTTTGGATTATGTGATTCTAGATTGATTCTACTTTTAAGTCTTTTTGAAAATACTAATCCCAATCAAGTCTCTCCTTGAAAGAATTCATGTTTTCTCTTGATGTGCATGCTTTGTGAGAATCCAAACAATATGGGATTAAATAATCAGAGAACTAGCAGGGATTAAGTCTACACGATATAGACAACGACATATTGCTAGGCTTAGGGCTCAAATGGCAAGACATGACCGGAGGGGGTATAAAGAGATGTGTTCTACTATAGTTGAGTGTCGGAACGTTTTGCAAGGAGGGGCTCTAAATCATGATAGCTTGATTCGTGAGGGACTTCACAGTTTGATTGAGCAGCAATTTGCTAATGATTATAATTGTGATGCTGAAAATCACCAAAACCTAGGAAATGCTGTGATTAATGTGTCACGTGTCAATAATGCTCCAACCTTTAGTGCTCAAAATGGAGATTTTTGCTCCATTTTACATGCTTTGCCTGCAATGGATATTCATCCTGCAACTACAATATTGCTATTTCAAGACCCGATTGTGCATTCCATGGGGAGTCTTTCTGAGATGTGTGAGTGATGTTTGGCTAAATTGTGGAGATATGAGGCTCAAGTGCAGGGATCAGTTTTGTTTGGTAAACATTGTTGTCGAAATGGAAAAGTAATGTTGCCACAGTTGCAATATCCACCACAACTATTGCATGATTTTTTGCATGGTATGCATCCTCAAAGCAGAGTATTTAAAAATAATATACGAGCATATAATAGTGCTCTTGCATTTGTGTCACTTGGTGCCAATGTTGATAAGCTTTTGTCTGTTGTGGAAAATTCTTATACCTTTAGAGTGCATGGCTCCATTTATCATCGTATAGGCCCTTTGATTCCTAATGTGCAACGACAAGAAAGGCCAAGATTTGCACAACTTTATGTTTATGATACTGAGCATGAGTTATCTAATTGATTGGATGTTATGCCTAATTTATTGCCAAACTTGTTTGGGGAGCTTCAGTCTATGATGCATCAACACAATGCATATGCAAAAGCTTTTAGATCCGTGGGTATGCAATTGCAAAACAATCCCTTGCATGATTTTGCAGCTATCATGCCAGGACAAGGCGATGTGAATACTCTTGATTGTCGAGACATACATGTTTATAGTTGGGATGGACGATGTATTGCTATTTCAAACTTGCATAGGGCATATATGCCAATACTATACGTTCTTCTTTTTCCTATAGGTGATGATAGTTGGCATGTAAAGGTACCTTATAGTGGTGTTAATGTTCCAATTAATATACATGGATTGTCTAATAAGGATTGTGTTACTCAGATGCAATTTTATGCATTTCGACTACAAGTGCGTGAGGACACTGAGGTGTGCATGTTGCGGGGTGGCCGATTGTTGCAACAATTTATTGTTGATGCTTATTGTAGTGTAGAGCAATGTAGGTTAGCTTGGTGTTGTCAAAATCAATCAGTTTTACGCTCGAAAGTTTATAAGGGCTTAGCAGATATGGTGGGAGTGATGGATGATGGGCCGGTGGGGATTATTGGTGCCTCTATTGGTAAAAGGGTGGTTTTGCCGTCTTCTTTTACTGCTGGGCCAAGACACATGTATTAGTTGTATCAGGATGCCATGGCTATAGTACGAAGTAAGGGAAAACCTAATCTGTTTATAACGATGACATGTAATCCAAAGTGGTTAGAGATAACTAATGCTTTGTTGCCTGGACAGACCGCTTATGATCACCCTGATTTGACTGCTCGAGTATTCCATAAAAAACATGCTGATATGATGCATACATTGTTGAAAAGGAATCTGTTTGGGAATGTTGCAGGCTATGTTAGTGTGATTGAGTTTCAAAAGCGAGGGCTACCGCATTCTCATACTTTGCACTACAAGGAAATAAAGGAATAGCAACGGCGGGTAGTGACACAGAAATAGCGGCTTCGCTATTTGCATCGCAAATGCGACACTAATAGCGATGCCCCACAGAGAAAAAAAAGCAGGCCGAAACCCGAGCGCGTTTCATTTCGCGCATTCGTGAAACTGTTCGAGAGAGAGAGCGACCATTTTGCATAGAGGGTGAGAGAGGAAGAGGAAGAAGGGCTGCCGCCATCGCCGCTATTCGCGAAGGACAGGAGGAGCCGCCGTTGCGAAGAGGAGCCGCCAAACCCTCCTGCAAATCTTTAGGTGAGTCCATTCTCTCTCTCTTTTACTTGTTTAGGGTTTAATTTGTGTATATTGAGAGAGGGAGAGGAAATGAGAAAGAAAGAGAGGGAGAGGGAGAGGGAGGGAGAGGGAGGGGGAGGAAAGGTAGAGGGAGAGGGAGGGAGAGAAAGAGAAAGAGAGGGGGAGAGAAAGAGAAAGAGAGGGAGGGGGAGGGGGAGGGGGAGGGGGAGGGGGAGAAAATGAGAGAGGGAGAGGGAGGGAGAGAAAGAGAAAGAGAGGGAGAGGGAGAGGGAGAGGGAGGGGGAGGGGGAGGGGGAGGGGGAGGGGGAGGAAATGAGAGAGGGAGAGGGAGGGAGAGTGCATTCTCTCTCTGAGGGGGAGGGGGATGAAATGAGAGAACGAGAGGGAGAGAGTGTGTATTCTCTCTCTTTTTTTTTGTATAATTTGTGTATATTGAGAGAGGGAGAGGAAATGAGAGAGAAGGAGAGGGAGAGGGAGAGGGAGAGGAAGGAAATGAAAGAGGCAGAGGGAGGGAGAGAGAGAGAAAGAGAGGAAAAGAGAGGGAGAGGGAGGAAATGGAAGAGGGAGGGAGAGAGAAAGAGAGGGGGAGGGAGAGGAAATGAGAGAGGGAGAGGGAGACATTAAACATAATAGGAAAATGAGAGAGGGAGAGGGAGAGGGAGAGGGGGGGAGACAAAAACATAATAGGGAAATGAGAGAGGGAGAGGGAGGGAGAAGGAATGAGAGAGGGAGAGGAAGAGAGCAAAAGGAAATGAGAGGGATAGGAGAGAGAAAAATGAGAGAATGAGAGGAGAGAGAAAAAGAGAGAAGATGTTAAACATAATAGGAAAAGAGAGAAAGAGAGGGTGTGGGTGAGGGTGAGGGCGAGGGAGGGAGAGGAAATGAGAGGGAGAGGAAGAGAGAAAAGGAAATGAGAGAGGGAGAGGAGAGAGAAAAATAAATGAGAGAGAGAGGGAGGAGAGAGGAGAGAGAAAAATCATTAAACCTAATAGGGAAAGAGAGAAAGAGAGGGTCAGGGTGAGGGAGGGAGAGGAAATGAGAGAGGGAGAGAAAGAGAGAAAGGGAAATGAGAGAGAGAGAGAGAGAGAGGAGAGAGAAAAAGAAATGAGAGAGAGAGAGAGGAGAGAGAAAAATCAGTAAACCTAATAGGGAAAGAGAGAAAGAGAGGGTCAGGGTAAGGGAGGGAGAGGAAATGAGAGAGGGAAAGAAAGAGAGAAAAGGAAATAAGAGAGGGAGAGGAGAGAGAAAAACTCGGCCAGAAGGTAGCATGGCTGAAGGTCGATTAGTATCTGAGGCGCTAGTGCATATTTCACAATGGCTACCAACAGTGGATCCAGACAACGAAATGCTATGGTCGCTGAAGGACAATGATAGACAAACTGGAGATGTGGTAGTTGGAAATGGGGTAGAAAAAATAATGGATCCCTCAATGGAGGAGAAGGTGAATCGCTTTTGTATGTTGTACCATGCCTCTATGGAGACGTGGCTCGCCAAGTACTAGATCGCTAGGCAAGATCAAGAGGAAGCGCGAGCTGAATTCTGACGTAGTACACATCATCGACCGATTCGATATCTCGAGAGCATGGAGGAGATGCCGTGGTTCATGTCAACGCGATGGTTGCATGGAGCTTTGACCATAGCGTCTCGCGAAGGGACAAAGGTCTCAATGGAGGAGTGGGAATTCTCGAGGAGATGTAGTCCAAAGGTGATGAGGTGTTAGGATTTGTCGTATCTAAATTTTATATGCGACATCTAATTTGAGTGTTTCAATGTACAGTACAAAATATATAGTGCAGTGTGGTCACGCGGATGGCATTTTCGCGTGGAGCATATTGACAAAATGTGCTCCACAACAATGGACTGTGGTATCATGGCAAGGTTCGAGCAAGAGAGCCGGTGACGAGTAATGGATCCAAACACGGTTGTAGATGAGATGGAGTATTTTGGGAACTTGCAAAGTATTGTTACAGTGGATTACCGTAGCTTCTCCGTGATACTATTCGATGTGCAGTGGTTCAAAGTGGTACTTTGAGGAGCTGGAGCAACAGTTCGATGAGGTCCATCTGGATTTCTCGAAATAGATTCTGAAAAAAAATGGACGGATTTGTGTGACACCTTTGTGTTGCCGATCCATTGTGAACAGGTGCATGGACTCATTTGTTTGTTAATTGTATTACGACATGGTACATGTCACAATGGTTTAAACTCTCTTGTACGTGTTTATGAACAGGTAATCTTCTATCCAAACCCTCGACAACCTCAATGGTGGTATGTTATATCTTCAACTCCCCGAAGTGCGAGAGTATATGATCAAAACGATGTTTCGAGCATAGATGAAGACAATATGCAAATAGAGGGGTCGATATTGCAAGGGGTGGAGGCCACCGAAAGCTTGGAGCCAGCATTGGCTAACAATGATGGAAATACAAGAGTCCAAGAATTCTTTGAGAACGAGGTGGACTCATCCTTTTGTGGTGACATGTCTATCGACCTTCCAGTGTATACGGAGTTGTGTCAGGAGATTGATATGGAACCATAGGATACTTCATACTTGGAGCATCCACTTACTCAATTCATTGACCAATCGCTTATAAGGGTACATAAGATATGCATTTTTAAGTGAGATCTTTTTTTTAGGATTTATATTACTGTGCTTTGTATGATTTAAATTGATTATTCTAACATCATTTTTTATCTATGCAGGTGACATTTTCAGGATGAGTCGAGGGATGAGTGATGAGGAGTTACAGGATATCTTCATACGCATGTCTTCAGACCAGATTGCAAGATTCAGAGATATAGCAGACCAGGAGCTATCTCGATCTTCGTCAAGGCGCTCTACTAGATCTACTTCAGCGTGATCGGATGCTTCAACTTCGAGCAGATGAGCTCCAGACTTGGGCCAGAGGGGGGGAGTGCTTCAAGGTCAGGGGGATACTACAGAGATACAGAGGCAGTGAGCCCGCGGTCGACACGGGATACATGTGCGACTCCTGCTCTCATGGCGGTTCCAGGGAGCGTGGCTCCGGCTCAGGTGAACCGCTCTCATGGCGGTTCCAGGGAGCGTGGCTCTGGCTCAAATGGATGCTGTGGAGGCACAAACGTGGTGTCTTCGTCTCATCGTTCAGCTGGAGTTGCATCACCTCCAGGATTTGTCACACCTTTGGGGACGTCTACTCCAGTTACTCCGGCTTTTGCTAAGTCGTCAGCAGGCACCCCTATGGGTGCCACTCCGAGAGATATTACCCTGATCGGTATACCGGATGCACAGGAGTCTCCTGGATATGCCCAAGAGCGTGGATGCAAATGGGAGAGGACTCATCTTAGGCAGACCCCAGGGGGATATGCATATCTAGTCGATGATAGGTCAGGAGCCATCATCATGAATGATGAGGAGAGGAGGGTGATGGCTCGCATGAGAGAGTTGTGCCAACAAGTTTTTCGGCACAACGTCTTAGATCATTGGAAGAACATACCGGAGGGGAGTAAGGACTACATAGTAGCATCCTTGCATGATGAGGAGTTTCAAGTTCCAGCCTCAGTAGATAGATTTTCTATGGGCTGGATGATGGATTGCATGCATGCATATATGTCACACAGATGATCCGACGCACGCAAGGCAATCAAGAGTAGGGCTGCAAAGCCCGAGTGGTTAGACGCGGACGACTGGCGCCGACTGAGGGAGGAGGCTACAGATTCTCCAGGATGTTGGAGTCAGCAGCACGAGACGGTGAAGGCACGACTCGAGGCTGGAGTGGTCCATCATCTTGGGAGTGGCGGCCATAGGATATATTTGGAGGACTTTGTAAGTTTTTCTTTTGTTTTGCTTGTTTATTTTTTGCAATATCCTTTGTACTGACAATCATGTTTCTAACAGTTAGCATTTTGTTTTCTTTGCAGCACTCCATTACAAATCACGATCCGACCGGCCTTGAGACTCGATATGCAGAGAGACACAGTCTCACTTCATTGATCGACCAATTGTATAGACGCGGCGGCCCTGTAAGTCACTCATCTTTCTTGTCCGTAGTTACCATGTTTAATTAGAATGCATTATTATATGGTGAACTAATGTGTTGTTATTTCTTTTTTTGCAGAGTCCGTTCAATGCTCCTTTGCGGCGGGACGAGCTTTCGGAGGGCGAGGATATGTAGCTCGCTCTTGGATCCCTGGAGCTCACGCACCTTTATTTTTTGGTCGCCTAATCTCTGTAGACATTTTCTATGTATTAGTGATATCTTGTCATGATTGTACCAATCACTTATTATGCGATCATGTATTTATTTCATATATCAGTGTTATGATTTCAGTATACTTTGTTTTTGTTTGCAAGCGCATTGTACACAGTGCAGAAACTATTTTGTATGGCTCACAATTTTTTTTTTTCCATGTTACCATCGCTATTAGCATCACAAATTTACTGCTCACGTCGTTATTGGCATCATTATTTTCGTCGCAAACCGTCGCTCTATCAGTGTCCGTAAATGCGACGCTGATACCGATGCCAATAATGACGCTGATAGCGACGCTGATACCGACTGTTCTATGGCGTCGTCAATAACAACGCTTTTTGCGACGACAAGGACAAATTTTGTTATTTGCATTTTCGTTGCTTTTAACGTCGGTATAAGGCCCATATCTTGTAGTGTTGCTAATTTTGGAGCACCCTTTTAAACCCTCTGAAGCATGCCATTATGGTAGATTTGTTTGTGCTAAGTTTCCTCATAGAGCAAAGTTTTCAGCTTTGTTTGAAACTATCTCAAAATGCAATGTCCATGGTTCTTACGGTGTAATGAATCCTAAGAGCCCTTGCATGCGCAATGGTCGATGCACTAAAAAAATTCCCTTGGAGGTTTGTGAATGTAACAACTGTTGATAGCTCTGGCTATCCTGTTTATAGAAGACAAGATGATGGAAAGACAGTCACAATAAAGGGTAATACTATCGACGGATTGTTCCATACAATCCATACTTGAGTAAAAAATACAATGCACATATAAATGTTGAGGTATGCTCAACGATGGCAGCTGTTAAGTATTTGTATAAGTATATATACAAGGGACATGATCGTGCAACGATTAAATTTTTTGTTGGAAACTCAGGGTTAAATGGTACGACCTTTCGTGAAGTGGATGAGATTGAGAGTTATTTAGATGCATAGTATGTTTATGCTTCGGAAGCGTGTTGGCGAATATATGACTATGCATTGCACA
The DNA here is from genome assembly GCF_053477565.2 of Lygodium microphyllum. Lineage (NCBI taxonomy): Eukaryota > Viridiplantae > Streptophyta > Polypodiopsida > Schizaeales > Lygodiaceae > Lygodium > Lygodium microphyllum. The sequence goes on along the minus strand of NC_141161.1, from coordinate 84,880,344 downwards.
ATGAGAAGCCTGATATACAGCGATTGCAGGTGCACTTGCTTGATGAGAATTATGTGGTGTTTCAAGATACAGACAATATATCAAATGTTATGCAAAATGAAGATATCAGGAAAACTACTCTTACGGAATGGTTTGTGTGCAATCGTATTCATCTAGAGACTCGAGCTATTCGGTATCAAAGACTTCCCGGTGTATTGGGGGTGGAATGCACAACGAAAGGTATCGACGAAGAGAAAGCGTGGAAATATGTGTGGTCGAATATAGTTTGTGCCGCCCACATCTGGTGAGCGTTATTACTTGCAAATGCTCTTGACAATGTCTCGAGGATGTATGTCTTTTGATGATTTGCGTACTATTGGCAACGTGATATACAACACCTTTAAGGAATCCTGCATTGCAAAGGGCATGTTAGAGGGTGATGATGAGTGTGTTGTGTGCTTGGAAGAGGCTGCATCTATACAAATTGGTACCCAGTTGCATGCTTTGTTTGCTGCAATTTTGGTCTTCTATAAGCCTGTGCAGCCTGGTCAGCTCTGAGATAGGTTTATGTCACCAATGGTGGAGGATATTTTGTATAAGTTACACCTAGAGCATGTGCATATATCTTCTGCAGTTCTACAACAAGAGGCATCAAAGAGGGCTTTATTGCATCTTCAGGATCTTTTGCGACAGCATGGGCGAAGATTGTTTGACTTTGATGGATTGCCAGAATGTCATCGAACAGATTCTCAGTTGTGTGCTAACTCTCTTTTAGAAGATGAATATGCATATGATATACTGGAGCAACGTAGAGTTTGTGTTTGTATGGAGGCAATGTTGAATGATGGACAGAGGGTTGCATATAATGCAGTTATAGGTGCCATTGGTGGAAACTTTGGGGATGCTTTTTTTTTTTGGATGGTCCCGATGGGTCTGGAAAGACATTTCTTTACAAGTGTTTGCTTGCTAGGTTGTGCAGTGGTGATCATCATATAGCATTAGCAATGGCATCATCTGGCATTGCTGCTTTGCTTCTGCAGGGCGGTCGTATTGCTCACTCGAGGTTTAAAATTCCATTGAATCTATGTAATCGATCCACCTGTAATATTCCTGTTTAGAGCGATCTTGCTTAACTGTTCAGACAGTCGAGCCTTATTTTATGGGATGAGGCTCCCATGATGCACAGGTTTGCATTTGAAGCTGTTGATAGAGCTTTAAGAGATATTATGAGCTGTGATAAACTATTTTGCGGAAAGGTTACTTTGCTTGGGGGTGATTTTAGGCAAATCCTACCCATCGTGATGAAGGGCTCCCGTGAAGATATTGCTAATGCGGCACTATGTTAGTCTCATTTATGGCAGTATGTTAAGGTGCTAAGGTTGTCTGGGAATATGAGGATGTCAACCGCTGGTGGTGTAATGGATAATGGATTTGTTGGTTGGATTCAAGGGATAAGGGATGGAGTGGGTATTACGAAGAATTGTGATAAGTTACATATTCCATCTAGCATGGTATTGAAAGGGTGCTCTATTGAAACCTTGGTTAATAGTGTGTACGGTGAAGTGTCCACGATGAGAGACTTTCGGGCATATTTCAGTGAGCGTGCTATACTTGCAGTGCAGAATACAAAGGTGGCTTCTTTGAATCATTGTGCATTGCAATCGATGCCAGGAGAAGTTATACAGTACTATAGTGCAGATTCAATTGCAGAGACGGGTGATAGCTCATTTTTATACTCTGTAGAGTATTTAAATACACTGGACTTTGGAGATGGATTTCCTCCCCATCTATTGTTGCTAAAGATGAATGCACCTATTATTCTACTTAGAAACTTAAATCCAGCAAAAGGTTTGTGTAATGGTACACGGTTGATTTGTAAGGCATTCAATAAAAAGGTGATAGATGTTGAGATAATAATAGGAACAAATATAGGGGAACGAGTTTTTATTCCTAGGATCACTTTTATTCCTAGCACCTTGCAATTTCCGTTTGCTATGAGGCGGAGGAAATTTCCTATTCGACTGGCGTTTGCTATGACGATCAATAAGTCGCAAGGCCAGACATTGTCTGTTGTTGGTCTTCACTTAAAGACACCAGTATTTACACATGGACAGTTGTATGTTGCATTTTCAAGGGTGAAATCCTCATGCGGTGTGAGGGTGTTATTAGATAAGGGTGGAAGCACTGTGAATGTCACGACAAACATTGTGTACAAGGAGGTACTTCAGAAGATGCAATGAGGTGCATTGCTTTTTTGCAAAGATGCATACGGAGATGAATTTTTTGGAGGGTGGAAGATATGCTTGCATTTTTTCAGAGATGTATCTATTGAATTTTGATGGCTTTGTAGTCCTTGCTTGGTGTGTATGTGAAATAGCCTCAAAGCTGTATTCGGTTGGCATATACTCGATAGTAATTAAGTATATATTCCCTACACTGTATATAAGTATTTGCTTGACTTTTGCAAATGCCTACTCCAAGCTGGGGTTATTATCCAGCTTCTGAGTATCAGAAGGAAATGCAGTGTAACTTGCACGCAGTGACAACGCATGATATTATAAGAAGAACGCTTGCAAGGGTCATTGAGCATTTGTATGATGATGTCAACATAGCGATTTTACTTCCATTTTTTATTGAGGTGGTGCATTGTGGGTATACTCAGTGCTTTCGAGTGCATATGGGTGAAGCTGAGCAGGATAAGAGGTTTCGACGATCTCACACTGATAGAATACCAAGGGGATGGCCGGCGTATGAATTTAAGGACCTCAATTGTTTTGTGACGCTACATCAAGCTGTGACAATGCCTGCCAAGTGGTTTACAAGTGTTAAGCCAGGTATTGTTATTCCAATGTTAAGTGATCTTTGTCAATTGTTGAATGTGTTCATGTTTACATTGTGGGCTTTTAAAATTTTAGGCGCAAGAAAGAGAGAAAAAACTATCATGTCCCCTGTACCATCACCGGGATGAAGAGTGGCAATGGGACTTGCTTCACCTGAGCATGCTGTGTTGGAGAATGGAAATTTTCCCAGTAATTCCTCAAAGAAAAGAAAGCTTCATTTTGGTTAGGCCCCATAGAAAGTTCCAACATTTTTGTAGCATTTGGATGTAGATGTATAGGTGTAATCAAGAAGTGGTACTTTGTGGTTTGTTGATACTTGGATTTATGGTACAAAGTTTTCGGCTCTAGAGTAAGATTTGGTTTTGGGCCTTGCTTCACCTATCTGTATTTGATGCTTGGATATGCTTACACTTTGTGGTTCATTTCAGCGTAGCAATGTTATTTCTAATTGTAACATCGAATGATTATGTAGAGCTACTTCTAGCTATTGCGCATAGCAAGTATGGATGCAACTGCAATATTGGTACATGGTCATTACATGTATATATATATAAGTCTATGTACTCCTAGATGCATGTTTGGCCTTTTGTACATGCGTGTAAGAGAGAGAGAGAGAGAGAGAGAGAGAGAGAGAGAGAGAGAGAGAGAGAGAGGGGGGGGGGGGAGGGAGGGAGAGCGTGAGTAAATGAGTGTGAATAGAGGAGGGGAGAGGTGTAAAAGAGAGAGAGAGAGAGAGAGAGAGAGTGTGTGTGTGTGTGTGAAAATATAGGGAGAGATGTAAAAATTCTGTGGAAGAGGGGTCGCAAACAAAGGAGAGGCATAGACTAGGGGAGGGAGGAGTATATTGTGGATATACTTAGCGTTTTCAAGTGCATATGGGTGAAGATGAACACATTAAGAGGTTTTGACGATCTCACATTGATAGAGTACCAAGAGATTGGGCGATGTACAAATCTAAGAACCTTGATTGTTTTGTGACCTTGCATCAAGCTATGACAAAGCCTACCAAGTGGTTTGCAGATGTTAGGCCAGGTATTGTTGTTTTAATGTTAAGTTGTCTTTGTTGGTTGTTAGATGTGCTTACATTAACGTTGTGGGCTTCTAAAATTTTAGATGCAAGAAAGAGAGGAAATACTATTATGTCCCCTCTACCATCAACAAGACGAAGAGTGGTGATCGGACTTGCTTCGCCTAGCCATGCCATATTGGAGAGTGAAAAATTTCCCAGTTATTTCTCAAAGAAAAAAAGCTTCGTTTTGGTTAGACCCTATGGGAACTGTAAATTTTTTTGTAACATTTGGATGTAGATGCATAGACACAATCAAGGAGTGACACTTTGTGGTTTGTTGATACTTGAAATTGTGGTGCAAGGTTATTGGTGCAGTCTCTAGAAGAAACTTTGGTTTCAGGCTTTGCTTTACCTATGTGGGTTATTAATACTGAGAGTTTGCATGCAATGCTTGGACAAACTTAAATTTGTGGTGTGGTTCATACATCTTTCGTTTGTGGTTCGTTTCATCGTAGGAATGTTATTTCTCATTGTAGCATCCAAGGATACAAGTTGGTTCTAATTGTTGTGCAGAGCAAGTATAGATACAAGTTTATAAGTTTGGTGCATGGTCATTGCATGTATATATGAGTCTATGTACTTCTTGATGCAAATGCATATTTGGCCTTTTATACATGTGTGTAAGAGAGAGAGAGAGAGAGAGAGAGAGAGAGAGTGATTGATTGAGTGAGTGTGGATACAGAGGGGGGAGGTGTAAATGGGACGAGAGATAGAGGGGTTGTGAGTAGAGGAGAGTAAAGCATGTGATGTTTTTGTGATAGCATTACCCACTGTGCGATAGGGAAGTGAAGTTGCTGTGCAATACTTCCCTCGCACCTCGCTTCGCGACAGCAAAGCGGGATAGCGTTCCTTGCACGTTTCTAGTTGTTTATCATTGCTCTTGATGCATCTCCAGAAGGGACCGCGGGAAAGCCCCCTAAGGAGCTTTGTGCAGCAAAATTCCATTGAAAAGTTGGATGGCCGTTTCTGGGCTCACCTGGCCTTAACGTCCGTGGGAATGTCTCTAAGTAATTGAATCTTGATGTTGCTATTTTTCTCTCTCTCGGACTCTCGTATCTCGATTCTAAAAAGGATTCCCGATTCCTCAATCCTAATCCCAATCCCGGTTGCCTCGATGATGGATTCTCTCTGAGTTCCAAGTTCTTCGTAATTCCTCGCCTCTTTGTGATGGATTTATTTTACTTGGACTCCCTTGTTTGGAAAAAAGCTGGCACTGGACTCTGGAGTCTGGCAATCCGACATTTTCTTAAATCCTCTCTCTCTCTCTCTCTCTCATATTTAGTGAACTGTGAGACAGACTCTAGGCCCGCTTTGTACGGAACGACTCCCGAGTCCCGAGTCGCGAAAGGATGGAAGCCTTCAAAGTTCAAAGTTCACACACACCCTACCACCTCCATGACCCGGGAATGCCGCTCGCTAAAGCCAAGCTAGTAAAGCTTCGTTTCGCGTCAGCGGGGCGTGTGTGGCAATACGTGCCCCTTTATTGCGTGGCGCAACACAGGAAATTAGGCTCTAATGAAGCCATGGGGGCAGGCGAGCACCTCTCGTAAGTTGCGACTCTCAGGATCTCGTTACATCAAAAGCATTGAAGGCGGTGGTAAACGGGTAACACTTTGAGGCGACACTTTGTGTTGCAAGGAAATAGCAGTTGGAGTGGTCGACTGACTCGGTTCCATACTGCCTTAAGGACTCATGAGGAGGTCTCTGAAATGACATGTGTGAGTGCTGAAAGGGGGAACGCCACTGAGAAGAACTGCAGCATTTCTTAAGCTGGAATCAAAGGCGAAAGAAAGAAACCTGCAGAAATGGGGAACAGCATGTGAGAAGAACTGCAGCGTTTCTAAAGCCGGAATCAAAGATGAAAGACATCAAGAAATCTGCAGGTTCTAACAATGTCGAGCACAGAGTTGAACTGGTTTGCCCTGCCAAAGTGCAAGGACCAGGGCCCGATGGATTTGAGAGGAACGGTAAAGCATGGTAAGGTTGTCCACCTTGGTCTAGTATAACTTTGTCAAGTTTTCTTCTTCTGGTTTTGTCACTTAGTACTGTAGCTAGTAGTCCGAATGCCAGCCATTGAACATCACGGCTGTAATCCTCAGGTTTGTTGCCACGGAGCTGCAAAGCGACCTCAAGGTCGAAGTCGACTCAACACATTTTCATCTTCACAAGGTACAGTGAATGCTTAAATAGTAACAGGCGTCGCACTAATATTATTGCGCGTATTATACAAATTTCTTGCTTTACGATTTCTGGCTTTTGCATCTGATTACATGTTCGTTACAGTTGTATCATTTATTTTAACCCGTCCTTCTTCGAACACTCATATTTAGCACAAAGCATTTAGAGCTTTTAAGCGTTTGAGCTTTCTCTGAAGAAGGCTTATTTCTGTTTACAGTTTCCTCTTCTTTCAAGAAGTGGCCTGCTGAACAGACTTGTCTTCGAATCTAGCGATACCGAGAAAGATCACTTAAGATTGGTGGGATTACCCGGTGGTGCTCAGGCATTCGAGCTAGCTGCTAAGTTCTGTTACGGAGTGGCGGTGGAGCTGACCGCATGTAATGTTGCTGCCTTGCGATGTGCTGCAGAGTACTTGGAAATGACAGAGGACTTGGAGGAAGGCAATCTGGTGTCTAAGACCGAAGCGTTTTTGAGCTTTGTCGTTTTGGCATCTTGGAAAGATTCCATCTCGGTCTTGGAAAGCTGCCAGCAACTTCTACCTTGGGCTGAGAATCTACAGGTTGTGCAGAGGTGTTGTGAATCCATTGCCTGGAAGGCTTGCACGGATCCAAAAGGCATACGATGGTCTTTCACAGGTGCAGGAAGCTCTATCAAGAAGCATTGTAGTAGCCCTTCAGGTCGGACCTCCTTGACAGATGAATTAGAGATGAAGGTTCCTCAAGACTGGTGGTTTGAAGATGTTTGCTTGCTCAACACTCAGTATTTTGCTAGAACTATAAATGCCATTAAGGCGAAAGGCATGCGTGGAGACCTTGTTGGAGCTGCCATCATGCACTACACTGTCAAATGGTTACCCTGTGTAGTGAAGGACCAGGGTTCTATCCAGGATGAGAGCTGCAACGGTTTGGGGACTTCTGCTTGCAGCGAAGAAAATTATATGACTCTACAGTACCATCACCGCGTGCTGCTTGAAACAATTATCAGCATTATACCTATGCAGAAGGGTGCCGTTTCTTGCAACTTTCTTTTCAGGCTCCTCAGAGCGGCAATCTTTCTGAGAGTTGAAGGATCGTATCGCATTGAATTGGAAAGACGAGTGGGTATGCAACTGGATCAAGCGTCATTATCAGATCTGTTCATTCCATCTTTCCATGAACCTTCTGAGGGTATGCTGTTTGATGTGGATATGATCTACCGCATCGCCCAATATTTTCTGTTATACGATCAATCTGCAGATGCTGTACTGAAATCACCTAAGCTCGATTCTGAAGCTTCACCCCTGGTGCCAGCTGTGGGTCTTTCATCCAAGGCAAAAGTTTCCAGTCTTGTGGATGCATACCTTAATGAAGTGGCAACTGATCCTAAGCTATCTCTACATTGCTTTCAGACCCTTGTAAAGGCACTCCCTGAACATGCGAGATTGAATGATGACAGTCTGTACAAGGCTGTGGACAGTTTTATCAAGGTAATCTTTTGTCCTTCTTTAACTACCAGCCTCTGATTTTTATGCTGTTTTAGTGCAGAAAAGTTTCTAATGTGTTATTTAAAACTCTTAATGGCTTCCTTTTCTCTCTGCAGGCCCACACAGAACTTTCAGACGTTGAGCAAAAGAAGCTGTGTGGTTACATTGATGTTCATAAACTTTCACCAGAGGCTTGTATGCATGCTTTGGACAATGAAAGGATGCCTCTTCGTATGGTCGTGCAGGTGCTTTTCTGCGAGCAAATGAAGTTAAGAAACGCTATAACAGGGGGTCAAATGGCAGAGGAACGCACCCCTCTGAATGCACATTTGCAATTTTGTAGGGTTAGCACTTCAGATAGTGATCCTCAATCATCCAGAGAGGGCTGGTGCTTGCCGCATGCAGATATTAGGGCACTGCAGCATGAAGTGCAGCTCATGAGGGCCGAATTCTTAGGCTTGAAAGATTATTGCTCGGGACTTCAACAACAGTTGGATAAAGTATCCAAAAGCAGATGTCTTTTTTCTTGGAGCTCTGGCTGGAAGAAACTCTCCAAGTTTACGGCTTCACATCAGAGCAAGCCATGCACTGCAAGCGTACCTGTGAGCTTTGAAGCCCCTGCTTCCACTAATGCACGCAGTTTTGAAATTCGAAAAGCTAACACATCAAGAAGGAATTCTGTTTCTTGAGAAGATTGCGTACAGCAGCCAGTCAAGTTCCTTTTTCCTGCAATTGTAAATATTCTATCTTATCAAGCGTCTTTTTTTTCTTTATGACATAAGAGTTTAGGTTGCAGTTGAGTAGCTCACGTTTTTACCAATTTGAAAACTTAGGGTCACTTAAGTTACAATATGATGAAAATCTGCAATATCTGGGAAAAAACTTAAGAGACATCTATTAAGATAATAGATGATATCCACTCATAGTAGTGAGCCATTGGCCAACTCAAAAGGGCTGCTAGCTTGACCAAGTCCTTAGTCTATTGTACATACGGTCTGAATCTTCGGAAGAGAATTTGTGCTCCAAATTTCTCAAAGAGTTAAGAACTTGATAATGTTGACCACTATTAGCTTGAGTTGTCCTTGCATTTGACTTTCGCACAACATGCACAAGACCGTATTGAAGTCATCAAACATCCCCAAGCCTAGGGGAGGCATGAATCATGATACCCCTCCAAAGATTTTGTTGCAAAACGTCCATCTAGCAGGGGCCTTAGGGATTCCACCTTCAAAATCTCATAAATAATTTCTAGTCTTTAAAGTTGAAAGGTTCTCGGTTTGCTCCCATACATCTCCAGGGACACTACTAGGATGCTTATTGAATATCATATGCTCCATAGTCAATAGGTTAGAAGCCTTTTAAGCCATAACTGAGACGTTGCCCCAAGGATCCAACTTGCATGCAAGACATGACATAAGACATACACAAAACAAAAGGGATTGGACATCTCCTAGGCATAGAGGAAAATGGGCTCACTCTTGAGCTTGGGAGTTAGCAGTACTTTGGGTCATGACTATATCCCAAGGGTTTGTGTCCCATACCATTGGCTCACACTGTCTTGGTATACAGATGCCTAGATCGATGGGCTAAGAGTAGAGTAGTGATCACACGATGTGTACAATCACGATAATCTTGAAGTGTTCTTAATGGATTTGTTTGAAGTCATGTCATAACCAATGCGACCAGTGGTACTTGTGCTCATCAAGATGTCCAAGGACTTAACAAATTTTCCCTTATGAATAATTGTTGTCCTCAATAACATCCTCAAGATGAATTGAGAAAAATGACTCTTTAGGACAATAATATTCTTAGGATGAACTGAGGAAAATGACTCTTCACCAAAGATTGCCAAGTAGTTTTCACCTTTAGGCGATATTTTCACTTGACCAAATACTTGGGATAAATGGTTTGATGGGATTGCTTAGTTGTAAGATTAAGAGTCAATTTGGATTCAAGTGAAATATATGGACAGGTATCCTTGAGTTGCTAGACTTTTTCAATTGGAATAATAGCTTACCTTGTATCAATTCAATAGTTCATTAAAGAACTAATGTGGAACACAAAGTGAACTTAGATTTTCGAGGGTAAATCTATCTCATAGGATACATTGCTTATGTTCTTGGTAATTTGGAAAGAACCATTATACCTTGTTTATTTATAGCACTTGTTGGTAGTCATTGAAGTAGAGTCCTTTAGGACTTTTAAGGTAAATCCACATGTTCTTTTGGAGCTGGAGTACCACATTGGTTAGCATAAAATGTAGCATGATCTTAGGTTGTTGTAATGTTTTTCCTAGTAATTGTCAATATATCTTGTATATCGTGAAAAAAATCCACCATAGACTGAATTTTCATCCCTTCAGCTTTGTGATAATTGTTGCTTTTGATTGAGATGCATTAATGGCATATAATCAATAGCTGAATGATTAGCACTATTATAATTAAACTCAAATTAAGGAAGAGATAACACTTCCAATCATATTGCCTATAGGAGACATGTATGTAGTATATCCTCCATGGTTTGATTTGACTTTTCAATTTGTTCATCAATTTTAGGATGCTTGGAGGAAGATGTGGATATTTGACTTTTTAGCTTTTGGAAAACTATTTACCATAAATAGGCAACGAACTAAGGATTTGAATTATTGATTATTTTCTTGGGCAAACCATAAAGTCTATAAAAGTGTTGACAAAGAGACTAACCCAATTGGTGGCTCTTCACAGTTGTCTTTGTAAGCATGAATTGAGCCATTTTCGCCAATCGGTTGATCATAACCCAAATTGCATCATGATTTTGATTCTTATGGATATTTTGATTCTTATGGATATCATGACATCTAGTGCTTGGTGCATCATGATACACAAATTTTTCTTATGGATATCTTGATTGTTAGGCTTACATGCTTTGTCTTGTTTAAAAAGTAATTCATGATGAATATAATGCATTTTTGCATTCTCTCTCCATAGCTAATTTTTGAGTGTATAGAGTGCAAAAGCTTCTTGTACTACTAGATTTCTCTTAAACTTGTTACAAATCTTACCAAAATGAAGACCATTTTAGTTACGTCCTTTAAGAGAAAGATAGAAACTAGTTGAGATTTTAGAGAAGGATAAGGGATTATCTTTAGATATTTGACTAAGAGCATCAATAACTATATTAATTGTATCATATTAATGTGAATCTCAAAGTTAAATTCTTGCTTAAGCTCTGTCTATCTCACCTTGCAACCATGGAGATTGGATTGATCACGAGGAATTTTAATGAATGGTAGTTAGTCCAAATAATAAATGGGGTGTTGTAATTGTACTTTAAGCACATGGATAATTGCCAATCATTTCTTCTCTTGTATGACATAACGAATTTGAGCATCGACGAGCTTACAACTCTGAAATGCAATAGATTAGTCATCTTGATGAAGAAGAATATCTAAAGCATAATCACTTGTATCTATATGAACCTCAAAAAGGTTTTTTCGGATCGATAATTTGCAATATTAATGCAGCACTAACCAACTAATTTGTAACATCAGTATAGTGGTAATTAGTTGTTTAATATTTGAAAATATTGATCAAGCTTACAAGTCCAAACAATGGGTGGACTAACATGCTTTTTAAAACTTTTGATGCTCTTAAGTAAACATGTTAAGGGTTCAACACTATGAGCATAGTTTTTTATGTACTTTTAAAAAAATCTAGTAAAATCTAAAAAAGATTTTACTTACCTTATGGTCTTGGAAATAGTCAAATTAAGACATTTTTGGGATCAATTCCAATGCCATCAATTGAGATGTCATGAGTAAGATATAATAGCTTCGTGTATGAAAAAATTCTAATTTGGATAGTTTCATAAACAATTGTTTTCATCTTAAGATATATAAGATGACATGGAAATATTTGGTATGTTCTTTCAATGACTTATTATAAATAAGGATATCGTCGAGAAAAATGAAATACATGTGAAATAAGTCGATCATCATTTGTTGAAAAGTTGTGGGAGTATTTGTCAATCCAAAAGATAGGATAAAAAATGGATCAAAATATACTTTTTAGGATATTTTTAGAAGCTATCCAGATATATTTGATGGTAATTGCACCTAAGATTGAATTTGATGAAATATCATACACCATGAGGTCATCTATAAGGTCATTCATCCTAGATAATAGATACTTATTCTTGATAATTATCTTATTGAGACCTTTGTAATCGATAAAGACGTGTATTGTGCCATCATTCGTTTTAGCGAGGACAAGCACATCCCACGGGGATTTTACTTGGCTCAATAAAATCCTTAGCTAGTTAATCTTGAAGTTTCCTAACTATCTCAATTTTCTCTTTTGACCTAAACCTATAAGGTTGCCAAGAGATGGGATAACTACTGAGCAACGCTAAGATTTTGCGAGATGGTAAAAGTTCATCAGGTAGTTTAGATGGAAAAATATTAGTATACTCTTGTAAAATTGAATCTAAATACTCACTTACAATTGAATTTATATTATTATTATTATTAAAAAATAAATTACATTTATAAATTAGATGATTGAACTTTTTAATGAAAGAAATACATGTAATAACATTTGAATTAAAAAAATATTTAATAAATTTTAATGTTAAAATTATATGTACATTTTTTTCTATGATCTTGAAGGGTAACCAATCCTTGTATCATATGAAAATGACCATTAAGCATAAAAGAAAGTACATGAGTTTTGTAGTCAATATGTAAAGATAAATATTTATAAAAAAACCATGGCATGCCAATAATGACATCAACATGATCAAGGCTCATAAATTGAAAGTCCATAAACTAATGAGACTATTAGATTGAAATATTGAAACTCAATACTACATGATCCTAGTGATCTATAGTAGGGCCCTTCACATAACGAATAATACAGACTCAGTCAATGGGGATACCATATAGAGTTGCAAATTTTAAATCAATTGAGATTTTTTATTATTATAAAGAGTCATTACGAATAAAATGGTAATATCTTGGCCATTTATATATCTAATGATCTTTAAAAGGTCATGTTGGCCAAATATAGTTTTATTAATAGAACAATCATTGTGACTAGTCATATTAATAAAATAATCTTCGATAAAACTTGAAAATATATACTTCTAGAAATTCTCTTTGCCCTACCTACTCCAACTCAGTAGTTTCCACTGCCTATCCAAGGTTAACTCCAAGAGTATTTATTGAAGTCTTGGAAGTAAACTTTACATTAGAAAAAAATGAACTCAGAAATGGGCATTACAACCCTTCTCTCTCTCCTTTTTTTAAAACAAGGAAAAGAGATGAGAATAATAGTATAATAATTCTCTTCTCGTCACTTTTACAATATTATTTTTATTTTTATATTATCTACAAATGATTTGCTCATATTTATTCTCTCCTCATTTAAGAATCATTTTTCAATCAAATTTTATATTAAAAAAAGTTAGTTATGAGAGAGGTAATGCTTAGTTTTCAATGCAAAATGATTAGTAGATACAAAATAATTGATATTTCAATAAATAATGAGTAAAATAAAAAATTGAAAGTCCCTTTTAAGATATTTTGAAATTTTTTTATATCATAGCTTTTGGTAAAAAAACATACATGTTGGTTCAATTTTTCATTTTTTGAAGATGTTTTTGGAGGTAAAATTGACAAGAACTCTTGGATATTCCTACTCTTTGAGCCATGTTTCCTCAATTTTAAACTCTCTCATGGTTCTATTGTGACCTCTTCTTTGTGATTATGCAACTTTCATTAACATAGAGAAAGCCACTTATACCTCTCTTACTCACAATCACTTATCCATAACCACCGTATGCAATCTATGTATGTCTGTCTATCTATCTTCCCTCACTACACTAAGCTACCTCCTTCCACTTGATACCTTTTGTGCCTTTCTATGCATCTTTATTCTATCTCCTCAAACAACCAAGCTTGGCTCTCCATTTCTATTAATATCTCTATGCATTCTGTCCAATCTATCTCCATATAGACATCGAATCAACTATTTTCATTAACATCTTTATGTGTTTATCTTAGTGTCTCTACTTGCACCTCTCTAGTTTATCATTGTAAACTCAATGGCCCTATTTCTATTAACATATAAGGGTATCATTTGGCTTCTCTCCAAGCTAACTCTCTAAATACTAAACCTTATATTCTCATTAGTATATCTGTGTAATCAATTCATATACCAACAATTGGCGCACAAGCAATAATTAAAATATATACAAGAAAGGAGCTGCATATTGTAGGAGAGGTTGAATATGCTTCATTGTTTAAAAGGGATCATCGTACTAGTGCCAATCCTCAAGTTCTACAGAGTTATAAGTAGATGGGATTGAAGCACGTGGACTTGTGAGTTGATGGGGGAATCTACCCAATTTATTCCCTAACCAATAAACCTCCAAATTTTTTGAAGTATGCATGTGAGGGTAATAATAGGTTGCTCGACTACACTAAGCATTTCAATGATTATGGATTCAAAGTGTTTAATACCAAGAAATCATAAAAAATTTCATGATGTAATCACTGCACATCAACTTCATATACAATAGCTTATACGATAAGTAGCACAATTGAATGAGACTATAACACAATAATTAGATTGCACAATGCAGCAGGACATTATCCATGACATTGATATCTCACATTAGGAGGCAAAGGCACAATTGGATGACCTTAGAAAGATCAATAGTAAGCTAACGCAAGAGCATAAATGAAAGAAGAAGCCAATCAATGAGTTAATTGTGAATAGCGGCTAGCGGAAGTGACGTATTAAAGCATGCAAGGAAGCTCAAAATCAAAACCTAGGTGAGGGTGAGCTTGGATCATTTATTAGAAGATTGCTAAAGGCGAACACATTGGAAAATGCTTTGAGAAATCCAAAGCTTTAGGTTGTAAAGGAGAAGGTGATTGAGTCCACATTGAAAGATATATCAAACAAGTTTTGAGTTGTGGATGCATGATCCATTTGTAACATGGTCGATATTAGTACAACTTACTAAAAAATATTCAAGGATATGAAGGCTATGTTTGGTTGTGTGCTGAAAAGAAATAGAATCATGCTTTTTCTTAGACCTTCAAAGTTAACAGAGACCCAATGGTAACTTAAGGCAAAGATTTTGAAGCTGATAGGAGAATCCATGCATGTTCAAGGTGTGAAAATACTCAAGGTTGGGACCAAAAATGCATATGAGGTAAAGTTCACTGAACTCAATAATTATTATCTAGATATATACAAGCTATAGACAAAAATAGTAAGGTACTACAATACGTCAGTTGAAGAATGCAATGGTAAATTGCACTTTGTCATAAAATTAGATGAAAGTGAGGTTGTCAAAGGAGTAAAGCTTGAAAGCTTTACAATTTGATAAGAGAAACCCAATGAACTTTAGTGTTCAATCAGAGCGTAATGTATGATCGCTTGATGCATTTGAGGTGCTATATTTGTTCTTTCTTTATATACACAAGTATTCCAAATATAATCCATAATTAGAAACATGACAAGATGCACTTAGTTGAAGGATATGACCAATACTTGGTGGAATGGCATCTTACAGGAGACTTCAAAACTTTAAAATACATGTGTGAAATCTCCAATGGTGCAAATGCAAAGCATCCATGCCTATATTACTTGATAGAGAGGGTGGGAAAGGACAAGAAGGATAAGTGTTGCACCGACGCGTGATAAAGAAGTTTTAACTTGGAAGCCCATCTTCAAGATTCCATTGGATCATGCATATTTGTCCATTGCATGCTTTTGTCAAAAACATGAAGAAAATTGTGTATGAGTATATTTACTGTGCTTAAATGATACAAGCGAAAAAAGAAGCCATTGCAACGTGTAGGAATGTGGAGCGAGTGTTATAAAAAATTAGGCTACATAAGCATCAAGTATGATTGAGAAATATGAGAAGAGATCAAGAAAACAATGGTAACTTGCCAAAAAAGCCTTGCTTTAGAGGAGCAAAGGATAGGAATTTTCTTTTAGTACCCATCAGCAAAGAAGGAAATATCACAGTTCATAATAGGATTATGATGAGTGAAAAAAGTTGCATACTATGGTCTTTGAGATCGAAGTAATGGAGGTAAAACAAGGTAGCCAAAGCTAAGGTTTGGATTAGTCTCAATAAATTGGCTCTTTTGCTTCAAAAGATGGTGTTTGATGATGGAGATAAGCAAGAGTTTATTGATGTTGAACATAACTTCTACGAAAACATGGAGAAAGCACGGGAAAAAAGTTCTCTTACATATTACATGGTGCGTACTAAGCCAATATTTTAGAAGTGTATGAATTATATAAATTATTGGAAATATTTTTACTCATGTGTGATATGTGCCTTTGTAGTATATCCTTGAGACTCATGGACCATACTTTGCAAAAAAGAAAAGCATCAGTGTTTGGTCTAGTCAAGGAATCCTCGAACTTCAACCAAAAAAGATACTTGACACATGCGTGATAACTCTCAGAAGAAAAAACCTTAAAGAACATCTCATCTAGTGGAAAGACTACCCTGAAGAGGATGCCACTTGGATTGATCATGAGTAACTATGTAACCAATATCCCTAGTTTTATTTGAGATGAGGACATCTTGATTCCTCTCAGGGGGAGAGGATGTGATATCCCGACATTAATTTCAATCTTTCTAAATTCTTGCAAAATAGACTTGAAAAACTCTAAAATCATTAAATAGAGAAGATCTCAAGCAAAAAGACTTGAGGATTGTAGCTCGACATTTTCACGGATTGACAATGACTGTAGCCACCTGTCACGGAAGTTATCGTGTGAACGAGAGTTATGAGCCATATTAGTCATTAGTATATTATTTGAGTAGTTTTGGAGCTTATATTATTCTTGGAATAGATTTTTCTACCACAATCTAGGCATGGCATTGCAATACATCCATTGCATAGTAATTAGGATTTTGAGAATGGATATCTAGAAATCTATATTTCAGAGGAAGATCAGGTAATCCATCTTTCTTATAGTTGCGGCAACTGGAGCGCCCTACAACCATGACTCGATCAACCGGTATAACCCTTGTAATCTTCTCATAGATGTATCGGTTTAGTTTGACCTGTCACCCTCTAGTAAATATGTTTGAGTTTACTCTGGCCTCATAGAAGAGATAAATCTTGGCAACCTTAAGGGCTTCTATCCACCTTAATCTCTTTAAATTATTTTGGAGGTAAGCAAAGATAGTTTACGTCAATGTAATAATACCCTTCGCTTAACATCCATCGCCTTTCGTAATATACGGGTGAAGGATTGTATATCTAATCTAATATCCACATCACCTGGTTTCTCTAGCTGAAACTAGAGGAGTGCATTGCTAATATAAACGTAACTTGGAAAATCAAGAATTGTTTCCAAGGTTCGTTTTTCTACAAGAAATCAAGAACATATATCAACAAGAGAAGATTTCACTATTTAAGGAAATGATATTTTTTGTTGTAAATATAACTAGTTTTATTTACTTGCATCGTGTCCTACATCAATGCGTGCTGTGATACCAACTCTAATGTGCCGCCTGAGCTATTCTTTAGTGGTACATTCTTAGTAGCCCATCAAGAGATATCATAGGAAGCATCGTCCGGGATTCTGATAAAACCCTCAGAGTTTGCTAACTAGGCTTGCTTAAGTCTACCTCATAATGGAAGTTCCCACCACTCCTACGAGGATCAACTTGAGCTTTTCTGGTCAAATCTAGTACTAGTAGCTCATTAATATTACAGGATTCTAAAGTGATGTGAGTCAGTCTTTCCAGTTTCTAATGGTCCATCAAGTGTGATTTTTATTCCTTCTTAGGAAAGCTCTCAGCTTACCAAGACCACCCATCCATAAGTCTGGATCCATCGGTAGTCCATCCTTCCACTTCCCTCAAGAGAGTAGTTTTAGTTATCTATTTACCTAACACTTTAGGTTCAACATATAAAAACAGCTTCTTTGAATTATGTTCTGATACAAATTCGTTATATGCCTTTTATTCACAACACAAAAATAGAGTAAAGCAATTCCTTCTTAATAGTTTCTTTCTTAAAAATGACATTTTACAAATATTTTCTAATTTGAATGTATTATTCTCTCCAAGTTCCATTCCCTAACTAGTATTGGAGCTTCCAGACACAATCTGAAAATCGAAGGGTAGTTGGCAATTTGTAAGAGCCTAAGGAGTTTATGATCAGAGTCCCTTGGTATCCACACCTCCTCTTGCTGCCTAGAGCTCCTTAGGACAAGACCTTTCACGTCATGATTGGTCTAAACACACTCACGTAAAATGAAAAGGAAAAAGAAAAACCCATTGGAGTAGGTTTTATTCACACTAGCCTTGGTGGGGAGGTCTAGCGCCATCAAGAACACTGCCTCAGTCCGGTGATCTGTACTCAATCATTCATCTTTTAGCCTAATGATTTTAGGAAAGATCAGTACCTACCTTATAATCACAAATATCTTATTTCCAATGCATTATACATAAACTTTTAACAAGTTTATTTCTAAGACAAATCTTTTCTTTTCGAAAGTAGTAACATCGAGGCAAATTAGCATAAGTGACAAAATAACTTCGAGACAACTCAGCATAAGTGGCAATACCTTTCCAATAGTCTTCCTGGACTTCCTCTTCCTTGGGGATTAGTTTGGACTAAATTTAAGAAATAATTTCATACTTGAGGATAACTTGGAGTTTCGTGGGTCTTTGCTCACAATAAAAGAAAATCTTAGTTAGTTTAATTACAAATAGTATCATTTGAAAATTGCATCTCAAGGTCTCTTATGTATGAAGGATTAGCATTCGCAATTACCCATCAAAGATTTCATTTGATCAACAAAAAAAAATCAGAAATATTAAATCTTTTAGGAACGCAATATCTTCCTCGTACTTGCTTAGGTTCATCTTGTAAAAACCCAAGTTATCCCTTGGAATTCGCGGTTAAAAATTTCTCAAAGAAATTATATGTAAGAATCGAATAAAATCTTATTTTATGCACGCAGCTTCTATTGTCTATTCACGGATAAAGGCATGCTAGTTGTTTTTATTTAAGAAAAATAGTACCTGAAGATCAATGGTGGGTGCTTGATTGATGGTATTTGCGGATTCGTTTGTAATTCCCGTACTCGCTATTCCATTTGTAGTAATTGTATCCATAACATTATTGGCAGTATATGCCACCGCGACCTTAGTAGCTTTCTTCTTCGGGGCCATGGTCTTTAATTGCGAGATCGCAAAAAGAAAAATTTGGCGAAGGAGCTTGGGGATAATTAGATTGACGAAATTTTGATTGATGGGGAGGGGAAAAGCGATCACCAAGAATTTTGAGAAATTGAGAAGAGTTTTGATTCCATAGGGGAGAATAGAATAGAAGGGATAGAGGAATTGAATTTGAGAGCTCGCAGAGTATCCTCCTTGTCTTCTTGATGAGGAATTCACAGACTCGTGCTTCTCTTGCCCCACTCTCTCTTGCTCTATACTCCTAAGAAGGGCCTCTCCCCTCTTGCTCGGAGTGCTCTCAATGGCTCCCCATGTTTCTTATTTATAGATAAATTAGAGAATAATGGTTGTGGCTAAGAAAAAGAGCTCTTTATACAGGGGATATTGGCAAAAGCAGCAATTTGAAGCTTCTAAGATGCAATCTAATGCTCAGACCACAAATTTGACGGTTCCATTGGCTCTAAAAGGGAGGTAAAACCTTAAAACACTTGCTCAGAATTCTTCCACATCACTCCTTCTTCTCCTCGTTTAGAGTGTTGTTTGCTGCATGTAAACTGCGATTGCGACGCACACAATTTCATCAATCCTTATTTTTGCATTAAATCTCCAAAATTGATTTGTTTTTTTACATGACACCCTATTCTAGAAGTTTCCATAGCTTTTTAGGATACTTACAATAAATAATATCCAAAATATAAAAAATATGCTAGCTTTGTCCTAAAATCTAGTCTTTTTGGACCACCCATACTATAGAGGAATTTAGTTTCAAGGTATCACTTTAATCATACCATTTACATGAAATAGAATGGCAAGAGTAGTACAAGAATACTCAAAGAATATCACAAAAAGAAATTGTATTATAATGAATAGAAGTCTTGTATGACTCAATATCGATAAATAATATGATATATGAGATTCATGGATTGTAGCCAATTATAATGAATAGAAGTCTTGTATGACTCAATATCGATAAATAATATGATATATGAGATTAATGGATTGTAGCCAATTATCATGGAGATCCAAAAGGACATGTAGAATCAACAAATCAAAGGATTTTTGAACCTTGACCTCCAACAAATCCATATCATCCAATACAAGGAATCACTTACTATCACAAAGTAGATCAAGATTTTTGTGCTTCACCTAAACCTTGCACAATACCTGCATGTCAGAAAAACATAGTACTTTAACAATAATTATTCATGAGTTCTTGCAATATAAAAGAGAGAATTTTCCATAAGGTAGAATATCTACACTACTCCGTTGATTACATTAAAAAGTACATATTTGAAACTTATGAGAATCAAAACCTATTGAAATCATAGCCATGAGAAAACTGTAACTAGATTATTCAATCGATGAATCTTTTTAAACAAAAAATATCTAGATAGTTGCACGAATAAAAGTAACACAAAATTGGAAAATTTACCTATAAGATGATTTGCTAAAAATAAGATTGAATCGTTGTTGATTAAAACCTAGAGCTATAGAATATTCACTCTACCTTGTGTTAAGTGCTACAATAACAGTTGATTTGAAAGTTAAAACTAGCATCAAATCCTACTATAAAGATAAAATAAAAATAAAAAACATAGAGACGAAGAAAGAGAGTGTGTGTGAGTGAATGGGAGAGAGAAAAAAATGAGCATCTATTCAATCTTGCCCAAATTGATCTCAGCAAAAAGACAATAGTAAGAGTTAGTATTTACATAAAGATGTACTAAAAAAACAATAGAGGAGAGAGAGAGAGAGAGAGAGAGAGAGAGAGAGAGAGAGAGAGAGAGAGAGAGAGAGAGAGAGAGAGAGAGAGAGAGAGAGAGAGAGAGAGAGAGAGAGAGAGAGAGAGAGAGAGAGATGAGCACTTATGCAAACTCACCCAAAATGATATATGTAATAAAATAATAACAAGGATTAGAACTAACATTATGCTATATTGAAAAGATAACAGTAAATAAAATCCACAGAGAGAGATAGAGATTAACACCTTCACCTCTTGCTCCAAATAAACTCTACAAAAAAAGGAACAAATATCAAGGTCTATTAAAAATACAATAGAAAATAGAGAACACACACACACATAGAGATCAACATCTGTGTCTCCTATCCAAAACAACCTCTACAACAAAATGACAATAATGGTAATAAATCATATTAAACCCCATTGAAAAAACAGTAAATAAGAGAAAATAAAAAGAGAGATGGGTACTTGCATTTTTGCCTAAATTTTGGAGCTACAATAAGAAAGAAGTGGAGAGGTAAGCAAAATGCTCAAAACCCTTATTACTCTTACCAGAGAGCTTCAATGGAGATGAAAATTTACGAGAATGGAGAAGAGAGAGAAAGTAGTTTATTGCTAAACTTTTGGGTCAAACTAATTTTGCGAGAAAAAAAGTAAAATTGAAAATTGGATTAAAAAAGAAAAAATATGAGGTGAGAGAAACTCAAATTTTGTGTACTATTCATTTATCCCTTTTAAAAATCTCAAAGTGCCCCTTTTTTAATCAAAGATCCAAGATTTGGAGAGACAACATTCACCCTCCATGGATGTCAATATTTAACCTTTCTATTGGACAATCTAAAAGATCCACATATTAAACTATATTATTTTTAAGGGTCTTGTAATAAAGGAGATGTAGGAGAGAGAAGAGGGAAGGAAGAAGACTATAGAGAGGAGAGATAAAGAGGGAGAAAGAGAGAGAAGAAGGGAGAGAAAGACTAAGAGAGGAGAGAGAAATACATGAAAAGAGAGAGAAAGATAAGGAAAGCTATGAAAGCGGGAAGGAAGACAAAGAGAGACTTGATTATTGATAATTGATGCCCTCATTCAGTCTCTCAACACCTTAAATAGCTCGTCAACGTAGTCGATTATTTCCATGCTAACCCCGTGTCCCACCCACTGTTTTACATTCCATCCTGATCTTCAAGGTTTTCTTCCTTAAAAAAAAAGAGGACTTATTGGTGGATGTGGCTCATGGAGGGATATTTGTAGAGTACTACTTTGTTCAACATTTCAAAGGATAATATTAATATGTATGGGAAAGTATAATCTCATGTGAAATTGGGGTGTATAGATGTATATAGGA
The DNA here is from genome assembly GCF_053477565.2 of Lygodium microphyllum. Lineage (NCBI taxonomy): Eukaryota > Viridiplantae > Streptophyta > Polypodiopsida > Schizaeales > Lygodiaceae > Lygodium > Lygodium microphyllum. The sequence continues at coordinate 84,858,519 of NC_141161.1, read as the reverse complement.
TGTATACAACACGTGCAAGTTGAAAGAGTATGAGTTTGGCCACCAATTCTTGACAATTAGGAGTGACAAATAGTGGATTACATGCTATCTAGAACAAGTCTACTAGAAAGAAAACTAGTCATAACTTTCTATGGGAAACTTTGATCGAGGCATGTGACATGTCAAAATGAAGCTCATGAAGCTTATTTTGAGGCCATATAGGTGACACTTAATCATCATTAATACAGGGCAAAAAATGTTCTAAAATAGTATACTATCTGTAGGTTGTTTGTAGTCCAAACTAGAGCAAAGTTAGCTAATCTTCAGTTAAAATTGCACCCTTGAAGTAGGGGGCTACACAGGTAAAATGCTAATCAAGGTAGGGCTTTTCCAAACCATTCATTTCCTTGGGATCAAATGGATAACCTACATGGTAAGCATTAGGAGCATAAGGGTCATCCATACAAGCATAGGCCTCTACACTACCACCAGGGTTAAAAGGATAATTGTGATCTAATACTTCCACTGTATAATTGAAGTGATTCATGGTATCATCCTCAAGCATTGATTGTGGCACAAGATCCACAATGATTTGCACAGTAGCATGCGTTGACTCATCCATAAACTCATCAGGAACCATTGTGCATGTAGGAGTGGAGCAGATGTGAGGTTGTAGTCACCACCGCATTCATTGCATCAACCCCCTAGGCATTGCATATCCATGATTCCTGCATTTGTAGTGAGATGCTGTAGTGAGATGCTCTCATCATGTCATTGTCCGTGAGAAGTATCATGTTGCTCATAAGGATGCTCATGTTGCTCATAGTAATGATCAAGTGGCTGATGATAATAAGCACTCTATTGTTGCTGATAGTAATGTTGCTCTCCATGTACATAATCATGTGTTTGCATGATGCTGCCTATATACATAAAAGCTACCTAGATGGTTGTCCATGCCTGTGATTGTAATGCATCTCATAAGGACGTGCATAGTTATCATATGCATGCTATTGCTCATAATGTGCACAATCATCATATGCATGCTGACCATAAGTCGGCACTTGCTATTGCTTTTGCTCATTAGACCCATACCAATGATCATGGTACTCATAATTTCCATGAGAATGACCATGTTGATGTCATAATCACATTGATGATGCACCCTTTTAAGCACAACCATTTGAGCAACTTGAGTTGTAAGATATGCAAAGTTTGTCATTGGTTGCCTTGGCTTATGTTGTTGTTGTTGACTGAGATGGTTGAGATCACTCGGTCCATCTTAGACATGAATTGATTGTGTTTCTCAATTAGTTGATTGTGGTTCTCAGCCCAAATAGCTTCTTGTCACCATAGAGTAGCATTCAATGCATTCATTTTGGGGGGCCAAGAGTGAGAAAAGGAGCTAGAACTAGGAGCCATTGTTTGGGTTTATCGAGTGGTTACTCACTATTGTGCACTAATCAATGGACCTCTCAAATACTTGTAGAAAGCATGCTTGATTAACCTCTTATATACTTTGTGAAAACTTACTTAAATGTCTACATGTTCCTACTTCTTATTGTTAACTCAGATTTGACCGTACCCTCTCGAGTGAACACTATATAAGGCTTACATAAGGAAGTAATACCCATTTGCATTACTTGAATACACCAAGATATTCAAATTGAGAGTACCTATGATAGGCCTTCAAAAGTACTTGCATTTTGAAATTTAGCAATATGTCATGTGAGTTGATCGTAGATACTTGTGAGAAAGTGGACTTACAATATTCAAGAAACACAAGCATTATCACACTATTACAAGAATGCAAGCATTTTAAAACATTGTTACAAAATGTAAGCAAGTGGTTTGCACTGCTCATCTTCATTATGTGGCCTTCATCACACAACACCATCATACCTTCTAAGATTGGAACATCATTAGTAGAAATATGAACACTATATAGGCTTCCTGGAATGCTTTTGAATAGTAACATCTAAGATCCTTGGGTGCTAGTAGGAATATTGACCATACCCCCCTAGTGGATCTATGGTTTGATGGTTCAAGATCTGCCAAGTTAGACCCACATTAAGCACAAGAATCCTTAGTTCCAAATCAAATCATCTACATTAGAAGATGGTAAGGATGTCAATCCTACATCTACAAAACATGTTGCATCAAGGATAGGAGAAAGTTCCCTTAGATGGTAGATCCAATGCTCAATGTTGAGATTCAAGAGCTATGCATACACAAACAAAGAGGAAACTATTGCTAGTAGCAGTTGCTTCTACTGAGAGCTTCTTGTCACCATAGAGTAGCATTAAATGCATTCATTTTGGGGTGCCAAGAGTGAGAAAAGGAGCTAGAACTAGGAGCCATTGTCAGGGTTTATTGAGTGGTTACTCACTATTGTGCACTACTCAATGGACCTATCAAATACTGGTCGAAAGCATGCTTGATTAGCCTCTTATATACTTCATGAAAACTTGCTTAAATGCCTACATGTTCTTGCTTCTTATTGTTAACTCGGATTTGACCGTATTCTATGGAGTGAACACTGTAGAGGCTTGCTGGAATGCTTTTGAATAGTAGCAACTAAGCTCCTTGGGTGCTCCTTATACCTCCCCGGTGGATACATGGTTTGTAGGTTCAGGATCTGCTAGGTTAGATCCACATCAAGCACAAGAATCCTTAGTTCCAAATCAGATCATCTACATTAATAATCTCCCTCAGATAGTAAGGATGTCAATCCTACATCTATAGAAGATGTTGCTTCAAGGAGAGGAGAAACTTCCCTTAGATGGTAGATCCAATGCTCAATGTTGAGATTCAAGAGCTATGTATACATAGAAAAAGAGGCAACTACTATTGGCGGTTGCTTCTACTAATGCTAACCTTATCCAAGATCAAAGCTATTGCAAGGTCCAAATCAATGTAGCTGGTCCCAATGATTTTCGACTTCACCCTAGGCATCTCCTCTCTTTGATCAATCTCCATGTTGTCACATGAATAATCCACATTGTATGCTATATATGTCTTGCATGTCATGCTAAGAATCCCCACATACATGGGTTGTCATCCACTACATACAACACCCTTGATATGGCTGCGACAATCAATAGACGTCTAGATCGGGATTTCAATGGAATTTCAATCTTTCTTAGCTTCATAAATTAAAAACCTCGATCCTTTTTAAGGTTGTTAATCGAGAGCTTCAATTCTATAATCTATTATGCTAGTTGTATGGGGCAATCTCATAGATACAACCATGAAATATCATCATTGTCACATTCAAAACTAGTCCCATCAAAGACAACAACAAGTCCTTGATTTGCATAGATAATCTCATTAGTAAGAGATTTGAATTGCAAGCAATACTATTTGGAATTGCAATCCCATCACATAGGCCAATTGCACCTCTCAACACTTGAAATCTCTAAGCTTAATTACTTGTCACATCATTAATGATGAAGGTTTGGCACACCTCAAACATGGTTGTAAATCATCACAGGCACTAAATGTATGAAGATCTCAAATTTTAGAAGCCAAGCATCATGATGGATTAAATGGCAACTAGAGACAACCAATCATCCATCTCAAATAATCCTAATGGGAGGTTGATATTTAAATATTTTATCCTGATTTGTGGAGGAACAAGTGAGAGCTTTACTCGATTGAAGCACAATCTCGTTGGCCTGCAGTACGTCTAAACACAACTCCATGCATTGCATGAGCTCAAGAGGCTACATGTAGGAGCCCTTGTGGATTACATGTGGGTACACATTGGTGGTCCAAAACCCAAGCTCGTGAAGGAGAGTGGCATTGCTTTGCTCAAATTTCAAATCCAAATCACAGTAGCATACCCTAGAGATAATTTCCCAATGAAACTAGTATCAATAGCCTCCATAGGTGCAGCAAACGAGTTTGACCAGGTACTCCAACTATGGTTTGTAAATGTGGCTTAAAGATGTAGTTTGCTGATTTAAGTTTTGATTTTAATTTGCTGACCTTTGAACTAGTTAGCACAACCCCTGGAGCTTGTAAATTTTGAGTAGCTTCTTTGTTGATGCCTCTTGCTATACATAGATTTATTGACCCTAAGGAAGAGGAGAGACTTGATGATCTTCTTCCTACTTGATGACTCAAGATTACACAGAAGCAGCAGCACCACATGTTGGATTGGGTAAGTCAATTGAAGATTTACATGTTTGCAAATCCTACCCTTTCTCAGAGGCAAAGGAGATCTCTACTCACATTTGACAATATTGGTCATCCATGGCAACAATTGCCTCATGTATTGATGCCTTACACAACAAGCAATCATCTGCAACCACAAAAGTGATAATCCTCTTGATTGAGAGGAATGGACCTAGTCATATAGGTTGCAACTTGACTTGTTGACAAAAGTAGTGGAGAAGATCACCCATAATTCCTTGCTTGTAGAGCCTTAACAAAAAGAGAGAAGAGCAGAGATTGAAGTCTTGGCCTTCTTGCAAATAGTTGAGAAGTGTTGGCAGCCATAGCCTTCCTCGTAGGGGTTTGTTGAAGAGGTTAGAGAAATCTAAGAACAATGTATTGAGATACCAGATGGTTACCTAGTTTGCCTTGTAGGGAATATGATTGTAGAAGAAGTGCCACATGGCTTTGGTCGACCTAGTTGTATCCCTCTTTTAGCTACCAAAATACAATGAGGTTTCTTTAGACTCTACAAATGGAGATGTCACTACTGATGCTACACGAGTAGTTCCCTCACTTGTTGACTCAGAGCCAATGGCTGTTGAATATTTGATTGTTACTTCTAAGAAAGTGGAAGAAGTCAAGCTAGATGCCATAACCGAGGAGTCTTGTCAACCCTACATCATCAAAACTTTCCTAATATTCTACTCCACCAATAGTGGGTTTATTTGCTACAAATTTTGAGTTCTATGGTGCATCTGGAGATCAATGAAAATAGCACATGACCGGATCATGTACTCCATCTCCACATTTTGCAAGATGTAAGCAATATGGTAGTTGCCTTACTCAAGACACTCCAAAGAATCAAGCTAGGGAGGGCTTTGAATCCATAATAGAAGTGAATGAGAAGATATTTCTTGTTGATTTTTCCATGGGAGCTCTCAAGAAGGAGAGAAATCTCTTTTGAAAAGGCAACTATAGTTAAAACCCTCTCCAAGTCTTGTGAACCTTCTTCAACAAAAAATCCCTAAAAGTTTACCTTAAAGTTGGTGACAAGTTGCTAAAGTTAGCATGAGCACCTCTAACTTGTCCATGGCTTGTATGAGATCTCCAAGAAACTCTCCAAGAAAGACTGCTAACACCTTGTGGTACTCCATTAAATCTTCTTATAGCTATTGTCCTTGTTGTACATGTCTGACCGAGTTTTTTTAAAATAAATATAAGTAGATATGAGAAAAGTGAAGAATGAAGGGACCAAAGACCGAGGCTTTGATACCAATTGTAATTGAAGGAGACCAAGGAGAGAGAAGAGAGAAGGAAGAAGAATGTAGAGAGGAGAGAGAAAGAGGGAGAAAAAGAGAAGAAGGGAGTGAAAGACTAGTGGAGGAGAGAGAAAGAGAAGGGAATCCATAAAAGCTAGAAGGAAGATAATGATTATTGATAGCACTGATGCCCTCATTCAGTCTCTCAATACCTTAAATACCCCATCAATATACTCAAGTATTTATGTGCTGATTGCGTGTCCTACCATCTATCCTCACTCTTTTACAGGTCCATTTTTGAGTCCAAAATTTTTCAATTGGCTTCTTATTTTGGGGACACTCTTAGTTGTGAAAAATGTGACTTGTCCAATGGCAAGTGAAGTAATGACCCTTTGAGTAATTCTTGTTGCAAATGACCTTGCACTTACCATTTTTCTTCTTATGAAACTCTAAAGATGATAACAAGTTGTTGTTGGGATATAAGATGTCTTTGAATTAAAGATAGAGGCAACTCAATGGAACCTCGCATCAAGTGGCTACCCTTGCTTGCAACCAAACTATTATCAATATTTTTTGCATATCTATAGACATTCTTAAGCGCGTGTAATAGATTGCAGAGCACCTCATTTTGGTAGTTCGACAACAATCTAAAAAGGTATCGCATGTAGAGCAAAGGCTAGAGGATCATCCAAGGCCTTTGTTTTGTACAAAAAATCTTCAAAATCATGTGAATATGTAGCTAGCTCTTCTTTCCTATATCTAACTCAAATAATTTATATAAAATTTCAATTTGATAATTGCTTACGAAATGTTTTTGAAAAATGGATTGAAAATCAACCCATCTCTCTATCTTGGGGGGTAGCCTCGCCTATCAAGCATACACCTTTCATTGTAACATGATTTGTATGTACCTGATACATTGAGTGACATCAAATTGATAGAAATCAAAGTACACCATCCATGTGGTCAACTACGAATTAATTTTTGTCTTATTACATTCCTTCTTTTTCCCTTTAAAGGGATCATGTTGGAATTGAATAGGCAACGCTATCATGACTGTGGGCACAAACAAAAAATGGAGAGTGCATATGTTATTCAATTTCCATTGCATGTCCTTAATTTGAGCTTGGAGAATTTCCACTAGCAATGAATCTCCATTAGATTTGATGAGAGAAATTCTTTAGGATATTGCTTGTGCGAGTGTTTGGATTTGGGAGAGATGGGCATCCTCCATGTGTTGAGGTTCGATAAGAATAGATGCAGCAAAAGGAGATACATCATGAGAAGCGATGATGGTGAGAGAGAATGTATAAATCAAGATAGGATAAGAGGATTGAGAAAAAGTGAAAGAATAAGTGTTGATAAAAATTGAGAGAGAGATAAGGTTGTATGAAGAACATGACTGTAAATAGAGTGTATTTAATGAAGGTCTTCTAAAAGAAGGGGGCATCTTTGTTAATATCCAAAGGTTGGAAGAAAGGAGTTTTGGAAAATAAAATGAGAAAAATGAAAATAATATTATTGTCTTTCTTCTTTGGTTATTTCCAAAAAAGAAATATATGTGGCATCAATAGATTTTACCATGATTGGTTTAAATGTAGCCTACCTTCCATGATGGACGACAAATCACCTCCCCCCTTTCTTGAACAGTTGACACTATTTGGGAATGACCACATGGCAATTAGAGGCCAACTTGCCCTATCTCTTGGACTCTATGATGAGGATTGCAATTGTCATGTGTGCCTCTCGGGGATGACTACCATTTTGTGCACCTCATTAGACAAGTGACATCTCCTCCTCTCTCTATGAATCAATCTCTCTCCCTCCTATCTCTATTTAAATAGGGAAGCTCATCTCTTCCCCTCTCTCAATTAAGAAGGGTCACTTTATAACAAATGAAGATTGAGAGTGGACTAGTATTGCACTTGGGTTAAAGAGAGCGAGAGACAAGGGGGATTTGAGCATCAGTCTCTTTGTTGTAGTATAATTGCACTTCAGCCCTCTAAAACAACGCTAGTTGGATTCTAAGATACAATCCTAAGTAGTCAATGTGATTGGCTTTATCCTAATTCTTTACTCTTGAAGGACATATTCATGTAACTTAGGGCAGTGATATAAAAACAAGAGAAGACACTCGTTTCAAAGTAGTACATTTTTATTCAAAATCAATGTGTATATATACAAAAACATGCCTTCTCCAAGGCACATGCTCTTCTTGGGCCTTATTCACCCTAGAACTTAGGGCCTTTAGTGCACACACCAAACTTGTAAGTGCTTCCACTATATCCTAGGTCATGAATGTGATCATTGACCAAAGCTCCACTGGTTTTTGCTCACCATAGGAGTGAAGCTCGTGAATAACCTCTCATACCAAGCATCAATTAGTGTGTCAGGTGGAAATGGTTCTTGGTTAAGAGGTCAAGTGCACTCACCACATTTGATTACAGGGACATCAAATCCGTATGTCCCAAAGAATAGAATATGATAACCAACCTAAACGGAGGAAATCAACATTCTTAGAAGACAGTAATCAATCCTCTTGTTGTTTAAGGTGGAGCAACAACTAAGCAAGAAATCAATCATAGCAAAACAATTTTTGGTTTCAATTCAAGTTGTCTCTTTTTGTTGCTACTAAGTTTATATTTGGGAGTACTTGATAGATGTTTCAAGAGGCTTAGTTTATTTCAATTGAATTCATCATAGAACTACTTTTTAGACCAACTCCAAAATTTATCAAAAATTCCTTTCCAAGAGGAAGTTTTACGTTTTGCATTGGGAACTTTCTCCAATTTGCATACAAAATTGTTTGTTTAGTTTAGGTACAATTTCGAAGAAACACAATGGGCCTAGGGTCACTAGTAGCCTTAGTTTCTTATTCAAGTTACTTTCCTTTGGATTCAAGGACTTAGGGTTTCCCCCCAAATCCACTGATGGTTTCCATCCCATCTTGGGATTGTATATCTTATCTATTACTTATAATAAGACCTTAGTTACACCTGGTCCCTTGTTGTTGCTAAGATCAATAATCTTGTGTTTGGGTTTATAAGGTCTTATCTTAGTTATACTAACAAAGGCTTTCCTTTCCACAACTAGTCTCTAGACAATAAATCTTGAGAGGTTTTAATGTTAGCTAGATTTGGATGTACACACTTAACTAACCAATTTTTTGTCTATCTTATAGAGCTAATCATGAAGGAGTTTCTGTCAGAGAGAGAACCAGGGAGAGAGAAAGAGGAGAGAGAAATACTGCAAGAAGAGAGAGAATAAGAGTGACGAGGAGAGAGAAATACTAGATTTAGAGAGAGAAAGACAGGAAAGATGAAGAAGCCATGGAAGCTGAGAGCAAGAAGGGAGAGAAAGATTGTAAATGTATTGATTTGTCAAAAGATATGAAAAATTACAACTTCTCTCCTTATATACCAATGTCTGTGTGACATGGCATATTATTAACATTCTAACTATTCCCAACTTCTTACAATCCATCCCTTCCCAAAAGTTTTTGTCCTAAAAAACAAACCTAGAAAGAGCTAAAGAAGAGATTGATAGAATAGAGTACTACTCTGTTTTTGTAAGAAAGCAATCAACCATGGAATGAAATCTAACTGAAATTGAAAATTAACTAAGCTACAACAAAGAATTAACAAATCTATTGCACCAAGACATCCTCATCATGTATTAATGGTTGGGAATTCAAGAATACATGACGGCCATGGCTGAGTGCTTCAAAGGCTAAGAAGAAGCTAACTCCAAGAAAATGGTAAAGCCAAGATTATTGAATGATCAAAAGATGTCTTGCCTTTGGCCTCTAGTCCCTTTTTATTCTAACCCTCTTTCCAAACTTAAAGGGCTGTTCACACATGTACACATAGGCTAGGGCTAAATTTACAAAGGCTGGAATTAATCCAAGGTGCAAATATTAATGTTGTATTTTCCTTCATGACAAACCATCCCGTCCTGAAGATGGTTTTGTCCTCAAAACCAAGAAGTAATGGACTAAATCCAAGTCAAGGATGATAGTAATCATGCCCATTCATCTTCCAAGTGATAAGAAAGCACTGTCCATGAAAAGAAGACCTTTTTGCATGCCAAACTGTGAGAAAACTGGTTGCTGTCCAAATAGGGCTGATTCACTAAAACTGCCATAACTTTTGATATATTGGTCCAAATGAGGCGTATGAGGTGTAGAAACAAAGTATACACTCCCAAGCATCACCCCATAACATCAGAATCAAATTTTGATGAAGTCAGGACAGTTTTATTGTCTGCAGAAATTTCATACAGCAAGTTGTCTCTGCACAGTCACTGCATACTGCATCAAATATCATCCTGTAATAACCTTGCCAAGAAGACTCTTCAATGGGCAAATTCTTCCACTTAATGAGATACTCAATGAGAGTATGATTTTTGAGAACTTTCTCTCTCTTTCCAATAATGCATTCAGGTTCATATATGATCAGTCTTGCCTCATCCAATGGTGGTAACTCTTCCAATACTTGTACATCGGGCCCAACATACTTCTTCAGCTGTGAAACATGGAATACATCATGTATTCTAGTGGAAGATGGTAGCTGAAGTTTATAAGCAAGCTCTCCAATTTTGTCCAAGATCAAGTATGGCCCATAAAATCTATGAGCAAGCTTATTGTTCCCACCCTTTAATGAAGCATAATGCATCTTGGGCACTTTGAGAAATACCCAATCTCCAACCTTGAAGTCTAAATGTCTTCTTTTCTCATCTACATAGACCTTCATTACCTCTTGTGCTTTCCTTATGCTGTCCTTGCATTGCCTCATGAGCAACTCCATTCTTTCCAACTCTTCCTTTGCTTGTGGGTTGATGTCTTCATGGAATAAAACTGATGGAAGTTGGACTTTATACCCATAAAGAGCTTCAAACGGAGACATCCCAATGCTCATGTGATGCGTGTTATTATAGCAAAATTCAGCAAGGTGGATCCAACGATCCCATGAAGCTTGTGTGTCATGACAATAATGCCTAAGGTACACTTCCACCCAATGATTGACTCTCTCCGTTTGCCCATCAGTCTGAGGGTGATAGGCCGTGCTAGGAGTGAAGAAAGTACCCATAGAGGAGAATAGACTTTTCCAGAAGTTTCCCATAAACTTCGAATCACGGTCTGATACTATTCTCATAGGCATACCATGTAGTTTGAACACACCTTCCATAAATTGCTCGGCGACTTGCCTTGCTGAATATTGGACTTTAGTTGGGATAAAGTGGGCTGATTTGGTCAATCTATCAACTACCACATAGATACTGTTCCATCCATGACTGGTAGTAGGCAATCCTGTTATGAAATCCATGGAAATATCTATCCATTTACCCGTAGGTATGCTGAAGTAAGCCGGCTGGTAATAGAGTGGAATTCTTATTTTGCTGACACTCCAAGCACTGAGATACATACTCTTTAACATCTTTCCATAGACCTTTCCAATAGAAGCTTTGATGAACTCTATCAAACGTCTTGAAAAGGCCCAAGTGACCAGCCATTGGCGATGAATGCATCTCTTGAAGCACCTTCAGCTTGAATTTACTGCTGGGAATCAAGTACACTTTACCCTTAAACCATAAGAGCCCATTATGCACTTTAAAATTAGGAAATTCAGCATCACACCCTTGCTGTAATTTCTGTAAAATATGGGCAGCATGCTCATCAAGCACATATTCCTCTTGAATGTCTTCAATCCAATCCTTATAGATGGTAGACACAGTAGATAGACTGCATGCCCACATTCTTGATAACGCATCAGCCACCACATTATCCTTGCCAGCCATGTATGATATTTCAAAATCATATGATTGCAAAGTGGCCAACCATCTCTTTTGCTTGGGAGAAAGATTGGGCTGCGAGAGAAAATATCTCAAGACCTTATGATCGCTTTTGACTTTGAAGTGTGTCCCATAGAGGTAGTGGTGCCATTTCTTGATTGCATGTAAGATAGCAAGCATCTCCTGCTCATAAACATGCATCTCTCTCTCTTTGTCATCAAATTTTCTGCTCTCAAATGCAATGACACCATGCTCCTGTACCAAAACTGCTCCCAAACCTCTACCACTGGCATCTGCATAAATGGTAAAAGTCTTGGAGAAGTCAGGGCAAACTAGTATGGGTGCTGAAACAAGCAATTGCTTCAGCTCATTAAAGCTCTTGTCAGCGATCTCATCCCAGAAGAAGGCCTCCTTTTTCATCCGATCGGTAAGAGGAGCTGCAACATGAGCATAGTTCTTCATAAACCATCGGTAAAAGGATGACAAACCAAGGAAACCTCTTAATGAAGTGGCATTGGTTGGTGTAGGCCATTCTTTGATGCACTGAACCTTCTTAGGATCCACTTTGATTCCATCTTCTCCCACTATATGACCCAAGCACTCAACTTCCTTTGTCATAAAAGAGCATTTAGTGGCCTTGGCAAACAGTTTGTGTATCCTCAATATGTCAAAGACCTCTTTTACATGCTGCAAATGGTCTTCTTTATTCTTGCTATAGATCAAAATGTCATCAAAGAATACGAAAACTATTTTAAAGAGCAATGGCTGAAGTATCTTATTCATGAGAGACTGGAATGTGGCTGGAGCATTTGATAACCCAAAAGGCATAACCATAAACTGGTAAAGACCCCTCTCCGTCCTGAAGGCTGTTTTAAATTCATCCCCTTCCTTCATGCGTATTTGATGATATCCCGATCTCAAGTCAATTTTAGAGAACACCTTGGCATCCTTCAATTCATCTAAGAGATCATCTATTCTAGGTATTGGATACCTATTCTTGATAGTGACCTTGTTGAGATCGCGGTAATCAATGCACATTCGAAAGGAGCCATCTTTCTTCTTCACAAGAAGGACTGGAGAAGCAAAAGGTGATTGGCTTGCCTTAATGAGACCCATTTCCAAAAGCTCTTTGACTTGGCATTCTACCTCTTCTCTTTCCACTTTGGAGAGGCGATATGGTGGTTTGTTGATGGGCTTTGTATTGGGCAGCAAGTCAATGGGATGATCCACTTCTCTTTTGGGAGGAAGAGAGGTAGGTGGCTGAAAAATATCATCATATTCTTTCAGCAATTTACAAAGACATGGGCCCAAATTGTTGGTAGGAGAAGAGGGCTGATCCTCTTCAATCTTGGAAAGAAGAATGGTGAACATACATGCCTTTGCATTTATCTCTTTCTTAACCTTCTTGGGGCTGATCATCTCCATTCTTTTCTTTTCAACTCCATGTAGTGTTACTTGTTGTCCACACCATTTAAACTCCATTTCCCTGTTGTTGAGATCCATGGTAAATCTGCCCAAAGATTTCAGCCAGTTGCAGCCAAGTATTATATCAATGGGACCCATTTCTAATGCAATTAGGCTCACCGATGTAGTGCACAATGGGGAAAGGGTGATAGATACATTTGGACAGCATTGATTGCTCTTCTCAAAATTTCCATTTGCCACTTGGATTTTGAGTGATGTAGGCATTTTATGAGTATCCAATTTTAGCCCATTGAGTGACTTAGCATTAATGAAGCTATGTGTATTTCCCGTATCAATGAGTATATGAGCGGTCCTTCCCTTGATTTGACCTTTAAGGCGTAGGGTATTATCCCCTCTTGAACCACTCCATGCATCACTTGATATGGCACATAGCGATGGATGTAAATCAGTCCATGAATCATCCAAATAATGACCGCCCGGGTCGAAAGGAAACCCATCCATCAGATCATAGAACTCATCACGGACATTCTCTTCATTTTCATGCGCCTCTTCTTGAGTTGTTGTGACATCAAGCTAAGCCAAGCTTCCTTCAATAGATTCAACATCGGAATCACCCTCGATGATCATGCTAATCTTCATATTTTTGGCCTTGCATTTGGACTTATGATCGGGTGACCATTTCTCTCCACATTTGTAGCATAGTCCTTTAGCATACATATCTTTGAGCTTGTCATTCGATACATGTTTGCCTTGAGTAGGGGCTGAAGTTTTGGCACTTATATCAGTCCTCTTTCCATCAAATCTATTTTCAGCATTAGGTCTGAAATTACTACTTTGTTTTGACCCAAAAACAGTAGGAAAAGTGGGTATCTTGCTGTAGGTATTGCTGAAAGCATTTGATGGCTTCCCAATATACTGAAAATCAGTTTTAGCATGCCCATAATGGCCCGATGTCCTTGGAAGCTGCGTAGGCTGAAAAGAATGCCCTGTTTTTGGCTGAAAACCCTTGTATTTCTGCCCATAACGTTCAGCCAATTGAATGGCAGCTTCTAGGGATGTAGGATTCATGGCTCCAACTTCGGAAGAAAGAATAGGTTCCAAACCAAATATGTATTTATTCAACTTGGCACTATCGGAGACCCCATGAACATACATCAAAAGGTTCAAAAACTGATTTGAGTACTCTCTAACCGAGAGACCACGTTGCTCAAGTGCATACCACTTCTTCTCTAACCGCTCTTTTTCAATAGGGGAAACAAAGACTTCAATCATAGCATTTTTCAATGCATCCCAAGACAAGAAGTCATGTCCCATCCTCGCCATATATCTCCACCAAGTGTGAGCATAGCCTTGTAGATGAAGGGCTGCAAATTTTACTTTGGCATTCTCGGGCCTTGGGTAAAGGGAAAAATACATCTCTAACTTGTCAAACCACTCCTCCAACTCCGTGGGTGAAGGGTTCTCTCCCTTGAAGTTTGAGATAATTATTTTCTCCTTGTACTCTCTCTCGTATTGAGGAGGTTGTCCATTATGGTGCTGCTGCCCACTATGGTGTTGTGGCCCAAAAGAATTGCCAAAAGGTCCTTGCCTAGGATATTCATTATTTCCATGCCCTTGTGCATAAGGAGTTTGCTGTCCATAATGCATACCATGACTTTGTGGCTGGAAATAATGTCCTTGAGGCTGAAAGTATGTGTTGCTCACATTGGGAGGTTGTCCATGGTTCTCTTGAGGTTGTCCATGCATAGGTGAGTTGAAAGGTGGTTGCTGCCCATTATTTTGCTGATTCCAACCATGATTTGACATGGGACTTGGCCTATTGGGCTACACTTGAGTAGAGAAATTATGTTGTGGCTGTCCAAAAGCATTTGGGGCTGAATTCACATGTCCATGTGGCTGCCCATAAGAGTTTGGGGCTGAATTAACATGCCCTTGCTCATAGCCACCAACATTTGCTTGAGGGTAAAATTGCTTGTAGAAAGAGTTGCACCCATGGATGTCTTCATCATGCTTTGAGTTTGTTTGCACTCTCTCTTGAGGATCCTGCCCATGTGGCTGAAAGTGACCCTTTTGTTGATGGAATTGTGGCTGAAGTGAAGTGGGCTGAACAAAATCCTTAGCTTTAGATGACTCTCCAACTTCAAATTGACCTACCACCTTAGGAGTAGGTGGTTTAGGTGGTTCTTCAGCCCTATGAGGATGTGGGACATTAAGACCAGCTGTAGGCAACATTTTCTCACCAAGAAGTGCTACAAGCTTGTCAATACCCAACCTCATACCCTCGAAACCCGATTTCATATCCTTTATGTCATTTGACAATTGTTGAAAACTGTTTGAATTCATTGAGATATGAGACATCTCTATGGGTTGATTGGTAGGGGAGTGGGTGGAACTTGCATCGACCTCTTCGTTCTCATAATGCATTCGGTAATAAATGGCATCTTGAGAAGTGTCATGTTCACCTCTTTCCTGTTGATGTTCACCCCTTTCCTGTTGATATTCCTTCAATTCTTCATTGATAGTATCCAAAACAGGGTCTCTCTTCTTATTCCTAGCCATGGGTTGATTTCTGTCCTGAATTTCCTGCAGTAGAAAAACTTGATTATCTTCACTTCTAGAGCTCCAAATTACGAGGTCTTTGGCTTTGTTCGAAGTTTGAAGAGTCCTCTATCCAAGAGCTATCAAGTGCAGAAAATGGATGAGTATAGAAATTTCTGTAAGGGATTTTCTATTGCTGTCTGAAAGTTCCTGCAGGCAGTGAATACCCTGTTCTAGTCAATTAATGACTTGTACCATCAATACCCAGCATGTATCAACTTCATAACCCTGTAGGAAAGTCTCATACATCTGCCCATACTGAAAATGACCTCTGTAATCAGTAAAATGGCTGTCTAACTCAATGTAGACTACAATCTTTAATGAGGGTATGCATACATACTCTGTCCCAAACTTTAATGCTGAACCATAGTGTCTTTACCATAGGATGCATACATTTTACTGTAGCCATATGTCTTCATACATTTGCCATACATTCATGAGTACCATACATTTGCCAATATCTCAAGAACTCACTGCCCATAAACTCATGCTGTAGGCTGATTTCAAGTGCCTTTGAGATTTGTACCTGCACCTAAACTTGAAAATGCGTGGGATCCGAGACCCGAGGGGTTTGCAAAGTTCCCTCTCGGGCCGGGTTGTGCTCTCCTTTAGGGTCCTCGTCGGTAGGGGAGGGTCACCTCTCTTTTGTCCTACTGACTCGCCCGGCATCCACTTTTCCTCGTGGGCATGTACATGGCAAGTGAATTCTAGCTCTAAAAATCAGTATGATATGCATGGAATAGGAAGGAAATACAATTGCCTTTCATTTGCCCTTTCATGGTATGCAAGATTGGAATTGAAAAGGCTGAAATGTAAATGAGAAATGGAGAGGTATTTACCTCAGCAGTGACTCACTGCTTACAAAGCTTTTCTCACTTACCAATTGGGTAATGATTTTCTTATGATCAAGAGGCAAAATAGGCAATCAATTTCATGTCAGGGTTAGGCAATAAAGATTGAGTAATGAAGCTCAAGAAATTACTGATTTCAGTGAATGAAAGTAGATGGGTAATGCTCATTCATTATGGAAGAGTTTGAGACATTTAGAGATGGCCATTTCAATAAATTGAAGAGGTTTAGTAAAGACAATGACTGACATAACCTATAGGCTTCATGTAATGCATTAGGCTATGAATGAAAGCTTCATTAATCCTCTTATTTCTCTTCAACAATTGGAAATGAGATCAGTAATTGGATGTAAAGAGAAATTAAGAGTGATTAGAGTACCTCATTTGATTGATTGGAGAAGAGCATTGATGATGGAATGACCTTCAATCCATAATGCTTGACATAGGTGAGTTGAGCTTGATAATCCTACTAAAATCAGTCCAAGAGATCTTCAATCTTCAAGAATAATCCCTTCCTTGAAAAGCTTCAGCTTCATTAATCCCATGAAAGCTCCATGACTCCATGAATGCTCCAAATGAGGGTTGATGAAGACCGATTACCTTCTCTACTTGAAGTAAGTTGCAATAGGTAATAGAGAGGGCTTCAATGTGTCCAAGAGATCCCGAAATTTGAGAGGGAATGCCAAAATTTAATGGCATAAAAGCTTCATGCTGTCCATTGAATACCTAGACCTCCATTGGCTTCAATCTCCTTCAATGTCGGTCCAATGTTGATGGATTCTTGAGGGGAAATGGTTGAGGAAGCTTCAGAGATGCTTTGCCCACAAAAGCCCCATGATTTGCTTTAAAAATTTCAGGAATCTTTGATGCTGTCCCAAACTATTATGCATAGGGTTTGCAATCTCCATATCCATGCTCCATCAAAGCTTCAAGCTTCAAGATCAATCAATGTTGGTACTAGGATGTATGTAGAAGCCTCAGGGAGTATAATAGAGCAAAAACCCTTTGATCTTGATGAAGAAATTTGAGAAATTTTAGTGCTGTCCAAAACTGTCATAAAGCTCCATACCTAGGGTTTGAGAAAGCTCCCATCTTCAAAAAGAGTGGAAGATCAAGTAGAAGATGACGTATACTCCATAGTTGCACTCCATTTGATCATCCTATGAAGAGTATAACCTCCCAATGCATCACGTTTTGTTGATCAAGAGGGGGGGCTGTAAAAACAACGCAAACTGCTGCAATACATCCTCTTACAGCACGTGATGAAAACGATACGGATATGAAGCATATAGGTATTCAATTGGTAGCTTGAGACCCATACAAAATTCTTACATAAGCCATTTGAGCACTAGAGGTCATGGGAAGAAGATCTGAGAAGAAATGTCCATGGCAGTTTGTAGGGAAGCTTGAAGGAATGAGGAAAGAGAAGAAGAAACCCTTCCTTCTCAAAAGTAACCACAGTTAAAGTGTCCTGTAACCATTAGTTTGTCCACTTACCCCAATTTTTGGCTCAAATATTGATCACGTCCTGCTATTTTGGCTGGAGCCCTCCATTTCTTCCATTAGTAATGCCAAGAATCACCATCTTCATCCCTGTTTGTAGCAGACTTTCACATGTAACTCCGGTTTGAAGCCTTCATGTACTGTCAAGTCCTGTCACTCAAATTCCTAACTATGGTTTGCTCTGCCTAGCCTAGGAAACTGAATCTAGTACTTGAAAATGACTTCTGCAAGGATCTAAGCTACTGCTCTGATACCAATGTAAGAAAGCAATCAACCATGGAATGAAATCTAACTGAAATTGAAAATTAACTAAGCTACAACAAAGAATTAACAAATCTATTGCACCAAGACATCCTCATCATGTATTAATGGTTGGGAATTCAAGAATACATGACGGCCATGGTTGAGTGCTTCAAAGGCTAAGAAGAAGCTAACTCCAAGAAAATGGTAAAGCCAAGATTATTGAATGATCAAAAGATGTATTGCCTTTGGCCTCTAGTTCCTTTTTATTCTAACCCTCTTTCCAAAGTTAAGGGCTGTTCACACATGTACACATAGGCTAGGGCTAAATTTACAAAGGCTGGAATTAATCCAAGGTGCAAATATTAATGTTGTATTTTCCTTCATGACAGTTTTACAGCTTTACAAATGGGAAATGAATGAAGAATTAGCATTACAAGGGCTGAATTTGAAGAACGGAAAGAGCACCCAACTCTATACATGATTTGAAGTACTTCAGAAGCAAATGGAGGCATAGAATATTCAACAAATAGTTCCAGAAGAAAATAGACAGGTTGCTGAATAAACAGTCCCTACTGGACCAAATCTGCCATAACTTTTGATAGAAGTGTCCAAATGAGATGTACCACATATCAAAACGAAGCTCTTGAAGAGTACTTTAAGCTCATGTAGATAGCTTAATTCTGAAAATGAAGTATGATAAAAACTATTCTAAAACAGCGTGCTGTCCTGAACCAGTCTGCATCAATATTAACTCCATAAGCAATAGGCTTCAACCACCAATGTATCCCTCAAGTATGGATACTCATCCAATATTGAATCAAGTCTCCAAGAAGCCTCTTCAGAGGGTAAACCTCTCCATTTAATCAAATATTCCACAATAGAACGTGATCGAAGCTTCTTTTCACGTTGACCTATAATAGCCTCTGGGATGTACTGAACAAGACCATCTTCATCAATAGGTGGCAGCTCATCAACTATATCCACTGGATCACCATAATAGGGCTTGAGCTGACTAACATGGAAGACGTTATGAATCTTTGTAGAAGAGGGAAGCTCTAGTCTGTATGCCAAATCTCCAATCCGCTTAAGGATCCTGTAAGGGCCATAAAATCTGTGGGCAAGCTTATTACTGGATCCATCTTTCAATGTAGAGTACTTAGATTTGGGCACCTTCAACAAAACCAGCTCTCCTTCCTAGAACTCTAAAGGCCTCCTCTTCTCATCAGCACACATCTTCATCTGATTTTGAGCCTTTCTTAGATTCACCTTGCATTGCTGAAGAAGGGTCTGCATTCTTTCCAACTCTTCCTTCCCATGAGGGTTGATCTTTTCATTAAAAATGACTGTGGGTAAGGGCACCTTGTAACCATACAAAGCCCCAAAGGGAGAAACTCCTATGCTCGCATGAGTGGAATTGTTATAAGCAAACTCAGCCAGGTGTAACCAAGAATCCCATGAGGTTTGGACATCATAGCAAAAATGGCGAAGATAAGTCTCCAACCATTTATTAACTCTCTCTGTCTGTCCATCAGTTTGGGGATGATAAGCCGCAGATGGAGCCAACTTAGTACCCATAGATGTAAATACCGCTTGCCAAAAGTTACTCATAAACTTTGAGTCCCTATCATGGACAATCACCTGCGGTAATCCATGTAATCTGAAAATATGCTCCATAAACTGGTTGGCCACTTGAGAAGCAGTAAACTGAATTTTTGTTGGGATAAAATGAGCTGCTTTGGTGAGTCTGTCAACCACCACATAAATACTATTCCACCCCTTCTTGGTAGTAGGTAAGCCAGTGATAAAGTCCATACTAATATGAGTCCATTTACCCGTAGGAATAGGCAATGGTTGCAACAAACCTCCTGGCTTATGGGTGCTATCCTTATTTTGCTGACAAGGCATACACTTCATAACGAAGTCCTTGACATCTTTCCACAGTCCTTTCCAATAAAAGCTCTTGCTGATCCTGTCATAAGTCTTGAAAACTCCCAGATGTCCAGCTAAAGGGGAAGAATGTAACTCCTCCATAATTTTTCGCTTGAAAGAAGAAGTAGAGGGAATAAAAATCTTGCCCTTCCACCAAATAAGACCATTTTTAAGCTGTTAATGCGAGTTTTCTTCCATAAGATCTTGCTACAATTTCTGAAAGATTTGGCTGAATTCTTCATCTAAGAGATACGCCTCTTGTAGCTCTTCAATCCAATCACTATGTAGTTCTGTCATGGCTGACACTTTGCAGGCCCACATACGAGAAAGAGAATCAGCCACTATGTTATCTTTGCCCCTTGTATGAGTGATGTCAAAGTCATAATTTTGTAATGTTGCTACCCATCGTCGTTGCTTTGGAGTGAGATTTGACTGAGTAAGGAAATACTTGAGTACCCGATGATCACTATGTACTCTGAATCGGCTGCCATATAAATAATGGTGCCATTTCTTGATTGCATGCAGGATAGCCAACATTTCTTGATCATAACATTCATCGCCATCTCCTTATCTGTAAGCTTACGGCTTTCAAATGCAATTACTCCATGCTCCTGAAGCAAAACAGCCCCAATGCCACGGCCACTAGCATCACACTGTATAGTAAACTCTTTGGAGAAATCCGGGCATACAAGAATAGGAGCAGAAGTAAGTAATTCCTTTAACTGGTTGAAGCTGCTATCTGCAAGAGCATCCCAAAAGAAAGCCTCTTTCTTCAACCTGTCAGTTAAAGGGGCTGCAATTGCCGCATAATGCTTTATAAATCTGCGATAGAATGAAGATAGACCAAGAAATCCTCTAAGAGAGGTAGTAGTAGTAGGTGTTGGCCAATCTTTTATGCATTGCACCTTCTTGGGATTAGCCTGTATTCCTTTTTCACTGACTATATGTCCCAAGTATTCCACTTCAGTTTGCATGAAAGAACACTTATTCTCCTTAGCAAAAAGCCTATGATGTCTCAACACATCAAAAACCTTCCTCATATGTGACAAATGATCCTGTAAAGTCTTTCTATAGATCAAAATGTCGTCAAAGAACACCAGGACAAACTGAAAGAGGAAAGGTTGTAGAATCTTATTCATCAGGCTTTGAAAGGTAGCTGGAGCGTTTGTAAGGCCGAATGGCATCACCAAGAAATGGTAGAGCCCACGATTAGTCCTAAAAGCAGTCGACTTCATCACCCTCTCTCATGCGAATCTGATGATACCCTGATCTCAAATCAATCTTCGTGAAGAATCGAGCCCCCTTAAGCTCATCAAGCAAATCATCTATCCTGGGTATAGGATACCTGTTCTTCACTGTTATCTTATTGAGATCCCTGTAGTCAATGCACATTCTGAAAGATCCATCTTTCTTTTTGACTAACAGGACTGGGGATGCATAACGTGAAGAACTTGGTTTAATGAATCCCATTTCAAGAAGCTCTTTGATTTGCTTGGCTACTTCCTCTCGTTCACATTTTGATAGTCTGTAAGGTGGCTTATTGATTGTCTTTGAGTTGGGTTCCAAATCAATGGGGTGATCCACCGCTCTCTTAGGAGGCAATGAAGTAGGTACTTCAAATAAATCTCTATACTCCTCAAGAAGAGCTGTCAAGGCTGGATGGTTTGCTGAATTATTGGGCTGATCCTATGTTTCTTTGTTCAAATGCAATACAAATATCTGTGAGCGCTTTTTGTACTCTTTCTTGAGTTGTTGAATGGTGATAAGTTGAAAATCAGATCTACTAGGGATTCCCTATAAATGGATGAGCTGTCCATTGGAGAAAAACTCCATATATAACTGTGAGAAATCCATAGTAATCCTGCCTAAGGTCATCAACCAATCACAACCAAGTATAATATCTATGGGCCCCATTTCCAAAGTGATCAGGTTTACTTTGACTTCAAAATTTTCAGCCATCTGCAAAGAAACCTGTGGGCAAATCTGTGTGCTGGTTTCCTCTTCACCATTAGCCATTTGTACTCGAATGGGCTGCTGTAAGTCGGTGGGAACACAATTCAACTTGTACATAATAGATTTATTGACAAAACTGTGAGTACTGCCACTATCTATCAAGATGAACACTGGCTTTCCACATATGCTTCCCTTCATACGAAGTGTATTAGGGCTCTTAGATCCCATCCAAGCATCCATAGAGATAGAACAATTAGTGGCAGCAGGCAACTCATTACAAAATCCACCAGGATCAAATGGAATATCACTGCCTGGATCAAAAGGAAAAGAGTCAGATGGATCATAAAAGTACTCCTGTCCACCATCATCCTCGAAATCTTCATTTTCAGCATTGATTGTGACTGCATTAGCTTCATCTATGTCATTTTCAAAGTCCTCAAGAACTAGCATACTCTGAAACTTTGGCTTGGCATTTTTGTATACACACTTTGAAGCATGGTCAGGAGTATACTTTTCTCCACACTTGAAGCATAAGCCTTTGTCCTTTCTTTCCTTGTAAAGATCCATGGGAATATTTTTGGAATTTGTATTAGCTGAAGTGGACTTAGGCTTATTGTCACCCTGCTTAAATTCAACCTTTGGACTGTTTGCTGTCCTGAAATTACATTGAAGCCTAGAAGCATTAAATGGAGGATAAGTTGGTACTCGTAAGCTCCCGCTAGGCATATGATTGCTGCCATAAATGTTACCAACTTTCCCTTGCTTTAAAACAGTCCTTGGCTGTCCATAACTTGGCTGAAATGAAGACTCTTTCCTATACTTTCTTCCATAGCGCTCTGCAAGCTCAATAGCCTTGAAAAGTGAAGTAGGATTCTGCGCCATAACATCAGCTGACAAGGATGGTTCTAAACCATACATAAACTTGTGTAACTTGGCCTCATCACTGATGTTTTCTACATACATGGTCAAGTTGAGGAATTGGTTTGTATATTCTCTTACACTTAGGCCCCTTTGTTCCAAACCATACCATCTTCGTTCTAACTTCTCTTTTTCAAGAGGTGAAACAAAGACTTCAGCCATAAGTGCCTTGAAAGCTTCCCAATTCTCAATAAGTATATTCTCTTTCTTGATATACCTCCACCAAGTGTGGGCAAATCTTTCTAAGTGCAAGGAGGCAAAGTGTATCTTCATATCATCAGTTTTAGGAAATATGTCAAAATAAGACTCCATCTTAGAGGTCCATTCCTCTAATTCTGATGGTGAAGATGACTGGACATTGAATTTGGATAAAACAATTTTGTCCTTGAATTCTCTATCATGAAAGGATTGCTATCCCAAAACTGGCTGATCAGGATTTCTAAGTACAGAACCCCCAAATTGAGACTGAAATCTTCCAACAGGTGGCTGAGAATTACCATGTAATCTTCCTGTTGGTAAGGCACCCTGGAATTCTGAGTATGCAGTCCAAAAGTTTGAGTATTGGCTCCATTCAAACTGCCCAAATAGTCATCATACCTTTGTGAAGCTTCTCCTACTTCATACTGACTATTTGGTATGCCTCTTCTTCCAATGATCCCATCTCCATGACCATTTTGGTTGGATGGCTGAAGTGGGACTGAAGGGTCACTGTTTGAACAAGCCTTCTCATTAACTTCTTTTGATGCCACTTGCAATTGTATGAGTTTAGAGATTTGTGCCGAGAGTTGGTCATTGGATAATACTAACTTTTCCATAAGAGCCTTGGTTTGATCAGTAGATTGAACCATCTGATCCATTCTTGACAACATGGCCTCATGTCGCTCTCTATGCCTTAGTTCATGAGCACACAAAGTATCATTGAGTATACTAATTTCTCCTTGTTGTTGAAATTCTTCAGGGTTCTCTTGAAGTGTTCTTTCCATCATGGAATCCCTGATTTGCTGTGCATAATCCTCCTGGACCTTATTTTTGCCTTTATGTCCTGCCATACTAGTGCAGTCCTGCAGTACCCCTTGTCAGTAAAACGGCTATAACTTTGGTTAGAAAACTCCGATTGCAGAACTTTTTTGTGAGAATCGAAAACAATGCCCTCTTCGAGATGAGCTATAGCATGCTATAACAGGTTTAGGAAAAAAAATTCTGTAACTGAATTTCAAAGTCTGAGCTGTCCAGTCCTGCACCCTGTTTAGACCTGTAAGTGCCCTGTTTTGACCCTGTAATGCAAGAGAGTAACCTCAAATGGCTACCAAACCTTGCAAAGGGGTATATAGGACCTGTGGGTACCCTGTAGTACCTGCACCTGTGCTTCAGTAACGAAGGGTGTACCTGTATCCACCTGTAAATACCCTGTGGGTGACCTGTAAATTCCCTGTTTTACCCTGTTTTAGTCAAGTAGGTACTTGAGTCATTGGAAAGTCTTCAATCTTCAATCCTCCACTCGCTGTACCTGTGTGAGGGATAAAACGGTAGGACAGGCTCCCTACACGGGCTCCGAATCACCGGGAGGTGGGCAAAGTTCCCCCCGGGTTGGTTGGTTGCACCCCTTCGGGATCTTCGATAGTGAGGGAGGGTCACCTCTCTTTTGTCCCACTATCTCCCCCGGCATCCACCTTTTTCCTCGGTAGGAATATCAACATGGCAGAGGCTAGTGTGCTAAGCAATCAGCATGATATGCAATTCAAAAATATCCATTCAGTCTTTCATGAGATGCAATTGATTGAGATAAGAAAACTTGAGATGGGAGAAGGGTTTTACCTATGCAATTCAGTGACTCACTGATTGCTAGTACTTACCCTTTTACAATTTTCCAATTTAGGCAAAAGAGAATCAACCAATCAATTGGATTAGAGTAAACAAAGGCACCAATCAATGTATTCAGTCAATAAGATTCAAGTGTTATGCTGAAATCTCAGATTGAGGCCTTTAATTCACTGATTGAAGCTAATATGCATTAGGCAAGCATTGCATTCATGAATAGATGAATTCAAGCAAAGGTTGGCTGAGAATTTGATGAAAATGTTCAATTCTTTAATCTCTCAGTCAAATGGCTTAAGCTCAGCAATTGGATTAATGAGAGAGATTAAAAATTGAAGAGAAATACCTTGACATGGCTGAAAATGACTTGCCAATTGCTTGTTAGGGCTCCTGGTTGTCCAATGTTAGCAAAATAATCCATAAGGCTTGCTTATTTGATGGTTGAGACCAATCTTGAAGCTTCAAATGCTTGAAATTGAAGCATTAAACCCGTTTCCCCCAATTTTTTGCTCCATAGAAGCTCTTGATCCTCAAACTTTAGCCATCCCGTACTTAATCCTTGCAATTTGTTGAAGATTCCTTGCTGAAATGATTCCACAGGCCAAAAGAATGAAGAATCTTCAAGAAATTGTCAAGAAATGGAAGCTTGGGCTGAAGCTTTCATGGCTGCCCATGGACTGTTCACCTAGGGTTCAAGAGGAGCTGAGGAATCTTTAAATGTGGCTGAGAATCTCAATATGGCTGAAGATTTATGCCTGGGATGGATCAAGAAGAGTGCCAAGGCTGAGAGGAAGCAGACTGAAGCAGGGCAGGGCTAGAATCAGCCCGAAAATTGCGCCGCAATTTTCGGGGCTGCTCTTGGCCTGAATGCTTGCTCAATCTTGAGCAATCTGGTGCTCAACTTGAAGCTCCTGCTGATGAGTATGATCTATTTCAAGTGGTTTTTGGTCAAGAAGATCAGAGATGAGAGAGATATGAACAGATCTTGGGGCTGAACTTCCATGGAACCTGCAGGAATTTCCAGGAAAGGGAAAAGAGAAACCCCTCTTTTCAAAGTAACCACAGTTTGTTCTCAAACTAAGCCCGGTTAACCATCCTTTACCCTAGTTACCTTCAATTTTGCATAAAATTTGGTGACGTCCAACCATTTAAGCCCTTATTTGCCATATCTGACCTTGGATATCTCCAGATGTAGTCACTTGCTAACTGTAGTTGTCCTACAGCACTCCACTAGTCACTGCCTTGTACCATTTTTGTCTGAAATTGGTTTTGAAATAGGAAAATAGGAGTGAAAATGGAAGAAAATAATGGATCAAAGACTGAAGCTCTGATACCACTTGTCAGAGAGAGAACCAGGGAGAGAGAAAGAGGAGAGAGAAAGACTGCAGGAAGAGAGAGAATAAGAGTGACGAGGAGAGAGAAAGACTAGATTTAGAGAGAGAAAGATAGGAAAGATGAAGAAGCCATGGAAGCTGAGAGCAAGAAGGGAGAGAAAGATTGTAAATGTATTGATTTGTCAAAAGATAAGAAAAATTACAACTTCTCTCCTTATATACCAATGTCTGTGTGACATGGCATATTATTAACATTCTAACTATTCCCAACTTCTTACAGTTTCACTTATTATATGTTGTAACTTGGTTAAATCACAGTCTTAAATCAATGTAGCTAACTTATTTAGCTATAAAAGTGCTAGTTATATTATTTAAAAAAAGTCGACTTATTGTATGTGAACACCTTGCAAAAATTTATGATGATAATTAGCCTTTATAAGGCTCATTGATGATTATCATAATTAATATTAATATTATTTCCTCTATTGGTTTTCACCAGTAGTAGATTTAGGCCATTAATTATAGATTTCAATAGAATAATATAGCTATATTACTAAGGTTAATACTATGGCTATAGTAGTAATGTTAATACTAATTTTATTCCTACTATTGGCTATTCCTAACTATCATACTGTCATTATACTATGTTACTCTCAATATTAGCTATCATCAATATTCCATAAGTTAATGTCTTCATTATTATGACATTTTGATAGTTCTGATGCTAATGCTAATGTATTTATTGTTAGGACATTCGGATTTTGCATTGTCATGGCATGTTGACAATTAATTTGCTTAATGGGGCATTTTGTAATTTATAATTTATAAGACTTGTTATACTAATGTTACTACTACCCTTATAGATTGAGTTAGTGATATTGATACTAAAATAGCTACAAGCAATTATTCTAGAACTAGTGTAGCTTGAACTAGTATTGCTATCCCAAAAACTTGCATTGTGACGATTTAGAAAAAGAGTCATATTTTAGGGAAGATATTATAGGGAAGATGGACTTAATTCGGATGTAAAATTGGTATTGCACAAGCCATTATGAGAAAAAATTATGATATTAAGATTAGTAACATTAGGGTTGACTTAATGGGTACATTATGGATATGCTGTCAAAAGTATAACATAACTATTATTAATGCTATGCTACAAAAAAGGGATTAATTCAAATAAACATCATTGTAGTTCAATTATATCTATAGGGTGTCAACAATTTAATATAGATATTAGATATGCATACAATGTTGCATTTAAAAATCCACACAAAGCCTTCATATTCAATATGTTAATGATGTTGTAATGATTTACATAAGAGATAATTTATAACATATTCTATGTATTAAGTGAAATATTTGGAAATTTTCTCCAAAAATAGATTTGTTCACAAGAAAAGTTCTTCTACTTTTCAATCAAGCAATTGTGTTTGTTATAATAATTTGCATATAAACATAACTTGCAATGTGCAGTCAATATATATCAATCAATATGATTTGCAATGCAGATCTACCATACCTTGCAATCAAATATGATTGAGAATATACCACATATGCACTTACGATGAGTTGTGATATGATATCTTCAAAATGTTTTTTATTACATCAAGATGCATAATAGATATCGAAGTCATACGTAAAATACACAAACTTTTTTTAATCAAACTATAAACTTACATAAGATAATTATATTTTATTTTTGATAATGCTTTAGGAATTTTTGATAATCTGTAGTATTAACTTTATTTTGATTTTTAATAACTTCAATTGAAACACATAATTATATGCATATGTGTTTCTTTATTTATTTGACAAAAAATTATTTCTCAAATCTATTTTTTAAAAAATATATGTAAAGTAAAACTAAATATATCTCATTATTGTAAATCTACTTTTAATCACAATAGTGAAATCTGATACTCTCACGTTCCATATAATTTGTGTGTGTGTGCATGTGTGTGTGAGCACATGCATGCATGCATGCATAAAAGACGTGAAGAAAGAACACAAAAACACAAAAAGTACATATAGTATAAGAGAAAATATTATAATCTAAAATATGTAATGTAAGTGATAAATAAATGGTACTTATAATGCATTGGAAGTATGATCATGAAGGTTCTAGTTCATTTAGAGAAGAATAAAATATAATATGAGTGATAAATAAATGGTACTTGTTATGCATGGGGAACATGAGCATGAAGGTTCTAGTTCATTTAGAGAAGAATAAAATATTAAATGTATATAAAAGAAGCTAAAAGTGTTTCATTATTAGCTTCTCCACTCTGTCTTTGAAAAAAATGTAACTTTATTTTGGTTTTTTTAATTTTCAAAGAAGTTATAAAAAAGCGACTTGCATAATTCTCTTCATGAGTATGGTTTTACCTCCTTCACTATATATGGTTAACAAAAACCACTAAATATTGAGAGACAACTTAAGAGCAAGAGAAAAATAGAGATGTGAGTGCATGATAAGAGAATATGTATAATTGTCTCACATGCATAATTGAGCATCTTCCTCATGCATATATTTATCAGTTTGTATTTCTTAGGTTTTTATTTAAAAAATGAAAAACATTCTTTGTACTTCTACTTTTCTTGAGAATGATTGTCTTACTTATCTAAGATCTATCTAATTTTTTCTAAGGTTCAAATAAAAAATATAACTTTACAAAAATAATTATGCTGCACTAAGATCACGACACCAATATTATAATAATAAATAAATAATTTTGCACATGAGTGTATAAATAAATTTGTGAAATAATAGCTAATGATGATGATGATGATGATGATGATGATGATCCTATGCACCAAAGGTATTCCAGTGGATCTTTAGTTGCTTTTTCTTTGGCCATATCTTTAATAGGATTTCTAAGCATTAACACCATAGTAGCTAGAGATTCTACTTTATAGGGTTCCTCTAAGATAAGAGCATTGAGAAATGCTTTGTGGCTTAGAGCATCTGCTATCACATTCTCTTTGCTTGCTTGGTACTTGATTTCGAAATCATATTTTTGCAACACTTCTATCCATCGATACTACCTCATATTTAGATATCATTGAGTAAAGTTCCGCTTAAAACTTTTGTGGTCAGTGACTAGAGAGAACTTGTTTCTAAGCAAATAATGTCTCCAAAACTTGAGAGCATGAATCATTGCTAGTAGCTCTAGATCACGAGTAACGTAATTCTTCTCACGAGTTTTAAATTTTATTGAAGAATAGGCTATTGGATGACCTTCTTGCATTAGTACACAACCTAATGCAAGAGAGCTTGCATTTGTTACAAGTTCAAATTCTTGGTTTAAATCGTGTAGTTTTAGGATAGAAGCTTTTACTAAGCTTTTCTTAAGCTGTTTAAAACTAGATTCCTTAATAGGAGTCCACATAATAGTGACCTATTTCTTGAGTAAATCAGTAAGGGGTATAACAATCAAGGCATAGTCCTTAATGAAAACCATGTACAATCCAATTAGGCCTAAAAAGCTTCACACTTCTTTAACTATTTTTGGGGTGCCCATTCTTATATATCTTTGACTTTGTTAGGGTCCATCACAATTCCTTCATCGAATACTATGGATCAAAGATACTCAATTTTCCTTTTGAAGAATGCACATTTCTTCTTCTTGGCATAGAGTGTATGTGTCCTCATTGTTTCAAGGATGATACTGAGTTGTGGCTCATGGTCATTGTCTTTCTTGGAGTATATTGGGATATCATCAAAGACAAAAAGGACAAAGTCATTAAGATAGGGCCAAAATATATCTTGCATAAATTTGTTGAAGGTCGTAGGAGCATTGGTCAATGTGAAAGACATCACAATGAACTTGTAATGCCTATCTCATGTTGAAGTAGTATTTGGAATGTTTTTGTCCTTCATACTTTTCTAGCAGTAACTTGATTT
Source organism: Lygodium microphyllum (assembly GCF_053477565.2). Taxonomy (NCBI): domain Eukaryota; kingdom Viridiplantae; phylum Streptophyta; class Polypodiopsida; order Schizaeales; family Lygodiaceae; genus Lygodium; species Lygodium microphyllum. Next base: position 84,828,860 of record NC_141161.1, on the reverse strand, counting down.
GAGATCAATCTTAGAGAAGATCCTCGCTCTCTAAAGTTTCCCAAATAGTTTATCAATCCTTGGAATGGGATACTTGTTCTTGACTCTCACTTGGTTCAGCCCATGATAGTTAGTGCAAAGGTAGATGGTTCCATCCTTCTTTTGAAATAGCACTAGGGGTACCCATGGTGGGTTACTTGGTCTAATGTATCCATGATCCAAGAGTTGTGACTCCTTCAAATCAATAGCTTCTAGAATAGACATTTGATATGGTCTCTTTGTAACCAGAGTGCCTCTTGGCACTAGCTTAATCTCATGATCAACTTCCCTTCATGGTGGAAATTTAGTCAACTCTTTTGGGAATACATCCGCATATTCCATTAGCTAGGATGGCTCTTCCTTAGCTTCACTATCCTATTTGGTTTCACTAACATGCTTAGCTTGATTATGTTTGATTAAATAGATAGACAGTCCTTTTCTTAACCCTTTCACAATACGAGAAGCTTTTGCTAATTGGATTTTAGATTTTTTTTGCTTCTCCTTGAGCAGTTACGTGTCCTCCCTTTAGATTTTGGAATGTGATTCAACCTCTCTCGCAATGAAAATGAGCATAATTGGGGATCAACTGGTCCATTCTTAGCAAGCACTCATAGGCTCCCAAATTTATAACTGTGAACCCCATGTTAGAAAAGATTGGCTCCTAAGTTAAATTTTACATTACTAGTTTCTTGAATACAAATCACTTCTTTTCCATTTCCTAATTCTACTAACAAGTGCGATGCAAGTGCAATGTCTATCCCTAACATTCTTACACACTTTGGTGAGATGAATGAGTGCATGCTTCCACATTAATCAAAACCTTGAAGGCTTTAACTTGGTAAGATGCTGGCATCTAAATCATTGAGAACTAGCGATTCATCACTTTCTTATTGAGGGTAGTATGTACCATTGCTTTCTCCATGTCTACCTCCAATGTAGGGTCTTCATATTTTTCTATTTCTTTAAGGATCAAACATATTGGCCATCACCTACTCAAGGCCTATCATTTGACATTGGGCAACCACCTAGTCATTTGGGGTGCCACTTACTTGTTTTGGCAATGTTGCTTAGCAATGCATCTACTACTTGGTTGTCTTGACCACCACAACCATTCCTACCAGCATGATCGTGCCTCTAGCAGATCATTCCATAGAACCTCAAGGCAATAGATGCTAGCAAGAGGCACCTTAAAGCCACACCATATTAACCACAACCGTCACCACCCCCACTACTTCCTCTTCTCCATGCTATCCCCTTTTTCACACCACATCAACTACAACCTTCACCACCCCTACTACTTCCTCTTCTCCACCACATCAACCACAACCCTCACGATCCCCACTACTTTCTCTTCTCCATTGCTATCCCCTATTTCACTTGTCGCCACCATCAACACCTCCCTTACTTCTAGTTCTTCTTCCACTACCTCTTCTCTACCTTCCTTTCCTTAGTCACCATGACTACCTCGACTGACTCCTCTTTCCAACCATAAATTTTGCCACACCACATCAAGCACAACCCTCACCACCCCCATTACTTCCTCTTCTTTAGCACATCAATTGCAACCTTTTGGCCACCCCCACTACTTCTTCTCCATTGGTATCCCCTCTTTCACACCCTCACCACTATCAGCTCCTCCATTACCTCTAGTTCTTTTTCAATTACCTCTTCTCCATCTTCCTTTCCTTTTTTGGCCACCACAATTACCTAGATCATCTCCTCTCTCCAACCATAAAATTTGCCATATTAGCCTTTCCCTTGGACCACCATCTTTGCAATCTTCCCCCTACTATGCCCAAATTTCTCCACAACCAATGCCATGAACAAAGACCTCTTGCCATATCAACCTTTGCCTTGTACCATCATCTTTGCCATCTTCCCCTACCATGCCCAAATTTCTCCACCACCAATGCCATGAAGAAATACCTCTTTCCATTACAAGAGGAGGAGGTAGTGTGGTTGAGCATGTGGCAAGCAAAGGGAAGCTCTGAAGAACATAGGGGCTTCCTCATCATCCTATCAACCTTGCACCATCGCAGAACTACCAAGGAAGGGAGAGTAGCCACCAAATCCCCACCCACTACCAGCAAGAAGGGAAAGTTGCCATTTGAGAGCTAACCAAGATGATTTAAGGTAGGTCATATTTAACTTATTTTTAACTTTCTTAAGCATGGTATATTGGATGGTTTTGTGATGAATTGGACCACATGAAAAGGGCATGTTAGTGTCAAGAAGAGTGGGAGAGGTAGTGACACATTGAAAGAATTGGTTACAATAAGAAAATTTTATGCTAGGGACTGGTTGCTTCAATTAGTCCTTTTGTTTGTTGTCCTTGTTCACTTTAGAATACTGCAAATTCTATGTTCCTGTGTAGTTGAAACCTGTTAGTCATTAAGTCCAACTTAACAATCCAAAACTTGTCAACCCCAACTCGTCACACTAAACTCGTCAACCTAAAACTTGTCAATCCCAAAACTTGTGCCGACCAATACTTTTCAAACCAAAAACTATCAATCTCAACTCGTTAACCTAGACTTGTTAAACTAAAACTCATTAATCCCAAACTTGTTGGCCTTGCCTTGTAAACCTCAAACTAAAACTCATTAAACCCAACTTGGTGATGTAACTTGTCAACACCATCCTTGACCCATCAACCTCAATGTGTTGATCTAAACATGTCAATATCAAGTTGTCAACCTCAACTTGCCAACTTAAAACTTGGCAAATTGAACTCCTCAATGTCAACTTGTTTGCTAGCTATGAATCAATAATCCAATGATCTTTGTAGCATTCTTAAAAGAGCTCTCTGCCATCTTTACATTGAGCTAGAAGGTGAGTATGAACCAATTAGAAAAGAACAAAATCTAACACTCTTTGGGGTCCATGAAATATGTGTTTAGATTTGAAGGGAAGAAAAATTTTGATCTTTGGTTGGATGAAAGGTGATACCCCAAAGATCCCATAAAAATAGTACTCATCCTTTCTTAAAAAACTCTTTGTTGTTGATGGGGTTTATTGGTGGTGGTTATAATGGGATTTTGGATTATACAATTAATCTTGTTATAGAGAAGGATATTCTTGGATTCATTCTTTGGAGAAACCCATCGAAGAATATTAGTGAAAAAAATCCTTTTAGGCCTTCACAATTGACAAAAAAGTCTCAAGAATATTGAGGATCTCAAACAAGAAGGAGATAGTTGCAATAATTTAAATCCAAGTAGCCAAATATATCGGCTCGTAATAAAAATTATAAGGTCAAATTCTATGATTTGTCTTTAGAAAAGGCTCAAGGAGTAGCCAAGTTTGTGATTAAGATTGATGAAAGTGAGATTTAAAAGTGTATAAAATTAGACAGTGTCTCTATTACCTGATGAATAGAGCACTTTCATCAAGTCACTATAGTGATTAAGTGTCATTTAGTGTTCAATCTAGACACAATATCTGGTGGCTAGGAGCTTTTTAAGTAGATATAGAGGATTGGTCGATAATATCATATTGGGTTTTTCGTTAGACCTCAATAAATGATGTGATTAAGAGCCAAAAAGTAGGAGAATAGCTATTTGTCTAAGGATTTGGAAATTACAAGGCTAAATGGCACATAGATGGTGACTTGAAGACACTAAAATGCATGTACAATGTGTCGAAGGGAGCCAACTCTAGATGTCTCTACTTATATTGTATGTCTCTAGCTATAGAGTTGAACTCACACAACTAGAATAGATATTCCTTTGGCCAATGCTCACATCTATACACTTCTTGCACTTTGTAGAATAATTGAAAAGCTTGTTCATAGGGTTCACTTTGAAGCCAAAGCCATTATCAACTAGAGAGGATGCTATATGCTATATGTTTACATCAAGGTAACATTGTCATGAACAAGATCCTTAGAAGTCTAAGGATGGAAATTGTGTCCCCAAAAAACCATCTATTGGTGGGGTGAAGACTAGAAGGTTCTTGGGCTTTCATGGAAAACTTGGCTAGATAAACTCTAAAAATAGTGGATCAACCATTGATCAGTGGAAACCCTTGCATAATGAAGTTATGGAGTATGATGATAATGGATATACTCAAAATAGAAAAGTCAAAGTTTGAAAAATACTAGACAATGTTTGTTTAAATTGTGACAAAATTGAATGAAAAGATGATGATCTCAAAGGCTTCAAGAGACAATGAAACCTTTTTAAAAAAGGAAACAATAGAAGCTTGGGATAATAAACACTTTACTCACTGCATGGTATGAAATTTTAATTGTTACGCGTCTTTGTTGTCTAATTTGTATAAGATTTTAAATCAATTTTCTATTTGTTATCAATGCAGTATATTTTGTATAACCTGAAAGGTGAGAAGGATCAAAGCTTGCATTTGAGAGCTATGGCGGGAGAGCAAGAGCAAGAAAGAGAGAGACAAGAAATGGGAACTCCAACAGTCACAATGTGTGACCGGGCCTTCCTTTATTCAAACTGTCACTAAAAGAATAAAGAATAAAGTGACGGTGATGGGCGCCCACCACCTGTGCAGTGTGCAGTGGCGACGACTGTCAGTGTAGTAATACACAGGCAACTAGGTGGAGGCGCCTTTACCCCCAACAACCTCCCACTTAAAGGCGAATCTACCCTAGTGAGGAGTGAAAAGAAAAAGAAAAAGATAGTACAACATGTACACATGTACAACAGGATGAGGAAAGATGTTATCTCATCCCACGCCCATCAACCTCCTGAGGAAGGCAAAGTGCTTTGTAGAGAGGCTTTTCGACCTCCTTTGTGAGGAGGCACCCCTTCTCTCGAAGTTACGGGGCCATTTTGCCGAGTTCCTTAGAGAAAGTTGTCTCGCGCCCCTAGTGAGCAGATCTGCAGGATTCTGGTTAGTCGAGATCTTGACAAGATCAACAGACTTGTCTTCAATGACCCCACGTATGAAGTGATACCTCACCTCAATGTGTTTTGTCTTCGCATGGAAGACCAGATTCTTGGCTAACTGAATAGCACTCATAGAATCCGAATGCAGTGTAGGGATAGCATCAATACCAAGGTCAGCAACCAAACAACCCAACCAAATGGCCTCCTTGCAAGCCTCAGTGGCTACAACATACTCGACCTCTGTAGTAGAAAGGGCCGTGCATTTTTGCACCCTGGACATCCAAGAAACAACACCTTCATCATAAGTGAATACATAGCCGGAAGTGGACTTCCTACTATCTGCATGTCCTGCATAATCAGAGTCAGTGTACCCCACGACTCCTATCTCCTGGCTGCCATAGCATATGCACATATCTTTAGTGCCCTTCAGGTACCTCATGATACCCTTCACGGCATCCCAATGCTTCTTGCCGGGTGTAGCCATATAGCGTGCCACAACACCAACTGCAAAGGCAATATCTGGACGAGTGGCTATCATGGCATACATAAGACTTCCCACTGCGGATGCATAGAGAATCTTGGCCATCTCGGCCCTTTGCTCATCTCTCTGCGGACAATCAGCCTGTGATACCTTCACATAAGAAGGCAATGGACAGCCAATAGGCTTTACGTCCGGCATGCGGAAGCGCTCAAGGACTTTATGAATGTACTCCCTCTGTGACAAGTAGAGGAGTCCTTGATGCCTGTCGCGTCTAATGCGCATACCAAGTATGTGAGCGGCCTGCCCCAGATCTTTCATCTCAAAGCTCTTTTTGAGTTGAGCCTTAAGAGCGTCTAGCTCATCATGAGCTTTCCCTTCCATCAGTATATCATCCACATAGAGGACCAAAATCAATAAAGAATCATAATGGGCTTTCTTCATGTAAACACACGGATCCATAGCACTCCTCTGTAGCCCTATGATTGCGTAAAGGCATCAAACTTATGATACCACTCCCTAGGTGCCTGTTTCAAGCCATAAAGACTTTTCTTCAATTTGCACATTAGGTGCTCCCTACCAGGTTCTGCAAAGCCCTTAGGTTGCTCCATATAAATCTCATCATGCAAGTCTCCATGTAAGAAAGCCGTCTTGACATCCATCTAGTATAAATCCAAGTCAAGCTGGGCAACTAAAGCCAAGACTAAGCGCAGGGTGGTCATCTTAACCACAAGAGAAAAGATCTCATCAAAGTTCACACTATGCTCCTACTTAAAACCCTTTGCTACCAGTCTAGCCTTGTATGCAGGCTTGGGGTGTCTAGGGGTACTTTTCATCTTGTACACCCACTTGCATGGCAAAGCCTTTTTGTCCGTAGGCAAGAAAACCAAATCCCAAATGTCATTCTTATGCAAGGAGTCTATCTCAGACTGCATAGCCCTCTCTCCCAGGAGTGACTGTCACCCTTGCGCATAGCCTCATCATAAGTGAAAGGCTCTCCTGCATCTGTAACCAAGACATAATGCATCGAGGGCTGAAATCTATCAGGTGGATGTCTGTCTCTAGTAGACCGTCTCACGATAGGCTCTGCTGCTTCTTGCCCAACTGCCTGTCCAACGCCCTGACCATGAGCATCTGCTGCAGCTGTAGGCTGTCCAACTGGCTGTGCGGGAGCTCTCAGCTCCTCCTTAAATATGACCCTGTGGATCTCAACAACTCTCTCAGGCTACCTATGCATCTTGTCTTCATGGAAGACTACATCATGACTGCAGACAACTTTCCGCGCCTGCGGATCCTAGAGACGGTAACCCATCTCGTTTGCATCCCCATAACCAAGGAAAATGCATCTGACACTCTTAGGATCCAGCTTACTTCTCTTGTCCCTGGGCACATGGAAAAATGCCTAACATCCAAAGACATGAAGATGCGCATAAGAGGGAGGTTTTCCAGTCCATACCTCCTTGGCAACTTGGAAATCCAAACCACTAAAAGGTGATCTGTTTATGACATGCACAGTTGTACTAACTACCTCAGCCCAAAAGCTCTGTGGTAGGCTTGCATGGCTAAGTATACTGCGTACACGCTCCTGGATGGTTCTATTCATCCACTCAGCCAAACCATTCTGGGACGGGTGTAGGGGGCGGTCAATTGACGCTTAATACCCCTCTCATCACATAACTGCTCAAAATCACGTGAGACATACTCACCCCCATTATCTATCCTTAGGCATTTTAGCCTATACCCAGACTGGTTCTCAACCAATGCAATCCATCTCTGAAACACAGCCAAGACATCGGATTTCAGCTTAATGGGATAAGCCCAAACTTTCCGTGAAAAATCATCTATGAAAGTAACAAAATACTTGGCACCACCCATAGATTGACAAGGCATGGGCCCACAGACATCTGAATGTAGCAATGCCAAGGACTCACTCGTGTAGCCTACCAGCCTTCTTATGCATAGACCTAGTCTGCCTGCCATAAAGACAATGCTCACATGAATCAAAACATGCATAATCAAGGGGCGGTAAGTACTGCAAACCAGAAAGAATTTTCATTCCCTTCAAAGACATATGGCCCAAATGGGCATGCCAAAGACATACATATGGGATAGAACCCACAGACAAAACATGATCAAGGGAAGAAACGGATACAATCAAGGGATAGAGGCTGCCAGCCTTGGCACCTCTTGCAATCACAAGTCTGCCCTGAGTGATCTTCCATGCAGAGTCTCCAAAAGATACATAATAACCTGTGTCATCAAGCTGTCCAGCTGACATGAGACTGTGGGTCAAAGCAAGTACATGATGTACATCCTGCATAACAAAATTGCTGCCAGAAGGAAACTGCAGCCTAACATCACCAATATCCACAATATCAAGAGAGCTGTCATCACCCAAGCGCACAGAACTCGAAACAGTACGGTATGAATGAAACCACTCTCAGCAAGGTGTCACATGAAAGGACACACCTGAGTCCAAGAGCCAACACTGTCCATACATAGAGTGTATCTCTGTCATCTGCGAAGTGCTAGATGAAGCTGCAAGGATATAATCATCATCAATATCCTCGAGCTGCATAACATTGATCTCTTCAATTTTAACATTGGACTTTGCATGCACTATGTTGTGATTAGAAGACTTATCCTGCACTTTGTCTTTCCCCTTATCTTTGTGCCTTTCATTGCACAGTTCATGGCATTGTGGCCTAATATGGCCCTTTTTCCCACAATGGTGACAAGTAACATCTGCATTCCTATCATGGGATTTGCTACGTGACTTCCCACGAGACTTGGATCGAGATTTCTGAGAATCCCGTCCACGGCCACTGCCATTGCCATTGCCATGCTTTCCATATCCATCATTCCTGCCTATAATTGTCATAGCATGCGACACACGAGAGGCATCCAAATTCTTATGGTTAACCTCTTCCTGCAGAAGAGCACTCTCAACATCAGATAATTTCAAGGTAGTAGTAGAGGCACATAATGTAGTGTGGAATACATCCCATGACTCATTAAGAGTACCAAGCAAGAAAAGAGGAGTGACATCCTCTGCAAAAGTGATGTCCTACGAAGTCAAGTTCTTGAGTATAGCATGGAATTGGCTCAAGTGAGTAGACATAGTCACATTCTCCTTCATGCGTAGATCCATAAGCTGCTTCAGCCAATACATCTGACTCGCTGGACTTTTCTTGTCAAAGGGATTCTTGATTTTATCCCACAACTGCCATGCACTCTGTTCTTCCTCAAATACATTGTAATGAACCTGTTTTGTGAGAGATAATACAATAGTGGACTTGCATAACTCATCAAGCTCAAACCATTCCTCATCTGGCATTCGTACCATAAAGCTTAGTGATGTTGAAAATAGTATGATCAGTGGACAAACTCGCCATAATACAGGCTGGAAGACTGTAGATAGTTCAAAATTACGCTGTTTACTGTAGAAAATGACCAAAATCGAGAGAAAATAGTGAGAAAAGTGTAACCAAAGCTGCTACCCACCAAGTGCTAGTGAAAGTACATCATCTCAGAATATTTCAGCATGAAAAATCCATGTCAATCCGGAGTTATATGCTTGCTGTAATAAATGACAACAGGGTACTGTGAGAGTCAACTGCTGACCAAATCACTACACCAAGTCAATAAATGATAGCCAAGACACGATCAGCCATAAACGGGCATAAATCAGCACCAAAAAGTCATCAATACCCTGAGCAAACACCCAAACATGTCACCAAAGCATCCGTCAGTGTGAGTCGGCATACCCCCTTGTACAATAGGGCAAAGTATACATAACACTGGCAAGACCTGACACCAGTAGGTGTATGCTCACAAGAGTGCAAAGCCCAAGCTCAAGTCAAAAGCAACTCCAAGACATCAGTGCATGAACCATGTAACATCCAAGTGTAAGAGATCCCAAAGTTTCAAGTATCTGCAAAATGCTCAAATAGCATAAACTTCGTGCTCAATGTTGGTAAAGCATACAAGATGCTCCCACTGGCACAAAAGGCAAATAAATGAGCTCAACAGCTCAATCAAACCAAGTCAAAATGCCTAAGACAGGTGACCAAGTCAATGCCTCAATAGCATCCCAAGAGCATGATGACTACAAAGCAGTTGTAGGTAGCATCCATGAGTAAGACATACATCCCAATAAACTCTGACAAGCCAAGTAACATCCAAGACAACTCCAGATAATCCAAAATGCATCCAAGATAGAGATTAAATGAGCACTCAAGCTCAACATATGCATAGATTAATCATCCGAGACATGAGCATCAAGCAGTAGGCAATGGGTATGCATAGACCCAAAGAGCATCACTCTCAAAGCATATACCACTGTCAAGCATGAACCATATCAATGAGTGCATAATGTCAAAGCTCTTCCAAAAGCATCCGGAATGGAATCCAAGCTCGAAGTCGTACCCCGAAGATTAATTCTTCATTGCATATATCCAAGACATAACCCGGAATCAATAGGCATAACCCAAAGCAATCAAATGAGCTTTAGCCCACTGTTATTACAGCCAAGAATGACTGTCAAAACTAAGAAATTTTAGTATGAAAATCAGTCCAAAAATGATGGCATAACATATGCAATCCATCCCCAAGTCGATCGGCGTCCAATAGGCATCAAACCGGTTGACTATGTATGCCTAGACAAGCGTAGCATTTATTGTCAATGTAGCATTAGCATAACATGACTGTGAAATGCTGTAAACAGTCCCAAATAGTGTTTGAATCAGCCCCAAATCAATGTCCAATGCTCAAGCCTTCAAGACCAAGCCATAGACCATGTCAAGAGTGCATTATGAAGCCCAAACATCATGCCAATGACCACTAGCAAGTAGGGGGCTGCTTTGGTGCTATACACAAGCTACAAGAAGATGGTGCAAACTGTCCAGATATGTAGGGGAGGCCCACTGCTCATGTGGCTAAAGTTTGAGATGTTGGGGGGAAAGAGAAGTGGCCAATGGTGGCCCACAATGAGCCCCAACAAGTCTTGTTCAAAGGCAAGTGAGATATGAAGCAAGGGAGCTTCAATGGTGGATGCCCCAATCTTGTTTACAGCCTATGAGATCTGAGAACTGAAGTAAACCCTAAAGAAAATGATCAAATACATTTGCTTGAATGCCATGAGGGTGCCTCAATAGGTCGGGAAGAAACTCGGGAAGCCGGGGAGTGACGGGAGCTCGGGAAGATCGAATATGGCTGCCGGGAAGGAGACCCAATGCGAGTGGGGAGTCAATGGGAAGTTGAGAATGCCATGAGCCAAGCTCAAGAGTCAAAAGCCGTGCTCTGATACCAATTGAAAGGTGAGAAGGATCGAAGGTTGCACTCGAGAGCTATGGTGGGAGAGCAAGAGCAAGAAAGAGAGAGACAAGAAATGGGAACTCCAACAGTCACAATGTGTGACCGGGCCTTCCTTTATTTAAACTGTCACTAAAAGAATAAAGAATAAAGTGACAGTGATGGGCGCCCGCCACCTGCAGTGTGCAATGGCGGTGACTATCAGTGTAGTAATATACAGGCAGCTAGGCGGAGGCACCTTTACCCCCAACACAACCATGCCCCATATTTCATTAAACAATATGGAAGTCTATCTATTTGGTCGAACAAATGTATAGAAAAGTCAAATTAACAAGCAAGGACAAAATACTTTAGACACACAAGATTTGCAGATGGAAGAATCAAAGTAAATAGCCTATTAGAGGTATTTCAATGGTTTTATAGACAAATTTGGCACAAGCTCAAAGATTAAGGACACAATTACATTGTGTAATACATCTTTGGCAAAAACTATACAAATGGTTACCCAAAAAATTAAGAGGGATATTTGAACTTTTGTACAAAGCAAAGATTTTTAGAATGGCTACCAGCATGGCTACCATCTAAATAAAGATAATGAGAAATATAAGTTTCAAGAAACCCTCGACTCTTTGATATTTTTCAGTCTAATTCTGTTGTAGAGGTCCTTGGTCTCCTTGGTCTTATCCCACTAAATAATGAAAGGTGAGTGGAAGGTGGAAGCCAAAGTGGAAGCAATAAGTGTGGAAGAGCTATGGAGGTTTAAGGATGAAGAGAGAGACTAGTATATGGGAACTCCAACAATCACAATGTATGAACTACCTTTCTCTTTTTTTGTCACTAAAAGAATAAATAATAAAATGATAGTGATGGACATCGGCCACCTACACCCAAATGTACACATCTATATACAAATTAACATAAGTGGCTAGGCATAAGTGGTCTTTAACCCCCCAACAACCTCCCACTTAAAGACAAATGTGCATCAGTGAGGAGTGAAAGAAAGCAAGAGAAAATTACAATATGTACAAAGAGTATAATAGGATGAGGAAAGACATCATCTCATCCCATACTATCGACCTCCTAAGAAAGAAATATCATTTCATGAGGAGATTTTTAGTGAGCACATTTGTAGGATTCATATATATAGGTATCTTGACAAGCTCAATGGACTTTTCTTTGCATTGAAGTTCAGATTATTACAGACCAATTGAATGGCACTCAATGAATCCAAATGTAGTGTAGAAGTCATAGTTATACCAATATTTGCAACTAGATGGCCTAACCATAGGGCCTCCTTGCAAGCCTTAGTGGGATTGCAAAATACTTAACCTTGGTAGTAGATAAGGCCATTCATTTCTGCACCTTGGACATCCAAGAGATAGCATCTCCACCATAGGTTAAGACACATTGAGAGGTGGACTTCCTACTATCTGCATGTCATCCATAATCTAAGTTAGCGTGACCCATGAATCTTGTATCTTGGTGGCCACTATAGTAAATGCACATATCTATAGTCTCTTTAAGGTATCTGATGATACCCTTCATAGCATTCCGATGTCACATACTAGATGTAGCCATATAATGTGCCAGGACTCCTAGTGCAAATACTATGTCAGGATGAGTGGCTACCATGGTAAACATAAAATTGCTCACTATGGATGCATATGGAACCTTAGCTATCTCAGCCCTCTCATCATATCCGATTGTAGGAAATTAGCTTGAATAACCTTCACATAAGAAGGTAAAGGATAGCCAATAGGCTTACCATCTTACATATAGAAACATTCAAGTACTTTGTATATCTACTTCTTCTAGGACAAGTAGAGAAGTCCCTTAGAGTGATTGTGCATAATGCACGTACTGAGTATGTGTGAGGCCTATTCCATGTCCTTCATCTTAAAACTCTTCTTGAACAGAGTCTTTAAAGCATCCAACTTAGCATGAGTATTCCCAACTATAAGCATATCATCAATATAAAGCACCAAGATAATAAGGCTACCATATCGGAACTTCTTCATATATAGATATGGATCCATATCACTACAAGAATATCCATGTGAACTCATGAAAGTATCAAACTTATGGTACCACTTCTGAGGTGACCACTTAGGTCCATAAAGACTCTTCTTCAATTTGTACATTAGATATTCCATGCCACTTTTTATAAAGCCCTTAGGCTACCGCATATAAATGTCCTCATGCAAGTATCCATATAGAAAATCCCTCTTAATATCTATTTGATAAAGATCCAAATCCAATTGAGCAACCAATGGAAAGATCAAGAGGATGATACTCTTCTTTACCACATAAGAGAAAATCTAATCAAAATCAACTCCCTTTTCTTGCTTAAATCCCTCAACAACTAATTTGGTCTTACATGCTAGCTTAGGGTGACCAGAAGTACTCTTCAACTTATACACACACTTGCATGACAATGCACACTTTTCATCATATAAGGAAACTAAGTCCCATGTATGGTTCTTCTATAGTGAATTAAACTCAAACTGCATAGCCCTCTTTCAAGAATGAGAATCACCTCTCTGAATAGCCATATATAAATGGCTCAACAAAGTCTATCACCATGACATAATCCATAGAGGGCTCATAATGGTCAGGAGCATATGAAGCTCTAGTGGAGTGTCTCAAAACTAGATGTTGGACCTATATGGCATATCCTCTCTGTCCAACATCGTGATCCTACACAACAAGCATATCCTAGGCCTTTACATCATTAACAACTATAGCAAGCTATCTCGTTGGGACTAACTATATGGTAACAAGAAGCCCCTCTAGAAAGATCACTCTACATATCTAAATCACCTACTCTTGTCTCATATGCATCTTATCCTCATGGAACATAATATAATGGATGTAGATAACCTTCTGAACATGTGGATCTTAAAGATGATAGCCAATCACATGTATCCCCATATCCAAGAAAGATGTATTTGATAGCCTTTGAATTCAACTTATTGCACTTATTTTTGAAAATATGGTCCTCACATCCAAAGACTCACAAATGTGCATATAAGGGAGGTTTTCCAAACCATACCTCCTTTGCAACTCTACCACCAAGAGCATTGCATGGGAATCTATTAAGGAGATGCATATCAATAGTAATTACTTCCTTAGCCTAAAAGTGCTATGGTAAGCCTTCTTAACTAAGCATACTATGGACTCTTTTTTGAGTAGTCATGTTCATATGCTCTGTAAAACCATTTTGGGGTGGGTTCAATGGAGTACTCAAGTGATGCTTGATACCCCTCTAATCACATAGTTGCTCAAAATCCTTAGATAATTATTCACCCCCATTATCAGGCCATAGGCATTTCAACCTATATACAAACTAATCCTCAACCATCACAAGAAAGTTCTGGAAGGTAGGTAAAACATCCGATTCTTGCCTAATGGGATAGGCCCAAACCTTATGTGAGTAATTATTTGTGAATGTAATAAAATGCTTCCACTACCCAAGGATTGATAGGTCATGAGGCCACAAACATTTGAATTTATAAGAGCTAAGAGATCATCTTGACACGTAGAATGAGACTTCTTATGTGAATTACAATTCTGCTTGCCCTAAAGATAATGATCACATAAATCAAAACAAGAGTAATCCAATGGTAGAAGATATTGTAAATGGGTCAATACTTTCATTCCTTTCAAAGATATGTTCCCAAGGTGATGATGCCATAAAGATACATGCGGAAGATCAGTCATGGTCAATACATGATCACTGCATCCAAAAAAAAAACAAAGTGTAGAGGTTGCCAACCTTGTTACCTCTAGAAAAAACAAGAATTTTACGAGTAATCTTCCATGAACAATTATCAATAATACATGGTACTTGTCATCATCCAACTACCCAACTAAAATAAGGTATTTTGTCAAAGCTGAGACATGGCTTACATCATGAAGCACAATGAAGCACCAATACCGAAGTGTAGTCAAATATCACCTATGTCAATGACATCCAATGCAATGTTATCTCCCAATCTAACTGAGCCCCTAATAGTACGTAGCTATGAAACCAATGGTGATACAAGGTAACATGAAAGGAAGTCCCCAAATCAAGAAGCCAACACTGAAAGTAAGTAAACAATGCATCCGTTAAGTAAGTGGCATCAAGAGATAAAGTTGCAAGAATCTAGTCACTAGAACCATACTCCCCTGCATTTATCTCCTCTATATTCACACTGGACTTAGGTACAAAATCAATGGACTTTGCATTTTCTTGTTCTTTCCCCTTCCTTTTTCATTGGGCCTATCATTGTACATTTTATGGCACTACTGCCTAATATGACCCTGTTGCTCACTATAATGAAATGTCAAAGAGGACTTATAACCTTGGAACTTACTAGAAGATTTCCCATGAGACTAAGACTTGTCCCTATTGGGCTACAAGTATCTACTATTGTTATTATTGCCATTTTCACCATTTCTACCTCTAATAGTCAATGCATGAGAGATGTAGGCTACATCAATATTCTTCCTATCTACTTCTTCTATTAGTAGAGAACTCTTTATATCAGTGCATTTAAAACTATCTTCAGGGGGATTAACACTCATAGCCATATGAAAGTATCCCATGATTCAAGTAGTGTGACAAACAAGGAAAATTTCTTTATGTTATCCTCAAACTTAATGCCCTACAGAACAAAACTATTGAAAATAGAGTTGAACTCATTCAAATGAGTAGACATAGGCCTATCCTCCTTCATGTGAAGGTCCACAAGCTTCTTCAACCAATACAACTAAGATACTGAACTTTGCTTATCATAAAGGTTACAAATCTTTTTCCATGATACATAAGCACCACCCTCAGTGTCAATGCTATTGAAGTACACCTACTTTGATAATGACAACGTAATAGTGGACTTGGATAGCTCATCAAGCTCTTCCCAATCCTTTGCATTATAAAGCTCTAGCTTTATGCCCTCTAACTTCAATCACTTAAACTATTTCTGCACTAAGACTTGCTATATTTGTGTCTTCTAGTATTGGAAGATGTTGCCATTAAGCTTTTTAATATTGAAAATAGCACTATTAGCTATAGCATGAGAAGTACTTGCTATAATAACTACAAAGAACTATAAAGTATAAGAGTATGGGATGTTGTAATTACAATAAAATATCCCCAAAATTGATCAGAAGGGTGGGAACAAAAGGGTATATGGCTTTCTAACTAGTATGTAGTTGCGTATTCAAACAATGAGTATGTACTCAAAGAAACTACTCATAAATAATATTCAACATTGCTATCCAAAAATTGCAATAAATGACCATAAAATAGTAGGCAAATGATCAACGAAGTAAGCTCCCATTGCTAGGTATATATAGGTAGCAATTTGGAATATAGAATGCAATTAGCAGTATATCAATCAAGCAATCAAGCATCAAGAATTGCCAAAGCATATGGAGTGTCAGATATATAGATGCATACAAATAATGCATGTCAAGCATCCCCCACTACACTGAAAACCTAGTGACAATGATAGATATAGGGTATCCAAATGCTCAAGAGAAAAGAATCCCATAAGAGCAAGTATTTATAAGAACAATGTATACATATATCAATGTCAAAAACAAGGGTAGAAAATTAGATGCACATCATGTTGATGGCTTCTGGTTGTCTAATTTGCTACTACTAGGCTCAATGCTCACTTAGAAAAAGCCCAAAAGTTTCAAAGAAGACCTTGATCAATGCTAGAAAGGGTGGAAGTGATTGATTGAGCAACAAGATTGATGCATACCTTAATGAGTGGATACCATGGAAACTACAAATGAAGCTTTTTTCTTAGGTTGAAGTGAATGTCAGTAAAGCTCCTTGAATGCATGCTCTAATACCAATCAGAACTCCAAAGTATCTAGCTTTAAATCCACTATAACTAGGCATGTAACCAAAAACTCTAATAATTATCTTCTCTACTCCTCTATTGAAAACTTGAGGTCTAATCACTTTGGTGATAGCTCTTAAATCCATCATTGGTAAACTTGGAAACTTGATAATTTGTTATGCTAAATCATAATAGTTTAATTATTCAAGCTTCCAATATAGTGCCCAAGACCTTGACTTTTGCTAAGCTTCAATGGCCTAAAGTCCTTGGTTCTTTGTTAGGGTCTTCAATTTCAATCTACATAATAATATAAAAAAGTTCAAGGTGCCAATAAATGAAAATATTATGTTATTTATCCATTAAGCATAACAATTTTCTAGCATGAAGCCAAATGAAACCGCTTAAAATACATTCCATAACTTAGGGTTTTTATCTTTGTCAAGAAGGCTCTTGTTATGAAGTGTTTTAGGATTTTTGGCTTCTCCTCTAATGGAGGCTTTTATTATTGGGCAAAAAATATACTTTTTATTGATGAGATAGCTGGAAGTGTAGGGAGACAATCAAGAGGGCATTCTTTAGTCCCTAAACTTAATTCTATCTCCTTTTCTTCTACCTTTGTAAAGTTTTTACTCTTGAAAATAGTAGAATTAAAATCTTATACCAATTGATTTTGAGCATCCTCTAGAAACTTTCTCTTTCTTTTCTTCAACCTCTTAATCTAGGCTTGGAACATCTCCTCCCTTCTTTCCCTCTATCTTATTTGAAAAAAATCTTCCATATATTGAAGATACACAATAATTCTATGTCCTTGTGAATTAAAGAATATTGTTGTTGATTCTTGTGATAAGGATAGTTTGTCTCGTACTTTCTAAATTCTTTATCGATAAGGTTGATCAAAGTTGTTCTTGGAGCATCAATTTCTTGAATAACATCACTCTTGTGTGGTTGAAGAGTAATTGCAAATGCTAGAAAATTAGTTAGGTTTATTTATCTTAATGATGCTAAACTTATAAAGGTAATCTGGAAGATACTTAACTTTAAGATAGAGTTTCAGTCAAAAGATAGTCCATTGTAAACTAATAGTGAACTAACACTCTGTTCTTTCAAATGTATAACAATTTTTCAAGGATTGTTACAATAGTGAGCACGTTTGATGTGTAAGAGCAAAGCTCTTCAAGTACACAAGAAAGAGAGACACCCACAAATGTAACAAGTGAAGATATACCCTCAACACCAAAGGCAACCAAAGCATCAAAAAAGGAAAAATAACTCCTAAAAAAGGATGTCCCTTCTAAGAAAAGTTCTAGAAAAAAAGAAATAGTCTTTCTATGTTGCCTTGTAAGACCTCTTAAGAAAACAAATAGAAATTTGTTGCAATACCCATACTTGCATTTACATTAATATTAAAGAGATATTTTCTTCAATATTTGTAACATGCTTGACTGAGGATCCCTCAAGGGTATGATGTATTGGCCCATCGAGAGACTTTTCCTAAGCAATGCCGCTTGATACTCCTTAGAATAACACAAGGTATATTACCTATGTAATATCTCCTCCCCCCGGTGCCTCCCCCCCCCATGAGACACACCCCCCTCTGCCCCTTTAAAATATATTTTTTAAAATTAGTACAAATTTTTTTACTCTCCCTCTCTCTCGTCGCCGACAACATGTTGGGGAGAGAGAGAGAGAGAGTGAGTAAAGAGAGGGGGCATGCAGCCCCCAGGTGGAGGGTGGCGGCCGTTCAATAGCCGTCTCCCCCCCCTTGTGAAGCCCTCCCCCCTCCACCATATAAGGGGAAGTGCCGCCCCCCCCCCCCCCCCAATCATCATCACAAAGAGAGAGAGAGAGAGAGAGAGAGAGAGAGAGAGAGAGAGAGAGAGAGAGAGAGAGAGAGAGAGAGAGAGAGAGAGAGAGAGAGAGAGAGAGAGAGAGAGAGAGAGAGAGAGAGAGAGAGAGAGAGAGGGAGGGAGGGAGGGAGGGAGGGAGGGAGGGAGGGAGGGAAGCTTCTGGAAGTTTCTTCTTTCCCCCCTCTTAAAGGGAGGTCACACACCCCTCTACTATTTCCGAAAATACACCCCTCCCCTTCATTATCTTTTCCCCACTCAAGGAGAGGCTGCAAGAATTTACTTATAGTGCATAGGAGAGTACGAGAATTCTATCATTCGTACACGTGTCTTCGAGTATGGCCCCGAAGCATAGTTCCACAAGGATGGTCGGAAACCCTGCAAGTGTGGATGGTGGCTCGAATCAAGATGGCACCACAACCGCGAATGGTTCATTAGGCATCAATACCACTGGAATCAAGACATCACTCCAAACCCAGGTTGCTCTATTGTTAAATCATAGGTTATAATTATCATGGTGAAAATCATATTCACATGCATCACATTAATTGCGCGATTGATAATTGCCTAGGTATGAATTTAGTTGTGATGTTTGTAACAAATAAGATAAATTTCCTTGTAAGATGACATCATAATAGGTGAAATTGATTAGGTAATTGCATCGTAAATTACCCAAAAAAAATCCTTGCATGAATTCTTGCATAAAGTGCATTGCTCCTTGCACAAGTTCTTGCAAAATACATTTTAGAGGACATCAAAAGAAGCAAAGTGCATCTCCATATCGCAAGATGGATTCTAAGGTACATGTAATAAATTGCAGAAAAGATTAAAGCGCAGCTAGACTCATACAATAATCACATAAAGTTATAAAGATCAGATCATTCAAGAAGGTTATGGAACGTGTAAATAATTACATAGAGGATAATGTTAAGATTGCATGCATAGAAAATACCTTCGCATGTGTGGCATAAAATATCGTATGGATTATATCAAAATTGTAAGCATTCAAATGAAGGCTTGGCATTACATTGCATGCATTAAAGTTGTTAGAAAAATTCAACGTTGTTTGTAATTTACCAAATGGGATTGAGATCCATGAGACCCATGTCAAAGTCCTTGGTGACTTCAAGAGGGATAGATAAAAGCTTAGTGCATGTGAGCATTATTAAGAGGGCTTAAGAAGATTATACTTAAGATGGAGTAGGAACTATTCTAAACAGAACCATCTTGACCAACAATGGTCAAGGGCATAGAAAATCTTGATCAATTAAGATCAAAGTCAAGGGTACATAGGTACTTCAAGGGATCTAGGAGATAACTAGCAAGTTGACCAACCGAGGACGACGGGGTTGTCCATGATCTATTTTACAAGGAGACCTAAGGTAAGGATAATTAGGGTTGGTAGGGTACAAACCCTAACCCAAAGAAAAAGGGGAAACAAGCAACCTAGCTTGCCAAGCCTTTGGAATCTCGCCAAGTCGTGAACGATCCAGGATCGAATGCTGGGTGCATTCGGGAAAAAGAAATCACACCTTAGTAGATGGTCGTACGAACGACCACTGAAATGATCGTGATTGTACACTTAGGTGCATTGTTTGAACTTCTTTGCTCAAGGAACTAATTCAAGGAAAAACACTTAATGCTTTAGGTTAAAAGCCTGGAGGGAGAGGCAGGTTCAGTTACCTTAGACTGCCTGCTTAGCCCTATCCAAGGGGGTTGTTAGCCGCGCCGGGTATATGGACCGAACCCCCGTGAGAGGTCTCTCCACGGGTGCTGCTTGGAGCGGGAGGATGCTTGGTTGCTAGGGGAGGCTCTGGCTGTAAATTCCTTGCCTCTAGATCTCACACAAGAGACTGACACGACTCGAGATGGGATCTCGAGGCCCGTGTACTAGTCTACAGGCAAAACTTGGAGCGGCAATCCTGTTAATTGCTAGGTTAGCCTTTGGGCATGATACTTGATGTATTCTGAGATTATGATAAATAAAGATCAGATATTTAAAAAAGGAAGTTTCTTGACATTGTTTTTGTGTCAGTGCCTAAGTTACGTGAAGGAACCTGTGTTTAAATTGACTAATTAAGGAAGCTGCTTTTGCATGTCAAACATAATGTGGTAGGTAATTAGATAACTAAGCAACCTGAGGAAAGTGCGGTGGACGTCCTACGGAAGGGTGGTCTCGGTTAGCTGGGAACTTTTCTCAAAAGACGTGATAACGAAACTGAGAAGACCTAGTGTCAGTAGAGTTAGAATCCCGATTTATGCTGTTTTAGGGGAGCGGAATGGGACTATGCCTTATGGGTAGAGAGGTCGAGCTTTGCATCCCTCTCGTTTCCCATTCTCCATGAACCAAGTGCAGCATAAATCCTCTTCAACTCTGTTGTTCCTATGCAAAGTGGTTCATCTGGAGCTCGACGCTAGCTACTTCCTAGAGACTTGGCTGATAGGAAAGAAACCCTGACTTCAGGTCGGTACTAAGTGGGAACGGCCGGATACTTCCACTCGGGGTAGACTCAGGAAGACCTAGATTCCAAACCTTGTGACATTCCTTGCGAGTGCTAGGTGGTGCTTTTCTAGACTCTCTTCCCGATGGGCTGCTAAGACGTGTTCCACAAGTGGCTGAGCGGACATGTTACAACCTAGGAACTCTTGAGTCTAGTCCAAGGTTCTAGTTGTAATCCATAAGGATCAGCCTAAATTCGAGTTCCTAATTCAGCACTAGGTCACCTAATAGCTTAACTAGCATTGATTCTTAAGCCAATGCATTCAAAAGTCAACTCAAATCAAACCAAACCAATGCCACACTTGGTTCATAGTGAGTGAGAAACAAGGGGGAGTGATACACGTCAACCCCTCTACCTGTAGGGTATAGTCTCGACTTCATTCTCCTAAAATGGCATTGATGGAGATCTAAGAAAAAATACAACGTAGTCATACATTCAGCTTTCCTAATTCCATTACCTTAAAGAAAAACTCTCGACTTCCTGAGACCAACCATTCATAGGACATATCCATCGAGGATCTCACCCTCCCACTTTCCTCGGGTGTGATTTAGTTATCTATTTATCCTAACATATTTATGTTTGATATGAAAAAGCAACTTTGTTAATTAACCATTAACACAGGTTCCTTCATGTAAATTATGATTACATACAAAAAGACAATGTCAAACAATCCTCTAAAACTAGTTACAAAATAATGTATTTATCCTGTACCTTATGCAAGGTGCAATGTCAACTTGACATTCTATCCCTTAATCTAGGAATTTCACCTAATACCAGGCAAATGATCTACCAATCCACCCTTCTCTAGTATTAAGGCCTTCTACGAATTCCATCCTAGGCTCATAGGGTTTAGGCCATTTTAGACCCAAGGGATTTACAACTAGAGCCCCCTGGCACCCTTGTCATCTCCTAGCCTAACATCCTCCCTACAAAGAAACCTCTCACATCTAGGGTCAGTCCTAACCTCTAGCATGGTCAAACAACCCCTTGGTGAAGGGCTCTTGCCACTAACTATGGGGGAGGTTTAGTGGGTAGCTATAAATTCTCCCATGAGGGCATAAGTGTAAACACACAATCAAGCAATCATCCTATTATCATCACCAATGAAAATATTCTTTTCCATAATATCAATCCAAATAATCCCTTTGATTACTCTATAAAAATCAGCCAACTTATCTTGCCCAAGAAGACTCTCTTTTTCAAAAAACAAGCCAATTCTTAAAGGCAAATTTAACAAGTAAAAAAACAATGTCCTTTGGATACTTTGCAAAAGAAAATACAATCCCAATTATCCTTCCTTAGAATGCAATCACATAAGGATTCCTCTTAGTCTTCAAAGCATTCATGAACTTGAGGGATTTGTAGTTAATTCTCTTGAACAAACTTTGGAGAAGAGAATAAGGTCTTGTGGCCTATTATGTCAGGGTTTCTACAGTCAATTGTTAACCCACTTTAGTTAGCTAGGATCCATCTAAGGGTTCTTGTTTCCTTGTTCTCTACTTCAGAATTAGTTGAGTTTTCTTTTCATGATAGAACCTAGAAATGTTCCCTATTCACCATAGTTCTATGACTCTTGCCTTTTCTTAATTGGAATGCTCTTCTAGGGTTCATGAAGAAGGCGAGTTCCATATAATATGATTAATATCCCAAGAAAATAAAAACTACCAATCATGTTTCATTGGGCGGACCTTAACCTAATTGGGCTCAAGATTCCCATCATTTCTCCTCCATTAGATGCACTTTACAAGATAGACACATAAAGATTTCACAAACCCATTCTTTTGTGTAATCCATTGAATCTAGTTTTTAGCTTTTGGTTATGTTGTCCTTATAAATAATGAATATCTAAGCTAGATTATTAAATACATACTATTCTTTATTCTTGCTTTGTAACTTAGTCAATAAATTACTATGTGATCATAGAGTTAGCTCCATCACTAGTGAGAAGCACCTTGTGGAAACCCTTCTTTTAGGAACTTATCTTGGTCTAACTACTATCATTGGGGTTTCCAATACACATATAAATTTCCACTATTAAAATTACCAAGGCACTTGGGCATGAGTCAATGATGATAGAGTCTTGTTATTTCTACCTATCCCTTGCCCTGCTCCTCTTGGGTGACATCTCAAATCTTCATACTCTTTCTTTGACTCCTTTCTTTCTCTTCTGTCTTCTCCCAACCACTCTTCCTCTTTTTCCTCCCCTCTCCACTATCTTCTTCTCCTTTTATTTCTCTCTCTCTCTCTCTCTCTCTCTCTCTCTCTCTCTCTCTCTCTCTCTCTCTCTCTCTCTCTCTCTCTCTCTCTCTCTCTCTCTCTCTCTCTCTCTCTCTAGTGTAGCAACACTTCCAAACAACTAGCTTAAAGCTAAGGCTCATATAGCCTTATATAAATGTTATTTGGCCCTTCACTCCTCCTATCCATAGTCATCCTATCGAGAACTCTCTTCCTTTCTCATAGTGATGCCATCGAGGTAGATTCTACATCATCGAATCACGTGGGAATAGGGTAGCTTCGATGTCATTGACCTGTGATGATAATGAGGAGAAGTTAGTGACGTTGATTAGTCCAAGCTCAAGATGAAGGCAAAGGTTGATGATGATATCAATTTCTTTTTTTAATTTTTTTTCCTTCTTTTTAACTGAGGCTATAAGCCTTTCTTAATCCCCCTAAGGCATGTTCTCATGGGGTTTGGGACATCATAATATCCTTGTATTATAAATATTTCTCTATTCTCTTTGAAATTTACAACAAATTTAGTGTAAATGTTTGTCATTCAAGAAGTGGAATCAAATACACACCTAAGTATACATAATTTGTTGTAGAAACTTGCACATTTGTTGTTAAGTTGGAATACAAATGAGCATGTTATTCAACTCTTTCATTTTGTAGATCCATCCTCACTTTATGTAGTATGCATGATGATTTACCCTTTGGAATCATAATGTCCTCATTGAACCAAACATCAAGATCCATTGATAAGACCTTGCCAAAGTCTTTAACATTCTAGTCCAAAGCAACTAGACTGCCACCAACATAATGTCATCTACTGTAATAAAAGTTGAGTATGGAGTTTTAAGTAGTAGCCACATATTTACAAGCAAACAAAGTCCTAATCTATCTTACAAATGATCTTGCCTTCTATCTTGATATCCCATCCGTCATCAAGAAATTGTAAGGCATGATCATATACCAGCTAATAACATGGCCTTTGATATTCTTATCTTAACATTGGAAAAGAAATCAACAAATATATTAATAGTCATAAACAAAGTAATCTTGCTTAGCATACTTGAGAGATTAGACTTTAAGACTCTCTATATCTTAGAAAACATTTTATACCTATAGCTCTACAAGTGGCTGGAAAGGCCACTCCAGGCTTGTAAAATTAGACAAAGAAAGGAGGGATATTGCTCCCCATTGGCCTTTTTACATAGGGACAATATCAAAATGGTCATTAAAAAATATTTCATTCTCTACAAGCTGTGTTTTTCTTCTACTTTTGTACATTTATTCTCCAATCAAACCCCTTGCAACATTAATAACATCAATAATAGACTCCACCGGTTGTTGTTCCTTAAGATTAGGATATACATTTACAAATAAAAATAAGATTCATCATAATAATATCTA
This sequence comes from Lygodium microphyllum, assembly GCF_053477565.2. NCBI lineage: Eukaryota > Viridiplantae > Streptophyta > Polypodiopsida > Schizaeales > Lygodiaceae > Lygodium > Lygodium microphyllum. The sequence goes on along the minus strand of NC_141161.1, from coordinate 84,804,380 downwards.
ATGCCAAGTTTAAGAAAAGAAATGCATTGAGAATTAAATACTTATAATTTAGCCTATGAAATGGAAGATTTGAAGTTTCAAGTTCCAAATGCAACTCTTTGTACATAAAACACATGTTGTTCTAGTACGTCTTTTATGCTATTCTTGTTTGCTTTGAGTCTAAAATCTTTTATTCTACCTTTCCAAGCAGATTTAGATTTTTGTCTTTTTCTACTTTTTACGTACCACATGGTAATCTAGTTATCTTTGTGAATGATAGTAGAAATCCATCTTCTATTTGTTTGGAATAAATTAAATGCAAATATGGATTGTTTTCAAAGCTTGGGGACCTTGTTGAAGGTCAAATTTTTGTATCCATGGCAAAGGGGAGAAAGAAAACCAAGCCACAAAGGAATGAAAGAGACAAGAAGAACAAAACAAAGGAGGGAGAAAAGATAAAAACTAAGCTTTTTGGTAATTTGAATTTAGATTCAATTATCATTATTATACAATCCTAGATATGTCATTACTATAAAGTGGCTAAGTCTCTATGTCATCAATGTAAAGGAAACCATAATCACAATTAAAATATGTTAAAAATAGATATTAATAATAAAAATTTGTAGCAATATTGTATCCATATGTTTTTATAGAATAATATTTTTCTTTAAAAAATAGAAGTTTCATTATATAGGCTTTGCTCCCATTGATCTAGACCACTCTCTCTCTACATACTAAAAGGCATTCTTGAGACCTCAAAATTCCCCTAATGTCAATCGCCAACTCTCTCACGTGTTGAAACATGAAGTTTGCCAACACAAAAACTTGCCAACATAGCTTGGTCAACATGTCGAGATGCAAAGTTGTTAACTTGTTGAAACTCGTTAAACTATTAACTCTTTAATTATGTTCCACTTATCAATATATAGTTGGTGAAGTCTCATTTGGGTCGACATATTGCATCACTTGCTTTGTGACATATTTCAGTAGGCAATGAGAAAATCTTGTTAAAAAGCATGGTGGGTATGAGTTAAAAAGAGTAGTGATGCCGATTACTATATTTAAAATCACAATTTTTTTTCTAAAAAAACATGTAGCCTAATTGAGCATAAGCACACTATTGAGAAAACTGGAATTGTACTATTCCCATTGCTTGGAAAGTATAAAAAGCCTATGTGAGCACAAGACACAAGGACTAATTGTTGATTAAAGTGAATGCAAACCTCACATCTAAGAAAAATCTTACAAAACCAAAACTTAAAAGCAAGACTTGGAAAGTCCAATATCAATGCAACCATTAAATCAACCTAGGCTCAAGAGACATGTGACAAGGAATAACCTTGTGTGTGTGTGTGCGTGTGTGTGCATGCGCACATGCACATGCACATGCACACACACAAGTGTGTGTGTATATAGAAAACAAAAGAATAGAGAAGGAAGTATGATTGATAGATGTGCTTCAGGAATTAAGGGCAACACTAGAAAACTTTTGAGCTATTGCCAATAAGGATGTTAATGAAGTGTCTTTGATAGGATTAGAAGACCAATACAATAGCACATTGGCCAAACAAAATAAAGACACATTGGATAAATTTATGGATTCAAACTTAGCCACTTAGTGTGAGAAAGAGAGCATGCAGTAAGAGATGGATGACATAAGGAGTTGTTTTGCAAAATATGAATATTGTTAGATCCTCAACTAATTTAGTAATTGACTTAGTATAGCAAAGGCGGTTAGATAATTCATATATCCTCCACATTGAAACACACATGGTCAACTCATTATGAGGGGGACTTGATGCTATACTAGGATCAAAGGACCAATAAAAAATCCCATTAGTCACCAAGATAATAGAAAAATATAAAGCAAGAGAGGACCCTTATAGCTTCACAGAGAAATTTGGGTAGGTTTGTGAGAGTCACAACCTCACTACTGATTATAGATAGCCTTTAGACTTTGCTCAAGTGACAATAGAAGAATGTAGTTTATATGGCTAGATGAAAACAAGGAAGCATGCTTATCCAACCCCTCAAGGGCTTGTTCATCATGCAATTTCCCGAGGCCGAGTATGGGGACAACCTCATTGTATGGCTTGTGAACTTACAACAACTAGAGGAGGAGAATATGCATGAATACATCTCCAAAGTGTGAAGCCTATACAAGAAAATCCCTCTAGTTAAGAGGCCAAAACCCAAGGTTGGCTCAAATATGCATGAATACATCTCCAAAGTGTGAAGCCTATACAAGCAAATCCCTCTAGTTAAGAGGCCAAAACCCGTGAAGCCTATACAAGCAAATCCCTCTAGTTAAGAGGCCAAAACCCAAGGTTGGCTCAAAAGCATTTGTCAAGGGAATCAAGTATGAGTGCATTTATGATGTTATGGCTAGTAACTCAATAGTAGATAGATCTAGTATCAATGTCATCTTGGATGAGGCCATGCACGTCGATGACTTGCATCGAGAGATAGGTTTGAAAATGATGTTGTATCATCAAGAGGTGGCATAGAGCTTAGTGTAGCCTCTCATGACATTCAAGCAACACCAAGCCAAATTAAAACAACCACAACTATATTGGAAAAACATTAAATCCATGCATTGTGGAGGTAACCCCTCATGTTTGTACAAAAAATTGTGGATGTGTTGGACATGATATAGCCTATTTCTGTGCTCCTACATGCTTTCCTTATGCAAAACCCTTCAACTTCAATCTGTATGCATAGCAAAATGGGACTCAATACTATCCTAATCTCCATAACTAGTCTTGCTTGCTCCCATAGAACAAAAACCAGCTACATAAAGAGCTAAAATTAATCTGTTAGGCATATCTTAACTCCTAGACCCGTAGTCTCTCATTATCCAAGTGATGCTTTTACCTATGACATAAAGGAGCTGATCAAAGAAGAGGAATATTAGAACATGTATGTGACCTATGACTAAGATGGTAGCAAAGAACCCCAACTCAATATAAGGACCCCATCAAATGCTAGAACTATAGATAACTAGGACATGTGTCCTCAAGATGGAACCCCTCAAGGATGGTCAATTGGATCAACGATGACATGAAAGTAAGATAACATGCATATATTGTGATTTCCTTAGAGGAAAGACAACATAAGTAAGGCAATTGTCACATTGGTGCCTCTCACACTCTTCGAAGTTAAGATGAACCATGATGAGGACACCATACCAATACTTGTTGATGCCATCACAAGGGCATAAAGCAAGAAAATTGGTGTTACTATTCCTAGAATGTCCACTACTCTAGATCCATCATAGGGGAAAACACGTGAAAAAGAGAAGAAAGAGGGTCAAGAAACTTTTGTTACACAGTAGCACCAACAAACTAGCTAACAAGGCTATGTCCAATGCCGAGCGTGCCACAATTGCTCCTTAAATTGAGAAGGTTGTAACCTCAAAAGAAAAATAGTATCCCAACACAAAGTGACAATTACAAATAATTAACAAATTCAAGAAATGGATGCAAGAGGTTCAAGAGGTGCCAAACTTTGCATTTGACATGAGTGCCATAGTATTGTCCAGTACTTTGTTATTGTCTTGCCCAAAACAAGGACCTAAGACAAAAAAGTTGGCCTCCAATCCACCTGAAGTTGGAAGGAACTAACACCTAATTCCTAAGTGAAGTAGCAAGAAGCCAAACCATTGATTTACTATAAGGATGTGGAACCTGGCCTCATTTTGTTGCATTGGCTTCAACCAGCACAACAATACTGCTTGGGCTATTAATGCATATCACCCCTAGCATCTAGAAGGCATTTAAAAAATGGATAAAGGAAAGGATGGAGCTACTAGAATTGCCACTTAAGGTGATTCAAAGGAACAACACAAGTGTGGAAGAGCCAAGCATCATGTCATCCTTTCTATGGAAGCTCTAGATGGCTCACCAAGGAGAGGAATCATTGATATATGTGCAGGGGTTAGCATAGTTAAGAATTCTGGATAGAGGCATGGGGAAATCTTCCCATTGAAATCATGCTTCTAAAGCTGACACTAGTCGATGGCTACAAAGTTTAGATCGCTTGGTATACTAAAGGATTAGCTAGTCAAAATTGTGAGAATTAGCTTCAGAGTCAACTTCATGGTTATGAAATGAGTGGACTATGACTTGATTTTATGCCATCCTTGGATGCAAAATTCTATGAGGGCTGGGGTAATGGGTTGTGTTCTTGGGAAATTGGTGAGACACAATAAGGGTGGAGATGGAAAGTGGGAAAACCATGCTTGTGAAGCTTGACACCATATCAAGTGTGCTTAGATATGACACAAATTGCACCATCATTGTGAAGTCCCTAAACAAATACATTCTCTACCCTAATGAGGAGCAAGATTAGATGCACATTGTTGGCATGCTTAACCTACCATTTATGAAGGAAGAAGAGTATAGAAAGGTGAGTGAAACATTGAGTCAAGCAAGTGGAAACAAACTTAGCGCACATGTAATTGAGCGTAACATAGCTAAATTAACGATACTCAAAGTCATGATGAAGCCATGACCATCCAAACTAAACATTATCGGGTTCAATGTTCCCACCAACCACTAGAAGTTGAGAAAAATTCTCACTTAGTGTGGCAGTGGTGCTTGAAGGAAAAATTTGAGGCCAACTTGTTAATATTTGAAGAGTTGCTCCAGTAGAGTGAATGGAATCAGACAAGGTCACACCAAGCATTATTCACTTATCATGTAGACTAGTTTCATTTGGGTGAAAATCAACAAGCCAAAAGAAGAAGACATGAGTGATTCCGAAGAAGACTTCACAAATGAGAAAAGTGAAAACAATGAAGATGATGAGTCTAGAGATTATGACTTTGATGATAGAACCATATAACAGATTGTAGTAGATCATAAATCCCTAAAGGTAGACAAACTACTCATAAATGCAAGAGTGTTGAGAGTCAAGTTGGAGCTAGAATGATTATAATATTTAGAGGTGCTCAATCATGAGCAAATAGGATTTTAGCCCTTAGACCTCATCCTGACTCCTGAAGTACTTAAGATTGACAAAGTGTAGGATGAAAGCAGGACCCAAAGTAAATTTTCAGGGAGTAGAATGAGAAGGAAATTCTAGCAAATTGATTGAGGGACCTACGAAGGTCAATGACGTAAATCTTGCTTAGGAACGAGAACCTCCTAAACCCACATATATTACCAATGATCTTGCACGAGAGGAAAAATAAAAACTCATTCTTAAGAAATCCAAGACGTTTTCATGTGGAGTTACGCTAATCTTAAGGGGGTACCCACAAACCCACAAAGCAATGAACCTACCCAATGAACCCTAGATATGTGCATCTCATATGAGAAGAATTGGAACAACTTTTGAATGTAGGGTTCATTTATGAAATAGAGCATATAGATTGGGTATCTCCCATTATGGTAATAGTTAAGAAAAATGGAAAGATTTGAGTTTGCATTAATTATTTTGTTGCCTTAGACTGAACACATGATCAAATGCATGGTAGGCAATGAGGCTTGTTTGACCAATGGTTTTTTAGGATATAATTAAGTGCAAGTGCACCCTAACAATTAGCACGAATTATCTTTGCCACCGAATGGGTGGTGTTTTGCATACATCCTCATGCCCTTTCATCATGGAATTGCCGCAACCAAAAAGATTAAAAGGGGTCCAATGCTTTCTCAGACACACAGATTACTATAAATGCTTTGTGCTCAATTATATATCCATAGCCAAACCATTTTATTGGTACTTGGTAAGTTGAAAATGGACCAACAATGCCAATGGGCTTATGAAATCTTGAAAAAGTTTCTAATCAATGCACATATCCTACAAGACCCTAACTAGAAGTTGATGTTCTATGTGCACATTGATTCATCCAAAATTGCTCTCGAAATTGTGCTTTGCTAATCAAGACAACACAACATGGATTTTCCTATGAGCTTTGCTAGTCAACGGCTTACAAAAATTGAAATGAAGTATTCCACCATGGAGTGTGAGGGACTTGGTATTGTGTATGCTATGAGGAAATTTTTCCATTAACTCCTTGATACCCCTTTCACCTTCTTTGTAGACAAGATGCATTGCAAGATGGCTAAAACCATGTGCGGTAGGATGCATTGTAAGATGGCTATTGTTGCTACTAGAATTTGACTTCAACATTGTTGTGAGAAAAGGCAAGTAGCATTACATTGCTTACCACATGTCAAGAGTAATAAGTGGAGAGAAAGCAATAGGAATTGATGATAACCTCCTAGTTTCATAGTTTTTTATTCTATAGTAAGAGGCTTAGCCTTTTAAAGTTGACCTAACAACTTAATGGTCTCAATAGTTATTTATTCTACAAATGGATTACTTGAATGCCAATAGAGAAATATTTGACTCATAAAGACAAGCCTTATCAATTGATTGCATGACAATTATATATGCTAGGGAAAAATGGATTATTGAGAAGATGTATATATGTGAGCATGAAATTGAAAATATGTTGCATGAAGCACATCTAGGAATACCAGAAGGCTACTTCGATGCCACAACCATGGAACATAGGATCTTGCAATCCCAAATATGGTGGCTGTTGACACTATTCAAGGATGCAGGACATTTTGTAAGACACTGTGATGAATGCTAGTGCACAAAGATGCCCATAAAAAAGGATAAAATGGAACTTGTGCCAGTTCCTACACATCAGTCCTTTGAGAAATGGAGGATTGACTTCATGTGACCATGAGCCCTGCCATACAATATTCCCAAGCAAAAAACATCATTGCTAAGAAACTTCTCAAACATGAGCATTTGGCATTCTAGTCATGAGAAATTTGTAAGCTTTAGCCAAAAATGGCAGTATGCTATCCTAGAAATTGATGACATTGTAAGATCGATATTTTGCTATGCTAAAAGTTATGAAAGAGTAGATAAACTTCATTGCACATACCCTAGGTGGCATACACAATGTGCTTATGATCTGCAATACCATGGGAGATACAATTTCCCAAAGATCTTGAATATATTTGCCATGGAGCATGAAAAGTTGTAGTTTTTTCAACCCCAAGACCTTTGATCCTCATTCAATAGGTTTCTTAGCAACTTCACTAATTGCCATGACCCTACCTTTATCCTGCACCTCCTGGTCAACTTGCTGGAATAAATCCCAAGCCCTTATGAAGATGGACAACCCCTGCTTATTATTCAATATCAATGCTAGCATAGATAGAGTGGCCATGTTCCTCCTACACCTGTCTGCCACACTCTTCCCATCCTACTATATCATGCTACCAGAAGACATGGAATTAATTTTCTTTTTGTATCCATCCCTTCTACCTAGAATCCTCCATTGAGCTACAAGAAATGGTAAAGGACTACATGCTTAAAAATGGATATCTCAATTGCACCTTACAACTACTCTTATATTTTTATTTTTAAAAAAATAAAGAAGAAAAGCAAAAACTTCAATTTACACAAATGCACAACACTAACACTCCATCTAGGATCCTCAAGTTAGGTGTGTTTGGTGATCTTGGTTAGCTGGCTCTACTTCTAACCCCCCTAGTCCTTTCCCTCCCACAACACCATATCAGGGAACATCAAGGGTAGGATACCCAAGCTTGTTCAAATGACCTATAACCTTGAATTTCACTACAAAATAAAACCATACACTCACTAGATCCTCAAGTGTGAGACAACACTCCAAGCCTATTTGGAGCTCCGATCCATCTCCCAGTCACACATGCACAAGTACAAGGATTGCACAGTAAGGTAGACACATCCCTAGGGAGAGCATGTGGTTTGTAGGTTGTTGAAGATCGATGGTCAATGAAGATTTCATTAAAGTCCCAATGACGTTGATTTATAACAACATTATATCTATAAGCCTTTTTCTACATCATAGAGCACCATTATCAAAGTTGCAATGACAATCTAAATACCCCACAACAATGTCTACCAATTCCTAGAAGAATCACCTCACATGATCATCCCTCAACACGATACTCTACGTTGCTATGTGCCACAGAGCTCACATGCACCTAGGAGGGGGGAATGTTAATCCTCTCAATAAAGCAAGCACAATAATAGTAAATTTACCAAATTTCACTATGAAAATAAGATTATTTTTACTTTTTTGGATGTTATCTATTTACTACATGATCTCTGACTTGTTGCACATGTGTACATGCGTGATATTGGTTGTATTATGCTTGGTAGATAGATGGAGGGATAATAGTGTACTTTGTATTATAGCCAACAAATTGTTAGGTCGAATTAGGTGAATTAATATTTTAAAAGAACTATTGGATATAAATAATCTTTAGGTAAATCTATATAGTAAGCATAATACAAAATAGTATGTAATATATATATATATATATATAGACTTAAGGTTCTTTAGTGGTATTTTTAACTAAATCATTAATCTTTATTATTATTACTTAATTAATTTAATTTGTAAATATAAATACTATTATAATATTATATTTAAGATATGTTTTTATCAAAATAATATTTCTTTATAGAATGCTTTGCTATTTTTTAATATGATTTATTAAAAGGAGTAAGATTGTGCATGAAACAAGAGAGCAAGATAAAAACTTAGTTTTGTTGCTTCTTCCTCATCCAAAATGAAAATTGAGAGCTTTAAGAGTTGTTTTAGAGGTTTTATTTTGAATAAAAGAGTGATGTCAAAACGACATGATTTAGCACATAGAAATATTTATAAATATTTAAGTATGCAATATTTTAAACTTTAATTTATTTGGTGTAGTTAGAGTTTTGATTGATTATATGGGTTGCCCAAATTTCAAAATCTTAAAGCTGCCATCATATATATACTTCAATATGAAATCCTCAACGAAGCTATTTTTCAAGAATTATAGCTTTTTATCCATTCAAAATTTGAGAATTATATAAAAAGAAAAATTTTAATGTTTAAAAGATCTATAATTCTTGTTAAGGCATGTTTTGCAAATTTTGAATATTTTGTGAGATATTTCAATTTTAAAGTGATCGAGCAAATATTTATGCTTTGGCAAACTTTGAGCTCTATTTTCTCACCCTTATCTTTTGAATTGGCAACTCATCAATAAAATTTTATTTATACAAATTTTTCTTATCTAGAACTCTTCGATTATCATCTTGAAATTAATCTAAACTCTTAGAAAGTTACTTGCCTGTAAAGTAGACATTTAGACTAACGCAAACTTAGCCAAAATTTTCAGCTCAAACTTGTATACAGACCTAGCTTCTCATAAAAGTAACTCTTGATATGGATGTACTATGAAAAGAAATATTGTAGCTTATAGAACAAAGTATACCTTGTATTTAGATGGTTTTGACTAATTATTTTTATGTTAGCCAAAGTCAATATTTTAGTCTAATTTTGTACATTTTTCCAAAAATATGCTCTCTTGTTATTCTCAAGTATTGATTTGGTCAATTGTTCCTTGTTTTTAGAGTATAATTAGTTGGATACATTTTGAAGGTTATTGAAAAAATCTAAGTTTTATTTTATGCATAATATTTTAAATATTAATGATTTTTTAGATATTTCAATCCCAAGATATCCATAACTCAAATTCACTTCAATAACCAAATAATTTTGTGTGTGTGTGTGTGTGCGTGCGCACGCGTGTGTGTGTTTTCTTAATCTCTTTATATTTCACCTATATTACATAGCTATTATTTAACCTAATATTTGTTGATTTTATATTTTGTTCATCAAAAAGCAAACCCCCTTGATATTCTTATCTAATAACTTTCTACTACTCATAATCACATTAATGTTCTATGAACACAAATTGGCCACATGATGCAGTGTTTCACGAAAATCCATGCTACCTTATTTTTATAGGAAATGTGTAAATTTGCCACATGAGACAATACTAATACTGACTGATCACTTGTGTGGTTTGGTTTGTTTTATCAACTGAGGATAATTTGTTTCAAAACCCTTAAGAAATGTTATTGAATTATGGAATTTATCAAAATGTATTATGAAGATAAGATGATTTTAAATTTTATAGTTTTATCTATTTATTACACGACCATGACTTGTTACATGTATATGCATATGACATTGGTGGCATTATGCTTGGTAGATAGATGGAAGGATATTAATGTGCTTTGTGTTGCGATGAGCAAATTATTAGGTAGAATTAGGTGAATTGATATTTTTAAAGAAGTATTAAGTATAAATAATATATAGGTGAATCTATATAATGAGTGTAATACAAAATAGTATGTATTTACAAGATATTTTAGTATACATACATAATATTATATATCATTAATATTAATATTATTATATTTATGAATGATTGACTTAAGTTTTTTTTGTGGTTGTTTTAACTAAATCATTGATCATAAGTAGTATTAATTTATTTGATTTAATATTTTTAATATAAATAATATTAGATTATTAGATTTAAGATTTTTTTTTGAAAATAAGATTTTTTAAATAAAACTAGCTTGTGTGCAAAACAAGAGAACAAGGTATAAACTTTTTTTGTTATTTCTCTCTTGTTCGAAGTCGGAATTGAGAGGTTTTATAGCTATTTTAGAGGTTTTACAATGTTTCAGACAAAATGGTGATATCAAAATGGCATGATTTGGCACACAAAATTTTTAACATTAATTGTAGCTTAGCTATAGAAAAATTTCTAATATACAAAACTTTGTAGCTAATTGATCTTTATTATTTCTTTGCAATTTAATATATAATATAAATGTAAATAGCTATGTAAATCAATATTCCATAATAGAGAATGGTAAACTATGGCTTTTATCATGGGGGAGGTTAGGCTCTATTGTGTTTTTTTTTCTTATTCTTTATGAATTTTTTAAAAAGTTTAAATTATTTTATGTTTAATTTAATTGTTTATATTTAAGATTTGAGATGCTAGATTTGCCATGTGGTCCAGTCATGATGACATAATAAGTAAAAGTAAGTTTGTTCACATGTATGTACATCTGAGTAGACTAGGTGAGAGGTAGCCATGTTATGTGTGTCGAAACCCTTGAATTAATAAGGTGCGTCCATAGTCCCAATATTGGCATGTGAACACAACAATTCCCCTTCCCTATTCTTTTTAACCTTAGTAACTTTTTTAAAAAAAACTACTAGATTATACTACTAACCTATCCCTAATTATCACTAATATAATTGATTATTATTACAAACCTACATTAGCTAATATAACTATTCTACTTTAACTAATATTAACCTAGTTAGTTACTAACTTACTAATTACTAACTGAGTTAATAATGATATTATTTCTTTTTCCGACTTACTTGCATGTGTTGAATGTATCCTTGTGTAAGGGCTATTATTTCTTTTCCTTCTTGCTTGTATGCATTAAGTGTGTTTGTGTGCGAGAGTGGGTATATTACATTCTCTTCCCCTTATAGAAATTGAGATGTTCTCATCCTAAGAAAAACTAAGTTGTTGTTTTTTAAAGACACGATTTGATCTACTCAAGTTTCTTGGGACTAGTAGCCAACTCATTAATAGTTTTGTTGTGATACCATATGTGATGTACTTGCCCCAAGTTAAGCCATGGAAAGGGATGTTTTGTAGTTGCTCATATGTGTTTCTTGAGAAGTACCATTTTGATCTCTTAGGTAACTTATAGACTTAGCTAGCCGGTAAATTTGAGTCTATCTTGCACACTAGAACATCAGCGCCTTGATCCACTAGGATCAACATTAAAGACCTATGATTGCTTGGTCTTTATCGGCATTCTAGTGCCCCACTAAGAAAGGTCACTTCACAATTGATTAAGCCTGAAAGTAGACTAGCACCACACTTGGTTCAAAGAGAGTGAGAGATAAGGGAGAGCTAGGCATCAACCACTCTATCTCAACATAATCTCACTTTGCCTAAAACTATGCCAGTCAAATCTATGCCTCCACCTTGGAGAGTGAAGCATTCAACTCTATTCCTAAACATTACATTAGGAAACTACCTAACTAATCCAATCCACTTGGCCGCAGGATAATGCCATCCTGATGGCTATCCACTTTCTTTCTACCCATGCATCACAATGTGAGAACACATAAACATAGCTTCATTAATTATCCCCTTACACAAGGTCTCTTAAAGGATCTTGAGGTATAACATAGAAACTGTTGAAAATAATATTTTGAAAAAAAATTAAGTAATTCCTATTTGATTAATTTAGCAAGCCTCAAGTCTAGGATTGATATTCCACAATTGGACATTTTGACCACCTCTTGGGTTCTTCACCCTTACCCCTTTTTAGAATCAGAGTCTCTTCAATGCCCATGCACCATGCTTGCTAAGGATTTCTTCTCTCATCTAGGCATGTGAGATTTAGCATTCATATGACCATAGCTCCCACTTGGTCCCATGCCATCATAGGAGGGAACCTTTCTTGTATGTTTGACTTCATTGTATAGGTGGTGCTCTGGTGCACAGATCGGATGCCGTATGCTCACGTAGTGAATGCCGGAAGGTCCCCAAGAACAAAAGAACTCTACTTTTTGCACAAAACTCAAGGTAAAAAGCATGCACAACATGAACAAGAGACCAATTGGGTGCAATCTCCCCCCATGCCTTGTGTGAGCGCTCCACAAAGCATGTATTTTATGTATTAATCATCTTCAAGCTCAAATAATAGCCCAAATTACAAAATAGCACGCTTTTGGCTTTTGAGTTTGCTTTAGCACAAAATAGAAATAAAGCTAATGGGCGGGCGCTCAAAGAGTCAGGCATACCCAATACAATGTCCAAATACAAATATCATAATCGTGCACCCATGCGCATACAAAATAATAAATAAATATCCAACGCCTCAATAAATAGGCGCGGCAAAATATAGGTGCCATGCCCAAGGTATACGCCCATCAAAATATAAGTGATAACTCGAATACTCGCTATCCTCCAATGCTTTCCTCTACCACTGCTGCTATCTCTACACATCAACCGAAGCATTCACAATCGTTAGTAAAATAATACAATTAAACCGACAAAAGTGAATACCTAGCAGTCTTCAGCTACATAAATAAATCAACTGGTTAGAAATCAATCCTAACCTTAATTTATTACGAGTGCGCACTCTAAACTCATAAACGTTTATTAATTTAATATGTATTTTGCAGAATCACCCGCTATGGAATCACCCATATACATACTAAATTAATGAAACGCCCGAAAAGGATAGGTGTCCCCATCAACTTCTCGCACAAAGAATCCACTTTGTGTATGAGCCCCGGTCATCAAAGTTTACGGAATCCATCGTAAAACCTCACAGAATCCACCGTGGCACGAAATCCACCGTGAGATATGCCTCCTGGCATCATACCCCCTGGGTGGGATAGCAATTGACCTCAATTGCTATTAGCTCAATGTGGAGCTAACAGAGTGGGAAAAGCATTTAAGTCTCTAGCGTGCATCCATTGGGCTTCCTCTACAGGATGGTTCTTAAATTTGACTAGATATCTAGAATATCTTCGGCTAGTTCTAGTGGTCATAAAGTCAGTATCTATGATAGCTTCAGGTTCAAGCATTTCAGTCTCTTCATCTAACAAAGGTGGGTTTTCATAAATAGGGTGTACAGGTAATTGGCCTCTAAAGGGTCGTAATAAACTAATGTGAAATGTGTTGTGAATTTTCCAGTGAGGTGGTAATTCTAACTTGAATGCATTGTCATTAATTTTGTGAATGATCTTAAATGGTCCATAGAATCTAGAGGCTAATTTCACAACTGGGTGTTTATCTACACTTTGTAATCTACGTTTTTCTATTCTCAACCAAACATAGTCATCAACTTTGAAATTCATTGCTTGTCTTTTCTTATTGGCTTGTTTGGTATATGATTGCTGGGCTTTGGCAATCGTCTTTAACCTCATAAAAAATAGTAGCGTGCATAGTAGCAATATCATCAGCACTCTGAATTCTATTTGATAAAGATGCAACAGGTGTAGACAATCTATAACTATAAATCACTTCAAACGGTGCTTTCTTTGTAGATGTGTGTGGTGTATTGTTATATGCAAACTGTAGTAAATGCAAATGTGTGTCCCATGTCTGTGGTTTAGAAATAGTGTAAGCACGTAAAAGATCTAAAATAGTACTATTAGTGGCTTCTGTTTGTCCATTAGTTTCAGGATGAAATGCAGATGAAAAATCAATTTTTGTTCCTAGGTTAGCAAACAAAGTAATCCAAAAGTTGTTGCAAAATCTAGAATCACGATTAGAAATAATAACTTTTGGTAATCCATGATTAGTGAAAACAGTTTTCAAAAACAATTGTGCTACTTGAGATGCTGTTAAAGTTTTCTTACATGGAATGAAATATGCTTGTTTACTAAACCTGTCTACTACAGTCCAAATCATGTCATGGTTAGCTTTAGTATTAGGTAAACCAATAATAAAATCCATAGAAATTTGTTCCCATGGTCTTGATGGAATAGATAAAGGCATAAGTAATCCATACTGTTTACCATGATGTCTCTTAACTCTTTGACAAATCAAACATTCAGAAACAAAGCTAGATACATCAGTGTCCATATATGGCCAATAAAAATCTTTAGTTAATGTACGTAAAGTAGATATGATACCTCTATGACCTTGGTATGGAGGACAATGAATCTCATTCAAAACAAAAGATCTAAATGGAACTGTAACACATAATCTCTTTTCATAAAACATGAATCCATCATTATAGGATAGTGAATCAATAGGAATCCAGTTATTTTCAACTAATTTATTCCAATCAGCATGAAAAATAATGTCCTGATGATAAGTATATTTCATAGGAGTTAGAGAATCAAATGATATAATAGAAATATTATGAATGGTGGGTCTTCTACTTAATGCATCGGCCACTACATTTTCTTTACCTGGTTGATATTGGATAATCGGATGAAAACTCTGAATAAAGGCTGCCCATTTGATATGTCGGTCAGATATTTGGGGTTGGCTAAGTAAATGTCTAATTCTTTGTTGATCAATCTTAATCATAAACTCAGAACCCATTAAGTAATGTTTTCATTGTCTTAAAGCTTGTACCACAGCTAATAATTCTTTATCATATGTGGAATATTTAAGTTCGGAGGGTTTCAGTTTACAACTAGAATAGGCTATGGGATGATTATCTTGCATAAGTATGGCTCCTATTCCAGATCCGTTAGCATCAGTAACTACTAAAAAGAATGGTCTATTAAAATCAGGTAGTTGTAATACAGGAGCATGGGTTAATGCATGTTTCAATAAGTCAAAGGATTTCTGTTGATTATCAGACCAATGATAAACAATACCTTTCTTTAAAAGTTTAGTCAAAGGCAAAGCAAGTAATGAAAAATTTCGCATAAATTTCCTGTAAAAACTAGCAAGACCTAGAAAAGATCGTAACTCATGCACATTTTTAGGTATAGGCCAGTTCAATATTGCTTCTATCTTCTTAGGGTCAACCTTAATACCATTTGATGACACAATATGACCTAAATATTCAATTTCTATTTGAAAGAACTCACTCTTTTCCGAATTAGCATACAGTTGATTATCTTTCAACAACTTGAAAACCAAGGACAGATGTTCATAATGTTATTTCTCATTTTTACTAAACACCAAGATATCATCAAAGAATATAATAACACAATGCTGATATTTCAAAAATATACGATTCATCATTCTACTAAATGTAGCAGGTGCATTAGTCAATCCAAAAGGCATCACTAAAAATTTATAATGACCAAATTGTGTTCTAAACGCAGTCTTGAATATGTCAGACTTATCTAATCTCACCTGATGATAACCAGATTTAAGATCTATTTTACTAAATATGGCAGAACCTTGCAGTTTATCCATAAGGTCATCGACTCTAGGAATTTGATATCTATTCTTTACAGTGATCTTATTTAAAGCACGATAGTCAATGCACATACGATAAGTATTATTCTTTTTCTTTACCAACAAAACAGGTGCACCAAATGGAGAACTACTAGGTCTAATCAATCCTCTATTTAGTAATTTCTCAACTTGATTTTGAATTTCTTTTTGCTCTATCTGGTTATGCTTATATGGTGCTTTACAAGATGGTTGTGTACCGGGAATTAAATCCATTTTGTGGTCTTCTGGACATGAAGGAGGTAAACCAGGTGGTAGATCTTCTACAAAGTAGTCTTTAAATTGTGCAAGAAATTCTTTATGCCTAGGGTGCATATGTTTTTCTTTAACTTGCAGTTCATTCATCCAAATTAAATAAGATTTACTACTTTTGCGTAATGCACGTTTAGCTTGAGTATGAGAAAGCAGTGGAAAAGCATTAGATGCATGCATACCATACAATGTAATATGTTTTCCTTGAAAATGAATATTAATTAAATGTGTGGAATAATCTATATTAGGGTTATGCTGATGACGCCAAGGCATACCTAAAATAATATCACTGGACTGTAATGGTACAACTAGAAAATTCCTTCTTTTAATGTATTCACCAATTTGAATTTCTAAATCATGCACCTCTTGTGTTCCATTATACCTTGTGCTTAAGAATGCTGCTTTAATGCGATAATGTGTAGGAATAGTTTGTAATTTTAATTCTTTCACTCATGCAAAATAATCTTTTCTTTTCCATGCACTAAGCATTTCATTGTCAATAAAGAATGTGGAGTTGGCATACCTGGTAAAGTATCCGAAGGAGTAGCAATGTCGTCTTCATCTTCCGTAAAGTCAGGCATTTCTTCGTGTTCTTCATCTTCCATTGCTCCAAGATAGTTGATATGGACAAGTGGCTTCTTCGATTGGCAATTGGCTGCTAGATGTCCAGGTTGGTGGCATTTGTAACACACTATAGGTTTGGCTTTAGATACATTATTTGCAATGGCAGGAAGTCTAGGAATATTAGGATTTGGCTATGAAGTTGGCTTGGGATTTTGATTGGTATTGGATGGTAAAGTAGGTGGTTTTGCCCAAGACTTACGGAAAGATGATGAAGGAAATCGACCTTGATTAAATCTTCTAAAATTTGAATTGAATTAGATTCATAGTTACCATTGGCTTAAAATTGTTGTGGACGCTTGTCTCTTCCTCGAAGCTTGTCTTCAGTGTCATGAGCTAAAGAAATTGCGTCTTCAAGAGTTGCAGGCTTGAACATATTGACTTCAGCGTAGTAATGCCCAAGAAATCCAGACATATACTTGCGCTTGTGAGTCACTTCAGGTACGTCTTCAAGCATGCGTAACTGGAGTAATGCATTCCAAAAGCGTTCGGTGTATTGAGGAATAGGCTCACGATCTCTTTGCTGAAGAAGGTCCCATTGCTTTATGGTTTTTTTATGGAATTGTGGAGGAAGGAAATTCTGCATAAACTTCTTCTTGAAACTTTCCCAGATAGTGGGACAATCTATGCTCTTACGAACCACGGTCCACCAAAGAGATGCTCTATCCACTAAATGATTAGTGACACACTTGATTTTATCTTTTTTTGCGTATGTTTCCTCATGAAAGTAATCATCAAACTGACTGATGAATGCAAGAACAGTTTTTCCATCTCGAGTGCCATTAAAAGTACGGAATTTGAAATTTCTTTTACTTATCTTTGTTTCTTTGGGGATGGATTGAGCTTTGAGAGTTGCATCGATGGTACGTCGGATAAGATCTTCAGATTGTGTTTCCCCTTTGTCAGTAGTCGATCTTTGTAAATTAGCCAATTGAACTTGTAATGCTTGCCGGGCTCGTCGTTCTTCGTCCAACTGCATCATAATTAAATCCAGCTTTTGCTCCATCGTAGGTTCAGGTAGATCGCCTTCAGCCATTAAATCATCCATATGTGGTTTCATCATCCTGTAAAACTTCAAAAGACCTCACACTCTCAAAATCCAATTAGCGGGATGAGCGTAGCTCAAGATCGGGTGTACAAGGCTTATATATTTTTGTGTGTGTGGCTTTCACAATCTTCATCTTTGGCTATTGCGGAATTTGTAGTCTTTGAAAAATCTGTGTTTTGACCTTCTGCGTGTGCTGAAACTGGTTCAGTAAATCTGCGTATGCGAACAATACCTTCCAGGGAACAACTTTGCAGTTCGGTACTTCTGCGCAGGAACAGTCCTTCTAGGAGTTTTGAATACAAGTCAGTTTTGACTTCAGATTACTTGACTGACTTCGAAAGTTATAGAACTTATGAAACTTGCTCTACTTGCAGAGTTTGTAAAGCTTTATGTGATTTAGGACTTATATGACTAAGCTTTAAGCTTAGTAATAAAAAAAACGTCGAATCGTGGGGGGGGGGGGGAGGGGCGTTTTTTACGCCGAATTTTTCGCAAATATTCGGCCCTGCCGCCGTTGATCAACGTTTTGTTTATTTGAAGCTTTTTTTTAAAGCTTCAAGCTAAGGTAAGATTTATAACTTAAAGACTTAAGCTTTGAAGCTTAAGGAAAGATATGGCTTATCTCTGTGTATCCACGATTTGTAGAAGAGGATGTAGGAGTGGTCCTCCATCGTTGCAGGCCGGTCCTTCGCGATCAGAGGCTGGAAACAGAGGTTCTTGACCGCCAGGAATCCACCCGTATCGACCGTTCGCGATGAGATTGACCGTAGAGCTCGATCGTTCCAAGAGCTCCGCCTTCGCACAAGATGGGTAGCGATTGGAAGCTCTCGATCTCAGCTTCGCTCTGATACCACTGGTGCGCAGATCGGATGCCGTATGCTCACGTAGTGAATGCCGGAAGGTCCCCAAGAACAAAAGAACTCTACTTTTTGCACAAAACTCAAGGTAAAAAGCATGCACGACATGAACAAGAGACCAATTGGGTGCAATCTCCCCCCATACCTTGTGTGAGCGCTCCACAAAGCATGTATTTTATGTATTAATCATCTTCAAGCTCAAATAATAGCCCAAATTACAAAATAGCACGCTTTTGGCTTTTGAGTTTGCTTTAGCACAAAATAGAAATAAAGCTAATGGGCGGGCGCCCAAAGAGTCAGGCATACCTAATACAATGTCCAAATACAAATATCATAATCGTACGCCCATGCGCATACAAAATAATAAATAAATATCCAACGCCTCAATAAATAGGCGCGACAAAATATAGGTGCCATGCCTAAGGTATGCGCCCATCAAAATATAAGTGATAACTCGAATACTCGCTATCCTCCAATGCTTTCCTCGGCCATTGCTGCTATCTCTACACATCAACTGAAGCATTCACAATCGTTAGTAAAATAATACAATTAAACCGATAAAAGTGAATACCTAGCAGTCTTCAGCTACATAAATAAATCAACTGGTTAGAAATCAATCCTAATCTTAATTTATTACGAGTGCGCACTCTAAACTCATAAACGTTTATTAATTTAATATGTATTTTGCGGAATCACCCGCTATGGAATCACCCATGTACACACTAAATTAATGAAACGCCCGAAAAGGATAGGCGTCCCCATCAACTTCTCGCACAAAGAATCCACTTTGTGTATGAGCCCCAGTCATCAAAGTTTACGGAATCCACCGTAAAAACTCACGGAATCCACCGTGGCACAGAATCCACCGTGAGATATGCCTCCTGGCATCATGATCTCACACTCTAGACTGTAATATATGGCTAGGTGATAAACTCAACCCTAGCAAGACTCAAGGGGAGTGTATTACCGGTCTCACTTCTTTATTTAGATTCCAATTACTCTTTAGTCACATCACATCCACAACATCAAAGAAAGCCCTCTTAAATCATATCCACAAACAACCATACCAAGGCACAAGTATTTCTACAAAAAGTAGTAAATCCATATTAAGTGATCCATGGCATTTACAGATATGTTTAAGTTGATTCCATGGCATGGTCCATATCTTTGAGAAAAACACATCCATTCACACATGCAATTAACATTTGATACCTGAGCTATACAAGGTAGATATCTACCTACTATGAACAAATCCTTAAAGATGAATGATATTTTCAACTTGAAGTAGCAAATCCTTTCCCTTAAAGTGTAGTGCTTTGTTACTCTCAAGAAATACATGCCATTCTCATAGATAAGAATGATCAAGCAGCTAAATTCTGCCAAGGTTTGAATCCTCCATTTAATGCTCAACTATCATCAATGTGGCTGAGTAAAATTCAAGATGCTCATGCAAGCAAAGCCACTAATTGAGGTCGATGATAAAGAGTCCAATTTTCAATACTACTGCAGTCAAAATTATTAGTACAATGGCTAGAAACTCTTAATCAAAAGAGACAAATCAAATCAATAGTTCGACCATTACATTATCTCTATTTTTTATAACAATACATCCATGCATGCATAAGATACCATTACATGATCCCTATCTTAGATAACAATGCTTCCACACAATCACAAGGTACAATTTGAGAAAAGATTATGTATATTAGTCATCTTTCTATTTCAACTATCCTTTCCAGCTTGGTAAATTGAGCACAAGTTTAAACAATGCACTTTTTAAATAAGATAACATCTCATCTACATGAGTCCTCATGGATTCCTTAAGTCTCTCCCCCTTACATTGGACCTAATCTTGACAATTCCAAGGTTTTTCCTTAGGGTGATATTAGCAATGATCATCTATCCACCAGGATCATTAACCTAGGTGTACACCCTTAATCTTCGCATTGCATTTTATGGTAGGTATTGTTATTGTGATGTAGAAATGGTCTTACTTTTGCCTATGAGCTAAATCCTTCCTACTATTTCATTTAATTCACTATGCTTCTTCATTTTTAGTTCCTATTGTAAACATAACTATGACATGTCAATTTCCATAACAAAAGCATTCATGTATCTAAGGTCTAAATAGCAATCATACAATGGATAGTACTTGGAATTATGATTTCTAAATGGTACGTCACCATCATACCTTGAGGTGTTGGGTGTTGGCTTGCCAAGTTTATGTAGACCCTCCTCTTGGCACTGAGTGTTGCTGTTAGCACCTTGTCTCAAACACATAAGGCTAGATTTGATGGGGGTGACAAAGGCCATTAGATTTGTTGTGAGTTTTTGGCAAAGGAGTGAATGATTAAGAGAGTGGGGAAAGATGATGGGAAAAGAGTCCTCCCATTTCAAGTGGACACCGTGAAAAACTTCTTCTTCTTGAGATATGGACCTCTCTCTTTTGTGTTGTCTTCTTAACCTCATCTCTTTCTCTCTCTCTATTATTATTATTATTATTATCATCTCTCTCTAATTCTCCCTCCTACATCATAGCCTTCACAAGGTGATGATATGTGTGTGTTGGAAAAGGTAGGGGTTTGGCAGAGGGGGGGGGGGGGGGGGGGAGGGTTTCTCATTTTATAGGTTAGTGGGGGGATTTATTGTTTATGCTGTTTTGCATACAAACATGCATACATATAACTTAAAATTGGGGGAGGGGGGATTTGTTTACACTCGGAACTGTGTGAAGGCACATTGGGGGAGGGGTGTATGCTTGAGCTAAGTTGGTGCAAGATGGTTCAGTGGTGGTGAAGGAGTAATGTGCCGAGTGCCAAAACAATGAAGCGAGGGGTGGGGGGCTCTATTGTTTATCCTATTTTTCATACATACATACATACATACATATAACTTAAAATTATGGGAGGGGGGTTTTGTTTACACTTGCAATGCATGAAGGCACATTGGGGGAGGGGTGTATGCTTGAGCTAAGTTGGCACAAGATAGTTTGGTGGCGAAGGAGAAATGTACCAAGTGCCAAAACAATGAAGCTAGGAGAAATGTACCAAGGAGAAATGTACCAAGTGCCAAAACAATGAAGCTAGGAGATGGACATACACAAAAGGGTGTGAATAACAAAAACTCAAATGTCTCTTACAACTAAGCAAAAGTTTCTATTTTTGATTTTTTGAAAGCGAACAAAAATCATTACACTTTTCAAAATTCACATCATGAGTGTTGAAAACGAAAAAAGGGGGTGAAAAATACCACATGTAAGTATAAAGCTTTCGGTCAAAAGTGCCTTGGTGGCACTTTGTCAACTTTTTGCTAGAATTATATGATGATTGGATGAATTAGTCAAGAGTAAAATGTAGATTTGATCACACATGGCATTGCATGATTTCGCAACTCACTAATCTTGTCATTAGTAAAGTTAAATAAATTGTCTATTTTGAGGAGTTCTTGGCCCTAATGGACAAAGGATGTCCTTTGAGAGTCATGGCTTCTTTCACCATGGTACTCTTCTTAGGCTACATACTTTAGACATTGATTCTTTGTGACTTTTAGAACTTTGCCTAGTTGCAATTTACGCATAGTTTCAACTTCCAACACAAGCATACTTGATAATGAGCCAACAATCATACACTAACAAAACATCTTTGAAAAGTTCCACTTGGACCTGTGGAGGCTATAATGAAGCAAAAGCACCAATATCTTGCAATCAGATATTCAATGGTACATATAAAGTGAAGGGGGTGTCATAATGAGATTTGTGCTTTCAAGACAAAAAGGGTAGAAAGTAGACAATGGAGCATAAAATATCTATTTGGGCAGTCATAAAATCTTATGGAGAGTATTGTATGACTTGATTATGTGACTAGGAAAATGCTTAGAAATTCCTCTCTACATGTATACAACTTATGATCAACACTCTGTTAAGGTAGAAATCTTATGATCACCCCTTGTGTAGCAAGGGGAACTCATTAGGTGTTGGACCTTATGGTACGTGACAAGAACTTGATTGTGACAAGAGTTTGAAAGGAAATCCAAGTGGAATTCAAAATTTTTGATTGTGGGAACATTGAAACACATGGCAAGCCTTTTGCTTTCAAGATGTGGTACTTCCCTAAAGAAGCAAACTCACTGCATGGAGAATTGGTAGAGGCTTTCGTACATTTGTCCTATTAGGAAGTAGGTGAAATAGAAGTGGGGACTCCTTTGGTGTGGAAAGGTAGTTGATTGCTCTCATTCATGAGATTTTGTCTCACAATGAAGAAAACAATATTGAAAAACGTTCTTATAACTTTAAGGACTTTAGTTTACCCTCTTATAGTTTAAGAGTAGTAAAAATGGTGCACAGATCAGATGCCGTAAGCGCGCGTAGTGAGCGTCAGAAGGTCCCCAAGAACAAAATAACTCTACTTTTTACACACAAATCAATGTAGAAAGGTTGCACGACATGAACAAGAGACCAATTGGGTGCAATCTCCCCCCATGCCTTGTGTGAGCGCTCCACAAAGCATGTATTTCATATATTAATCATCTTCAAGCTCAAATAATAGCCCAAATTACAAAATAGCACGCTTTAGCTTTTGAGTTTGCTTTTGTGCCAAATAGAATTAAAGCTAATGGGTGCCCAAAAAGTCAGGCGTACCCAAATACAATGTCCAATACAAATATCTAAATCGTGTGTCCATGGGCATACAAAAATAATAAATAAATATCAAGCGCTTTGATAAATAAGCACAACAAAATATAGGCGCCATGCCTAAGGTATGCACCCATCAAAATATTGACGATAAATTTGAATACACGCTATCCTCCAATGCTTTTCACTGCCACCGCTGCTATCTCTACACATCAACTGAAGCATTCACAATTGTTAGTAAAATAATGCAATTAAATCGACAAAAGTGAATACCTAGTAGTCTTCAGCTACATAAATAAATTGGTTAGAAATCAATCCTAACCTTAATTTATCACGAGTACGCACTCTAAACTCATAAACGTTTATTAATTTAAATATGTATTTTGCAGAATCACCCGCTATGGAATCGCCCATGTACACATAAAATTAACAAAATGCCTGAAAAAGATAGGCGTCCCCATCGACTTCTCGCACAAAGAATCCACTTTGTGTATGAGCCATGGTAATAAAATCTTACGGAATTCACCGTAAAACCTCATGGAATCCACCGTGGCACGGAATCCACCGTGGAATATGCCTCCTAGCATAGCAATATCACCAGTAGTTTGAATTTTATTTGATAATGATGCAACAGGTGTAGGCAATCTATATCCATAAATAACTTCAAATGGTGCTTTCTTTGTAGCTGTATATGGCGTATTATTATATGCAAACTGTAGTAAATGTAAATGTGTATCCCATGTGTGTAGTTTTGAAATAGTGTAAGCACGTAAAAGATCTAATATAGTACTATTAGTAGCTTCTGTTTGTCCATTTGTTTCAAGATGAAATGTATATGAAAAATCAATCTTTTTTCCTAAGTTAGCAAACAAAGTAATCCAAAAATTATTACAAAATCTAGAATCACGATCAGAAATAATAACTTTTGGTAAACCATGATTAGTAAACATAGTTTTCAAAAACAATTGTGCAGCTTGAGATGCAGTTAAAGTTTCCTTGCATGGAATGAAATATGCTTGTTTGCTAAACCTGTCTACAACAGTCCAAATCATATCATGGTTAGCTTTAGTGTTAGGTAGACCAGTGATAAAATCCATTGAAATCTGTTCCCATGGTCGTGATGGAATAGATAGTGGCATTAGTAAACCATATTGTTTACCATGATGTCTTTTAACTCGTTGACAAACTAAACATTTAGATACAAAATTAGATACGTCAGTGTCCATATGTGGCCAATAAAAATCTTCAGTCAATGTACGCAAATTAGATATAATTCCTCTATGACCTTGATATGGAGGACAATGAATTTCATTCAAAACAAATGATTGAAATGGAACTATCACACATAATCTCTTTTCATAAAACATGAATCCATTATTGTAAGACAATGAATCAATAGGAATCCAATTATTTGCAACTAATTTATTCCAATCAGCTTGAAAAGAAAGATCCTGATGATAAGTATCTTTCATAGGGATAAGGGAATCAAATGATATCATAGAAATATTATGAATTGTTGGTCTTCTACTCAAAGCATTGGCTACAACATTCTCTTTTCCTGGTTGATATTGTATAAGGGGATAAAAACTCTATATGAAAGCTGCCCATTTAATATGTTTGTCAGATATTTGAGGTTGACTAAGGAGATGTCTAATGCTTTGTTGGTCAGTTTTGATCATAAACTCTGATCCCATTAAGTAATGTTTCCATTGACGTAAACTTATACTACAGCTAGCAATTCTTTATCATAGGTAGAATATTTAAGTTCAGATGGTTTCAGTTTACAGCTAGAATAGGCTATGGGATGATTATCTTGCATAAGGACGGCTCCTATTCCAAATCCACTAGCGTCAGTAACTACTAAAAAGAATGGTCTATTGAAATCAGGTAGTTGTAATACAGGAGCATGGGTTAAAGCATGTTTCAATAAATCAAAAGATTTTTGTTGATTACAGACCAGTCATACACAATACCCTTCTTTAAAAGTTTTGTCAAAGATAATGCAAGTAATGAGAAATTCCTCACAAACTTTCTGTAAAAACTAGTAAGACCTAGAAAAGAACGTAACTCATGCACATTTTGGGTATGGGCCAATTTAAAATTGCTTCTATCCTTTTAGGGTCAACCTTAATACCTTCCAATGAAACAATATGATCTAGATATTCAATTTCTGTTTGAAAGAATTCACTCTTTTCTAGATTAGCATACAATTAATTATCTTTTAACAACTTGAAAACTAAAGACAGATATTCATAATGCTCATTCTTATTTTTACTGAATATTAATATATCATCAAAGAATACTATAACACAATGCTGATATTTCAGAAATATGCGATTCATCATTCGACTAAATGTAGCTGGTGCATTAGTTAAACCAAAAGGCATAACTAAAAATTCATAGTGTCCAAATTGTGTTCTAAATGCAGTTTTGAATATATCAGATTTATCCAATCTTCCTTGATGATAACCAGATTTAAAATCTATCTTACTGAATATGGCAGATCCTTGTAGTTTATCCATAAGATCATCTACCCTAGGAATTGAATATCTATTCTTAATAGTAATTTTATTTAGGGCACGATAATCAATGCACATGCGATAAGTATTATTATTCTTCTTTACTAATAAAACATGTGCACCAAATGGAGAACTACTAGGTCTAATTAATCCTCTGTTAAGCAATTCTTCTATTTAATTTTGAATTTCTTTCTGTTCAATTTGGTTATGCATATATGGTGCTTTACATGGTGGTTGTGTACCAAGAATTAAATCTATTTTGTGATCTTCAGGACGTGAAGGTGGTAGTCCAAGTGGTAAATCATCAGCAAAACAATCTTGAAATTGTGCAAGAAATTGTGTATGCTTAGGATGCATTGGTTTGTCTTTAGCTTAAAGTTCATTCACCCATATTAAATAAGATTTGCTACTTTTACGTAATGCACGTTTAGTCTGAGTATGAGTAAGCAGTGAAAAATTATTAGAAGCGTGCATACCATGGAATGTGATTTGTTTTCCTTGAAAATAAATTTTAATTGAATGCGTAGAATAATCTATGTCAGGATTATATTGATGACGCCAAGGCATTCCTAAGATAATGTCACTAGACTGCAAAGGTACAACTAGGAAATTTCTTCATTCAGTATATTCACCAATTTTAATTTCTAAATTATACACCTCTTGTGTTCCATTATATGTTGTGCCTAGGAATGCTGCTTTAATGCGATAATGTGTAGAAACAGTTTGTAAATTCAATTCTTTCACTAACTTTACAGAAATAAAGTCATGTGTGCTACCATCATCATGTAAAATAGTCTTTTCTTTACAATGCACAAAATATTTCATTGTCAACAAAGAATGAGGAGTTGGCATACTTGACAAAGTATGTGAAGTAGTACCAATGTCGTCATCATCTTCCGTAAAGTCAGGCATTTCCTCACGTTCTTCTTCTTCCATTGCTCCAAGATAATTGATATGGACAGGTGGCTTCTTGGTTTGGCAATTGGCTGCTAGATGTCCAGGTTGATGGCATTTGTAACAAACTATAGGTTTAGCTTTAGATACATTGTTGGTAATGGCAGAAAGTTTAGGAATGTTGGGATTTGGCTGTGAGGATGGCTTAGGATTTGGATTGGTATTTGATGGCAAAGCAGGTGGTCGTGTCCAAGACTTACGGAATGAAGATGGAAGAAAATGACTTTGATTGAATCTTCGAAAATTTGAATTGAATTGTTTGGAACCATAGTTACCATTAGTTTGAAATTGTTGTGGTCGCTTGTCTCTTCCTCGAATCTTGTCTTCAATGTCATGAGCCAAGGAAATTGCATCTTCAAGGGTTGTTGGTTTGAACATATTGACTTCCGCATAGTAATGTCCAAGTAGGCCAGACATAAACTTGCGTTTGTGAATCGCTTCAGGTACATCTTCGAGCATGCGTAGTTGCAGTAGGGCATTCCAGAAACGTTCAGTGTATTGGGAAATAAGTTCGCGATCTCTTTGTTGTAGAAGATCCCATTGCTTAATGGCTTTTTCGTAGAACTGAGGAGGAAGGAAATTCTGCAGAAACTTCTTTTGGAAACTCTCCCATGTAGTGGGACAATCAATGCTCTTGCAAACCACAGTCCACCATAAGGATGCTTGATCAACTAAATGATTAGTGACACATTTAATTTTATCTTTCTCAGCATATGTTTCTTCATGGAAGTAATCATCAAACTGACTGATAAATGCAAGTACAGTCTTTCCATCTCGTGATCCATTGAAAGTACGAAATTTGAAGTTTCTTTTACTTATCTTGGTTTCTTTGCGGATGGATTGGGCTTCAAGTGTCGCATCAATGGTACGTCGTATAAGATCTTCGGATTGCGGTCCATCTTTGTTCGTGGTAGTTCGTTGCAAATTGGCCAATTGAACTTGCAAAGCTTGTTGGGTTCTTCATTCTTCTTCGAGTTGCATCATAATCAAATCCAACTTTTGTTCCATCGTTGGCTCGGGTAAATTACCTTCAGCCATTAAATCGTCCATATGTTGTTCCGTCATCCTGTAAAATCCAAAAGACCTCACACTCTCGAAATTTGATTAGCGGGATGAGCGTAGCTCAAAGGCGGGTATACAAGGCTTATATATTTTGTTTGGCTTTTATGGTCTTTCTCCTTTGCGATTGCGGTATTCGTTGTCTTCGTAGAAATTGCGTATGAACTGCATATGACCTTCTGTGTTTGCTGAAACCGGTTCAGTAAGTCTGTAGGTGTGAACAGAGTCTACCAGAGAGCAATAAACAGATTTTGTGCTTCTGCGTGTGAACGGTCTTTATATGAGTGGTTGAATAAGTCTGTAATGACCTCTGGTAACTTGCAGGAGTAAGTTAGCTTAGTGTAATTTAGGTCATTAAGCTTCTTTAAAGCTTAATTGACTTAAGCTTTAGAAGACTTAAGCTGTCTGTGTCGCTGTTGGATTTTTGAGAGGGGGCGTTTTTCACACCGTCGACTGTGGCGTCAGCATCCCGCAGCATAATTTCGTCAAATTTAAGGCTTTAAGCTTTCTTATTAAGCTTACTATTAAGCTTTTGAACCTTTGAGATAAAGCTTTTAAGCTTTTAAGCTATGGAGGTTACTGTTTGAAGACGACTTGATGTAGGAGTTATCCATGTGGTCCTCCGCCTCCTCAGGCCGGTCCTTCGCGATCAGAGAGTGTAGAAGGGGGTTCTTGACCGCCAGGAACACACCGATATCGACCGTTCGCGATGAAACTGACTGTAGAGCTCGATTGTCCCATGAGCTCCGCCTTCGCGCAAGATGGTAAGCGATTGGAAGCTCTTGATCTCAGCTTCGCTTTGATACCACTGGTGCACAGATGGATGCCGTAAGTGCGCGTAGTGAGTGTCAGAAGGTCCCCAAGAATAAAAGAACTCTACTTTTTACACATAAATCAATGTAGAAAGCTTGCACGACATGAACAAGAGACCAATTGGGTGCAATCTTCCCCCATGCCTTGTGTGAGTGCTCCACAAAGCATGTATTTCATATATTAATCATCTTCAAGCTCAAATAATAGCCCAAATTACAAAATAGCATGCTTTAGCTTTTGAGTTTGCTTTTGTGCCAAATAGAATTAAAGCTAATGGGCGCCCAAGAAGTCAGATGTATCCAAATACAATGTCCAATATACAAATATCTAAATCGTGCGCCCATGCGCATACAAAAATAATAAATAAATATCAAACACCTTGATAAATAAGTGCGATAAAATATAGGCGCCATACCTAAGGTATGCGCCCATCAAAATATTGATGATAAATTTGAATACACACTATCCTCCAATGCTTTTCACTACCATCGTTGCTATCTCTACACATCAACTGAAGCATTCACAATCGTTAGTAAAATAATGCAATTATATCGACAAAAGTGAATACCTAGCAGTCTTCAGGTACATAAATAAATTGGTCAGAAATCAATCATAACCTTAATTTATCACGAGTGCGCACTCTAAACTCATAAACGTTTATTAATTTAAATATGTATTTTGCGGAATCACTCGCTATGGAATCACCCATGTACACATAAAATTAACAAAACGCCCGAAAAGGATATGCATCCCCATCGACTCCTCGCACAAAGAATCCACTGTGTATGAGCCCCGGTAATAAAATCTTACGGAATCCACCGTGGCACGGAATCCACCGTGGAATATGCCTCCTGGCATTTTTAAAAAAAACTTTCAAGCATGTTTCACTTGAGTAGGATGCTACTAATTAGAAATTTTTTTGTAGACAATCAACACGATAAAAATCAGAGAGTGGTTGGAAAGCACTAAGAATGTTTACTATTTTAGCAAATCATTGATTATGTATCATGTAAGGTACCTTATTTGTGGATTTGTAGTTGATATGTTGGAAATGTTTAAGCCATTATAAACTCCATATCATAGTAAGTTAGAGTCTATTCACAAGTGTATACGCACATGCTAATGCTTTGCACACATATGATTGTAAGAAAGTTGATAGGGTTAATGTGTGTATAATTGGGACTCTTGTTGTGTATCTTAAAACATGTATTGCAAGTTTCTAATTGAATTTGTAAAGGACATTACATGAGAGCGAGGGAACAAAGGCAAAACTAATGTCCCTATGTCAGAGAGATGTAGAGGTGTATAAAGGAGCAAAAAATAAGGGGGGAGGGGGGAGGGGAGAATCACAAAGACCTAAAATTATAAACTAATCTACATAATATTTTACATAACTTGATAGGATGATAGGCTCTATTTTTATCTCATCTTGCCGTACTCATAATTTGATCAATGATTCTCTTAAATGGATTTTAATGAGGCTCATATGTTTAACTTTAGCTTATATAATGTCACTTGTGTGTTATTTGTTATTGCACACACACACACACAGTGGGGCACAGAGAGAGAGAGAGAGAGAGAGAGAGAGAGAGAGAGAGAGAGAGAGAGAGAGAGAGAGAGAGAGAGAGAGAGAGAGAGAGAGAGAGAGAGAGAGAGAGAGAGAGAGAGAGAGAGAGAGAGAGAGAGAGAGAGAGAGATGCAATGAAATGAAATGATCTGCTAATGTTTGCAAAAGGCCAAAATGCCTTATGAGACCAAAAGTTACAATCATTTGTATGGTGATCCAATTGTTTGGAATAAAACAATAAATGTAAATGAAAGGTAAATATAAGAAAAGTCCTAGCTAATACAATCATAAGTGAAAATGTCGTGTACATGGAGCAAGACTAACAATATCATCATGGAGATACATGGGGCCTACATTTAGCATGAGCAATAATCTCTTGTATCATCCTATACAAGTGTCATAGATACATGGGTTGGAATATACAACATATGGATCAACCAATCTAGTTGACTGAGTCAATCAAGGTCCCCCATGTAGGTGCAAATTGTGGCTATGCTAGGATCTCTTCACTACTCCGGTCAAATGTGGATAGAGCATGGGATTGCTCTAAAGCCCCCAAAATCCCCCTCATAAAGAAAATTTTAAGTTGTCTCCAGATAGGTCCTCGATGTACTAGAGATCTACTCTTGAGGAGAGTCTCTCTAAGTTGTCATATCTCAAGGAAAAAGAGGCCAACTCTTTCTCAATTCATGTAATCTAAGACTCTTGATAATGTTAGAAGTATAGCATGGGAACCTTGTGTAAGCAAGGGTACGAAGGAAGGTGAGGTGTGAATGGACTAGAGGACACGGGAAACCCTAATGCTAGCTCTAGTAAGGCTATATATACATGGCCAAAGGTCACTCTCAAGAAGATAAGAGAGTGTACTAGTTGTACTCCATAAGCAACTTTGTAAGTAAGATTTTGTTCTTGTACTTTATGAACTCTCTTCTTCCTCTTATGCAAAGATTTCCATCTTGCCACTTTGATATTTTAACATGGTATCAGAGCCATCTTTGATCCAATAAGCTTCCCTAACTCCATCTTGATCTAACTGCACATGAGTGTGTGGTTTCTCACTTTATCTTCTCAATCTCTAGACCTTAGAGAAGTTGGTGTGGCCAAAAGAGAGCATTTTAGCTCACAATTTCTTATGGAGATCTCTTCCCCAAATTAGGTTGCAGCATCTTGGCACTTTAAACCCTGACATTCATCGCCAACACACAGCTTGACATTGTCATTGTTCCAAAATTGACGTAGTTTCAGGCATCCGCATGTTTTGCTAGCTACCACAAGGTGTAGGAGGTGCAACGTTGGCGGCTCCCATAGGGCTTTGGTAGACCCCCAAGTGGGCCTTCTATCCCTAAAGGGGTTTGGCATAATTCTTTCTACTGCTTACATTGAGCAAAATCCTAACTGTGTTTCTTAGTAGTCATGAAAGGTTCATTTGCAAGCTTTAGGATTTTCTTAAAGTCAATCATTATTTCAACTCTAACAGTGATTCTAATAATTGTCAAATAATCTTATGATCCCATTGCAAGTTTGAAGACTCATTCTTGAAGGTCTTTCTTAAGCAACGGGGAGCATAGATGGTTTTACTTAAAGCTTCAATCACCTTTTTCTAACAAGTATTTGATAAACTTCGTTGAGTGGCACTTTTAAGCTCAAGAGTGTGTTTACACATTGAGCCATTGCTGGTTGCTATTTAAATAAGCACTTTTCAACACTTGGAAGAAGCTTTTAAAGTAGCACAAGTGGACAAGCATTTATTTCAAATGTATGGTCACCATCTATACCTATATCTTATCATTTTTTTTCTATACCATTGTAAAAGATATGCAAAAGTATAAGCATAAGGTAATCCAATGCATCATTTTCTTGTTGGTTATTTAGAAATTTAAAGGTTTGTAAGTCCTTAAGCACATTTACTAAGTGCTTGACTAAAGCATTATCTTCGTTTTGTAATGCTATATGTAAGCTATAAATACACAAATCGCTTCATGTCTTAAATCACTTTTAGCTTGATATATATTGGTTTAAAACATCATTTCATTTGCTTCTATTCTTATTGCTTACCTTGTAAATGATTATACACCTTCATTGCCTTGTGCAATCAGTAAGACCTTTCTATCATGGCCTATGTGATGTAAAACCTCAAATCTGCAACGTTGATGGGAGAGACTTTCACCCATGGTAGGTGCGAGTGAAATATAAATGATAGAAAGGGTTTATTGGACCATCAAGGAGACCAAGGATGTTGACCCATCCAACCCTATAGATATAGAAGATGATGAAAGAGCCCAAGCCATAATAACGTTGCACATGGATGAATCCTTAATCCACTACATTGATCAACTTGCAAGTGTAAAGGAGAAGTGGGATGAATTTGTGAAATTGTGTGATGCAGGAGGAAAGAACTCCAAAATCTTCCTCTCAAAATAGAGTTTTTCAGCTTGGAATACAAGCAGGGAGAAGATTTGGGAAAGTTCATTTCCTACATGAAGGGCCTGATGGCCAACTAGCTACAGTCCAAGCTCTAGTTGTGTTGAAGAAGATGCCATTACAATACTTTTAAAAGTTGTAAGGAAAGTCTTCCCAACAAATGTACAAATTCTTACACTTGAAGGTGTCATTTAGTCTTGTCTAGATGAGGAGAAAAGAAATAAAAAAGAAGGTAGCACTAGCTCAGCATCTACCTCAACAATGCGTGATCCAAATAATTTCTACTAAATATTCCTTGTGCGATAAAAAGGGACATCTTGTAAGCAATTGTTGGAAAAAATATCCCAACAAGATGAAGTGCAACAAATGTAAGCAAACAAGACATATCACCAATGAATGTCCTAACTCCACTAAAGCACCATAAGATTTGGAGGCCAACTATGTCTCCAAAGCACCTTATGACCACCTTTTTTAGTATCTAATGTATGATCTTTTCATAAATATCCTTATAGCCTACTTTATAAAGGCATCCCACTCATTCATTGGGGAGAGGGGACCATTTACATGCTATTTCAATGCCACCTTGGCATTGAGGAGGGTGTTAGAAGTATAGCATGGGAACCTTGTGTAAGATGCATGAGGAAAAGTGATGTGTGAATAAACTAGAGGACAAGGGAAACCCTAACCCTAGCTCCGATAAGGCTATATATACATGGCCAAAGATCACTCTCAAGAAGATAAGAGAGTGTACTAGTTGTACTCCATAAGCAACTTTGTAAGCAAGATTTTGTTCTTGTACTTTGTGAGCTCTCTTCTCCCTATTGTGCAAACATTTCCATGTTGTCACTTTGGTATTTCAATAGATAGTGGCCCAAAATTGTCTCTAAAGAGACAACAAAATTGACATCAAAGCTCATAATAGGTTGAGCAATGGCAAATGTAGTGCTTCTTTATCTTTGGCTCTAGTTGATATATTTGGCATATGTGCTCCTCTAGAGGTATGGATCTATATCTACATGTCTCAATCTCTACTAGTGTGAGGAGGTACAAAGTTGGCTGATAGCATATCTCATCCCATGAGAAAGGTAGGTATTCATGTATCACAAACGAACAATAAAGCCATCATCCATGGTATGGAGAATATGCTCCCGATATAAAGCCATCTTTGTTCCTAGCTCATGCTCTGGTGCCAACCATGTCACTTGGTATCCCATTGAGTGAGGTCCACCCTAATAATCCTGCTAATCTTTGAATGGTTTAGAGTGAGAGATGGTGCATCAAGAGAGTGCTAAAAGGGGAGTAGTCTATCCATGCTAAAGCCATGTAGCTCAAACTTGTCCATATCAACGTGAAGCATCTCATTCTTTGGCACACTATCAAGAGGACTCGAGAGCCACTCGTGCATATCTATGTCTATGTCTAGTTAGATCCCATAGGTTGTGTATGAATGAAACTGAATTGGTGAGGACCTTTACTATAATCAACGTAGACCCTTGCTCTACTATAATAATTTCATGTGGTACTAAGCTCTTACATTTGATCACTAAAGGTCATGGATACTAAGGGCCTCCCTATTGATCTCCATCCATCATACATGCAACCTAATTGAATGCAATGATAAAGACTAGGTTCCCATATCCGTACTCCATAATGCTATGTAGATGTGACCAATGTATCAAATTGCCACAACTTAGCGTGGGTGTACTAGAATTGTGCTTGTGAACACATCCTCTCCAACCCACCCAATGCTATCTATCCTCATGCAAATCTATTATTTGATGCATCTCTTGTAGAGAAAGTGGGACATGTGAATAGGACCCCCATGTATGTAAAAGAATCCACATACTTTGTCTCCTCTTGGCCTTAGATGAGAACATATATGCTTATCTCTTGACCCATTATGATGTGATGATAAACACCATAACCTTGGTTTTACTGAGGTTCATTGAAAGCCCACTATCTAATGCATAAGAATGTAGCACCCTCAAA
Source organism: Lygodium microphyllum (assembly GCF_053477565.2). NCBI lineage: Eukaryota > Viridiplantae > Streptophyta > Polypodiopsida > Schizaeales > Lygodiaceae > Lygodium > Lygodium microphyllum. The sequence continues at coordinate 84,769,835 of NC_141161.1, read as the reverse complement.
TGCCTCTACAACCGTTGTGAAGAGTCAAGTATCAACACAATGTTATTTGCATATCATAATAGGGATATCCAAGTGCCAGCTAGTAGAGCTTCTCTTTCCCCTCCTTGGGCAATATAATTAGAGAACCCATCCATAGATAGTCCAAATAGTGTCAGAGAGAGGGAAAATCCCTTCTTCACTTGAATGGTGGACTTAACAAGTGGTAAAAGACACTCAAATGTCTCTATTGAATGACCCTCTCATTCAGTGCCAAAATCCCCCAAATGAGTTTTTTAGGTACTCCCATATTATATAGTCTATGTAATAGTCTAGCTCTTGGTACTATATCAAGGCTTGGTGAAAATCCACAAAGTAGCAATAGTTTCATCTAACATTAGCTCTATCCTCAATAATCACTAAGTGTGAGAATGTGATGCAAAAGCCTCTTCCAAAACTAGCATGCCCTTGTGCATTGAGATCCTATATCTCCAACCAATAGCTCAACTCATACTTCAAGATGGAGACATATAACTTGGCTAACGTGTGACCAACCATAATAGTTCAATAATTATTGGGTAAGGTAGAATCACCTAACTTGACACCATGATACCATCTAATTGAACCCTTGTTTTTCCAAAGTTGGCCTTTATTTAGTCTCTAGCCTACACTTCTTCGTGCCACCCACCAAGAAGGCCTAAACATGCATGGAATGAGCTTTCCCATTGGATCCACCAATTGTGTAAGTACTTTGATAATGGAGTCCTTTAAAGACACATTCTTTGCTTCCAAGTTATAAACTCACTAACCATAATTCCAATTGAATTTATATCATTACACGGATGCAAGTAAGCATGTCAAGAAGTCTAACAAGTGATGAAATACAAGAGATGTATTAACAAATTATACTTTTGAAATCACAAGGTTTGTTTCACTAGGTATGTCTCACTTGAATTATAATAAGATTGTTTGTGGGTTATGATTGTTATTCTATGTATGCATGACATAAGAAGTCATATGATATGGCTCTAATGTTCTAGACTACTTCATGATGGAAGAATTAAGCATTCCAAATGGAATTACTTTCACAAGTTAGACTCACACGTCTTAAATCCCAACAATGTAGGAGATATGTAATACACATTACACTTTACAAGCATAAGAATAATAATGTGTATCTTGTAATATGACCAAATAATACAACACAAATTCACTTTACATAAAAGTTTATTACATCTTAACATAAGCTAAGTTGTAATTTAGCTTGTTTAGCTAGGTACCACGACAAAACGTCATTTTCATTTGTGGGTGCATCTACATGGGTGCCACTAATCAAATTGGAAAGATTTTTGCCATTAGTACCTAATCATCTATAGTCTATACAATACAAGATTGATTATGAGAGGCGTGTGAAATGGATTAGAGATTGGGCAAGTCACAAAAAGTTTAGAAAGCCTAAAAAGATAAGAGTCCAACACCTCAAGTACCAAGAGGATTGATGTATGTGTGCGCTTATAAGTGTTCAAGCTTTAAAACATTGCATCCTATAGTTTATGAATACATATTAGATCAAGGATGTTGCCCGTAGGCAAGCCCCTTGGAGGATAAAAGTCATTGGCTTTAAATTTGTCTAAGTATATGTACAAATGGATATTGGTACAAGAAGATTTGTCCTAATCTATACATTTTGATGCAATGCTCAATTACTTTAAATAGTATTGAATACTTATGCTTGCTTTTCCATCATGGCATTTTAACTTTCACATTCTGCTTTAAATGATTTCAAATTCAACATAAATTCTTCAAAAAGATACATCATGAATTCTTTGGAAGGTGTGATCTTTTAACATCGAAATAGATCGTTTTTAAACAATTAAATGGGCAATGGAAAAGCATAACTTAATGCCGCTCCACATTAGTGGGGTTTTACACATCATTATGCACAAGAGGCATCTCGTTGATCATATTGATATGTTCCATTGATTTTGAGGTTCTTTCGTGGAGAAAGTTCAGACCTACGCGACCAAAGATAAGCGAGTATAAACACGCCATCCGTCCTCTTTTATTATTGCAAGCAAAGGTAAGTAACCAAAGAGGTGAGGTGAGGTGAGTGAGGTGTGCACAACCTTACAAGCTTTGCAAGCCCGCTGCTACGAGGAGGAGGAATCTCTTGGTATGTATGTGTGTATGGGAGGTGGAGGGAATGGCTTGCCTCACCGAGGGTCCAACTGCGATTCCCATCGACAAGCTTGATGAAGGACTTTATGCCCGTCTCGGCTCATTAAGATCAGTTCGCTTCACTGCAACTCGCTGAGGACGTGCTTTCCTCAAGTTTGTATTTGAAAATACAACGCATGGCAGCATACAAAGACAAGTTCAACTTACCCAAAACAATGGCGACAAACAAAGGACTCCAGCTTACTGTGCTACCCTGCCTCAATTGCAATTCTCATCAACAGCCTTAACGAAGATTTTACGCCTGTCTTAGCTCGTCATTAGGAAAACTCTTCGCAGCAACTCTCTGAAGACATTCTTTTCTCAAGTTTGTATTTGAAAATATAGCTTTTATAAGCTTTTGAACCTGAAACAAGGAGCATCGATAATAAGCTTAAAAATGAAAGGGAAAGCTTACAATCTTACAGCCCACTAAATCATCAAAAACCAGCTTTCAACTCTTAATGTTTGAAAACATCAGAGTAAACAATCTGCAAGATATCTACAAACGAGGGCTCCCACTTACGGCTTTTTTCTAAAAGCTTAGCCTGTAGGAAAAGAAAACTATAACACAACTTAAAACCCCATAACGAGCATGCTAAGACTTGAGGGCAAAGGAATACACTATGGTGGTATTGGATACTAGGTGGGGCTGTCATGGCTTGGAAAATGTTAACATAGTCAAGCTTATATTGAGTGAGAAATTTTACTTTTGTCCCACAAATACTCACAATAATGTGGCTGCAATTATGAAAGCTTTCCTGTTTGCATCGTTCTCTTCAAGGTTGCCACATAAATAAGTAGCCGATAGCAGGATACTACCACATACTCAGAACCGCCCCCCTGAGAGAATTTAGATCCAAGGGTCATAGGGCATGAAATGGGCTTGTAAACAGCCATATCAAGGGCAGTAAGCATCTCGGTGATGTTATGCTGCCACAAGATGACAATATGCAGGTAACCAATAAACCTCAAGGCCTAACAGCGGATCCCATGTACAAGCAACTTGATATGGTTATGTAAAAGAATCAAATCATCGATATAAGGAATGATGAGCACACAAAGGCCGACATCCAACCAAAAGTACAGGTTGGTATCATCATCTAATCTCCAAAAATCATACGGAAGAAAAAATTAGTCAATCCATTGAAAAAAAGCCCTAGTTCCCTGCTTTAGGCCTAGAGAGCTTTGTGCCGCTTTGCCAAGTACACTGAAACATGAAGGCTGATCAACATAAATCTCTCCTATAAGATGTTGTTGAGGAAGATTTGGCATCCATCTAGTACATTGGCCAATGATGTTGTGCTGCAAGAGAGAAGGTCATCTTGACAGTAGATATCTCAACAATTGGAGTAAATGTCAAGCTGGACTTGAGCAAAGACTTGATCATATGCAGGTTCATTAATCAGGCCCATTTTATTCCAATGAGGAAGGAAGATGAAAGCAAATTGTGTGGCAAAGTTCTTTGTGATAAACACCCTCAAATATCATGATATGCCTTAATCTATCATCAATGATAAAGATCCAAGCATGACAAGTTGTTTTCGAGAGGGCTTTTTTAGGATATGGGTACTCTTAAGTTCTCATCTTCATTTCATCCACAAACAAATAGACAAACACAAAAAGCGAATTCTACTATTCTAGATCTTTTGAAATGTTATGTCTCTGAGAATAAGACCACATGGAAACAATTTTGTCTATTGGTGGAATTGCTTATAGCAATATTGATAATCTATTCTATAAACAAATGATAGAATCTTTGAGAATTTAATGTTAAGAGTACGGATGAAGTGCAAAGGGTGATTGGGTGCTTGTGTTAGAAAAGATAAGTGGTGTGGCTTTTAGGTTGAAGCTATGAAATTATTAGAGGATTCATAATTCATTCCATGTGAGTCTTCTTTGCGCTTTTCATGGAGATGTGCCAAAAAATATTCTAGATGAGATTTTCAAGCAAAGGTTGAGGAACTTGATGAGATCTTGGTTCCCAAAAAAAAAAAGAGGTAAAAATTCACTTCACTATCTGGTGAAGTTTCAAAATTATTCACCAATGAATGAAATGGATAGAGGAGAGCGACTTAACAAATTCGCCTTGTTGTAGCTTTACTTAGAGGCATTCCAACCAAAGCGAACCTTGGTTGGGTTTGAGGCAAAGTTCAGCTAAGTGAACCCTAGTTTGAAAGTTTCATTTTACTTAATACATTTGGGCATGGGCCAAAGTTAAATACAAATGACAAAATAGCCTTTTGAGGGACTTCCATACCAAAAAACATATACAAAAAAGGTCTATTACAAGGCCTAAATGAGTAATCAATTGGGAGGTCTACAGTCCCACACTACATGTGGCTAACAATGGAATAAAGTGCCAAGATCACAAGTTCTCAAAAAAGCATATGTCCTCCTCATAACCTCCAAACTACCCTGTAACCTCTCCCATCTCCTAGGGCAATTAAATTTAATTATTTAACTTGAAAGCAAGAAAAAATGATGGGAAAGCATGAGAAACACATGAAAGGCAAAAGAACACAACTTTCCAACTAGATGTGGACTTGATGATACAAATTGTGGCTACCACCAAGCAAACAATCTCTTGCTACCAGCCACTCTATTGCTTGCTATTACTTACTAATTGTGTTCTTGCTAAAGCTATGTCATGGGGATGTGAAATTTTATTGCTTTGCTTATCATTTGATTAAAAGTTAATCAAATGTGCAAATGTGACTTGCACATCAATTATTTCACAATGTGGAACCCGAGACCTTGAGATATCAATTGGTCCCAAAGGCAAAAGTTGTAATAAGTTATGCTTGATAGGTATTAGGTGATACCTAGCATCTGATTTGGACCTAGACCAATTTATTGGCTACTAATGTCAATGGTGACATTAGAAAATAGGCATTAATTAATTAATGCTAATCTAAGGATCAATAATTGCTCAAGGATACTTGGGCGACAAATTGGCCTAGCCAATTTGATTGTTGACTGGTAAAATTAATTTTTTGAGCTCTAGAATAATTGCAAAATTTTCATAATTAATATTTTGAAAATACTTTAATAGGTTGGATAATGCTCAAAAATGAGAGTAGAAGGCTACCACTTGGTAAAACTTGCCCATGCAAGTGAGAAAAACGTTTTTTTGGGGGCTAAAGAGAGAAGGAGACTCTCGAAGAGGTACGAGAGATTGCTGAACTATTTTGTAGCAAGATTTGCCTAGAAGCTGAAAACAACTATTTGAAGGTCTACAGTAACAGGTGACAACCCCAGAAGTCCCAAAACAAGTAGGTGACAGCAGTTGGAAGCTGGTAATAGCCATTTTGGGCTCCTGGACTGAAGGTGACCTAGAGATTGGACTCTCCTAATCAAGGCAACAACAAATTGGAGGTGATTTTTATAAAGAAAATCAGAAAATTCTCTCTCTACAGCATTCTTTCTCATTATCTAACCATTTCTCAACTCCACTCAGTATTTTCCAACAGTTTGAGTCATCAAAGAAAGAGATTTCAATCAATCTCTGCTGTAAACCCTAATTTACAGTAAAAATTGGGCTTTTGATAGCTACCTCAGGATGCATGCTCAAAATTGAAGGCCTAAGACTTGAATTCCAACGATTGAAATTGAAGAATTTTAGGGAGATTCAAAGGCCAACCAACTAATTTCAATTTGGGACCAAATTAGTCTCACAAGGAGCAAGGTAAAGACCAATTCCCTAAGCAAACCAAGGGGCAAATTGCTTTGAAGGCTTGCTGGTCATTAATGACAGCAAGTAGCACTTGGGTCAGTAGAGGATATCGATAAATCTCAATTATAATATATCCATTTGCAATAAAAGATAAAGAAATACCGAAAGGGGTGCCAATTTTGGGACCAACATGCTGTCCATTGCCTAAGAATTAAGAGGTAAAGTATGCATTTCAATTTATGTGAATTAATTACTTGCGATAATTACTCTTAAATCAAGTTATTACCACCCTGTCCAAGGAGGAAGGCTGGTTTCAAGCTACATATTTTTTTCGGTACTATGATGATGTCCCTAGTATTGATGATGTTGTTTTAGCTAGCAGTTACTTTTCTAGGCCAAGCAATAGTAGATTTGAGTGAGGTGAATGTTATTCTAGTGCAAGCGATGTTGTTTGTGAGAAAGAGAGGTCGATTGTGCTCAAGACTACTCATCTAAACCAGCCATACGCTATTTGACCCTTGTGCCCTACTCATGTGCACCTAGGGCTTGGGTGCCACCCGCTTACCCTTCTACCTATTGTTTGCAGCTTGTTTCTATAGCATGTAGGCTAGGTGATGTAATAGCAAGAGAGTGACAGGGACAAAAGATTACTGCACTGTGTAGGTCGGCCTACATAACAAGAAAAGGGCGAGGCTTGCAAACTTGTTCTTCACCTTAGCTCCACCACCTGCAATAAAACACAATAAACATGATGTGGATGCTTCTATGATGATTGTTGAGAATCTTGCACCTTCGAAATCCCAGCCATGTTCAATGCACAAGCTATTGTCAATCATGCCGACGATTCCCTAGACTTGGATTGGGAGCATCTATTAGAATTCACTCACTCTTTACTAGGAAAATATGTTCAACACAATCATAGCAATCTTCCAAATTGTGATGAACAAGACATTGTGGATGCACATGTTGAAATACAAAAAGTGCTTTGATCTTTCTTTGTTTTTTATGAATGTGGAGTCGTATCTTTTTCCATGGGTAGGATCCCAGTGATACCTTGGATCCGTCCATGGTTGACTAGGGTGTGACTGCATTGAAAAGGTTTTTGTGGGCCCCAAGTGTTTCTATGAGGGCGTGCTTACATCAGCCACGAACCGAGATGATCTTTTGGGCCGACTACCCCTCTTCTTTGATCGACACTTGGTGCATGTGGTGCCATGGAAACCCATGGCTGATTTTCAACATTTGCTTAAATAGGAACGTACAATGTGAGTTGAAGTAGAAAGCTGCCTTGCAATTTATTGGCCTCTACTAGGCTATTGGTATTGTGTCGGTGCCTCCCAATATGAGGGCAGCCTGCAGGCAACATGAATCAATTGTGCATGTTGTGGGACACCTCAAGGAAAAGGCTCTATTGATTGCGCCTTAGTTGCACTGATATGCATGCACTATGGTTTAGGCTTAATTGGGGCACCTTTGCAGGTCACTGCTTCACTTGTGGCAAGCTTGGTCATTTCATGGCCGAGTGTCCAGATAAAAAGGATGCTAGGGTTACTCATACTGTGGATACTGATATGATGATTGAGGCACTGCTGGACTCTGCAAAAGGATGTGGTTCAAGATAAGTAGCCTGTGCTTTCTTCAAACTTGGATGATTCTGGATGGGTTGATGTTCAGCATAAAAAGGGCAAGAAGGTTGAAATTCAAAAGCCAATGGATCCATCATCAGCACCCAAGATTCCTTTCATACATATGTACATAGAAAGGATAAATCTTCTTATGTGCCATGTGCACCTAGCATGGACTCTTCTTTTTGAAGTAGGCTGCACCACCGAGATTGCAGGCAAAGTATTCTAGAGATCATCCCAAGGATCTGCTGGCACACCTTGCTTTTGATCATAAAGGTGAGGTGATCACCCTGTGGGACTGTAAATACCCTCATTCAACCCCAACAAATGGAAGTAAACCTTCCTTTGTGAAATCTGCTCACACATGGTAGAATGGTTTTGCAGTTTTTGCAGATTTTTTCAGTGATGGAATTTTGGAGGCTTTGAGAGAGAAAGTTCAAGTGAGGTGTGAGCAGCCTCATCAATGATTTCTTTGATTTCACATACGTAGATTGCCACTTAGAATGTTCTGGGACTTGTTCTCACAGCAAACATGACATGTGGCGTATTTTGCATGGGAACAATTGGGACACTTTGTGTGCTGTTAAGCACAAAAGTCATGATGATGTCGGTCATACTTTGGATTGTCATGGATTCTGTCTTTTTTATATTGGCTGCAAGGCTAAACACTATTCGGGTGTCCTCATGGTTCACACGAGAAGTTCCAGTCAGTGCTTATTAAGAATGATGTTTATGAATGCTTCATAATGGTTGAAATTATTTTTGAATGGTACAATTTATGGCCGGTTGGCCTTTATGCACCTAATGACTTATTGCATCGTCACGCCTTGTGGAGCTGTCTTCAGGATTCTCTGACCCACCCTGGAAAGACTAGGTTTGCTTATGGGCGATTTTAACAAGTGTGTTGACTCGCCCTAGTCTACTTCAGAACACTCTCTAATGGATTCCTCAGAAAGCAAGGCTTGGAAGGCTTTTGCGATGGATGTTCTCAAACACAATCTTTGGTCTTAGCTTTCTCCATCAGCTTCAGGATTTACCTTTCACTCAGCTCAATACTTGGCCACATGGTCTCGACTGGACCATATTTATTCCATGTACCAACCCTTGCGTTTTGCAAGGTTGTTGAACCAAGTCCTTCTCATGAAGTCCACATGAAGTCTTTCTCACCATCTTGGAAGGGGACTTTGGTATCCATTTCTTAAAAAGGAAAGCTAGAGATGGGGAAGACAATTATCTTTAAGATGACTAATGATGCTAGAGTAATTCCCAATCAAGTCTTAAGCCGAATGGCACACTATGCCAAAGAAAAACAGGTTTTTCCGAACATTGCCAAAAGGCAAGTCATTTTAAATACGAATGCCACTCAAAGACCGTTGACAGCCATATGGATCTAGAGCATGGCTATGTTATGGAGGTTGAAGCTCATGAACAAGAAGCATGAGAGCTGAGACTAACCACAATCTTGAGATGACAAAGAGACAAGAGTGAAAGGACAAGGTACAATAGCATTGCATTGAAAATGATAATCAAGTATATAACTTTATAGTTCCATGATGGTAGCACTCTTCCTCACTGTGCCTATGGAATTCAAGCACCTTTTTCTAGTTGCTTGCATTTTCCTTGCCCAAATACTCCATACAAAGAGGTATACAAATGGGTGTGATTACCTAACTCTCAACACCCCTCGATCACAACCAAGAGGACACAGTGTGTAGAGGCTTTGGTGAATAAACCACTTGCAAAGTGTGGGCACACCACAAACATGGTGATCAACTAGATGCTGTTGCAAACAATGCTAAGTGTGGGCACCAAAAACATGGTGGACATCTAGAGGTTGTAACATGGGCTTCAATCACAAAGTGTATAGAGACTGTAGTGCCAAAAGTTACACGAGGAGTTTTACAAAGCTTATGAAAGGAACACTAAGGCAAGTTCATACAAGACTTAAAAGAGTTTGATTAGAGTAGTGGGAATAGAAGGATTGGTGAGGCTTATCCTTCTCTCAATGGTCTTCTTTTTCTTTTTCTTCATTTTCATGGTCTTCTTTTTCCTTCACAACTGCAAGATAGGCCTTCTGATACCTTTTTCGGGTATGACAAAACTTCTCAGTGTGTCCAGTTCTTTTGCAGAAATCACAAACCAAGTGGTTTTTCTTTCCCTGGTACTTGTTGTTTACATACAACACTTGTTCATCTTTTGAATTACTTGGCTCTTCTTTGCTTCTGATCTTCTTTTCTTCTTCTAACAGAGAGGCCTTAATGTCAACCAATTTAGGGTTTGGTATGCTAATCAATGTAGTAGAAACATTACCATATTCAAAAGGAAGACTTTTCAACTAAACACCAATGCATACATCCTCATCCATCTTTATATTATTGCCAAGTCCGATTATTTTTCTAGGTACCAAAATAATTATTAGATTAATTTTTAGTATTTAAAGACTGAAAATTGATCTTTAATTATGGATCATGCTGAAAAAACCATTTGGGAAGGCTGCCACTTGTAAAAAATGCCCACACAAGACTGAAAAACATCTTTACAAGCTGGAGAGAGGCATTTTTAGTGCATTCAATCTGTAAGAGAGAGGAAGAAGATATTGTTGTCCTGATTTGCAGCCATTGGAGGACTTTTGAGGCAAGCAGGGGTAGTCATTTACTGTTGTTGTCTTGATTTGCAGCCATTGGAGGACTTTTGAGGCAAGCAGGGGCAGGACAACAACAATAAATGACTGATTTTCTTCAATTCTTTGTGAAGAAAGTCCAAATTTTCTCTCTCCTAGCATTCTATCTCATCTTGCATCCTTTCTACATCTTTGCTTTGAAGATTACAGCATTGAGATCACCAGAGGCTTAAAAAAATCAGATTTCTCTGCTACTAAACCCTAATCTGCAGTAGAAACTAGGGTTTAGTGGCAACTTCAGGAAGTGTGCCAGAAATTGAAAGCTCCAAGACTTGAATTCAATAGGGCTGAAGCTGTTTCAGTCAAATTTAAGTGGAGGGACCAGCAAATCAATGAATTTGGGGCATTTTTCATCTCCATCAAAGTGGGTGAAGGCCAATTGACTACCCGAATCGAGGGGCAAATCATATTGAAGACCTGCTAGTCATTTTGGACAACAGTTGGAATACCAAAAGGGATTGAGAAAATCCCATTGTACATCAACTTCTTCAATTAAGTTAAAGAAATATCGAAAGGGGTGTTAGTTTTGAAACCAACAGGGTGTCCATTGTCCAAGATTGTAAGTTAATTTTGCATTTCTCAGTTTTATAATAAATGTTGCTACTATAACTAGATTGTAATCAGGAAATTACCACCCATCCACGAAAGGAAGGCTAGTTTCAAAAGATGATCTACAAACTGACATGGTAGAGAGAAGACGACGTGTAGAAACTAAAAATTGCGAGAGAGAGAGAGAGATGGAGAGAGTGAGAGAGAGAGAGAGAGTCCTTGGAGAGAGAGAGAGAGAGAGAAGAGTGCCATCGCCTGGTCCTGTACGCCCTGTCGTTGCCTTGATCTGCGCTGTCGCAGACTGAAGACCCGCCTGTCTTCCTCGCTCGCTCGCGTCCGCACAGTCGCTACCTGACGTTCCGTCGCTGCTCGCCTGACGTTCCGTCGCTGCTCGCCTGTCACTCGCGCCTTCTCAGCTCCGTCGACGCCTGCAGATCCGTCTGTCATCGACCTTCTTCGTGTCTGAACCCCTCGCGCACTGTTCCTGACGCCCTGCGCCTGCCGCCGTCAACGCATCCTGCTCCTGGCGCCCTGTCCACGGCCGCCCTTGACGCCTGCTTCAGACGCCCTGTCCACGGCCGCCCTTGTTGCCCTGTCCCTTGACCTGACGGATCCCTGTCCGGCACCCCAGCCTGTCCCGTCCTGCCGTTACGACCGCCAGGCTTTTGTTTCGCCCTTCTGCCCCTGCACGGTGACAGGTACAGCTCAGCTTTCATTAGCTGTCTTTGCAGAGTACACCCCTGGACAGCGCCTCTGTCCAGACCAGCGGGCGAGAGAGAGAGCGGGAGAGAGATAGGGTCAGTCCTCCTTCGAGATCAAATCGTCACACGATGGCTGGTTTGGATCTGGATTTCATAGACCAAACAGTGGCAGCACTTGGCCCGAATTCTGATGCCGAGGAACCTGAGGACATGGTTCCGTGCAACGAAGAGATGCCCCCTAGTCCCGACATCCAGCCTGCGGGTAAACGTACCAAGCATACTTCGGAAGAGATAGGTGTTCATCAGGATCGGTTCTATGCTCAGGTTGCTTCGGATTCTGTGGACTCTCAGGATGTTGACTGGGAGCATTTGCTGGAATTTGCCAACACTTTGCTTGGCGATTATATTCAACATAATCAGGAAGCCTTTTCTGACTCAGCACCTGACGATGTTCTGGAAGCCACCGTGGACCCAAAAACTGTCCTACGCTCCTTTTCGGTATTTTATGATCGCGCTGTGATACTCTTCTTCACTGGTCGAATCCCGCTGCTTTCCCGTATTCGCCAGTGGCTGCACAGTCTGCTACAAGGGGAATGTGTTGAAGAGATTTTTGTTGGCTCCCGAGGTTTTTTTGAGGTTCTGTTGAAATCAGAGACGCACCGTGCTGCTCTCCTGTCTAAACTGCCTTTGTTTTTTGAACGCCGGTTGGTTCATGTGGTTCCATGGCGCCCAATGGCAGATTTTCAGCGTCTGCTGCAACGTGAATGCCCTGTGTGGGTAGAAGTGGAAAATTGTCCGGCTGTTTATTGGCCACTATTGAAGGATGCTATGGCCGCGGTGGACACTGTTCTGGTCCCTCCCAGTCTCCGGGCGGTGAATCGCAACCGCTTGTGTATGCTATGGGACACTGCAAGAAAAAGGCCTGCTTGGTTACGCCTCAACTGCTCTGGCATGCATCCGTTTTTGCAGGGCATTGCTTTTCCTGTGCACAGTTGGGGCATTTTATGGCCGAATGCCCGGAACAGCAACATACCTCCGATGTTGGCCATGCTGCGCCGCCCATGGAAGATATGGTGTGTAATGCCCCGTCACTGGATGCTATCCACCAGTCCCAACTTTTGGCCAAAGGTAAACAACAGGTTTCGGGTCTGGATTCCCGTGCCACTAATTGGGTTGAAGTACGTGCAAAAAAAGGCAACAGGGTTGTTGCTGGCATGGAAAATACTGTGCCTACTACCTCACAAGATTCCATGCGTACATATATGCGCAGGAAGGAAATGTTGTCTTCCGAGCGCTCTGCTCCTGCTATGGTTTCCTCTGCCCCCCGTCATCAGCCCGCCAGAAACATGTATTCGGATCGTCCAAAGGGTCCCCCTGCTAAGCTGGCATTTGATACCAGAGGTAACGTCGTTACCCCGTGGGACCGTCGTTATCCCCGTTCCAACCCCAAGCCAGCAGATATGCCGTCTACTTCCAAATCTGGTCCTCAGAACTCTTTTGCCGTGTTGGCGGATTTCTTGGACGAGGGAGTCCTGGACATTCTTGCCGACAAAGTCAAATCGAGGCAAGCTGTGCCTCGTACCTGATTTTGTTTTAACTACACATGAAAATAGCCACGTGGAATGTGCGAGGAATTTGTTCTCGCCACAAGCAACATGCCATGTGGACTGTATTGCATGAAAATCAATAGGATGTCCTGTGCGCTGTTGAGCACAAGAGTCACAATGAAGCTGGAAAAGTGGTAGATTGCAATGGCTTTCGACTGTTCTATGCAGGAACACAGGCCATGCATTATTCGGGTGTGCTCATGATTGTACATGACAAATATCAGCCTGTTCTTATTAAAAATGATGTTCATGGCTGCTTTTTGGTGATTGAAATTTTATTCGAAGGGGAAATCTTATGGTTACTTGGCCTCTATGCTCCGAATGATTTGTTATCTCGTCGGGAGCTTTGGCAGACTTTGCAGACCTCCTTGTCACTTGGCAGACGGGGCTTCTTCATGGGGGATTTCAATATGTGTGTTGATTCTTCCCAGTCCACATCGGAGCATTCGGTAATGGACGCGCCGGAAAGTCGTATGTGGCATGAGTTGGCTCTTGCTGTTCTTAAGCAAGATCTCTGGTCCTGGCTACACCCGTCTTCTACAGGGTTTACTTTCCATTCTGCCCAGTATGCAACAACATGGTCGCGACTGGATCGTATATATATCATGCGGAATGATGATTTTCTTCCCGAGATGCTCGACATCAAAGTGTTGCAGCAATATGCCTTGTCGGACCATTTTCCTCTGCAGCTTGAGCTGCTTGCACAACCCATTGCACCTTTCAAGCGATTTCTGGACCGACTCCCTTTGCGTTTCAACTCGTCTTACCTGAAGCATACAATCTTTCAGAGCTATATGCAGCAACTGATTGACAGATTTGTCTTGGACTTCTCTTCTCAGGGCACTACGTCATTTGAAAGATTGCTCTCTAATGTGCAGCGGGTCGCTCGGCAGTATGGGATTTATCATGCCTCTCTTTGTCGGCAGCGTCGCAAGGCAGCAGAGGATCTACTGGCTTTGGTTCGTTCTCTGCTGGTGAACACTCCGGATGATGCATTTCTACTCGCACTGGCCATGCGGGTGGCTGATCTTATTAAAGAATTCCAGTTGAAATCATATCAGCAGGCCAAACTGCAACATCTGACGGAGACTTTGCAAGATAGTGCATGTCAGACCCATAAGTTCTTTCGAGCTCTCCATGCCTCTCCTGCTCGAGAGAATATGACCAAACTCGAGGATGCAGAAGGCCACCTTATCCTAGATCCGCAGACTATTGTGCATATGTGCAGGAATTATTTCCGTGACCTTCTCGGTTCCACTTCTCCACCTTCGGCCCAAATTACTCAGGCCCGTTCGGGTTTGTATGACCTGGTCTGCAATCAGCTTCCGCAGGACATGCAAGCTACTATGGAGTCCGATATTTGTGAGGTAGAGGTTGTGGATGTCTTGTTACACTTGCCCAAGGATAAAAGCCCGGGTTGGGATGGTCTCACTAATGAGTTCTTTGAAGCTTTTGCTACCCAACTGGCGAAACCTTTGCAGGCTTTGTTTCAGCAGGTATGGGAAACGGGGATCATGCCTTCCTCATGGAAAGAAGGCCTTATTAAACTGCTTCCAAAAGCTCCTTCGCCATCTAAGTTGACACAGTAGCGCCCAATTTCTTTGATGGGTTCAATGTACAAAATCTTTTCCAAAGTAATGGCGAATCGGCTCCATAAGCATCTCCCGGCCATTGTGCACCCTCTACAGTATGGTTTCATTAAGGGCCGAAATATTCTACACAATGTATTGAATGCTCAACTGGCAATTGATTATGCCAGGCATTCCAATCAGGAGGTCGTACTGATTCAACTGGACCTGGAAAAGGCTTTTGACTATCTGGACTGGTCTTTCGTTGCTGAACTTATGTCTGCTATGGGCTTTGGTCCTCCGATGTCTCGTCTAATATACACCGTTAGCGATGTAGCGTCTTCGCGGGTCATGCTGAACGGAGGTGTTACTGAGCCATTTGTCCTTGCCCGCTCTGTCAGACAAGGGTGCCCTTTGAGCCCTCTATTTTTTGCCCTTGCAACACATCCAGTTATTTCGATGTTATCTCATATGGCAGCCTCTTCTCAGTTGGCCGGACTGTCGCTTCCTACAGGACAGCACTTCATTAGCCAATCCCTGGCGGATGATACTTTTATGATTTTGCGTGCGGACAAGGATAACCTTCAAAGAGCATTGGATGTTTGGGGCCTCTTTGGTCAGGCATCCAGCCTTCGTATCAATGCGCTCAAATCAGCCATTCTCAGCTGCACGGAGTCGGATTTGCAGTCCTTGGACTGGCAGGGTCTGGTTGTTCCTCGTGGCTCCATTGTCAGGCACCTTGGGTACCCTTTGGGTGTTGATGTTCCCCCAAAGCAGCTTCTGCAGTGGATTTCTCAGAAAATGGTGGCTAAGTTTATGTATTGGAAATCTCAAGCTTGGCCTTTCCATGTTCGCCTCAAAGTGGCCCAGACAATTATGTTGCCAGTGCTCACATATTTCTTGCCATTGTTGCCCTGGACTACTACGACTCTGAATGCTCTTACCCAGTCTATTCGTTTCATGCTATGAAAGAAAGACTCATTGCATGCAGGTATTTCCTGGATCTCTTGGTCGCATGCGTGCACCCCCAAACGCATGGGTGGCGGAGCTATTTTAGATGCCCAAACTCACATGCAGGCACTCCGTTGGTCGCTTTTCCGTGCCATGTGCTCGGATCATCATCCATGGGTCGATATAGCCCGTTATTTCCTTGAGGGCCATGGGCTTCTACATGGCAATACCCAAATCCGGAGTTCTTGGTGGCATGTTCTTAATGCTGATTCGCGGTTCTCCAGTTCTTCTTCGTCGTTGCTTACTCATTTGGTGTGTTCCTGGAAACAGGTCCTCCAAAAGGCTCAGTGGCATCCAGCGGAGGATCGCTTAGCTACTAACTCTTTTCAATTGGAGTTGCTGGCAGTCTCGCGTTTACTTGCATGCGAAGGTAAACATGACCTTAGACCACAATTCAACCGGATGGCCCGTTTGGGCTTGGCTTCAGTTGCGGATGCCACCCTTGCCAGTCGCAATGTGCTTATATCTTTTCGTACAGCTAGGAGGCTTTTCAGGATCCCTCGTGGATATAGGCCTTTATGGGAACAGCTTTTGAGGGTGCTCCAGAGCAGACAACCCTTTCCTGCCCTTGCTTCGGATCATCCCTGGCAGGATTGGGACCTACAAGGCCGGCTGACTTTAAGCAAAGCTTCTGCTAACCAAGTGTATCATATTCTGATTAAAGATCATCAATGGCTCGTTACCAAAGCGAATGCTTTATGGGGATTACGTAAATCCCGGTCATGGTGGAGGGAAACTGTGATGGCGGGCTGGTTGAACAAGACACCCTTCAAATGTAAAGTCTTTCTTTGGAGAGTGATGATTGGTGGTCTTCCGCTTGCTTCGGCTCTTTCCAAGCGACGAATCTCCAATGGCCACTGTTTCTTTTGCACCACTGCTGTGGAATCCGCCCGCCACCGATTTATTTCTTGCCCCATCACAAAGAAAGTCTGGTTATTTTTGTCGGCTGCTTGGCAAGGAGTGGTTGGTTTCACCCTGCGCCCCTTTGATTGGGTTTTCGGGCAGCCCAAATACCCCGCTCCTGCACAGCCACATATGAAGCTCGTGTATCATTTTCTTCGATATTGGGGCTGCTGGCATTACTGGACCATTCGGAATGCTTTTCTTTTTGACTCCGCCTATAATGTTCAGCGGCATATTGCGAGGCTTAAGGGCCTCTTCTATTGGCAGTTGGATCTTCTCCGGCATTCTAATTTGCTCTCTAGGGAGGATTTACATCCCTGGCATATGGCAATTTCCTCTGCATCTTTGCCATGACGTTGTAACTTGTAGTACTTAGAACCTCTTCACATGATGACTTAGATTGTCGTCATGTATCTTGTAATCAAGTAATCTTGTACTTTTTTCGTAATTATTACAATTACCTTTTACGAAAAAGAGAGAGAGAGAGAGAGAGAGAGAGACTTGACATCTGCAGACTTTTTCTTTACTATTGAGAGAGTGAGAGCGCCCTGCAAATAGCTTCAGGTCTCTTGTTAACGTGGTGATACAACATGGCTGGTCTGGATATGGCCTTTATTGACTAAATGGTGGCAGCCCTTGTTCCGGATTCTGAAACAGAGGAACCGGAGGATATGGTTCCTTGTACAGAGGAGATGCCACCTGGTCCTGATTTCTAGCCTGCGGGCAAATGCACCAAGCATACTTTGGAAGATCCAATGGATCGTCAGGAGCGTTCTTATGCTCAGGTTGCTTCTGATTCAATGGATTCTCAGGATGTTGACTGGGAGCATTTGTTGGAGTTTGCCAACACTCTGCTTAGTGATTATGTTCAACATAATCATGAAGCGTTTTTTTACTCTAAAACTGAAGATGTTTTGAAAGCCACTGTGGATCCGAAAAATGTTTTGCGCTCATTCGCAATGTTTTATGAACGTGCTGTTATACTCTTCTTCACTTGTAAAATCCCAGTGCTTTCCTATATTCGCCAGTGGCTGTAAAGTCTCCTACAAGGGGAGTGTGTTGAAGAGATTTTTGTTGGGCCCCGAGGCTTTTATGAGGTGCTGTTGAAATCCAAGAAGCATCGTGCCGATTTGTTAACTAAACTGCCATTGTTCTTTGATCGCCGTTTGGTTCATGCTGTGTCATGGCGCTCAATGTCAGATTTTCAGCGCTTGCTTCAACGCGAATGCCCAGTGTGGGTTGAAGTGGAAAACTGTCCGGCTGTCTATTGGCCACTGTTAAAGGATGCTATGGCCGTTGTGGGTACTGTTTTGGTTCCCCCGAGCCTAAGAACCACGAATCGTAACCGTTTGTGTATGTTATGGGACACTACTCGGAAAAGGCCTGCATGGTTACGTCTTAATTGCTATGGCATGCATCCTTTGCACTTTCGTTTGAAATGGGGTAACTTTGTCAGGCATTGTTTTTCGTGTGGAAAATTAGGGCATTTTATTGCCGAATGTCCAGTGAAGCAACCGACTTCAGATGTTGAGCAGGTTTTGCATCCCATGGAAGATGTGAAGCTTGATGCTCCGTCACAGGATGTGACCCAGCCACCTAAGGTTTTCGATAAAGGCAAACAACATGCTTCGGGTTTGGATTCCCGTGACAATGACTGGATCGATGTACGTGCAAAAAAAGGTAAAAGGTTTGATGCTGGCATGGCAGATACTGTGCCTAATGCTTCACAAGATTCCTTGTGTACTTATATGCGCAGGAAAGACATGTTGTCTTCAAAGCACACTACTCGTCCTATGGTTTCTTCTGCTCCTCGAAATCAGCCCACCAGGAAAGTATATACGGATGGTCCGAAGGGCCCACCTGCTCAGTTGGCTTTTGATGCTAGAGGTAAGGTGATTACCCCATGGGATCGTCGTTATCCCCGTTCCATCCCCAAGACAGTGGATACACCGTCTACCTCTAAATTTGGTCGTCGGAACTCTTTTGCCGTGTTAGCTGATTTTTTGGATGAGGGAGTCCTTGACATTCTAGTAGAAAAGGTTAAATTGAGGCAAGATTTGCCTCGTTCCTGATTCTCTTTTTTGAATACACATGAAGATAGCCACGTGGAATGTGTGAGGCATTTGTTCTCGCAATAAGCAACATACCATGTGGAGTTTATTGCATGAGAATCAGTGGGATGTCTTGTGTGTTGTTGAGCACAAAAGTCACGGAGAAGCAAGAAAAGTTGTGGATTGCTATGGGTTTCGCTTGTTTTATGCAGGGACACATACCATGCATTATTCGGGTGTGCTTATGATTGTACATGAGAAATATCAGCCTGTTCTTATTAAAAATGATGTACATGGTTGTTTTGTGGTGATTGAAGTTTTATTTGAAGAAGAGATCCTATGGTTACTTAGGCTCTACGCTCCAAATGACTCTTTATTCCGCCGAGATCTTTGGAATACTTTGCAGACCTCCTTGTCACTTGGCAGATGGGGTTTTTTGATGGGGGATTTTAATATGTGTGTTGATCCTTCACAGTCAACATCAGAGCATTCGGTGATGGACGCTCCGGAAAGCCGTGCGTGGAATGCGTTTGCTCTTGCCATACTTAAGCAAGATCTCTCGTCATGGCTACACCCTTCTTCTACAGGGTTTACTTTTCATTCTGCGCAGTATACAACTATGTGGTCACGGTTGGACCGCATGTACATCATGCAGGATGATGCTTTTCTTCATGGGATGCTAAAAATGCAAGTATTGCAGCAATATGCCTTGTCGGACCTTTTTCCTCTACAGCTTGAGATGCTTGTATAACCCATTGCACCTTTTAAGCAGTTTCCGGATAGACTGCCGTTGCGTTTCAACTCGTCTTATTTGAAGCATTGAATCTTTCAGGGTTATATGCAGCAATTGATTGATAGATTTTTATTGGACTTCTCCTCTAAGGGCAATGCTTCTTTTGAACGCTTACTCTCTAATGTGCAGCAGGTTGTTTGGCAGTATGGGATTCATCATGCCTCTCTTTGTCGGCGCCATCAACAAGCAGTGGAGGAATTACTGGTTTTGGTTCGTTCTCTACTGGTGGAGACTCCAGATGATGTATTTCTGCTGCCATTGGCTATCCGTTTGGTTGATCTTATTAAAGAGTTTTAGTTGAAATCTTATCAGCAGGCCAAATTGCAAAATTTGACTGAGAATTTGCAAGATAATGCTTGTCAGACTCATAAGTTCTTTCGAGCTCTCCATGCATCTCTTGCTCGAGAGAATATGACTAGACTCCAGGATGCAGACAGTCAAATAGTCATTGATCCTCAGACTATTGTGAATATGTGTAGGAATTATTTTCTAGACCTTCTTGGCTCTACTCCTTCTCCTTCTGACCAAATTACTCATGCCTGCTCAGTTTTCTATGATTTGGTCCGCAATCAAGTTCCACATGACATGCAAACTACTTTGGAGACAGATATTTGTGAGGCGGAGGTTATGGATGTTTTGTTACACTTGCCCAAGGATAAAAGTCCTGGTTGGGATGGTCTCACCAATGAATTCTTTGAGGTTTTTGCTACTCGACTGGTGAAACCATTGACGGCTATGTTTCAGCACGTTTGGGAAACGGGATTCATGCCTTCCTCATGGAAAAAAGGAATTATCAAACTGCTTCCAAAAGTTCCTTCGCCGTCTATGTTGAAACATTGGCGTCCAATTTCTTTGATGGGTTCTATGTATAAAATCTTTTCCAAAGTGATGGCGAATTGGCTCCCTAAGCATCTTCCTACCATTGTGCATCCTCTTCAATATGGTTTCATTAAGGGCCGAAACATTCTGCATAATGTCTTAAATGTGCAAATGGCTATTGACTATGCAAGGCACTCTAATCATGAGGTGGTATTGATTCAATTGGACCTGGAAAAGGCTTTTGATTATCTATACTGGTCCTTCATTGTAGAACTTATGTCTACTATGGGCTTTGGTACTCGGATGTCTCGTTTGATCTACACCATTAGTGCTGAGGCTTCTTCGCGAGTTATGCTAAATGGTGGTGTTACCAAGCCATTTGTGCTTGCACGCTCTCTGAGACAGGGTTGCCCTTTGAGTCCTCTCTTTTTTGCCCTTGCGACTCATCCGGTTCTTTCGATGTTATCTCATATGGCAGCTTCTTCTCAGTTGGCTGGATTGTCTCTTCCTTTTGGACAGCACTTCATTACTCAATCCTTGGCTGATGACAGTTTTATGATTTTGCATGCGGATAAGGATAATCTTCGCAAAGCATTAGATGTTTGGACTCTCTTTGGTCATGCTTCTGGTCTTCGTATCAATGCTTCGAAATCAGCCATTCTCAGTTGCACAGAGTCAGATTTACAGTCATTGGACTGGCAGGAAATGGTTGTTCCCTGTGGTTCCATTGTCAGGCATCTTGGGTACCCTTTGGGTGCTGATGTTCGGCCAAAGCAACTACTAGAGTGGATTTCATAAAAAATGGCAACTAAGTTTTTGTATTGGAAGTCACAGGCTTGGTCCTTCCATGTTCGCCTCAAAGTGGCTCGGACAATTATGTTGCCAATGCTCACATATTTCTTGCCATTGCTGCCTTGGACTACTACTACATTGAATGCTCTTACTCAGTACATTCGTTTCATGTTATGGAAAAAGGACTCCTTGCACGCAGGTATTTCATGGATTTCCTGGTCGCATACATATACCCCTAAATGCATGGGTGGTGGGGCTATTTTGGATGCCGAAACTCATATGTTGGCACTCTGTTGGTCTCTTTTTCGTGCCATGTGATTGGATCGTCACCCGTGGGTCTTTATAGCCCGTTATTTTCTTGAGGTTCACGGGCTTGTGCATGGTAATACCCAAATTCGGAGCTCCTGGTGGCATGTTCTTAATGTAGACTCTCAGTTTTCTAGTCCTTCATCCTCCCTGCTTACTCATTTGGTATGTTCCTGGAAATTGGTTCTCCAGAAGGCTCGGTGGCATCCAACGGAGGACCGCATAGCTACTAACTCTTTTCAACTAGAATTGTTGGCAGTCTCGCGATTACTTTCTTGGAAAGGCAAACACGAGCTCAGACTGAAATTTAACCAAATGGCACGTTTGGGCTTGACTTCAGTTGCAAATGCCACCCTTGCCAGTCGCAATGTGTTGATATCATTTCATATAGCCAGGAGGCTTTTCAGGATCCCTCGTGGATACTGTGATTTATGGGGACAGCTTTTGATGGTGCTCCAAAGCAGACAACCCTTTCCTGCCCTTGCTTCGGATTATCCCTGGCAGAACTGGAACCTTGCAGGCATGCTAAATTTGAAAAAGGCTTCAGCTAACCAGGTGTATCATCTTCTAATTAAAGATCATCAATGGCTGGTTACTAAAGCTAATATGGTATGGGGGTTGCGTAAATCTCAGTCATGGTGGACGGTAACTGTGAGGGAGGGCTGGTTGAACAAGACACCTTTCAAATGCAAGGTCTTTCTTTGGAGGGTCATGATTGGTGGTCTTCCTCTTGCTTCAGCCCCTTCCAAGCGTCGAATCTCCAACGGCAATTGTTTCTTTTGCACCACCAGTGTGGAATCGGCCCGTTATTGATTTATTTCTTGCCCTCTCGCTAAGAAAATCTCGTCACTCTTGTCAGCGGTTTGGCGAGCAGTGGTTGGTTTCTCACTAAGCCCTTTTGATTGGGTTTTTGTGCGGCCCGAATACCCCACAGTGGTACAGTCGCATATGAAGATCTTGTTTCACTTTCTCAAATACTGGGGCTGTTGGCACAATTGGACCATTCGGAATGCTTTTCTTTTTGATTCAGCCTCTAATGTTCAGGGACATATTGCTAGGCTTAAAGGGCTCTTACTTTGGCAGATAGATCTTATTCGGCACTCTGACTTACTCCCTCGGGAGGACTTACTTCCCTGGCATATGGCAATTTCCTCAGCGTCTTTGCCATGACTTTTGTAATTTTTTTGTCGTTTAGTACTTTATAAATATAACATCCATTACGAGAGAGAGAGAGATGGCGGTGACGGGCGAGAGCGTGGGCGATGGCGGATCTGGTGCCCCCTGACTGCGACGCGATTCTAGTTTGGTGGGCGGGAGTTCTGTCCTGCGCACGCTTCCGTCTGCTTCGACCTTCTTCTTGCGCCCGTTTTTCTTTCGACCTGCTGCCCTGTCTGCAGGCGCAGCCTGCAGTCTGCCTCTATCGCGCCTGTATCTCGACCTGCCGCCCTGTCTGCAGGCACCGTCTGCGTCCATCTCGCCTGCAGCCTGCCTCACGTTCGCCTGTACCTCGACCTGCTGCCCTGTCTGCAGGCGCCGCCTGCAGTCTGCTTCACTTTCGCCTATCTTTCGTGACCACGGGGGTGCAGCGCAAGGAGTGCTGGGCGTCCACAGAGCGGACAGGGTCCACAGGATAGTCTGACAGGCCACGACATTTGCAGAATCAGGTACATCTCGTTTGCTGCCCTGTCAGTCATCTGCACGCCGTCTTCCCGCGGGTGGCTGCCCTGTGCATCTTGCTGGGCCGTGACAGAGACAGGGAGCCCTTACCTGGCAGTACGTGTCTGCAACGCTGCGCAGATCAGTGAGTGGATCTGCTCCTGTACACAGAGAGAGAGAGAGAGAGAGAGCGAGAGAGAGAGAGAGAGAAAGAGAGAGAGTTGCTCTTGGCTGTGCGCCCTGACAGTGAGAGAAGACAGTAGTATGGCTAGCCTGGATATGGATTTTCTAGACCGGACGGTGGCAGCCCTTGGCCCTGATTCTGATACAGAGGAGCCGGAGGATATGGTGCCATGCACGGAGGAGATGCCTTCGGGTTCTGAACTGCCGCCTGCGGGCAAACGCTCCAAGCATACTTCTAACGAGCCAATGGGTCCTCAAGAACGTTCCTATGCGCAGGTTGCCTCTGATCCTGTGGATTCGTAGGAGATTGACTGGGAGCACTTGTTGGACTTTGCCAATACTCTGCTTGGCGATTATGTCCAGCACAATAATGAAACCTTTTCTGACTCGGGAACTGATGACGTGCTGGAAGCCACGGTGGATCCGAAACCAGTCTTGCGGTCTTTTTCGGTGTTTTATGACCGTGCCGTTATACTTTTCTTCACTGGCAGGATCCCAGTGCTTTCACATATTTGCCAGTGGATGTACCATTTATTGCAAGGGGAGTGTGTTGAGAAGATCTTCCTTGGATCCCGCGGCTTTTATGAGGTGCTGTTGAAATCAGAAACACATCGGGCTGAGCTCCTGTCCAAGTTGCCATTATTCTTTGATCGCCGCTTGGTCCATGCTGTACCATGGCGCCCTATGGGAGACTTCCAGCGCCTGCTTCAACGAGAATGCCCGATGTGGGTGGAAGTGGAAAATTGTCCGGCGGTCTATTGGCCATTGTTGAAGGATGCGATGGCAGTTGTGGGAACAGCGTTGGTTCCCCCAAGCCTAAGGGCTATGAATCGAAACCGTTTATGCATGTTATGGGACACGGCTAGGAAAAGGCCTGCGTGGATTCGCCTCAATTGCTCTGGCATGCATCCTTTGCATTTTCGCTTGAAATGGGGCAACTTTGCAAGACACTGCTTTTCATGTGGTAAATTGGGGCATTTTATGGCCGAATGCCCAGAAAGACAACCGTCTTCCGAGGATGCGTATGTTGTGCTGCCTAAGGATGACATGGTGCTTGATGCCCCGGCACAAGAGGCCCTTCAGCCACCTAATGTTGTAGATAAAGGCAAACAACAGGTCCTGGGTTTGGATTCCCGTAGCACTGATTGGATTGAGGCACGTCAAAAAAAAGGTAAAAAGTTGGATGCAGGCCTGGCGGATTCTGGGCCTAATGCTTCACAGGATTCCGTACGCACATATATGCGCAGGAAAGAAATGTTCACTTCACAGCATGCTGCGCGTATTATGGCTCCGTCTGCCCCCTGTAATCAGTCTACAAGGAAAGTCTATACAGACGGTCCCAAGGGCCCACCTGCTAAGCTGGCGTTTGATACTAAAGGTAATGTGATTACACCCTGGGATCGGCGTTATCCCCGCTCCACTCCCAAGGCAGTGGATTTTCCATCTACCTCTAAAGCAGGCCGCCAGAATTCGTTTGCAGTATTGGCTGATTTTCTGGATGAGGGTGTCCTGGATGCTCTCGCGGAAAAGGTGAAATCGAGGCAACAGGCGCCTCGTTTCTGATTCCCTTTTTTTGAAGATATATGAAGATAGCCACGTGGAATGTGCGAGGCATTTGCTCTCGTCATAAGCAACATGCCATGTGGACTGTCTTGCATGAGAACCAGTGGGATGTATTGTGTGCAGTTGAGCACAAAAGTCACGGTGAAGCAGGAAAAGTTGTGGATTGTCATGAATTCCGTCTGTTTTATGCAAGGACACATACTACGCACTATTCGGGCGTGCTGATGATTGTCCATGAGAAATACCAACCTGTTCTTGTTAAAAATGATGTACAGGGCCGCTTTCTGGTAATCGAAGCCTTATTTAAAGGAGAGATTTTATGGTTGCTGGGCCTCTATGCTCCGAATGATCCCGCATCCCGACGGGATCTTTGGTCGACTTTGCAGGGCTCGATGTCACTTGGCCGAAGGGGTTTTTTGATGGGAGATTTCAATATGTGTGTTGACTCTTCTCAGTCCACTTCAAGGCATTCGGTAATGGATGCGCCGGAAAGCCGGGTGTGGAATACCTTTGCTTTGCACGTACTTAAGCAAGATCTTTGGTCTTGGCTCACCCTTCTTTTTCAGGGTTTACTTTTCATTCCGCACAATATGCAACTACTTGGTCGCGGTTGGACCAAATGTATATCATGCAAGGGGATGATTTTCTTCCCAAGATGCTAGAAATGAAGGTCTTGCAACAATATGCATTGTCGGACCATTTCCCCCTCCAGCTTGAGATGCTTGCACAACCTATTGCACCTTTTATGCAGTTGCTGGATAGACTCCCTTTACGTTTCAACTCCTCTTATTTGAAGCATCCAATCTTTCAGGGCTATATGCAGCAATTGATTGAGAGGTTCTTATTGGACTTCGCCTCTGAGGGCTTGGCTTTCTTTGCACGGCTGCTCTCTAATGTGCAGCGGGTTGCTCAGCAGTATGGGATCCATCATGCCTCTCTTTGTCGGCGACGTCGACATGCAGCAGAGGACTTACTGGCTTTGGTCCGTTCGTTGCTCGTAGACACCCCAGATGATGATTTTCTGCTGTCACTGGAGATGCGGTTGGCCCATCTTATTCAAGTGTTTCGGTTGAAATCTTATCAGCAGGCCAAGCTGCATAACTTGACTGACACATTGCAAGATAGTGCCTGTCAGTCTCATAAGTTCTTTCGCGCCTTGCATGCTTCTCCTACTCGCGAAAATATGACTAGACTCCAGGATTCGGAAGGTCGCATGGTCACTGATCCGCAGACCATTGTCAATATGTGCAGAAATTATTTTATGGAACTTCTTGGTTTTTCTCCCTCACCTTCTAGCCAGGTTACGCATGCACGCTCGGTCTTCTATCATCTGGTCCGCCAGCAGGTTCCACTTGATATGCAAGCTACTTTGGAGGCGGATATTTGCGAGGAGGAGGTTATGGATGTTTTGTTACACCTGCCTAAGGATAAAAGCCCTGGTTCGGATGGTCTCACTAATGAATTCTTTGAGAACTCCGCCACGCAGCTGGTGAAGCCATTGGCGGTTATGTTTCAGCAGATTTGGGAAACAGGGGTCATGCCTTCCTCATGGAAAGAAGGCCTTATCAAACTGATTCCAAAGGTCCCTTCGACGTCAATACTGCAACACTGGAGACCAATTTCTTTGATGGGCTCGATGTATAAAATCTTCTCCAAAGTGCTGGCGAATCGGCTTCACAAGCACCTTCCAGTTATTGTGCATCCTCTCCAATATGGTTTCATTAAGGGCCGCAACATTCTGCATAATATCTTAAATGTGCAAATGGCTATTGACTATGCGCGGCACTCCAGTCAGGAAGTGGTATTGATTCAATTGGATTTGGAAAAGGCTTTTGACTATGTAGACTGGTCTTTCATTGCAGATCTCATGTCTGCTATGGGTTTTGGTACTCGGATGTCCCAATTGATCTACACCATTAGTGCTGCGGCTTCTTCAAGAGTTATGCTCAATGGTGGGGTTACAGAGCCATTTGTCCTTGCACGCTCGGTCAGACAGGGTTGCCCTTTGAGTCCTCTCTTCTTTGCCCTGGCGACTCACCCGGTCCTTTCAATGTTATCCTCAATGGCGGCTTCTACTCAGCTGGCAGGATTGTCTCTTCCTTTGGGGCAGCACTTCATTAGCCAATCTTTGGCTGATGACACCTTTATGATTTTGCGGGCGGACAGGGACAACATTCGAAAGGCATTAGATGTTTGGACGCTCTTTGGTCAGGCTTCTGGTCTTCGCATCAATGCCTTTAAATCAAGCATACTTAGTTGCACGGAACCTGATTTACAGTCATTAGGCTGGCAGGGCCAGGTTGTTTCCCATGGCTCCATTGTAAGGCATCTTGGATACCCATTGGGGGTGGATGTACGGCCAAAGGAACTACTCGAGTGGATTTCACAAAAACTGGCGACGAAGTTTATGTATTGGAAGTCGCAAGCGTGGCCATTCCATGTCTGCCTCAAAGTGGCTCAGACAATTATGCTGCCAATGCTAACGTATTTCCTACCATTGCTGCCGTGGACGCCTACTACTTTGAAGGCTCTCACTCATCCCATTCGTTTCATGTTATGGAAGAAGGGTTCACTGCAGGCAGGTATTTCGTGGATTTCATGGTCACATACATGTACCCCTAAACGCATGGGTGGTGGAGCTATTTTGGATACGGAAACTCATATGCTGGCTCTTCGTTGGTCTCTTTTTCGTGCCATGTGTGTGGATCATCACCCGTGGACCATTATAGCCCGTTATTTTCTTGAGGACAGCGGGCTACGCCATGGTAATACACGACTTCGGGCCTCCTGGTGGCATGTCCTTAATGCTGACTCTTGATTTTCCAGTCCCTCTTCCTCTCTGTTACTGCACTTGGTCGGCTCTTGGAAAGAGGTGCTCCAAAAGGCCCGTTGGCATCCAGTGGGGGACCGCTTGCATACTAACTCCTTTCAGCTGGAATTGTTGGCAGTATCGAGATTACTTTCATGGGAAGACAAACATCAGCTCAGACCGAGATTTAACCACATGGCCCATTTAGGTGTGACTTCGATTGCGGATGCTACCCTTGCCACTCACAATGTCCTCGCATCATTTCGGACTGCTAGGAGACTTTTCAGGATCCCGCGCGGATACCGTGGTTTATGGGAACAGCTTTTGTCGAAGCTTCAGGGTAGGCAACCCTTTCCTGCCCTGGCTCTGGATCGTCCTTGGCAGGACTGGGACCTTGCAGGCCGGTTAAGTCTGGAAAAGGCCTCTACTAATCAGGTGTATCATCTTCTCATTCAAGATCATCAATGGCTAGGTGTGAAAGCTAATACTGTTTGGGGACTGCGGAAATCACAGTCATGGTGGAAGGCAACGGTGATGGAGGGCTGGCTGAATAGGACACCTTTCAAATGCAAGGTCTTTCTTTGGCGGGTAATGATTGGTGGTCTTCCTCTTGTCTCGGCCCTTTCCAAGCGTAGAATCTCAAATGGCAATTGTTTCTTCTATACCACTACTACGGAATCGGCCCGACATCGATTTCTTTCTTGCCCGCTCGCCAAGAATATCTGGTCACTCTTGTCGCAAATCTGGTGCGCAGTGGTGCGGTCCTCACTAACTCCTTTTGATTGGGTTTTTGTGCGCCCAAAGTACCCTACACCGCCACAGTTACATATGAAGATCTTATTTCACTTTTTCAGATATTGGGGATGCTGGCACATTTGGACCACGCGTAATGCTTTTCTCTTTGATTCGGCCTCTAATGTACCGAGACACATTGCCAGGCTTAAAGGGCTCTTGCATTGGCAGATAGATCTCATCCGGCACTCGGACTTGCTCCCTCGGGAGGATTTGCTTCCCTGGCATATGGCAATTGCCTCTGGGTCGTTGCCATGATTGGTGTAACCTTTTTCGTGGATTAGTACGGGGAGTTTCCACACGTTGGCCTAGGGCCCTCGTGTCTTTTGTAATCATGTAATCATGTAATCTTGTACCTTTTTTTCGTAATTAATACAATTACCTTTTACGAAAAAAAAAAAGAGAGAGAGGCAGGCTTGCATGCACGCAGTCAAGTGTCTCAATCATCTCAATAATCAGGTGGACACAGTCCTATGTTGTGGCAGTGAGGTGTGTCAAATGCCAAGAGTACAGTATTGCAGGTGATTGCAGACCCATATAAGCTTCTACATAGGCAGAATATACATGCAGACAGACAAGCAAATAGGTGCCTGGACCAGGAAAGAAAAAAAAACACACACACACACACACACACACACACACACAGAGAGAGAGAGAGAGCACAGGTTTCAGATATTCTGCAGAAGAGAGAGCAGCCTAGTGGCTGCCTGCATGACCTGTAGTAGGCTTGTATGTACTTGGGGGACTTGAAAACCTGCATGGGCAGTTCACAAGGTAAGTGTGGGGAGTTTGTAGTCCTATGCTGTGGTGACCTGTACAGGCAGTGTTGTAGATTGGCAGAAGTGGACAATGCAGACTTCTTGTGGCATCAACATGGATTTCCTTGATCAACACATAGGTGTGGTTGGGGGCAAAAAAGATGTGGATTCAGATGTGGAATCTTGCGCTGAGGACATTCATGAAGATGCAGAAGGAGACGAACTAGGTCTACCTCACATACGAAGAGTCTGGCCTCATCCCACGAGGATCGACCTGTAGGTTCCTAATACACAACCACGATCACCAACAACAGTCTTAATATCAAACTCAAGACAAACGCATTTCACGAATCACCCAAGTATGAGGTAAGCAAGCACTACACTTGGTTTAATGAGACAGAAATGAGGGGGAGCCGAGTGTCAACCCTTCTGCCCATAAGGCAAAGTCTCACACCAGTCCCCCTAAAATGGTGCTTACCAATTCTAGGATTGACTCATAAGAATGTCTCAATTTAACAGTCCTCATTCTAAGTTTGGGGAAAGCCACCAGGCTAACTAGGTCCACCCAACCTTAGGGCGATTTTGTCAATAAATTATCTAGTGGTGTATGGGAAAATTCGGGGTTAGAATAAAATCCTTTGTCCCTTCATTGAAAAGTCCGAGTAACACTAGTTGAGGATGGATGAACACTAATCAACGTGACTCTTGGAGAGCATGATGCTTAACCATAGTCACCCAAGGAACTTCTTTTGAAGTTTGTTCCCGATAAGTAGGGTGAGTCTCATTCGCATGCCTGGCATCATGCAAATTCTTATTACCATTTTTCCTGATAGGCGCAAGAGCAAATACTGAAGGAGACATGAATTCAAGGGGGATCGTAGACAATGCAAGCCATAAATTTGAGAAACAAAGAAAAATCCTTGTTGGGGTGTAAAGGCCCTTTTATTCACCTTCGTCGTGTATTATTTAATTGTACATGTGAATGCACCCTTACGTGCCCTAAGTATAAATAAATTTTAATCTTTGTGTACCAACATATTGTTGGTACACCCAAAAATCATATCGTACTCTCTCTCTCTCGCTTTCTGTCGCTCTCACTCACCTGCTCACTCCTCCAGCTACTGCACACTCTCAACAACTGGTATCAAAGCATAGGTTGTGCACACTTCCCGAGATCAGACCGGCTAACAGAAGGCAAAAGACATGACAAGAGCTGGGCGACGGCAAGTCGATGGGAGCACAATAGGACTCTCAGTCCAGGCGGAATGCAAACAAGTCGCGACCAACAACGGACCAGTCACCAGCATACAGGCAACAACTGCAACGGGATGGGTCCAGCAAGGGGAACCAGTGTGACGGGTCGTAGGCTAGTGACGGGTCGTAGGCTAGCGACGGGTAGGCGAAGACCAGGTGGGGAACCAGCAACAAGCATCACGTCAGTCACGCGACCATGCGGGGAACCAGCAACAGACGTCGCATCAGTCACACGAGGTCAACGGACCCCCCCTCCGGGTCATTTTTTTTCAGAAATTTCTTTAACCTCAATTATCCCCTTCCTTTTACGGGGGTTCACACATGGAAGCACAGGTCTCAAACTTGTGTAAATTTGAGTCTAAAAATTTTGGGGCTTTACCTAGATTTGATCATGTTCATGCTTGGCATTGACATTCGTGTCAGAAATTGCAGACATTGTGCGTGTTGACCTCAGTTAAATTGGGGATTTTACCAAATTTGTTGGAATTTTACTCATCCGAGTAAATTTTCCTAACATTGGACGACTCGAAAAATTTGATGCTTTTCATGTGTTGATGAAATTTTGCTCAGCTGGGTCAGATTGGCTGACATTTATGCACTATTGGACCTGAAATTTTGGGATTTTGGGCAGATTTTGGTAAATTACTGCAGTATTTGCCTGTGTAGTGACTGATTTATGTAAAAACAACAGAGAATTATTTCTGGTTGGGCAAGAACAGCAGTGTATTTGCTGGTTCAGCTTGTGCTCTTGCAGTTCAGTGCATTTACTTGTGTTCGTGATAAAAATGGCTGCAACTTCTTCCAGTTTTGACATTAAGAGTTTGATGGAAATCAAACGGTTTGATGGTCAGGGCTTTGACATTTGGAAAGACCGTATACAGGGCATATTGTTCTTAAAGGATTGTGAGGATGCTTTGCAGGAAGATAAACCCACACAAATGTCTAATGTTGATTGGGCCAAAGTCAACAAAAAGGTTGTAGCTTATATAAAGATGGGTGTCACTGGTGACATTTTGACAGACACTAAGGGCTTAGATACTGGTTATGCAATATGAGAGAAGTTGAAAACTACCTATAAGCTGATGTATTATGTGCAATTGATTATGATGCCCTTGTATGTCACATGCAGGACATCCAGATTACCAAGGCTGATGTGACTGATGCACTTTTGTCAGTTGATGATGGTGTCACTCAGACTTGGATTGTAGACTCTGGTGTCTCTTTTCAGGTAACTCCTTGCTTGGAGTGTTTTGCTATGTTCAACACAGGCAGTTATGGAAAAGTGTATCTTGGAAATAGCCATGCTTGCAGCATTAATGGGATAGGCACTATACACTTGTCTTTGGATAATGGGCAAGAGCTTGTGTTGAAAGATGTCAGATATGTGCATGACATCAAGAAGATTTTACTATCTATTGGTTAGCATGGCTTGCATGGTTACACTACACTGTTTGGTAGTGGTTTGTGAAAATTGAAAATGGGTTCCATGCTGATTGCAAAAGGAACCAAGAACGGCACTTTGCATTGTTTGCACTATAAAGCTTTGAATGGCAAGTTTCTTGCAGTTGCTGAAATTGGCTGTCATTTGGAATTGTGGCATAAGAGATTAGGCCGTATGAGCCAGAAAGGACTTGATGTCCTTACCTCTTTGAAGAGGGTTGATGGAAAAGGCTCTAAACTTGACTTTTGTAATGATTGTTAGTGTAGAAAGCAAATGAAAATTTCATTTTACTCTAGTGTCTCTCATATGTCCAATGTCTTGGACTTGGTGCATTCTGATATATGTAGTATGCCCATGAAATCATTGGGTGATACTGCATATTTTGTCTCTTTTTATTGATGATTGTTCCAGGAAGATTTGGGTTTAACTGTTGAAAAAGAAAAGTAAAGTGTTTACTGTTTTTAAAACTATGCATTTGTGACCACTCAAACAGGTAGAAAGCTTAAATGCTTGAGAACTGATAATGGGGGTGAGGACTTGCATGGAATCGAGAGGGAGCTTACAGCTCTTTACAGCCCTTCTTCAAATGGGGTGGCTGAAAGATACAATAGGACTTTGTGTGAAAGAGTGCGGTGCATGCTGTCCACTGCTAATCTCCCTCATGAATTTTGGGGAGAGGCTCTTAAAACCGCAGTTCACATTTGCAACCGCTCTCCAAACAGGTCCTTAAATAATGGCATCCCCAAGGAGGTTTGGTCTAGCAAATCCGCCTCATATGACCATTTACGGATATTCGGTTGTGATGCTTTTGTGCATGTTAGAGATGACATGCGGAATAAACTTGACCTAAAATCCACCAAAGGCATTTTCATGGGCTATGGTGATGAAGGTGAATTTGGCTATAGAGTGTGGTTACCACAGTCCAAGAAAATTGTTCGCAGCCATAATGTTGTGTTTAATGAGGAAAAGTTGCTGAAAAGTACGTTAGCCTCTAATGAAGACATGAAAAAGGTCAAATTTCAGAATTTGCAGCCACCTATTACTTCAGATGATGAGCCTCATGGTGTTGTACCACAAGCTGAAACTAATGATCAACCGGTTATTTTTAAGCTAGAGCAGTACTCAGTGCTACGATGTTCTGCAACCTGGAGCACCAAGATATGGCCCCACCAGTAGCTGTAAAGACATACCCGCTAGTAGACCTTCGAGTGTCCGAGTCACCTGCCATATCTGCATCACAATAACCCTGCAAACTAAGTGCACCCTGCCCATAGCAAATACATTTTTTTTGTGTATCCTTTAGGTATTGAAGAATACACTTGACAGCCTCCCAATGTGTTTTGCCAGGATTTGACATAAACCTGCTGATAGCTCCCACTGCATGAGCAATGTCTCGACGAGTAGCAACCATATAGCATACATAAGAGAACCACACGCTGATGCATAAGGGACTCCCTTTATAGCATTGGCTTCCACATCATCTTTTGGGCTGTTGGCTTTACTAAGCTTAAGGTTTGGAGGTAAGGGCACCCCAAAAGGCTTAGCTTCAACCATGTTAAATCTGTTTAGTATCTTTTCAATGTACTTTTCTTGAGATAAGAACAGCAATTTCTGCATTCTATCCCTGCAAATCCTCATGCCCAATATATGCTCTACATTCCCCAAATCTTTCATGGAGAAAGCTGATTTCAGCTGATCTTTGAGAGCATCCAAGCTAGTCTTTCTTTTCCCACCTAGCAACATATCATCCACATGCAAAAAAGTATGATGGGGCTGCCATCTATATTCTTTTTCATGTATAAACAATGATCTGCATGGCTGCATGTAAACCCATGTGAGAGCATAAAAGTGTCAAACCTTTTGTACCATTGCCGTGGTGCTTGCCTTAGCCCATACAGGCTGTGTTTTAGCTTACACACCAACTACTCTTTTCCAGGAACTACAAAGCCCTCGGGCTGTTTCATGTAGATTTCCTCATCAATGCCACCATGCAGAAAAGTTATTTTCACATCCATTTGGTACAGCCCTAAGTACAATACAGCAGTGAGAGCAAAAAGCACATGTAGAATGGTCATCTTCACAACAGGTGAGAAGACCTCTTGGAAGTTAATCCCTTCCTTCTGTGCATACCCTTTGGCAACCACTCTTGCCTTGTACTTGGATTTCCCATCAACTATCTTTACTTTGTAAACCCATTTGTTTGAAAAAGGTTTTCTTCCTTTGGGCAACGACACAAGATCCCAAGTATCATTAGCATACAGAGATTTAATCTCTTCCTGCATAGCTAGCTCTCTCTTACTGCTGAATTTACATGACTTGGCCTCTTTATATGTGAGAGCCTCACCCTCATCTATAAGCACCACATAATGCAAAGAGGGGTCATACCTATGTGGCTGCCTTTTTAAGTGTGTAGACTTGCGTACCCAATGATCTACATTCTTAGGAATTACGTCTACATCTGGAGATATGTTATTGTTAGCATTTATTGGCTGCTATAAGCCATTTCTAGCATGTTGTTCATGATGTACAACACCTTCATTTTCATTACCAGCACCTGCATTTTCCTAATCAGCAAGCCTATCTTGTTGTCCATGACCTCCTTGTGCTTCTATTTAATGTCCATCTGAAGTTGAATACATATCAGCTAACTGAAGCTTCTAAGGAAGCTATATGGTTGAGCAGACTTGCAGACGATCTCGGCATGTCTATTGGTACTCCAGTGTTGAGATGTGATAGCCAGAGTGCTGTGTATTTGGCTAAGAATGTCATGTATCATTCATGCACAAAGCATACAGATGTGCGATATCACTTTATCAGACAGATTCTGAAAGATGGTCTAATCACATTGATCAAGATCAAAACACTGGACAACCCTGCAGATGTTCTCACTAAAATCCAAGCAAGGCTCAACATGAGCATTGTATACGACTAGTGGGAGTTGGTTAGAGGTTCACTTTGGACCTATAAGTGAGAGGTTGTTGGGGTGTAAAGGCCCTTTTATTCACCTTCGTTGTGTATTATTTAAGTGTACATATGAATGTACCCTTACGTGCCCTAAGTATAAATACATTTTATTCTTTGTGTACCAACATATTATTGGTACACCAAAAAATTGTATCGTACTCTCTCTTGCTCTCTGTCGCTCTCACTCACCTGCTCACTCCTCCAGCTGCTGCACACTCTCAACAATCCTTACACTTCTCATTAGCTTGCCTCTTTAAATAAGCTCATGTGTACATTAGATACATTGCATTGGGTTAAGTTCAACTTGGATCCTTATCCTTCCAACTGATTATCCTCATCTCTCCATACTCTAAAGACTAGTTCATATTAGATTTGCATACAAACAAGGCACCACTCTTACATACGCTAAAACAAATATTCCAACATCCCCCCTTGGTGCCTTATTCGGCTATTGCAAGGTGGTCAAGTGGTTACATGATTGATTTTACAAGGATTAATTGTCCCCCCCTCACTAGGTGCATTCTATGGCTATTGCTAGTGGGTGGTCAGAGGCTCTTTGTCTCTTTGTCTTCCGTCTTCCATCTTCAGTCTTCAGAAAATGTGACCTTTTGTCTTTTTGTCTTGGTTATTTTCTTCCATGAAATTTACTTGTCTTTTGAACCTACATGCTTTTTCATGGTATCCAATCTTCTTAGTGATTGCATTTGGATAAATGCTTCAATTAGCATTCGATGCTCATGTGTCCTCTCCTTCTGTAATGGTAGCATGCTTTAGGTTTTCTTTGTAAAGAACACGGTGCCCTTGCTTTGATACATCAATCTACCCTTTAAGTTCATTTTTTTTCAATAGGATTGATGATCTGCAGCCCTTATGATTAAGTCTTTCATGTGTAAGGAGAGAATATTTTAAGAATACATACACTTTAGGTAGGTTGACAAGTAGCATTGCTTTTGTGTTCTTTTCAGGAATTTTAACCTATATGCCTTCAAGTTGATTAATTAAACTTCTCAATTTTGATACATGCTCAACAAGTGAGACCTTGTATTCTTGATGTAAGCTATAGAAATCCATCTTTAGATACATCCCTTGGTTTTTTGCTTTAGCATCAAAAATTTTATTAAGCTCTTCCCACGCTTTCTTCGTTGTTCCTATAAAATTAATGTGATGGATAAGGTTTGGAACAAGATGCAAACCGATTAAGACAAGTCTTTGTTTATCTTTTTCTACCCATTATTCAGTCACTCGTGATGGTGCATTATCTCAGATTACCGTTCGTAATTTTTTATGCATGAGCAAGAATTGCGTTTGAGTTGCTCAAGTGTGGTATTTTTTTCCACCCTCGAATTTTTCAATACCATAGGGAATACTGGAATTCGAGGCCATGGTTTTTAAGGAGAGGTCTTACCGGTGACTCATGCGCCAGTGTCTAACTCCGATTTACAAAAGGAAGGATGATATTTTTTAAGATCAATGAGGGAACCTACATATGAACACCTCTTTGTGATTTTATAATATCCAATATTATCCTCTTAGGAGCGTAAACTGCCGTCTTGAAAAACAATTTGCACGGACAATATGTATCAAGACTTGTTGTGAACGGTAGTAGTGTGAACTCAGCTTACAAGTAGCCAATTCTATGTGAATGGAATGCACATGAACCAGTTCAGGTAGATACAGTGTGAACAAGGCTCAAAGATACACTAGTTTAGAGAGAAGATAGTGTGAAAAGGATTTGGGGGAGAGTTATAAACTTAATATTAAGGTTAAAGGGATATGAAGAAAACAATGGTAATTGTGAGCAGGTCTGTCGCAGGATGACGCAGCCGGGAGGACAAAGCAGTAGGTCGATTGCACGATGATGCAGCCGGGAGGTCTATCACAAGTCTTGTCTCGCAGAAGGTCCATTGCATCAGCTTCATACGCTCTGGCACTCATGAACTGCTCTAGTGAGTCCTTGCAGGCCTGCCCGCCGTCTTCCAACCTTCAAAAGAGACCCCTTTGAACATTAGCAGCCTATGGAGAATCAGGCCTTGCAATGTAGTGTGCTGCTGCTTCACAAGGTTTTGGTCACATAGCTGATGCTATAGCAGACTGTAGCTGTGCAATTGCTCTAGATCAAAGGGGAGCTCAGAATCTAAATACGCAAGACCTGAAGTAGACTCGTGAAAGATTGATGAAGAAAAAAAGGATGAGGAAAAGAGTGGGTGGAAAGGATACAAGAGAGAGGGAGAATATAAAAGAGAATAGAAGAGGGTACGACTCTGATACCACATGAAGGAGATATAATCAAGGAGGGTCATAAATAATGTACAAGCCATAAATTTGACAAACAAAGAAAAATCCTCACACACTTCTCATTAGCTTGTCTCTTTAAATAGGCTCGTGTGTACATTGGATACATTGCATTGGGTCAAGTTTGACTTGCCAGCTTGGATCCTTATCCTTTCAACTCATCATCCTCATCTCTCCACACTCTAAAGAGACTAGTTCATGTTACATTTGCATACAAAGAAGGCACCACTCTTACCTATGCTCAAACAAATATTCCAACAGATACATATGTTGTTGTGTCAAAGCTTGAGGCTCCTGCACTTGCATATGCATCTCAACTTCAATGCTATGATACCTCAAGATCGTGATTACATTCAAATATGAAGTGACCCGGCTGACCATGTCTAAAGCAATGCCCGGCAAACATCCCCCATTTCAACTCATAAACCAAAGCAAGCAAACCAAGAGCTTCAAAACATATTTTTGTGGGACGAGGTTTGCTTGTATTCCATAACAAACAAGCTCTATTTCTATTACAGGATGCCAAGCGAGGCTCCACCAAAACCTAACCAAGAGAGTACAAGACCAAAGGAAGAAGTTGCCAAAGATGCAAAGAGAAGTTAACTTCCAATGCACACTTACCTCAAGACATCTTGATATCTCCATCGGTCTCCACAGAACAATATGAACCCTTTGCTCAGAGTTTCCTTGTCCTTGTCCTTGCCCAACTAACCATCTAAAAATAAAGGAATGTCCTACATTATCTGAGCACGAGCTTCCGGGATGTGAAAGAGAGCCTCAAAGAACCCCTTGGGTCCATCATAAATCTCCTTAAGCTGGGGAGACTGTTCCTGTCCATTAGCAGCTTCCTTAACACAAATCATGGAGTAAAAGCATTGCCTATGGCCATTGAAGCAAACGTCTGTACGTTGGCACTGCCCTCTATCTGAACATAACCTTTTGCCATGAAGTGGACTACCTTTCTATTGTGCCATTCTCCAGCCCTCCCTACTGCTATGTTTTCACAGCCTGCCTTAGGCACCTGCCTCCATAGCTGCATTTGTGCAGCCCTATCCTGCAGTTTTGTAGGCAGACTTGCTTTTTCCCCTACTGCTGCTATTGTTAAGCTTAAAGTGAGACTCAATAGTGTCCATTGTGAAAGAGTGATAGTCTCAATTCCTAGTGGTGCTATTATTAAGCTTAGAGTGAGACTCAAGATTGTCCATCGTTAGAGATAGTGATAGTCTTGCTCTAAGCTGACAAAAGAATTGGATATCCACAAGCTGTGATACATGCCCTTAAGTTCTAAAAGCAGTTGCAGCACAATGCATGTAATGAAGTAGACCTATGGGATACTAAGAAGTTGAAAAGGCTCAAAAGAAGACTTTGGCTATAGCATGATCTTAGAATTATCTTAAACAATATAAGGAGAAATGCATTTGACATTATTTAAAGCATCTAATCTGGATTGTGTACAATTAGAATTGGTTTTCCAATCAACTTCAACACAAAATAATCATGACACACAGTTACATTCATTCTCAAATTTTGATGATGTTAAGTCCTTAATGCAACCATTACTTTAAAATGCAATATTACCTCAGAAGATGAAAAGCCACAAGAAACGAGATTGCCACTTTCCCATGCATGAGTTATTGATTTTAGTGGCATATCCAAAAGCTCTGCAAGATGGCAACATGCTTCTATCAGTTCAATCACTTGTGAGGGAATACATGACAACTGTACACACGATACTCCATGTATTCAATGACAGTTTTCTGCCAATAAATGAACTACTACCTGCCAGACGCAGAAGTTTACACCAAGTTGGAACCAGGTGCCCTATTTTGTGCAGTGGAGATCCTTCTGGTCTGCCTTGGTTTTCAACATTATCACTGACTAAACTTTGCAACATTGGAAACACTCTGTCCTCTAAGGAGAATATCAACTTACGAAGCTGCAGAAAAAAATCAGGATTGAAGTTTAAGAACATTTAAGTAGCACATTGAGGAATACTGATTGAGAAAATAACAACAATGATGAGGAAGAAATGTGGACCTGCTCAGTTTCCCTTACATCCATGTCATCTAGGCTTAGTATCTCAGATGACAGCCTTGCAAACACTGATGTCATCAAAATCCCCATCATCTTGACATAGATGGTGCGTATCATAATTGATTGCCAAATCATGCGCACTTTCTCCAAAAGAAAGACTACCTGAATTAGTTGTCGAAATTTATTTTTTTTCAGATTTAACACACAAGCATCAAACCAGTACATCCTATAGAGGTTACTGCCAACCTAAAAATACAATTAAGGAGCAAAAAATACCACATAAGTCCATAAAATATGCACACCTCAACTTAACGAAAAAGTGCTTGTGGGTGATTTGAGTTGGGTTTGAAGGGATTCCCACTGCCAAGTTCCAACAAGCAGGCATGCTAAAGATTTAGGAAAGTAGGTATGTGCAATGGAAGAGAGAATATAGGCTAGACCGTGCCTTGCAACGATTAAACGATATGCAGGTGGGAAGTATGGTAGGACTGTGGTCAGTGTCACCAACATCTAAACTGGAGAAAGGCTCCATGTTCCGCTAGACTAGAGGGTCTCCTAGGAAATTCTGCTTAGCTCCTTCTGGCTGAGCATTAGATGTAGATGGCAACTTAAAAAGAGTAGAGGACACACCCAGTCTATCATCAAGGGAGAGGAGTGCCTCAAGACCAAAGTCCAAAGTAGTAGAGTTGGCAGACCATTCAGATAACCTCTCAGATGTAATGGGGCAGCCTAGGGAGACGGTCTAGAAGTCGTGTGCCCAATGGGTCTCCCTTGCTGGTGTGGAGGATCACCCCCCCTCAGCTGTGGAGGCAAGGTAGAAGTGCCCTCGCCTGATGTGCTCGAGTTTCTAGGTGGGAAAGAGGATCAAGTCTTGGGCTGAGTCTTGGGCTGACTGCCCTTTACCTTCAAGTGACACTCATCATCAAAATGACCAGCCTTTTAGCAATGCCCATAGTACTTGTTCCTTTTGAGGATATTTTGCCAATCGAGTTTCAATTGTGGGGAGTGAAGTTACTTTGCTCTTCACTATCCAACTCAGTCTTGGTGTTGTTCTTTCCACCACCTTGCTTCACCTTCTTGGAAGTCAAGGGCCTCTTTGAATATGAAAAACTGGGTTTCTTATGAAATTGATCAAACAACCTTGTGAAATGCAAAAGTTGGCATTCAAACTCATAGAAGGTAGGTAACTAGGGCTGTGAAATAACTTGTTGGATAAGGTTGAAATATTTGTTTGGAAATTTTTCATGAACAAAGTGACTTCATCGTCGATTGACTCAAGTAAGCCAATTCTAGCGAATTCAGCAAAGTAATCGCCAATACTCAACCAACTTGACAATAAGTCATTCCTCTTGGTGATTTTGAACTTTTGGACCTCATCGTCAAGGTTGATACATCAAGTACGATCGTCAGGAGTTACATACCGGTCAAGTAGATGTACCCAATGCTCAAATGTAAGATGAAAGTGTTGGAGTTGGGAGTGAAATTCAGTCATAAGACCCTTCATCAACTCAACAATAGCTATGTCATTTCTCCTCTTCCAAGAATGAACTAACTCATATGAGAACCAATGGGGTCAGGCTAAGGCTCTTGCCCTCGAACAAGTTTCCACAGCCTTGGGAATCCAAGACATGCCACATCAAATTAGACCAAGTCGTAAAGTCAAACATGTTAAAATGAGTCTTATCTACCAAAAACACATGCTTAGCTAATGCAAATGAATGGATGGCTGTGTGAGGTAGGGGATAGGTGGGTGGCATGGGATAGAAATGTGGGTGACTAGGTGCTAAATGTGGCATGAAAGTGCCTGGCATGTTGACTCTAGGTATGTGTCCCAAAGGAGATGATTGACTTGTGGGTGATCCAAATGCCGAAAAGATTTAGGTTGGCCCACTTGGTAGTGACATATTGGCAACATTGTATGGCCACCTAGCAAATGGGAGAGTAGGGTGGCGCTTTAGATGCATGGGTGGTGGGATACCCTTGCGTACAAGTCCCCATGGAGGCTTGGTTTAAACCCTCGCTACCTGGTTGTGCAAAAGCAAAGGACCTAAAGGGAAAGGATGTGCTTATATTTGAAGATGTTCCCAATGTGGTGTGTGGTTAGATACGTGGAATGATAAAGCTGATGTAATAATGGTGTAAATAAAGATTTGGAAGAAATGAAAGAGAAGGATGGAATGGATGGGATTGGACATTGTGTAAATGGAAAAGAAGTGAATGGAGTGAATTATTTTATGGAAATGAAGATGCATCAACTATTGAGCTAAAAATGCAATACATACTAATTAGCTTTAAACAGCCCCAAAACAAGTTTAATTATTTAAATTACCAAAATTTCATTAGAAAGAAATGTGTTCCTAGAGAGTGTTTGTGTCCATCTAAACCCTAATTTGGGAGAACCCAACCATCTATAAATAGACAGGCTGCCCAACACTCAACCTTAATCTTGTTTTTGTAATTTGTCGGTACCTAAACTCTGCTGTCCACACCTTGCTCGAAGGATATCTTAGTTCGAGTTGCTGTCCACTACTATTTGCTATTAGCACCAGCTTCCAAACACTCCCCAGCTGTTGGCAATTGCTGTTTGCTGCTGTCCAGAAATTGTGATCAGCTGGTGACCTGATTTCCACTGCTGTTGCCACCATTGTTTCCATGTCCAGCTGATGCCAGCCTGTCGACATCATCTGCTGCGTTTACTGCTGTGCGGCCAGCAGCAGCCTACCCCCAACACATCATCAGCTACTGCATTTTGCTGTTTACAGTTTGCGCTTGCTTGTCACGCCATCAGCTGATTTTCATTTTTTTATTTCTTGCTCGGACTACTTGTTTGTCACATTCACCCAACCTTCATTGAGCTCTATTTGCTACCACTAGACAATTTCGGAGACTATCTGATGTGTTTGGGGATCCATTTAGAGTATAATACACTCTTCTACTCATTCTCTCCACCCCGGTCCCTGAGACACAGGAGTTTGAGATTCAATATTCACCTTGCATAGTGTGTTTGCTACATTAAGCATTGTATTTATTCATTATTCACATTTGTTTCATCTTCTGTGTTCATTGTCTTTGTGTTACCCTAACCTTGATTATGTTTCTTTATTAGTCTTTGTGTTTTGTTGTATGATTGTCTTTGTATTCTATAGTCCAACATTTCCTTATATACTATCAGAGCTAACAACTCATAAGCCTATCTTCATAAACAGAAACAATAGAGGGAAGATGACATCAAACATGTCACACCAACTCAACCTCCAAAGCATCCTATGCCGAGAACAGAGCAAGAGTGGATTCCACAACCTACCCCACAAGGTTCCAACACCGGTGGAGATACTTCTAACTACCCTAGAGAGGCATGACCTTATTCTATTACAGATGAGGAGTTACAATTGATCATAGCTCATAGAGCCAAGAAGATCAAAGAGCTTGATAGAAGAATAGCACTCCCACAACAATTACTCAATAAAGGTATCTGAGATTCTTTCTCTTCAGATGTTACACATAAATTTGATGATGTTATAGGGCCATCAAGGCCTCCATCAGGGATGGGCATCCCTAGTGGAGAAAGAGATTTGGAATATATATCTTTCTTTCAAACTCTTCCGTCTACCCCAATGCAAGATACACAAGTTTCTATTTTTTGTCCCTTCTTTCTCTTTTACTTCTACTCCTTTGCAGCATTTTGGTAAAGATCATGAGAAAGAGTTTTGTATGATGATCATGAAAAAGGTCCTCTTGTAGATCAATTCTTGTATGTTAACACATGTACAGGGTATTATAAAAAAATTTATGGTAACCCTTCTTTTACTTTTCCTTCTTTGAATTATGTTTCTCAAAGTTGGAATGAGTTTGGTGTTTCCTCTTTAAGTCATTCGCATCTTCATCATCATTTCGATTTCCATCATCAAATCAACAAAATCTATTTAATGCATCTACATCCACATTCGTTATGCCTCGATTTCAAAATCTACCCATCTCACCCACTTCTTCAACTACATCACCATTATCATTCACACCATTTACCTTCCTCTTTCAAACAACATCCACCACACCGGGAGGTTCTTCAAACATAGGCACAACCTTTAGGACCTCTGCACCGTCACTTCCTAGTACTGCTCATGCACCTATGGGGAAGGTTTGTCCTCCACCTTACACACCTTTGGAATACTCACAACATGGGCAACCTTCCTTAGCTTACCCCAAGTATGGACCAGTTGATACCATAGTTTGCCACCATAGCAATTCCTATTGCACCATCTAGTTATGCTATTGTGCCTCGAATGCTAGTTGCGCTAATGGCCTAGGCGTGCAATAATTGTGCGATTAATTTAATGGAAAATAAATAAGAATGAAATAATTAATAAATGCACAACAATACTAGATCACAAATGAGAAGTAATGAATTAATGAAAGAGAGAGAGACTACAACGCTCGGTG
The DNA here is from genome assembly GCF_053477565.2 of Lygodium microphyllum. Taxonomy (NCBI): domain Eukaryota; kingdom Viridiplantae; phylum Streptophyta; class Polypodiopsida; order Schizaeales; family Lygodiaceae; genus Lygodium; species Lygodium microphyllum. Next base: position 84,726,381 of record NC_141161.1, on the reverse strand, counting down.
ATCACACTGAATAATGCCACACTTAAGCAAAATGAGACACGAAGTATCTTTAAATAATAAAATATGAAATCCTAACAGCTTAGCCATCATAGGAAACCCCAAAATAAACCCTAACCCTAGTGTCACTTAGTGCTAGGACACTAGGGGCAACAACTACATTTAAAGAAAGGTTTAAATGCCTAGGGAGGCTGGATCATGGATCAAAGAGCATCAACTCGTAGCCCACGAGATGGCCTACAAACACCCCTCCATGAAATGAGCGGACTGATCTAAGAAGAATAGTAAAATCCTAGAAAATGAAAGAAAATATAAGGTCATAGTTGCACAAATTCATCTAAGTGGATATAGCACCCTATGACAATACAAAGTATAGCAAATCATGAAACAAATGGAATCAAGTTCAAGGCTTGCTTGCTGAAAATCCTGGAACTTTTCTTGAGGAAAAGCCTTCGTAAAAAGATCTACCAACTTGTCTTCAATGGGTACATAAGACAACTCTACTTCTCCAGCTTATGTCCGCTCATGAACATGATGATAATAAACTTTTATATGCTTTGTGTGGGCATGGAACACTAGGTTCTGTGCAATAGCCAAAGCACTCCAGCTATCAGAGTAGATAAGTGTCAAAGCTATCTAATGCACATGAAGATCTACAAGTAACTTGCGGAGCCAAACACACTCGATTGTGGCTGTGAACATTGCTCTATACTCAACTTCACAACCGGAAAGGGGCAATTGTAGTTTGTTTCTTACTGAACCAAGAAACAAGAGATGTACCCAAGAAGCAACAATTTCACTATGAGAGACAAGAGTCTCAATATCTAGCCCAATCACTATCAAAATATCCATGCAAAGAGAGTAAAGAATTAGCCTTGCAGAAAAGGCCAAGATCCTAAGTGCCTTTAAGATACCAAAAGACACGCTTCACTACTTGCTAATGAAGTACTCAAGGGCTGTGCATATATCTACTCAACTAAGACATAGCAAACTAAAGATCGGGCCTCGTGTGACATAGATATATCAAGCATCCAACAACCTATTGATATAAGTAGTATCAAAGGATCCACTACCATTATCAGAAGTGAATCTAAAACCACACTCCACGGGAGTAGACACAAGCTTATAATCCTCAAACCAAAAACGTTGAAGAAGTTGTCCAATATACTTGGATTGTGTCAAAATTATGCCCCCCTCAATGGTGGAAAATTGAATACCCAAATAATAGGGAAGTAGACCAAGATCTGTCATGGCAAATGTTTGCTGTAAATCAAACTTAAATGCTACAATTTGACTAGCATTGGTCCCAATGACAAGCATGTCATCAACATATAGGACAAGAATAATAAAATCAGGTCCATGATATCGTATGTAAAGAGTAGCCTCAATAGGGCTATTCTGGAATCCAAGATGCAATAGATGGAATGTATGGAGGCATACCAAGCCCGTGGAGCTTGCTTCAAACCATACAAAGCCTTCTTGAGACAACAAACTTTGTGCTCGGAGCCCTTAACTGCAAACCCTGGAGGCTGAGAAACATATACCTCTTTAGTGAGATATCCATGGAGAAATGTTGCCTTAATGTCCAACTGATGCACCTCCCAATGAACCCAATGAAAGTGGGCAGCAAGTGTAATAATACTCCTGATGGCAGTAATGCAAGAGCTAGGGGCAAAAGTCTCCTCAAAGTTGATTCCTTGTTGTTGGGCATAGCCCTTGGCAACAAGGCACGCTTTGTACCTACCAATAGAACCATCTGACTTTCTTTTAATTTTGTAAACCCATTTGGTACCTATGGCACACTTGCCATGAGGCAAGTCACATAGCTCCCAAGTGTCATTCTGATAGATGGAATCAATCTCTGCCTTCATTGCTTCCACCCAACAATCATTTGAAAAAGCATCTTTATAACATAGAGGTTCTTCATTGCACGTAGTAGCCACCAATACACATGCAAGAAGATTACCTTGATCCTTGTGAGACTCATGTGGGGAGAGCCAAAGAAAGAGGCTATTTGCTGTCCCGAAGAGTCTCTGACAGCCAACGAGGGACTCTTTTAGGCTTCTGAATTTCAGCCCTTGCATACTCCAATTGATTCAAAATAGGGGGCTACTCTTCAAAATGGGAAAAGCAATAGTAGGCTGTCAAAGATGTCTGGAGCATCAATAGTAGGCTGTTTTTGACAGTCCAGCAAGGGGTGAGAAGCATTTTCAACAAAGATAACATCTCTGCTGACAATAACCTCGCTTGTAGAGGGTTGATAAAGACACTACCCTTTACTTTCAAGACTATATCCAATAAATATGCAACAAACAGCTTTATCATCCAAATTATGCCTTTTCTGAGAAGGGACATGAAAATATGCCAATGATTCGAGAGTCCTCATATGAGAGATAGAAGGCTTGGAGCCAGTCCACGCATCCTAAGGAGTCATGGTGCGTAAAGCTCTTGTGGGACACCTGTTCAAAACATAAGCAGCACATAGAATAGCATTGAGCCAAAAGGAATTAGGTAAATTCTTACTCTTTAGCATGCATCTTGTCATCTCCATTAGCGATCTATTCTTATGCCCTGCTACTCCATTTTGTTGTGAGGAGTAAGGAATAGTGCATTTGATGATGAATTCCTCGAGATGCAAGATACTCTGAAAACTATCTGGAAAGATATTCACCCCCCCTCTCGGTGCAAAGGGTCCGAATGCGAAAGCCGCTTTGGTTTTCCATTATAGCAATAAAAGTCTTGAAGCAAAAGAAGACTTCAAACTTAGATTTCAGCCCATATGCCCAAGTAAATTGGGATTTGTCGTCTATGAATGTGACCAAATATAAAAATCCACTAATGGATTTGATCCGCATACAACCACAAATATCACTGTGAAGGAGATGCAAAACAGATGGTGAAGGAACATGAGAATCCTCAGGAAAGAAGAATCGATGCATCTTACCAAGTAACAACCTTCGCAAATGTGATTTGATGGCAAGTGAATTTTCGGAACATCTTTGACCACATCCTCTAACTAGAACTTCTTCAATACTTGATAGTTCATGTGTCCAAGCCTCTAATGCCATAAATGTGTATCATGAAAAGATTCCTTTGTTAATAAGGCACTGTCAATAGAATTTTCAACAAGTTGCTGATCATAAGCATCAAGATGATTGAGACCTTTAGTGAGGGTACTTGTCAAGACAATGGAAGAAAAAATCTGATCATCATGTACCACGCATCAGGGGCCATAAAAAATGATGCGAAACCCAAAAGTAGCAATGGCTGAAATGGAGATAAGATTCTTCTTGGTGCTGGGCACATAGAGGTAATGTCAAAGGAATGCCCAAGATGGAGACAACTTGCACATGTCCAATGCCTTTAACTACATAAGAGGCATTGTTAGCACACATAACTATACCCCTTTTAGATACATCAAAGAGAGATGAAAATAATGTTCAACAAGAGATGATGTGCTTAGAAGCACCATTATCGAAATACCAAGTAGAAGCCCCATCAGTAATAGAAAAACAAGCATCATGAATAGAGGGATTATACTGACACTAAATGAAAAAAGTATAATCCTTAAACTGAGAATAGTTCGTAGTCTCATGTATAAGAGCAAGACCCGACTTCTTCTTCTTCTTCTCTGATGCAATGCGCTTATGACATTCAGTGATGTCATGCCTTGTCTTTCGATAATAATTACACTTCTTAGCTTTGTTGACTCGACCCTTGGAAACATTGGAGAGATGGACTTGCATGGAAAGGTCTCTTCGATGTAGGAGTGGAGGAAGAAGGATGACCAGCATGAAAGTTTGCTATTTTTGGACCAACAACCTTGATTTTTAGCTTGGGTTTGGTTCTTCCACAATGATGAGTGGAAAAGGCTTGTTCAGTTGCCATGGTAGCATTGTGGTTGAGACTGTTTTGACCAACATGAAAGTTTGCTATTTTTGAACCAACAACCTTGGTTTTTAGCTTGGGTTTGGTTTTTCCACGATGATGAGTGGAAAAGGCATGTTCAGTGCCATGGTAGCATTGCGGTTGAGACAATTTGCTCCTCTTGTAGCAAAAGAGACTCAAGCTAGTTAAAGTTGTTGGTTACCTATTGTTACCAACCGCAAGGTGGTAGCAAAACCTTGATATGACTCTGGTAAACCGTTAAGAATGATGGAAACAAGCTGGTTATCAAGAACTTCTTCATCAATATTTAATAATTGCTCAATAAGATCTTTGATGCCAATGAGATAGGCATCCATATTATGTCCTCCTTTCATGCGAGCGTCTTCCAACTGCTTATATAGGTAAGCAACGCGCGCTTCATTGCACACTTGATATAATGATGCAAGCTTATCCCATGCTTCCTTGGATGTCTTGTATAATCGGATACGTGGAATAATGGCTCTCTTCATGGATAAAGCGATTAGGGCATGTGCTTAGGCATCACAGCCATCCCATCGAATCCGATCTTGAGTGGGAGGCATTGTCCAAGAAGAAGATGATTTAGCATCATGAGAGCCACCTCGCGATGTGGAAGTGGGAGGTGGTGCCGATGTTTGAGAAGCTGGCCTTTCCTCGGGGTGTCGTTGGCTATATGCCATAGATTCTTCACAACAAGAACATGTCGCATCATGTAAGCCCATATTGGGTAATTAGTGCCGTCGAGCTTGTTGCTCATTAGCACCCAGCATGCCCCACAAATCATTATTATTGCTTGCCATGAGTGATGAAATAAACTTTTCTAAGTGAAGAGACACAAAATAGATGCATGAATATTATGTTGCCCACCTCAATGAAGTCGAATAATATAAAGAATAATAACTTTTTCTTGCTGTTTTCTTGCAGAGGAGAGAGAAAAATATGCAGAAAATAGTTATTTTCAGAAATAAAATATTACCCAATCAAGGCAGTGATCAGCAATATGCTGAAAACAGAGATTAATGGCTGGAAATGCTCCAGTAATGCAGACAGGAGATAAATATACTGAAATTTCTCCCAATAATACACCAAAATAATCAAATTTGTATTCAATGTCAGGAAAGAATAGGGCCAGCAGCCAAATAATATAATTTTGGAGCACATCGAGGGCCAAGACGATGAATTGAGGCAAAACCCCCAAATTTTGGGCGTCTCAATGGTGGAATTGGGCAAAAGGCCCAAAATTTACTTGAAAAATGAAGAGAGATTGAAGAAATTGGGCAAAATTTTTACCCAAATATTGTCGAATTCCACGCTAGAAGGTGAATTGAGCCTCAATATTGATGAATTTTGATGAATTACAAAAAAGGCCCAAATTTCCAAAGAAATTGGGGTGAAATTGGGCTGGAATGATGAAAAGACCCTGATTTTATTGGGAGATTGAAGAGAAATTTGATCAATCCTATAAGATTACTACCCAAAAGATACCAAATGTCGAGCTTGATGATGAATTTTGCCTTGACGTCGATGAAGAATGCTGATTTCTCGAAAAGCCCCAAATTTATTGATGACACTGCCAAATTTCTTCAATTCAATGAAGAATTTGGTGGAATTGATGAAAAGTCCCAAATTGTTTTTGTGCAAATTTGGGGTAAATTGGGACATTTGATGAAAATCCCCAATTTTTGCACAAATTGTGCTTAGATGGGGCAAATGGCAGAAACAAGGGTTTGTTGGAGTAAAAGAATAATTAATGTACCTTTGAATAAGCCTAGATTAAAATCAATGTCAGCCAAATCGAAACAGGGCAAAAAGTGCAGTATTGATGTGGCACGCTCAAGAAACATGTCAACAGATGAGGGTCAACAGAAGAAAGTGGCACGGACATGCGACACACTTGGTGTTTCGAATGGCACATCTACAGGAGAGTCAGCTACCAGGAACAGGGTAGCAACGGGCAGGTTAGCATGATGGTCGTGTCCACTAGCAGGAAGCGACAAGTTCAAGAGGCATCGGAGGCAGAGGAGAGGCAGGTAGAGCGTGATCAAGGCGTGGAGTGACAATCAGCAGGTTCCAGTGTTAGCGTGGCAGCTCCTATGCTTTGGTCAATAGTTCGTCGACAAGCAAGTGTTGGGTGAGACACAAGGAGACTTGTCGGCCAAGCAAACAGAGTGCATGGCTGCAAGTCGACATGTGGCTAGGCTACGCGACACATTGAGAATTAAGGCGACAACCAGCCGGGATAACCTCCAATTTGGACAGTCACTTCACGCAGAAGTAGTCAGTACATGTCTAGCAAGCAAGACAATGATGGCAATTGAAGGTGAATGGGTAAAGATAGTGGCATAGGGTGCAATTGCCAAGAAGACAATAGAGCCGACGCGAGGGCAATGGCTCCAAACAGCAATTGGCCAAGGTGTGGCACTCAATGACAATGGCTGCAAGCAATGGCGATGGAGATGGCAATGAATGAAGTTCGCTCTAATACCACTAATGGCCCAGGCGTGGAGTGATTGTGCGATTGATTTAATGGAAAATGAACAAGAATGAAAGAATGGATTGATACACAACACTACTCGATCACGAATAAGTAGTGAATTAATGAGAGAGAGAGAGAGAGTACAACGCTCTAGGTGATCACACTAAATAATGCTACACTTATGCAAAATGAGGCACGAAGTGTCTTTAAATAAGAAATATGAAACCCTAACAACTTAACCGTCATAGAAAACCCTAACCCTAGTGTCACTTCATGCTAGGACACTAGGGGTAACAACTGCATTTAATGACAGTTTAACTGCCTAGAGAGCCCGAATCATGGATCAAAGGGCATCCTACCCCATGAGATGGCCTACATGCATGAGGTCTAACACTCCCCATGCCTTCTCCATAAGCACATGTGGATCCCTCTTAACTTATTTCTACCTATCCTTTGATCAACACTTGTTATCAAAATGCCCAGCCTTTTGACAATGTTGACAATACCTATTCTTCTTAGGTACGTTCTGCCACCCGGGTATGAGTTAAGATTGGGATTTTCCTTGTGATTCCCCTACTTGTTTTTTATTTTGATTTTGATTTTGATTTTGATGTGACATTTGATTTGGTTCATCCTTCTCTTGTTGCCCATAACGCAATAGCTGACATTCAAATTCATAGAATGTGGGTAAATTTGGAAAAGAAACCACTTGTTGCACAAAATTGAAGCATTTACGCTACAGCTTGTTAAGAAACAATATGACCTGATCGTCAGAGGACATAAGAGTCCTTGTAATAGTGAATTCAGTAAGGAGATGTCGATACTCAACCAACTTGACTTTCAAGTCATTTGAGTTAGACATCTTGAAGTTTTGAAGCTCATGGTCAAGATTTATTCAACAGGTCCTATCTCCAGCCGCATAGCAATCACTCAAGTGTGTCCGTGGGTCTAACACTAAGTCAAAATACTAAAGTTGAGAATGAAATTCAGGCAATAAGCCCTGCATCAACTTGACAATAGCCAAGGCATTCCTAGCCTTCCATGAGTGGACGACCTCGTATGGAACAAGTGTGAGATCGAGTTGGGGTTCCAACCCCTACACAAGATCCTATAGGTTCTATGAGTCAAGGATGTGTCTCATCAAGTTCGACCAAGTTATAAAGTTTAACCCATTAAAACGAGTCTTGTCATTGAATGCATGCTTGGCGGAAGATGAGGTAGAACCATGAGGTGTCGGGAATGTGGGGTAAGATGGATGTGGAGGATAAAATGGCGATAGTGTTGGTGTTGATGCTGGTGCAGGTATTGGAGGTGTCCAATAAGGAGAAGAGAAAATAGGTGGGTAGGCAAAAATAGGTTGAGTGTCCAATGAGTGCTAATTGATGTGGAGACACTAGAACATGAATGTTTGCATAAGGTGCTGGTGGAGGTGGAGACACTAGGAGACGTAAACCATGTCTAAATGTCAGTTGGGACACAGCATAAGGACCAGAGGGTCCACTAGGTAATGCCATGGAGCCAAGCTGTGGCACCAACTGATCCACACTCGAGAGAGACTAGGGGGAATACCTAGGCTGCAATGATCCCAAAAGTGTGCGAGGAAAAGGTAGAACACCACCCAGTTAAGAAAGAGATGAGATTCTAACGGCTATGCCTAACCAGAGGGTCCACTAGGTAATGCCATGGAGGCAAACTGTGGCACCAAGTGATCCACACTCGAGAGAGACTAAAGGGAATACCTAGGCTGGAATGATCATGAAAGTGTATGAGAAAAAGGTGGAACACCACCCATTTGAGGAAGAGATAAGGTTCTAACGGCTATGCCTAATTTTGAAGAACCCCCCTGGTGTGGTGAATGAAAACACATGTGATCTTATATGAGAGGCAATATGTGGTGCACTTAAGAAGGCTAAAAGAATGTAGTAACGGAAGAAGAGGGTGGGATGGAAGGTAGATTAAATGGATTTGTGATAGATGTAGATGTGGGAAATAATGTGGGTTCCTTTTATCCATTAAATGCATTAAATTAAAATAATGATGATGAAGATGCATCTACTTCATTTTGACCTTTTAAAACAAAATTGTATAATGAAAAGAAGAGAAAGGGGTACTCACAGTTTCGTGTCTCAACTGCGTATCTAGTCTTGAGTTCATAAAGAAATATTTGTCTTCCTTATTACTCATAAACTAGAAATTGTTTTATATACGTCCTTCATCATGAAAATCATCCATACCAATAGGAGAAGGGGAATCATCATTAACAGAATCTGAAATGATAGACATACCTAGCACCAAAGAAAAGAAGTATAAAGGCAATGAAGTATACTCTATGTCAATTTCCACTTGCGGATAGCTAGTCATAAGTGGAGATTCCGCCCTTCTTGCATGGTCAGTAGATTGGTGCACCGAATCTAAGGGGTAAAATTCAAACTTACCTTCTATCTATTGCAGAGCTATATGCATCAAAATGAGATCATACTCGACTGTAGTAATCTCGTAAGGTCGTGGAACTCCATGGTAGTCCAATGTCTGTTCGGCCATGTCAAGAGCTTGTAAAGCAAGCTGTAAGGCCCACTCCGACTTGTTCCTCGATCAATTTAGCTCGGATGTGAGAAGTGGTGTGGAAGTAATATTCAAAGTCATATGTCTTTCTGTTGTTCCTGCTCCTTGTGTAGAGCTTTCAGATCAGGGCAGGGATAATGAGCTAGAGGGTGTATCATACTCCGAATGGATCCCGAATCACAACAAGCAGCCTCCAGATGTCAAACACCAACAAACGCAACAAGTGAGGAGAGAGAAATACTAAAAACGCTGGTTGTAGGAGACAGAAAGACTAAAAACGTAAGTTGCAGGAGAGATAGAGAGAGAGAGAGAGAGAGAGAAAGACTAAAAACGCAAGAAAAACTAGTAGTAGCAGTCGGCATGCTGAAATCAGCTTTAAACAGTGTGTGATAGGCTAGAAACAAGTGCGAGACTGTTGTAGACAACAATGGCCGGCTTGGACCGCAGTGTCCTCCGCGTTCGAGGTGTGGCCAGCAAGCTGAAATACCTGAAATCTGCAAAAACGAGATTAAAGCTGAATGGAGGGCAACATACCTATTTATAGAAAATTTGGGCTCTCCCAAGTGGGTTTGTGCTTATGGGATACATACACTCTCTAGAAACGCATTTCTTTTTAAATAAACAAAGTTTCTTCCTTAATTAAGATTGCTTTGGGGCTATTTAAATGAAGCTAACGTATTTTTAGCTCAGCAAATACAATACTCAAGGCGACCACAATGAAAAATCCCACACTTTTGTGCTAATAACATAGAAAGTGCCTTTTTATAGTAAATCCTAAACCCTAAATGGCTCGAGTATCGTATGAAACCCTAACCCTAGTATCACTTAGAGTCTAGGACACTAGGAGCAACAATTTTACTTAGCGATATTTTACATACCTAGGAAGCCTAGATCATAGATCAAAAGGGCATCAATATGAGCCTATGAGATGGTCTACAAGTCCCCCTCCATGGAATGGGCAGACTAATCTAGGAAAGTTGAAAAATCCTAGAGGAAATAATATATGTGGTCACGTTTGCACATGTTTATCCTAATGGATATAGCAACCTATGACAATATAATGAATGATCATGTTTTAAAAGGTATCTTATGTAAAGATAGCTGAATATCTTGAAACTCTAGAGGAATAGCCTTCGTAAAAAGATCTACCAAAATGTCTTCTAAATAACCAACCCAATCTTGATCCATGAAACCATGCATAAGTGAAGAAACAGCGTTGAAGAAAAGGCTTAAATCCTTGGTGTCCTTGAGGTATATAAAGAGATTCTTCACTGCTTGCCAATGATTCACAAAAGGGCTGTCAATGATGAAGCTTGACTAGGCAGCTGAATACTGTCAATGATGGAAATATGCCCACTCAATAGTGACGAATGGGGAGCTAAAGGAGGTCAAAGTACACAAAAAATAATGACAGCAGATGGCTGTTGTAAACAATATTGTAATGCTGCAACTTGGACAGCATTGATCCCAATAACAAGCATGTCATCAAAATATGAAACAAAAACAGTAGTAGCATGCACATGACCAATGCCTTTAACTGCATAAGAGGCATTGTTTGCACACATTGTGGGAAGACAGAAAAATGATGTATGCTCTAGGAAGCGATCCTTTGTATCCCATAAGCACAGTGAGGAGAGTGGAACAACTCAAAGGCTATATAAGTATATACATGGCTCTCATTTCAATGTAATGCTATTGTATTTTGTACTTCCAATTTGTGTCCTTATCATGTCCTACTCAAGATTGTGTTTATGAGTCCAAGCACTTAATCTTGGAACCTAATTCACTTGAGTAATAGTCATTGTCTCTTGTCTATGTCATCATGGTTTTAGTCTTTGCCTTCCGACCTCCATGACCAACCATGCTCAAGATATGCTCAAGATCCATGTTCCTCAACATGGTATCAAAGCCATGGTGAGCATGATTTAGCTCTTCTCATTGCTTCTCCAGCTCCCCACAACCTCAGTCCAGCCCAGCTTCATCGGATCACTTCATCTCTCACCTCCATCTTCACCCTACCTTCTTGACTGCCATAGCCAATCTACACCTGCTCACTTGGAGATCCTAGATCTCTCCATACAAGCCACATCTCACTAAGATTTCTTCTTAGGGAATCTTCTCTAGGTCAAGGCGCTCCCTCCTGGCACATTAAACCTCAACATTACTCATCGTCCAGCCCGGCCTTGCGAAAATTTCAGATCGTTGTTAAATCTGCGCTTATTATCTATCATACAGCTCATCCTAGTTCTCCAGGCTATGATTAATCCTATGAGCATAGGGCCTTGATAGGGCACTATATAAGCTTCATTCTCATCAAGTACCTCACCAAGACACTTCAACGAGCTACAGGGAACAAAAAAACCAATCGCCTATAAAACCCCAAAACATAGCAGCCATAGCCATTGACTTTCAAGTTCATAGTACACTTCATTTTCTCACTCCTCTCAGCTCATTCAAGTATTTGCCACTCTGATCTAGTGCTCTACTCAATTCCTAGCCCTTCAAATCAGTAAGGAGGATAAAAATCATCCAACAACATCAAGTTCTTCAAAGCATAGTATCTTTTGATACTCATTTTAGTGCTTCTTGGCACTTGTGTTTCTTGGCATATCCAAGAATAGCTCATTTGTTGGTTTTACTTCAATTCTTGCAATGACAAACATGAAGATTTTTAATGTGGAATGCCTATTTGATTAAATCCCTTGTAATCTCATTATAAAAGGATAGACATTGCCCAAGTATACTTGCAGTAAGACCTCCTTCAAAATATCTGAACTTGAGCAAATAGCTAAATTCAATGGTGAAGGCTTTCACGCCTAGAAAGAAAAGACAATGTACCATCTCATGAGGAAAGACCTCTGGATCTATTTGAGGATGATATAGGAGATGCAGATGGCAAAAAGAAAGATGCTGAAGAGGAGTTTGTTGAAGAAGTCCAGCCCGAGACAAAAGAGTGGAAAAAGAAAAACAATAAGGCTCTAGGCATCATTGCCTGGGAACTATCTGATGATGTATTGCATTGTATGTCCGGCATCACAGATGCAAAAAAGGCATGGGATAAGCTTGACAAGATCTTTGGGACTCAAGCTAAAAACTCAAAAGTAAAATTACTCGTGCAGTTCTATAAACTAGATGTAAAGGATAATTCTTCTATGACAATACACATTAACAAGTTTAAGATCCTAAAAACTCAACTTGCAACTTTAAAGATAAACATAGATGAGGATGAAGCCATACCAGTGCTACTAGTAAGTGTAAATCAAGAACCATATGAGACCTTGCGTCTACCCTAAGTAATGCTCCTAATCTCTCACTCAAAGACATTGAGCATTCTCTACTTGATGCAGAAAGTAAACTTAAAAACAACGATACAAAAGAAATCATCTCAAAGGACAACCTCTTATACACCAAGGGAACTTATGGAGCAAAAGGACGTGGATGAGGATTCAACACCAACAACAAGAATCGGATTATATATCATTACTATAGCAAGATTGGCCATACAGCCAATGAATGTTTTCACAAGAAAATAGCATAACAAGTGCAAAATGATCATCACCAGAATCGGTTCATGAATGAAGAAGATGCTTCCACTACCAACAATAACTCTGACAAACTGTTTTAAAGAATTTTTCATTGTATCTGTTCCTTAGTGGATCATGTGTTTTCCCATAGTGGATCTTTATTTCCCTTAGTAGATTTGCTTTGTAAAAAACCCTTAACAAAGATGTAAAGTTTCAAGCTTTAACTTGACTAGACTACCTATGAGCTAGTCTCTTGGGCCATGTCATTATGCAAGGGAGGCAAAAGCCAACAACGGCACAGGGTGGGGGGGTTTTGGGAGTGTGTTTTGAAGATAGACAAATAATGTATGCTCTAGGCAGAGATGCTATGTATCCCATAAGCATAGTGAGGAGAGTGGAACAACTCAAAGGCTATATAAGCATGTACGTGGCTCCATAGTTGCCTTCGTACGTAGTACGGACTGGTTTGTACGGTACAAACCATACAGCACCGTACGGTACGTGTCTGTACGAGATTTTGGGCCTGTTTCGGCCACCTTGCCTGCGCCAACTGGATCTCGCATCCCGCGTTTTCTGTGCCCTCGCTTTTACTCTGCGTGCCTGCGTGACACTTTTTGGGGGGTGGGAAGCCTTGGATACCTTGGTTCTCACCCCACTCCCTTTTCCAGCCATGCGCTCCCCTCCCCAGCCCTCTTTGGATTCCTTCTAGCTGGCAGCCCTCTCTTTGACCGTTGACCCCTCTTTGACTGTTTGAACTTTGACTCTTCTCTCATCTACAAAAGGTGCTCCTCTCCTCTATGCTTCCACACCAATTCAACAAGCACTTGTGACTTACCATTCTCATCTTCCACTCTTGGATCTCGTCGCTCAATTCTTGAATGGACATGTGATTTGTCATTCTTGAATCTCACCTCCCATCTCCTCTTTCCCGCAGCCTATCGAAGCATTTGCCATTCTCAAATCTCATCTCCCATCCCCTCTATTCCGCACCCTATCAAAGCATTTGCCATTCTCATCTCCCATCCCCTTTGTCTCACTCTTGCTCTTTCAACTTTACCCCAACCCTCGGGCCTCTCAAGTCTCCCTCTCAACTTTCAAGAGTCGAGACTCAAGCATCTCTCTCTCTCTCTCTCTCTCTCTCTCTCTCTCTCTCTCTCTCTCTCTCTCTCTCTCTGGCCTCTTTATCCATCATCGGCACCATGACTCGTGAGAAGCACGAGGCCTTCAATTTGCATGCGATCCATGTGGAGAGGGACACAAAAAAGTCCAACTCCCACCATTGGACATGCAAGTATTGCGGGAAGCGCTATACAAGTGGTGCAACTCGGCTTCTCCAACATCTTTCCAAGACGAGCGGGCAAGTTGCTCCATGTAAGGAGATCCCTCAGACATTGCGGAGGAGATTCTCGCCAAGATGAGAGGGGGATCTACAAGAGGAGGAGGAAGTGGCTTATCGGCACCAACTCCTATGCCTACTAATGAGGAAGCATCCAATGTGGGTGTATCTTCAACCGATGCGGGAGAGGCCTCTACCATTGGTGGTGGGGGCTCCACATCTGCATCCGGCTCCGGCAAAAGACGAAGAGTGGAGGCTCATGCAATGCCGGCGAGACAATCGTCTCTCTCTCAAGCTCCCCGTCATGTGCGTGATTGGTTGCCTTTCTTAGAGAAAGGCAACGACTTGCCGACATTGAAATTGCACGCACAGTGATTGAGTGCAATCTTGCATTCAATGTCCTAAAGCAAGAGCAATGGAAGAAGATGGTAAAAGCCATTGCCAATGTGGGTTCATGTGAAGGATGGACCGGTGTCACATACAACGACATGAAGACGAGAAAGATTGATGAAGAGAAGGAAAGGATTGATAGAAGCCTTGATCCTATTCGGGCCACATGGATAAAATATGGTTGCTCCATTCTCACCGATGGATGGAGTGATCGTAAGAAACGGAGCATCATCAGCATACTCGTCTCATGTCCACTCGGCAATTACTTTTTGTGGGCCGTAGATACCGGCAAGAGGGGGAGAAAAACGACGGACGCATTCATCTACCACCACATTCGACAAGCTATCATTGAGGTATACATTGCAATTTGCATTTTAACTTTGTTTCACTTTCTTTCATTATGATAATATTATGATTCATAATTGAAATTTGATTTATACATAACTTGTAATTTGTAAATTGTGGTTGTAGATGGGCCCCTCAAATGTGGTACAAGTTGTTACCGACAATGCATCGAATTGTCGGCGCATGGGCCGTTTGCTTGAGGCAGAGTTCCCTACGATTGTGTGGACTCCATGTGCAAGTCATTGTTTGGACTTGCTCATGGAGGACATTAGGAAGCTCAAGTGGGTGAAGAGGGTGATCTACAAAGCTACATCAATTGTCATATTCTTCACAGTAAAGGTAAAGGTGCTTGCGATGTATCGTGAGCATAGCACAATGGAGTTGAAGAAGCCTTCTTCAACTCGCCTTGCTTACACGTGGTTATTACTAGAGCGCCTTTATGAGGTGCGGTCCGCCTTGCGCCAGACAGTGATGTCCACTCTATGAAATGAGTGAGATGAGCATGAGACAGAGGAGGCCAAAGCCATGCAGCACTTGTGCCTTGATGAGCAGTCTTAGCAAAAAGTCTGTGCTGTTGTCACTGTCGTAACTCCCTTTTATAGGGTGTTACGTATGAGTGATTGCAAGGGGTCCACAATGGGCCTTCTCGTTCACTTCTTTAGAGTGGCATTGGTGGAGGCACGTGCTTGTACAATGATCACAGAGACACAGTGTGCACATGTTTTAGAGATAGCAGAGAGGAGATGGGCGTGGATGCATAAGCCCATCCATGGTTTTGCCACATTGGTACATTCGGCCTATAAGTCACCGGCG
Organism: Lygodium microphyllum; assembly: GCF_053477565.2. NCBI lineage: Eukaryota > Viridiplantae > Streptophyta > Polypodiopsida > Schizaeales > Lygodiaceae > Lygodium > Lygodium microphyllum. The sequence continues at coordinate 84,711,032 of NC_141161.1, read as the reverse complement.
GTCATGGATGATAGAGAGTTGCGTTCAAACCAGCTTGCTTATTTAACTCATGTGGTCCCTGTGGATGACCACAATGTACTGCTAGAGGAGCTAGGATGCTATGCAGATCAAAGAGGGCATGTGGCTTTTTCTTCTCCCACTTGTTGGAGGAGAGAGTCACTTGTGAAGCCTTTACTTTAGTGGCAAAACTTTGGATATACACTAGAGACCCTTCAGCCCTTAGCCATGAGGGTCCTTGCCCAGGATTGCTCTTCGGGTGCATGTGAGAGAAACTGGAGTGCCTATTCTCTCATTCACACAAAGATTCGTAATCGGCTTAGCACACGACAGTTAGAGCGGCTAGTCTATTGCCGCACTAACTTACGCATGATGAGGGCTATGATGAGCATGGGTAGTCCAAAGCAGGTAAAGTTTAAACACTTAACCAAAACATTTAAAATTTGTTGTTTTAACTTTTAAACTTTGAACTTTGAAGTTTGAACTTTATTCTTTACAATTTAGACCATAGTTTTTCCATACGTGAATCAAACGTCAAACGCAAACGCGTATGAAAGTATGAAATGAGTATGATTCAGACCCTAGACCTGAATCATACGTGACCCTAATTTTTTAACATATTCTTAACAAAATATGAGAAAAATACACAACCAAAAGCAAAACTAAAAACTGCATAATAGAGTCACATCATATATCATGATTCATGATTCATCTGTCATCAACTAATCTACTCATCATCTTCATCATTCATTAAATTTACTCATCAACTAAGTACGTCAGGCAGCAGTATTTCTAAGTAGAGAGCTGTGTTTCCCACAGTTTGTGGAGTTCCTCAGGCTGAGTTCAGTCGTTTTCAGTCACGATTCCTCAGGAGTGTGTGTTTCAGACTGCTTGGATCCAGGGAAAGAGTCGACAGATAAAGGCGATCACATTCTGTATGCTTTTGTGTAAAGTCGTCAACATTTTTTAATTTAAAAAAACGTCAAGTCTGATATGGGGTTTTCAGACGTCTGTTTTTCAGACGTTTACAGACGTCTGAAATTCATTTCAGACGCGTCTGAAAACAACTATGATTTAGACTTTAGCATTTACAATGATCAATCTTACATGCATCACTGCATTGTGTACGTGAATGTTGATACATTAAAGTTGACGGGCGACACTGTTTCAAGCATACATAAGGAGGTGGACGAGGAGGAGGAGATGATTTTTGTAGAGCTCTATAGAGAGCTTATAGCAGCAGATACTCGTAACACTCGCAATCAACGTGCTCATGGGCAAGGAGTTCGAGTAGGTGGTAGCAAGGGCATGGTCATTCGACACCCTCCATCATCGAGAAGGGGTGGTTCGAGTGGCTTGCAGACATATGTAAGGTGGGGCTCTAGTAGCTCACATCCTGTGCCTCATGATGACATCTCCCCCTTGCCTACACAACCACCACCTAGGGAGCCATCAATGGATGATGATGGTAACCTCATCAATGAGGATGAGTATGAGTGTGTCTCATCACCCAATGCCGAGGAGTCATCTTGAGACTCTCTTGATGAGCACTCAGATGGTTTTGATGATGATGATGATGATGATAGTGATGCCTCATCATAGATTCATATGACATAGGTCTCTCTTTTTTTTGTATCAAATATACTAGACTGTAGACTGTAGTTGTATCGCATGTTTTGCATAGCCCATGCGACCGCGATGGTCACCCTCATGTATTCGTCTTATTTTGTGATGAAATGGCTAGTTCCACTTTAAACGTATATTCTATAATCTATCATTTAATGTTTTATGATTTTTGTTATTTAAAAAATCATCTTAACTTTTTTTCGTACTAATATCGTACCGTACCTTATAAAATCATAAGGTACCAATTAGTACCGTATTTTATCATACCATACCGTATCGTTCCTTTCGTATCTAATAACAATACGTGGCTCTCATTTCAATGCAATTCTATTATACTTTGTACTTCCAATTTGTGTCCTTGTCATGTCTTACTCAAGATTGTGTTTATAAGTCCAAGCACTTAAACTTGGAACCTAATTCACTTGAGTAACAACCATTGTCTCTTGTCTATGTCATCATGGTTCTAGTCTTTTCCTTCCGACCTCCATAACCGACCATGTTCAAGATCCGTGTTTCTCAACACACGCAACTATGTCCCCTTGGGTATATGAGAAATAGATGAGAATAATTCTCGATAAAAATTATGTGCTTAGAAGCACCACTATCAAAATACCAAGTGGAAACCACATCAATGGGAGAAAATTTATAAAAAAGCATCATGAATAGAAGGATTATACTAGCATCCGATGAAGAAAGCATATACCTTGTGCTTGGTGAGGTTGATGGTCTCGTTGGTATGAACAAGACCGGACTTCTTCTTCTTCTTTGATGCGATGTCATTGCACCTCTTTAGTTTAGTCGATGTACCTTTTGCAAGGTTGGGAGAGGAAGGACCAACATGGGAAGGTGTCTTGGAGGAATTATTTGATGAAGAAGATGAATGACTAGCATGGGTATTTGCTGGTTTTTGACCAGCATGCTTGTTCTTAACTTGATTCTCACCTTTTCCACAATGGTGGGTAGAAAATACTTAAATGCTTAGTGTCCTTGGGTATGTGAAGAGACTCTTCACTGCTTACCAGTGATTCACAAAAGGGCTGTCAATGATAAAGTTTGATTGGGCGGCTGAATACTTTGTCAATGTGATGGAGGTATGTCCCCCTTCAATGGTGACAAATTGGGGACCTAAAGATGGACAAAGCACACCAAAAATATTGACAACAGATGGCTGCTATAAATGATGTTGTACTGCTGCAATTTGAACAGCATTGATCCCAGCAATATGCATATCATCAAAATATGAAATAAAAATCCCACAACTTTTCTTAATTAGTGACGGTGTTGAAATGTTAAATGATACCCCGAGGTATGATGATACTCTACCTCATTGAGAAGAGGTGGAAGTGAATGATGAGGCCTATCCAAAGTCTTGTAGCTCTCTTGCATCCCACATATAAAAGCCCACTCCCTTCTTGGACTAGGATCTAGCCTTTGATAGAGATCTTTATCTTTTGAAGGCCTTCCATGAGGATGGATGTCTATGGAGTCTTTCTTCAAGAGCTTATCAATTATGGCAACTAAGGGGAAACAACCTTTGCTAGTATGATGAGCTGAAAAAGGGCATCTTTGATAAAGCCACTCTTTTGGCAGAAGTCTTATGGATATTAGTTACCCAATCCATAAAAGGTGACTCTTAAGGTGCTTCTTCAAGTGATCTTGATGTATCATAACTACTTTCGTATATTACTAGCAAATATTAATGTACACTGTTAAGTTATTAACATCTGAATTTTCTAATTTGATCAAGATTTTTTTTTTGATCCACGTGAGGGAAATAGATCAACCTAGTCTCTTGTACACACCAAGATTTGTAACAAGCTTAGCACTAGGCAATTACAACAATTGAACTCATTCTAACTTATGCATGTTTTGTGATATACACAACATTACTATAGCTAGATAGGTAATGCAGTACTCGAGTCTTGATCTATAGTCTATAAACTTTAGTCATAATGATTTATGGATAGAAAATTAAACTAAAATCTCTCAACTTGCAATTTTCAAGTGACTATTCATGAGTTCAAGTTAACAATGGATAGAAAATTAAACTAAAATCTCTCAGCTTCCAATTTTCAAGTGACTATTGATAAGTTTAAGTTACCAAGGGTCATACTTAAAACTATGCATAGATAGTGAGATGCTTACTCAACTCTATATGGAGCTAGAGGATATTGACAAGTCTCATGTACTCAAAGCAACAACCCAATTCTAGATGTGTTGCAGTTGGCGGCAACATGCAAGTGGCAATAAAGAGTTATGTGAGGCATGGTTTTGACACTATAATGATCAGGACATTGCTTTAGCAATGCTGATTTTGGTTCAGCCTCAATAAACTTGTCTAGTGATAATCATGAGTCTCATCTCAATGGTGGTTTTGAGAACTCGTGTGATATGAGCTCTTATGTTTAGTGACTACTCTATGTGCTTCCCTAAACTCTAGCTCCCTTTTTTATACTTGTAATTTATCTAGCTTTCCTTTTTTTTTTTACATGTATTTAATCTTGAAATTTATGAACAATTTTGGAACTTGGATCCATCTTTATTATTGTTGAAGATGGAGACAGCAGCTCCCAGCTCAATACAAAGAGTAAACAGTAGAGAGAGTGTAGACACAGTTGAGCACACAATTAGATTCAAAGTGTGTAAGTGAAAGTACAAAAGTACAACCCTTAGAACTTAGGGTTGTGTAAGTGCTTTAGGTATATTTATACCCAAAAGTGCAGTAAGTGACCAAACTATGTAACATAAGCACACAAATAGAGAATAATATAACTAGGGGAAAAAACCTCTCTTACGGAGAGTAAAAAGTGCCCCACTGTCCTACTGTAGATCACCCATACTCTTATGTGAGCGTAGGCATGAATCAAACCCAACAAACCCCCCTAGAGAAAAAAGTGATCAACATACAAGGATCATCCACCAAAGGAAAAACATTGCGAAATGCTTCAAATTTGTCACAAGGAAGAGCTTTGGTGAAGATGTCTACCACATTGCTGTTGGTAGGACAATAGACAAGGTTGATATCCCTTACATGTAGCCTCTCTTTAACAAAGTGATAATGTATCTCTCTGTGTTTCGTGCATGCATGAAACATTGGGTTCTGTTCCACTGCAATGGCAATCTAGGCTCCGTTACAAATACATCAAGATCAGCCAACAAACGTCTCAACCATACACATTTAACTGTAGTAGTGAACGCTGCCTTGTATTCAACTTCATAAGACAATGTGGCAACAATGGATTGTTTCTTGCTAAGCCATGAAATGTAAGATGAGCCAAGGAAGAAACAGTTTCCACTTGTAGAGTGACATAAATCAAAATCACCAATCCAATTGGAATCGCTATAAGCATGTAACTCTAGCGCCCCCCCCTCCCTTTTGGCATAAGCAATGCAAGAGTCCTAGTGTCCTACAAGTAATGAAAAACACGCTTCACAACTTGCCAATGTGGCATATACAGGCTGTGTATATATCTGCTCAAAGCTGAAACTGCAAACTGAATATTTGGCCTTGTGTTGCATAATAAATGAGGCATCCAACTACTGGCGCATATGTATGAATGTCAAACAAATCACTGTCATTATGCAAAGATAGCTTGGGTCCAATCTCCATCGATATGCTAATTGGCTTGTAATCCTGGAAGCCAAATCTCTCAAAGAGTTTACCAATATATCTAGACTATGGCAATCCAATGCCTCTAGCATCATGAATAAACTGAATGCCCAAATAATAATGCAAAGGCCCCACATCTAACATTTCAAAAGTTTGCTGCAAATTTTTATTGAATGCTGAAATCCGATCAACATGTGTCCCTATGAGCAGAAGATTATCCACATAAAGACAAATGACCAGTAAAGATTCCCCCTCTTTGCATACGTAAAGAGTAGATTCTAATGGGCTGTTAACGAACCCTTGGCCTAGTAAAAATAGATCAATTTTTGCATACCAAGCCCATGGAGCTTGCTTCAAACCATACAAAGCCTTTTTCAGCTTGCATACCAAGTGTTCGGATCCTTCAACTACAAAACCCATGGGCTGCTAAACATACACTTCTTCCTGAAGTTCCCCGTGTAAAAATGTAGTTATAATGTCAAGCAGGTGCACGATCCAACCATAATGACCAGCCAAACAACCATACACCTAATGGTGGTCATACGAGATGTAGGAGCAAATGTCTTCTAATAATCAATGCCCTTCTTTTGCACATAGCCTTTTGCCACAAGCTTGGCTTTGTACTTATCAATGGATCCATCCACTTTTCTTTTTAGCTTATAGACCTGTTTAGTACCAATGGCTTTCTTTTCAACAGGCTGTGTAACTAAATCCCATATTTGATTCTTCGTGATAGAATCAAATTTAGCTTGCATTGCTGCCATCCAATGCACACTCTATCGTGCATCCTCAAAAGAATCAGGCTCCTCATCTCAAGTGTGTTTGCTGCCATAGCAAACTCCATTGTATTAGCATGATTATGCAAACGTGCATGTCTTGGAGAACAATCAACAAGAGGAGCATCCAAATGACTGCCTTTTAAAGCCCGCAAGTACCATCTAGGCATTTGTCTAGCCTCCTAATCATGTACATGCTCTTGATGAACCTCAAGTTCAGCATCTTGCCGAATATTCAAATTAGCCATAGGCTGAATTTCTGCATTACTTAATGGACCAACCAACTGGCTGAACATTTTGTTCATTTAATGTAGCTCCAATTGTATCACCAAAAGAAATAGGCAGCAGCCCTTCAAACACATCATTAGCAGCCTGATACGTGTCAAAACCACAAGAGATAATTCTGATTTTTCATCAAAAATCACATCCCTGCTCACAGAAACTTTCTTGAAAATAGGTTTATACAATCTATACCCTTTGCTCTCACTGTTGTACCCCACAAATATGCACTTGACAACCTTGTTGTCCAACTTCTTTCTCAATACCTTGGGAATATAAGCATATGCAAGACACCCAAAAGTACAAAAGTGACCAACTGAAGGTTTGCAGCTATTCCAAGCCTCAAAAGGCATGACATTTTTCAACGCCTTAGTAGGGCACCTATTCAAACATGACAAGCACACATAGCTGCTTCCATCCAAAAAACCATGTGGTAAGTTTTTAGCTTTCAACATACATATGGCCATCTCCATGAGTAACTGATTCTTCCTTCTACAAACCCATTTTGTTGTGGAGTGTATGTAGTAGTGTATTGATGTGCAATGCCTTTTTGCTTCAAAATTTATTCAGCAAAGAAGACATGTATTTCCTCTCTCCGTCCGAATGGAGAGCCTTTATTTAACAGCCAAATTGATTTTCCGCCAGTGCAATAAAAGCCAAGAATGCATCATACACTTCTAACTTTTTCACCAATGAATAGACCCAACAAAAGTAAGTAAATTCATCAATAAAGGTGACGAAATAATAGCATCCACCCAATGACTTTGTCTGCATGGGTCCACACATATCTAAATGCACATTCTGCAACCTGGCTATTGCCTTAAAACCAACATCACAAGGAAAAGAGAACTAATGAGTTTTTTTCAAATTGCATCCCTCACAAATATCCCCAGAAGGTCTCTCCAAGAGAGGTAGACCATCTAACATCTAAGTACGTTGCATAAGCATCAAACTACCATAGTTAGCATGCCCCATGCTTTTGAGCTAAAACATGCATTACTTGTTGCTGATTAGCCTCTTAAACAGCCCCAAAATACACTAAAAATGCTCTTTTAGAGGAAAAACCCTAAAACCGGAAGCGGTTCGAGAGAGTTCAGTGGAAACCCTAAAACGGGGAGCGGTTCAAGAGACTTTAGTGGAAACCCCAATTTTTGGAGCACCCTTCCACATCTATAAATAGACAAGCTGCCCCCATTCAGCCTCCATTCCGTCTGTACAGGTTTCACACTCTCCAGTGCAGATTTCAGCCATCAGTCTACCTCCACGTGGTTGTCCAGCCCTCGCGACTGCTGCCACCTCTCCCTCCAGTCTCGCAATGCCCTAGCGCCTTCTTCCAGTTGTCGCCCACTGTCAGGTGCCATCTCCCAAGCTGTGTTTGGCCTCCATCAGCCATCGCCAACATCTTCAACATCAAGCGACATCCTACAGCCTGCATTTGCATCCTTCTAGAGCCGCCTGGTATCATCTCCCCACTATGCAACTGTTACCTCTATCTCTGGCAGCCCCTAGTGTCAGTGTCTTGCAGTTTCCTCTCTCTTCACTCTCCGACTGGTGGTCACAAACTTGGGATCCGTCTCTGGTGGATATCACACTCCGACATTGCTCTGCCCTTAAGCACACTGTACACTCTTACATTCATTCACTTCAGAGTTGTGTTCTCTCTCTCCCTTCTTCTTTTTGTATTTGAGTTTCTATGTTTGAGTTTTGAGTTTTTGCGTTTAGGGCTTGAGTTTTGAGTTTTGCGTTTAGGGTTTGAGTTTTGCCCTTTGTGCCCGTGTCTGTGTCTATGTCTTTGTGTTTCTATCGTGGTCGTACACTTTGTGTGTCCTCAGTGCAAACCCTAGCAGTCTTCTTCACATGGTATCACAACCGGTGCTCTTGTAAAGACTATCCTGCGATATTGTGGAGAGCTAGTCTATTTGTGAGGCACACAGTACAACTCGTAACCGAATCACAATGTCCCAGACACCTTCTCTACTTCCTATGATGTCTTATCAGGCTCCTCCATCATTGGAGACCCTCAGACAACATTATGGACTCGGTAAGGAGGACGACACTCCACTTTCACCTTCACCTTCTTCTACTCCTATTCCAGATTTCAATAACCATACAGAGGAGGACTTTGAGGAGTACTATCGCAACAAGTACGGTGATGTTTACACCCCTCCTACCAGTTTTGCTACCACATCCGGACCGGTTGGTGAGACTGGCCACCTCTTCGATCATGGAGGACATACGGCATTCCGAATGTCTGGCAATCCATCTTCATCATCTCAACCAGGTCCAATGTCAGGTTTGTATAATTCTTTTGAGTTGCATAAATCAAAACTCTTTCTTCCCATCACACCCTCTTCTATATCACACCTTGATCGCCTCTCATCATCTTTCCAAAACCTTGGATTACGCTCCACATTTGCATCACACACCCTAGGGGTTGGATCTTCCATCTCCGCTCCTAGCACCTTTTCCTTCTCCACCCCATTCTCTACCTCTTTGCACCATGGTATTTCGTTAGGGGGAATGCCACCCTTTAACACAGTGTCTCTCACCTTTCAGCAAATGAGCACACCCATAACTCCTGGGTCGACTGTGATGGGCATCACTCTCACTATGCCCAGCTTCACATCTCACATGACCACTCATACGCAGGGGTTTACATCCTCAGCTTATGGTGCGTCTTCACACTCTCCTTGGGTTACACCTGCGTAGGCATTTCCATCTTCTGCTCCTCGTGTTCCCATCCCACCTCCTTGGGTTGCTCATGTGGCTACCATACCCATGCCTAGTCAGCCCATCCCTACCTATGGATCCACCTTGCACACTACCTGCATGCCTGGTTGGCACTTTGGGGCCCATTCCCAAGTATACTCCACTCCCCCATCCTACCCCCACTACACTTTTTCACACTATCCATCTCCGAGCACTACCACTCCTGTTGCAATGGCCAAGAATGCCTTCACAGATAAGATACATTTTAACGGGTCAAATTTCACCACTTGGTCTAATTTCATGCAACAAGTGCTTGAGTCTCAAGGTCTTTGGGACCTTGTCATTGGTCTAGAGCCTATGCCGAACCCTTGACTAGCTTACCCTGATTACATCCGTCAATGGAGAGCCCGCAATGCCACAACCAATGTTGAGTTGATGCAAGGATTGCTTCCTGAGTTTCACTCTCAGTTGCAGCACTTCCCGCTCGCGTTAGAGTGTTGGAGTCGCCTTCTCGACCGCTATGAGGCTCGTGATTGTACTCGGCGCATCAATCTCGACTTTGAGCTTCAAGAGATCTCTATTAAGAAAGGGGATGATCTGAAAGTCAAGCTAGCTCAATATAGGCGGTTACTTGCCCAGTTCGTCACTACTGGCTCTCCAAAGTCAGATGACGATCAGGTTACATTCTTCTTGAATAAGTTGCCCGAAAAGTACTTCAATTTAATTCAACATACCATCTCCCAATCTAGATTGCCAACCTTCTACGAGTTTGAGTGCCATTCTTGCATTACACAAGACTACATGATCAAGTCCAAAAGAAATCCTCATCACATCCTTATTGAGAGTAGAGGGGGTTGGTTGCCTTTTCTTCGGGAGGAAAAACCACTAGTCGCAAGAACTCGCAAGATGCAAAGACAAGCCAATCAAAGGGTGACTCCTCTTCCTCCGATGGAACCAAAGAATCTAGACATATCTGGCAACAACTCCCTAAGAAAAACCAATTTTGCACACATTGCCAGAGAGCCCGCCATGTGGATAAGGAGCGTCGCTCCAAGGCCCAAGGTCTTCCACCTAAAAAGCCTCTGCAAACCGTTGCAACTGCGCAGTCCAATGGGGCTACGCCTTCCGCTCCTGCTTCATCTGCTCCTTCAGGACCCGTCATTGCTACTGGACATGTGGCTCGAGTACAGCCTCAACAGCCCATCTCTTTCACTACCCCTAAGGGACTGGCTGATTGGTCTGCAAGTTCCGATCCCATTGCACTCCATGTATCTATCTCACCTTCATCCCCACCTCATCAAGCGTTCCCTTGGCAGAGCCCTGCTACTGGAGGTACACTATGATGGCCACCTTCTTAGACTAGCACGTCTCTAGGTCCTTTCGAATACCCTAGGTCAGTCTAGCATTCATTTTTCGCACTCTTAGAGTCGGGCCCACTGGATTCATTGTCCTTAGCTTTTTCATTCTTTTGACTTCCACTGCATTTACTCACACATACATCTTCATTGCATGTATTTTAAATTAGATTTTCTTTATGTTATGTTTTGCTTTGGAGCATCTCACCACTAATCTCTGTGTTTGTAGATTATCATCTCTTTTGCAGGGTTTTGTCTTTCAGTGTAGGGCTAACTTGCAGATTGCTTTGGTCCTACTAGGGCTAGAGACAGGGGGACGTGCACCGTTCCTTTCATAGTTTCATCATCCTAAGGTGTGCTTACTCCTCTTCCAGCATGGCGGTTTTCCCTCCCCAGGTAGATCGTGCAGCATCTCTCTCGATGCTATCATGGAAGTGACTTCTACCTAGCTCTTCTAGCAGCGTGCTTCATCCACTTCATCCACTTCCTCTTCTTTCATTCCTTATGGTTCTCGGCACCACATGAAGACCGACATCAGGCTCCTCTTCCTTCTTTGGCATCTACATCCAGGTTGAGAGGGGTTCGTACCCTTCTTGATATTCTACAGGCTTCGGCACTTTATCTTCGACATCGGCTTCTTCCCCCCTATTGTACCTTATCCTTTGCATTGCACGATTTCATCATCTTTGTACTAGGGCGCTTGAGTAAGTGAACAATTTTCCCATGAGGGGCACTATCCAAGTGGTACCTGCTGCATGAGCATTCTTTAACATGTAGCATACTTTGCATCTCATTGTGCAAAGCCCCACTTGAGCACATCCTAAGCTGTTTCCACTGGCAGCTGTTGTTACCACACCACCATCCTTCTTCATCACATGGATACCTCATCACCTATTTTCCTCGTCATCGACACCTTGAGTGGATGGGTTAGCTTGTACTGTTTTGTGAGGTGTTAGGTATACCCTCTCTACTCCTGTCTTCTGGGTCACTATTACTCAATCGATCACATCCCATAAAATTTACCTCACTTATTCAAAAAAAAAAGAGTTCCATATACTTTCATCCGCCTTTGTAGGGCTTGGTAGGCCACTGGGCTGTCGACGTACACCCTTTGTCCGATGCCCTATCCTCTCTAGGGTGATTACTTGGATTCCCTCGGTAAGATAATCATCGCCTCTTCCTCTGTAGTCTTGGTAGGCAACTGGGCAGCTCACATGCACCCTTTGTTCGATGCCCTGGCTGCTTTGGGTGAAACGCCTTGGGGACAATAAACATCACAATGGCAGGCCTAGCCTTTTGGCTCAGTTTTGGGCCTGAGAGGGGATGTTGAGCTAAAACATGCATTACTTGCTGATTAGCCTCTTAAACAGCCCCAAAACACACTAAAAATGCTCTTTTAGAGTAGAAACCCTAAAATGGGAAGCGGTTCGAGAGAGTTCAGTGGAAATCCTAATTTTTGGGGCACCCTTCCACATCTATAAATAGACAAGCTGCCCCCATTCAGCCTCCATTCCGTCTATGCAGGTTTCATACTCTCCAGTGCAAATTTCAGCCATCAGTCTATCTCCACGTGGCTGTCCAGCCCTCGCGACTACTACCACCTCTCCCTCCAGCCTCGCAGTGCCCTAGCACCTTCTTCCCGCTGCCGCCCACTGTCAGGTGCCATCTCCCAGGCTGCATTTAGTCTCCAACAGCCATCGCCAGCATCTTCAATATCAAGCAACATCCTACAATCTGCGTTTGCATCCTTCTGGAGCCGCCTGGTGTCATCTCCCCACTCTGCAGCTGTCGCCTCTATCTCTGGCACCCCCTGGTGTCAATGTCTTGCAGTTTCCTCTCTCTTCACTCTCCAACTGGTGGTCACAGACTTGGGATCCGTCTCCGGTGGACGTCACACTCCGACATTGCTCTGCCCTTGAGCACACTGCACACTCTTACATTCATTTACAGCATTCATTCACTTCAGAGTTGCGTTCTCTCTCTCCCTTCTTCTGTTTGTGTTTGAGTTTCTGTGTTTGAGTTTTGAGTTTTTGCGTTTAGGGTTTGAGTTTTGCCCTTGTGCCTGTGTCTGTGTCTGTCTCTTTGTGTTTCTGTCATGGTCGTACACTCTGTGTGTCCTTAGTGCAAACCCTAGCAGTCTTCGTCACACATGCAAGCATGCCATAACTATGTATGTGACATAGCAAGAGTAATAGTAGATGCCAAATAGACTAATAGATTAATCGAACGAGTATCTAATTCATAGAGTCCATGATGTAATGTGCCAGTAAGTACCAAAATCAAAAAATATTTATCTCTAAACATGCATTTGTCATCATCAAATGTGACTTGTATTCCACACTTTGCTAAAAAAGAAATTGACAACAAATTCTTATTATTCCTAGCACATATAATGCATCTTACAAATGGAGAGTAGAACCATCATTGGCTTTCAAGACAATCTCTCCAACACCTCTAACAGGATAAGATGCATTGTTGGCACATTGCACAGATTTGCTAATAGGAGCTACAACAATAGAGATAAACAAATCCCTACAAGATGTAATATGCTTAGAAACACCAGTGTCAAAGACCAAGTGCTAGCATCCTCTGTAGGGATGAATACTCTATTTGTCTAAGAAAAATCATAACTACAAGTGTAAAAATAGTAGTCATGATCAACAGCAAACGATGTGGACTCTGTAGCAGTAGCAATAGAAGGTGCATCAAAAATAGACATCCCAGACTCCTTTTTCTCCCTAGCAATGCGTTTCTTGCATTATGTGATATAGTAACCTGGCTTTTTACAATAATGGCACTTGCCCTTCTTGGCTTGCATGTTCACCCCCACTTCTTGTTGTTCTGTGAAGTGCTTGAACTTCCAGAACTCTACGGAGCATTCCTAGACTAACTGCCCTTGCCCTTCTGTCTTGCCATAAAAGCCTATTTTGAGGCTACAAACTCCACTCCACTGTTCTTCCTTGTTTGCTCCTTTTTCAAGAAAGAAATGTGTGTTTCATTTTTTCCACTAAACATTTGCTCAAGTGTAAGCCACGTTACCCTTGAAGAAGTAGCAAATTGTATGTGGGATTATGGATTGCTAAACTGCCAATGCAATAAGTGACAATGCTTAGGCATCACGAGTATCCCAAGCCTCCTATGTAGTTGTTCTTTGGGGTAGTGGCTGAGCTCGAGCTAGCCACTGACCACATCCTCCTTGGGGAGGAGTTGCAAAAGTCACAACTCCAGGACGGACTTCTTCACCACTAACATACTCCCAAAAATTTTTAGCAACAAGCACATTCTTCATCATGAAGGGCCACAAAGAATAGTTATTGTCATCCAATCTATCCTCTTTAGATATATAAGTGAATACATCACTCTGTCCTTGATTGGCCGTGATAAGTGTCACTCTTCCAAAAGGCACAAGAGCAATAACCAAAGCTGGGATAACCTAGAAATCTGCAAATTTCCAGAAATTACAGCAAGCACCAAGCTATAGTTAACAAATTGTGTCACACTTGACTACTACTATCCCAATGTGCTGAAATTTTTACAGATTTCAGCAAGTAGCATGTTGTTCAATGCAAGAATAGTGCTCAACAGCACTGAAAACACAAAAGCCCCAAAATTTGGTAGTCCAATGTGCACAATGTCAGCCAATTTCCGACTGAGCTTTCAGTACATGTGCCAATGTCTGCCAAACATGCAAAAGCCCCAAATTTTTTACCTGAGTTCCAAGAAATTTCTGCAATTTGTGCCCAAAAGCACTTGCCGAAGCAGAAATGCACCTTTCCCCTACAAAACCCCTTTGCTGTAGCTATGATTTTTTGAATAAAATAATGAGATATACCTGTGATGGTTGAAATCAAGCCAAAGACAAGCTAAGATTGCCGGGAGTACAGGCAGAACTGCCCAGGCTGGCAGGCAGCGGCCTGGTTCAGCTAGAGGACCTGGCAGCAACTGATGACAACTGGAGAAGGAACTGGCAAAGGTGGAGCTACAGGGCGGTGCAAGACAGGGTGGCAGCAGCAGCTGCTGGGACAAGCACCACTGTTGAACAGACTCGCGTCACAGGCAGCAGAGCCTTTTGTGCTGCAGAGCAGGCAGCAGCCCAAACAAGCTGGCAGCGCTGGCACTGCAGGACGGCCACTGGCTGGGCGGCGTTGCAGTTGCTGGCTGAGCAGGAGGCAGTTCCTGGAGAGCTGACAAAGAGCTCGACTGGGCAAGCCTAACAAGGCTTACGAGAGTGTTGCAGCTAACGGAGGCTGGCCTGATGAACCTCGAGCTCTGATACCAAATGTTGAAGATGGAGACGACAGCTCCAAGCTCAGTACACAGAGTGAACAGTAGAGAGAGAGTGAGAGTGTAGACACAGCTTAATTGATGATTGGATTCAAAGTGTGTAAGTGAAAGTACAAAAGTACAACCCTTAGACCTTAGGATTATGTAAGTGCCTTAAGGTGCATTCACACCTGAAAGTGCGGTAAGTGACCGAACCATGTAACATAAACACACAAATAGAGAATAATGTAACTGGGGGGGAAAACCTCTCTTACGGAGAGTAAAAAGTGCCCCATTGTCCTACTGCAGATCACTAACACTCTTATGTGATCATAGGCGTGAGTCAAACCCAACAATTATTACTCGCCTTGTCACTCTACTTACATTTGGTCTTGACTTTGATCAAGTTGAAGCAACAAGTTCAAATTCGATATTAAAAGATAATGCCTCATCACTCTATCTCATAACTCATCATGTTGAAGCAATAAGTTCAAAGTCTATATTTTATCAATACTAGTTTTTAATGTATTTTTAATGACTGTATGAAACACCATTTTTTAATTGACATTTTTGTGTGTATGTTTAGTACCACAAATCTGGACAAATCATACAGATCATACCTGACTACCTTGTATATTCCTATTCATATCATAAAATAAAGGTGGATCATACATTTGAACCTTTAAGTAGAAGGGTGTACCGTTCCTTCACACATTGCTAACAACCAAAGGAAAGTTGAATAATCAAGAGATGCCACGATTGTTTTTGGCACATGAGCAACTAAATTTTAATTGGTAACCAGTACGTTAGTGCTCATGAGATTCCAGCACTTTGAACAGCAATGCTTCAATGAGAATAAGCTCACCTTTTTACCTTATTCATGAACAGACCTGGATAGAATTTATTTCAACACAAATATCTCAGGCATTATGTTTACATAAAGCAAACAGCAGATGCTATGACTGTGACAAGATAAGCACTCCTCAAACAATCACAGATATTGCAAACAGCAGGCTCTTCAAGGTCTCAAATTATAAACTCAACAAAATCTTTATTTATTAATAGTTGCCACGTGCCTGATCAATAGCAAGATTTGCCATTTCATAGGACTGTGAGTTACTTGTGTTTCTGAAACCATTGCCTTGATCAAGGGCCTGTGAAAAGAGAATGCAGCAAATGTAATATGCCACAGAAGATCTTTATGAAAATTAAACCATACGTACAGAAATACTCACCTGCTCAAGATTAGACCCAATCAACTGAAGTTGCTGCTGAAGAATAGAGTCTGCCATTCCGGTGAACAGAGGGAACAGATCAACAAAGATGCAGTTCCCTTCAAGCTTCATTGGAAGGACTTCTCTATACTGCACATGAGGCATCATTGGTAAATTTTTAGTAGTAGCACAACAAGAGCATGATGCATTCTGAAAGGGAGGCGGGACATATTTTGCAACCACCATCAGACTTCAGAGCCCCATTAAGATATCTTAACTCCTTAATAGATATAGGCTCTATAGCTTGCCATTTGCTTTATCAATGCATAGATCTAGGTCCAAATCTTGCTGTTTAGAAAGGAGTGTGAACAGAAAAGGAGAGAGATGAACACAGAGGCAGAATCCTGAAGCAAGGGGGGGCCCAGACTGGAGTCAAAAAACCAGAATGCAGTGTGCTATGAAGTATGTATAGAAAAAGCCTATCAATAGACACAAAAGTGAATGATCTGACCAACCTGGTAGGACAAAATATGGCCAACCCTGAGAAAGAGGCAAAATGAGGTCCAACGAAAAATGAACCATCTACGAGCAGGCAAAATATCTGGGAGAAGAATCATAAATACTCTATGCCCTGATATGGAGCTGGACACATGCTCTCAACATAGCTTGCCCCTCCTTGCAATGAAACCACTTCGATTTCCAAAGCAAAGAAAAGAGTGTTGTTAACCTCCTCCACCAAAATGTATCACCAACTTGCCATTGCAATTGCTGTTGAACTTGAGAAAGGACTAATTTTTGTAATCTATACCTGCTCTTTGTCAATCAGCTAGCCCCCACTCTCAAAGCATCTGCTCCACAAGTGTCAACCCCATGTTTGGTGCAACGCTCAGATCTGTGTGGACCACAGTAGAAGAAAAAGCAAACAGACCAGGCAACCATGAGAAGGGTGCAAATCATCCAATCAGCCAAGCTACCAAAAATGTAGGAGCTCAGGAAGAGCCACTACCACCACTTGCATATAGAGTGAACAGGAGGGACAACAATCCTCCAAATCAACCATCATAGAAGTGCTCACTTGGCTTGTTTGGCGTCCTCAGTCAATCACAAGAATAAGCTGATTTCCTCAACCAGCTCGGTAGGACTGACTTTAAGATGAAATTACAGGATTGTTAATGTAGTCAAGCAAACCCTTCAGTTCATAATTTTGTCATTTCACTAGCCGCAGACACAAAATTCAGAATTATTCCCTTGTTTTGTGAGCAGTGTTGAAGGTGTTGCTATGGTTTGGTTGACATCCAATACTGTATTCTATACTCCATTCTGCACTGATTCAAATAGTTGCATTAAATTAGCATGATTGAATTAATTCAATTATCAGTTCAAGCAAGGCCCCATGTCACAAAAGGAGCCTCTTTATTCTTGCCAGCACACATCTGTATATCATGTTTAGCACCATCTAATTACTAAAAATAATTCCCCAATTTACTTAAAAGTTTAAAATGTTGCTTCCGCCATGAGAAAGCCATGCACCTGATAGACAAGGCCAAGACTTTCATGTGCAAGATAAAGGCAGTCATTGTGATAAATGATCGCTTCCTGGCTTATGCTGTTTAGCTCCTTAGCAAGCTGCAGTGAAATGGATATCCCAAAGGTTTAGATGTCACTTATATATCATGAGGTTTTAATTACCCATTGAGAAATTAAAAGCAATAGCTTCTGAATTCATCAAAAAATAGAGCCTATTATTTCTAACATATTACTTGCAGAGGGCGGTCACCTTCACGGGGATAATAGCAGCATAAAGGAGAAAAGTGTCCCGAGCAGCATGATAGAGCTCCACTGAAACTTTTGAGGTGGCAACACATGCATCCTACGGCCCAAAAAAGGTCCACTTGAGAGTACATAAATGTAAATGATACAACTTGAAACATAGTAATCATTTGACACAAAAGTTGCATTGATACCTCTAAGATTGCATGCACTAACTCCATGAGCATCTGTCCTGCCTGTGATATTGCACAACTCTCAGGCTGAAAGAGCAACTCAAACCCATCCTCAGTTACTTTTCGATTGTCTCCAATAGCCTCTTGAGCACTTTTTCTCTGCTGCAATGCAAAATGATTAATAGATCCTAGGCAAC
Source organism: Lygodium microphyllum (assembly GCF_053477565.2). Lineage (NCBI taxonomy): Eukaryota > Viridiplantae > Streptophyta > Polypodiopsida > Schizaeales > Lygodiaceae > Lygodium > Lygodium microphyllum. The sequence goes on along the minus strand of NC_141161.1, from coordinate 84,693,063 downwards.
AGTTGTTGACAACTCTCCAAGGCATAGAGGCATGAACTCACTGTGAGAAGACTGAAATCTGATCGAACAAGCAGCCGGCGAGCTCTTGATATAACTTGGGTTTTTTTCTTAAAAGCAAAGTGCAATTCTACATCTGAAGCAAATTTCCCAAGCCTATCATCCCCAGCAGATAGTCTAGAAATGAAATTTTTTTTTCTAAGAGCCAGCTCAAATTCATTGGTCAGTGTAACCAAATTCTGAAACTGAGCAAGTCCCGAGACTTCATTTGGCACAGCCTGCAAAAGCACGAAATCATCTTTTAAAATCAAGCTTTAAGCTCACTAATCTTTTTATGTCGATAAATGTAACATGAGGTGCCGCCATAACCTTATGACATCCCAACAATTCCCTACAACCTGATGCTGAGTTGCTTGAAGTGCACAGGAAGGATACAAAACTGTATACCTTGGAGAGGTAGCCTGAGATAATAGCATCAGCCATCTGAGGCCACATGAATCGACCTAGCTCTTTCATCCAAGCATCATTTGAACAAAATAAGTGTTGATGGAGAAAGTTCACAACCTTTAGTAGCTTTTCGTACAAAGAAGCCAGAACTACACAATCCTGTCACATGTGGCTAAATTATGAACAAATACCAGGAAGAAAAAGTGCAAATAACAGCATATAATTTCTTCAAAAATGACTCACATACCTCCAAGCTAGAATTGGACACCCAATGCAAAGAAGGGCCTGCCCCATTTGCTGCTTCAAATATATCAGCCCTCAACGGATCATTCAAAATAAAACTCACCACATTCTTGAACAGTCTATCTGCAAACTTTGCAACGGTTGTTTCTAGCACTCCAACTTTCTGTAAATATGTCTTAAAATAAGACCAACAAAAACCAAACTGAAACAGCAAACTGGAAACCAGTTGCATAAGCAAGAACTCTTAAAAGGAACAAAAAGATCGCAACATTTTTACTCCATTTAAATTCAGTTGATCAAAAATATATGAAGAACTGTTCACAATGCGTTGAATTTTGGACCTCTGGATCAAATGGAATTTGTTCAGGATTGATTGTCTGAGTCATGTCATGCACTTGCTATTACATCAATTTTGAACAAAACACAAGAAGGGCTTCCGTTATTCCATGATCCAGAAATAGCATCCTTGATTTCCATAATTTCCTTTAACGAGCTTCTCAAAAAGCCACAAAGATCCTATTTTTACCTGATTTTCGTTTTATGCTACAAAAAGAGAAAATAATTAAGCCATACTGGATATCTTATAGCAACTTTGCACAAGGTGTGAAAAGAGGTGTGCCCTATGATTTTGGTCCTTGCACAATGTACTAAATTGTTGTTTCTAGAGATCCTAGATCTATGGCATCAAAATTCTGTAATGTTAAGATTCCATTGCAATTTGCTATTAGGGTCAAGGGTGTGGGGTTGTGTACAATAGGTCCCAAGATACTAAGGAAAACTACAAGGTTTTTTATGTCTCAAACACTCTCTCTCTTCATTTTTCATGAAGAATTTTGCATTAAGAATTAAAAACATCTATGATGGGCCTTCCCACCAACTCTCTCTCTCTTTTTTTTTTCATGAAGATAATTGAATCAAGTGGTAAATATTTACATCAGACCATCAGGTCAGCAAAGAAAAAAAAACACAAATGAAAGTCTACCAAGACTCTAACACAAAAATATCACACAAAAAGAACAGCTGGTGTGGAGCAAACAATATCCAGCTAGGGAGCAGCAATGTCCGGAAGAACCAAATCAGTTGACACCATAGAGGAGATCTGCCATAACACTAAACCACGAACAGAGGCCACATGACCACGGATGCCCCATGCTATATCAAAAATAAAGGCATTCTAAGTACGCCAAATATGCCACAAGGCTGTCCATCTAAGGAAATGGAAGAGACAAGAATAATCTGAATGCAAAGAGGACATAGAGGTCATCTTTCCCATAATCCACGAACCAGCTGATATCTGGTGCTGAGTCGGGGAGAACCACACACGGGAAACAAAACTCCAAATCTATCGAGCAACAGGTCAAGAGACAAAGAGATGAAGCAATGTTTGGTCACATGTAGTGCAGAATACACAACGACCAGCAGAGATCTTGCGAGCAATGCAACACATCCCCAGTTGAAAGACCCCCAATAAGCAGCCTCCACATAAACACTTTTCCTTGATACGAAACCTTAGACTTCTAGAGCTGGATGAATCTTTCTTGCCACTTCTTTTTGCTATCCTGAATACGCCATAATTTATTAGTCTTTCCAGTGACCCATCTCTTGGCCTCCACCATCTGATGATATATCTTGTTAGCTAACCTTTTCTCGAAATAATCAAGAATCACAAACATGCAATCACGCCATGGAGACAATGGTTGTATCGCATGCAAAGGAGAGAACCTCAAAAGCATGTCCTATATGGACCACCAAATGTCGTGATATCCTCGAGGCACTCGAAAGTGCTGACAAATACGCCGGAAAGAATAAAGATGGGGATGCCCATGAATGACACCATCAAGGACTATCTGCAACCCCAAACGAGCCATCCGATTAAACTTGTATCACTGCAAATCTTTATCACGCCAATCCAACAACCAGGAGGTAGCCAGTACTTCTCCTTGCATCAAATTCTCCTCCTTACAAAAATCAAGAGGACGCCAAATTGCAAAACGTAACATCTCCTACTAAGATGCAATCAAATGAGAAAGGAGAAAAGACTAGGAGACCTTAATAGGCCTCAAGGAATTAAGCACATGCCACCAAGAAGCATGAATAGCTGTGCTACCATGAGAGATGCCAATTCTTTCTATGAAAAAATTTGCAATATCTGACCAGGGATGACTCTCTACACATAGTGCTTGCAAAAGAGCTAGCCTCAAAGAAGCCATATGCAAATTAGCATCCAATAAAGCTGCTCCCCCCATCCTTTTAGGCGTAGTCATATGCTGCTACGAAATCCACACCTGGCCCAAACGATTCCCTTTCTTTTTCCACAACATGAATCGGATAGGCTAAACCAGTTCCAAAAGAGACTTCTTTGTCCAAGGAAGCAATGGCAAAAAAAACGAAATCAAATTGATCATGATGCATTGAGCAACTTTAAGTCTCACATGAAGAGGCCAGCCTTGAGATTTCTAGTACATGAACCGATCATAAATACGGGATGACATCCAATCAAGCAAGGCACGGGGAGCTACATTCATGCCAATAGGATAACACAAGTGTTTGGTTATATTTCCTTTAGAAATCACAATTCCATGCCAGCCCAAGGCCTACAAATCATTCTCCATACAAGAGAGCAATGTACATTTTTTAGCATTAATATGAAGTCCCAATCCCATAGCAAAAAGATTCCACGTAACTATTGCCCAAAAAACATTCGTGCGATCAGCCTTAAGAAACATAAAGGAATCATCTACCAAAGATTGACCCACAAGTTGGTGGGCCCCACTGGGAAGAGACAAACCAACGATCTCACCTTGATCGGCCAACTTATCCAACAATGAGAGCATCGGATGAGTGACTAAAGCAAACAGCAAAGGGCTAAGAGGGCAACCTTGCAGAAGAGACCGAGATAAGGCAATTTCATCTATGATCCCTCCATTAAGTGCAATACGGGCCACAGTACCTTGACTAATGGTATCAACAAGAGAAATCATGCGAGGATCAAATCCCATGGTGGACATTAGTTGTCGCAAAAAAGACCAACTAATATGATCAAATACCTTTTTAAATATCAAGCTAAGGCATAACAACCTGTTGGCCTGACGCTTTGGCATAATCAATCCTCAGTTGAACATTCAAAATGTTGTACATTATATTCCGGCACTTAATGAAACCGTATTGATGTGGATGAACCAAGTACACAAATACTTTCTGCAATCTATTGGCAATGATTTTAGAGAAGATTTTATATAAAGAACCCATAACAGAAATGGGTCTCCATTGTTTCAAAGAGGTTGGAGAGGGAACCTTAGGTAATAACCAAATGACAGCAATCTTCCAGTCTAAAGGCTGTTAGCGGATCAGAGACTGGCCGTACAGTCGGACTGCCACGTGGCAGTCCGACCTGTACCAGTACAGTTGGCTGCATTTAATGCAGCCTTTAAATGCAGCCGACCTGCCATTAATTATCGCCCAGATTCTGGCTATTAATAGCCGAGTTTTCAGCAGTCTGCCCACGCACTTCTGTACGCAGGTTCCAGGCTGGAGATACGTGCAGATTCCGTCTCTGTTCGCAGATTTCAGACAGGAGATTGTGCAGACTGCGGCGGACTTCGAGGTGAACAGCAGGTTGCATCGTCGAGGTGGAGACACGCAGTCTAGCGCACTGCGCCCATGTACATATCTGCTTTGTATACAGCACACTTTATACAGCAGATCTTCATCTTCCACTGTCTCTTTCTCTCTCTTCTCTCTGCGTTCTCTCTCTCTCAGTCCTACGCTTCCGCATCGCTGCACTCTGACATGGTGTCAGAGCAATGTAGAAGGGCTGACTGAGTGCAAAACTAACCTGAAGAAGAGTTTCCATCACGACACAAGGCTGCGTTTTCAGCGTTTGAGGGCTGCGCCTCGAAACAAGGCTGAAGCGAGCATGGGCGCGCGGGAAAGGAGTCCAGGTGGTGGATTTGCTGCTGTTTTCTGCTGTTTGACGAGGAGGAAGTTTGAGTTTTCAGCTTTCAAGCGCAGGTTTTGCTTTTTCATCGCCTCCGGCGGGTGAAGAAGTTTCGGGATGCGGAAGAGCCCTAGCAGGCTGCGTTTTCACAGTCAGAGGGGGCTGCTTTTGCGTTTGTAAAGGCATTACAAGTGAAGATGTCTACAGAGATTGACTTGGAGTTCCAAACGATCATGGACCGGAAGGTGCCTGTCTTACCGGCTCTTCCCGCAGATCAGAAGCTCGATGGCGCTAATTACCACATTTGGCGCGTAATGATGCTAGCCATCCTTGAGTCCTACGATTTGGCGGAGCTTGTATAGGAGGAGATCGACCGGCCCTCGGTGAGAGATGAGTCCAAACTCTCTTCCGATGCTCGTGCGGAGTTGGCCAAGGCACAGTCTCACTGGGACAAACTGAATGCCAGGATTCGTTCCTTTCTTTTTCTGTCTTGTACTACAACCATGATAGCTCACATTGAGCACTTGACGGTGGCTCGAGAGATATGGCTGGAGCTTGATCAGATGTATAACCGAATGACCCTTATGAAGCGGGTTTCTTTGGAGGTGCAGATGCGGACCTTGTCCGTGAACAAGTCTTCTTCGTTGCGGGAGCACATCAACAAGCTTAGACAGCTTCAGATACAAGTTCAGAATGCGGGGAAGCCGATTTCCTCCGAAGACATGGCGATCACACTCTTGTCCCAGTTGCCACCACAATTCGGTGCTTTTTACTCTGCCCTCATTGCTTCGGGACGGAAGTCCACTCTTCGGTGGGAAGAGTTGGTTCCTATGGTCTTGGACCAAGAGGAACAATTAAAGGGACAGAATGCTTCCAAGTCGGAGGCACTGACAGGTCAAGCCTCTCAGAAGAAGGAGAAGGACCAAAAGAAGAAGAAGGGGGATAACAAGTCAAAGAAGAACAAGGACAAGGACAAAGAATCCACATGCCATATTTGTGGAAAGACCGGCCATTGGAAGAAGGATTGCCCTGACAAAGACAAGAAGGACACCAACAAGAAGGATACGAAGGATTCTGGAGCGGTGGCTGCATCCTCATCAGCTGCATTTCTTCATCTAGCTGTCATTAAGGACTCTACACCGAATGCTTCTGATGCTGCGATGACAACTCCCCAGGCTCGAGAGTGGATCGTTGACAGTGGTGCCTCCCGGCACACATGACTCCTCATCGTCAGATGGTGTTGCCCAATTGCGACCTTCGCGTGGGCAGATTCTCATTGGAGATAGCTCTTCGGTGTCTATTGCAGGACGGGGTGAGATGCAGCTTATTCCAGATGGACGTGGTGGTACCCATACCTCAGAGGTCTTGCATGTACCAGGTTTAGGGTATCATCTACTGTCAGTTCATAAGATTTGTTCCCTTGGACTTATGATGGAGTTTGACAGTGATTCGATGCGAGTCCTTGATTGTGGGTCAAGGAAGGTTCTCTCGTCAGGATATGAGGAGAATGGCATCTACAAATTAAAGTCTTCTACTGTCCTCTCTACTCTTCTTCTTACCTCTTAGACACAGTCAGAGCTATGGCATGCTAGGTTTAGTCACCTCAACTATGATTATCTTCGGAGGGCGTCACGTGGACAGCTTGTTCGAGGGTTGCTGGACATAGTGGTGAGCCAGCAGCCATGCGTCTCCTGCATTCGTGGAAAACAGCATAGGGATGCGATTCCCAACAAAGCTTCGCGGCGCTCTACTTCACCGATGGAGCTTGTATCTACAAATCCTTGAGGCCCTATGAGGAACGAGTCCTTGAGAGGAAGCTCGTACTTCATGTTGATCGTAGATGACTACAGCAGGATGACATGGGCCTATTTCTTGTCATTGAAGTCAGAAGCTTTCTCCCACTTCAAGGATTGGCTTCTCTTTGAGGAGAACCGATCAGGCCGGAGATTGAAGACCTTGCGATCCGACAAGGGTGGTGAATTTGTTTCTAATGAGTTTGCTCGTTTTTGTGCAGATAAAGGTATTCACCAGGAGTTTGCTAATACCAACACTCCTCAAGAAAATGGCATTCTTGAACGGAAGAACCGAAGTGTGATCGAGATGGCGCGCACCATGATGGAGCACCGACAAACACCTCAGTTTCTATGGGCCAAGGCTGTGGCTACTGCAGTCCACATCCTTAACCGATCCCCCACTTCGGCCGTTGATGGGATGACACCTTTTGAGGCCTATTTTGGGACTAAGCCCGATGTTTCTTATTTTAGGGTCTTTGGGTGTGATACCTATGTTCACATTCCCAAGACTCATCGTGATAAATTTGAAGCAGCTTCCCGAAGACAGGTGTTTGTTAGCTACAGCTCTCAGTCCCAAGGCTATCGTTTGTATGATCCTGTCAAGCGGGATGTGTACACCAATCGAGATGTGCGGTTCGTGGAGGTTCCGGCCATAGCAGCGGGTGAGGAGCATCCTGTTCTTGGAGATCCAGGGGAGAGTTGGGCTCCCCCGACACTTCCTTTGGAGCCCGCGCCTTTTGATTCCGATTCTGTTTCTGATACAGAGTCTACTGTTCCACCGGTCACCCCCGAGGAGTTACCCCCGGTGGATATCCCAGAGTCTTCAGCTGATGGAGAGAGACGAGGAGAGGTCCGGCCTCCTCCTCGTTGGGCCCGTGACACACTCCGTGATTTAGGGATCAAGGGGGTCCCTGAGGAGTGGGGACCGCAGGATGGTCCGCGGCGGCACGGAGGCATCAAGCACATTCTACAGAGCTTGTTTGCTCTAATTATTGTTGGGTATTTGACTCACGCCTCACTTACGCCTACGCTCATATTGGAGTGTCGGTGATTAGTAGGACACTGGGGCACTTTTTACTCTCGGTAGGAGAGGTTTTTTCCCCCAGACTTATAGTATTATTTTCGTATGTGCTTATGTGCTTATGTTACACACTTATGGGCACTTACCGTGTGTCGGGTGTGAACACCCCCTACAACCCTAAGGTTTAAGGGTTGTACTTTGTACTTTCATGTTACACTCTTTCAGTCTATTCTCTTGGGTGTCGTGCTTCACTCTGTCTCTCTCACTCTCACACTGTCTACTGTACTCTCAGGTGCACCTCCATCCTCCCACCTCACATTTGGTATCAGAGCAGTCTGCAGTCTGCAGACTGTAGCCCCCGTCAGTTCTGCAGCCCCCGCCAGTTCTGCCCCAGAGTCGCCAGTCTGCAGTCGACTGTCAGCTAGAGGCGCCACCTGTACCTGCGCAGCCTCCCTGCGCTTAGTAGCTAGTGCGCAGCTGCACGTTGTCAGCCCCAGCCGCCTGCACAGCTCCACCCGCCTGCCTGTGGCCAACGCCACCCGTCTGTGTGCACCGTTGACTTTGCAGCTCCACGTCGTCAGCCCCGCCGCCTGACTACCCGCCCGACTGTCAGTTTGCGCTGCCTGACTGTCCGCCCTGTCCACGTCCCCGCCCGACTGCCCTGCCTGCCTGCAACCTGACCAGCGTCCGCCCTGTCCACGTCAGGTACCCGCCCGACTGCCCTGCCTGCCTGCGACCTGACCAGCGTCCGCCCTGTCCACGTCAGGTTTTTTTTTTTTATCCTTTTATTCCAGAATAAATTTCTGGCAGAGGGGATTCCTACACAAGCAGGCATAGAATTCAGGATACGTGTCTGGGACACATTGAATGCAAAATTCTGGCCAAATTTATCAAACATTTTGGGGCTTTTATGTTTTTTGAGGACATTTGCATATGAACTGCAGTTACAGTCACAGAAAGACTGTTTTGAACACATTTTTGGCAGAAATTTTGGGGATTTTGATATTACAGTGTTGTTGAGCACTGTTTGCACCTTGGGAAGCATGCATTAGAGACAGTTTTTTGACAGAGTACACCCTTGCACATTAATTGCAGAAGTGTGCTTGCTGCAAGTTCTGGAAATTTGCAGATTTCCAATCCTTACTGCTTTGACATTGCTCATTTGTCTTTGGAAATTTGTCATCATGGCAAATCAGGGAGGTGATGTATTTACGTATGTATCCAAGGAAGACAGATTGGACGGAAACAATTATTCGCTATGGTCATTCATAATGAAGAATGTATTAGTGGCTAAAACTTTATGGGATTATGTCAGTGGAGAGGAAACTCAACCGGGAGTTGTAGCTCCCGTTACTCCTCCTCCTCAAGGGGCACGTGGACAACAAGGACCTCAGCCCGCTCCACCTCAACCACTTCCTCCAAGAACTGCAACTCAAAAAGCTTGGGATACATGTGATGCACACGCCTTGTCGCTGATTGCTTTGGCAGTTCAGCGGTCCATCATCCCTGACATTCGTTCAGCATCTTCTTAACGAGATGCATGGCTGACTTTGGAGCATATATTTGCAGGAAAGAATGAGACTCGGATCTTTCTTGCAGAAAGAGTTAGAGACTTTGAAGATGAATGAGGGTGATTCTATGCAGGATCACTTGAATAAGATTCAGGACTTGCGGGAGCAGCTCATGAATGTAGATGAGTACTTTTCGGATGCACAGTTGATATCCACCACCTTGAATTCCTTACCTCCTTCGTACTTATCTTTTCATACTGCATTGAACCTCACCATGAGGATTACCGAGCACCCACTCACTTTTATTCAGTTGGTTAGTTTGCTTCTAGAGGAGGAGCAAACAAGAAAAAATAGTGGTGTGGATGCTATAGTCTCTGAGCAGGCTTTTGTGGCAAGACATAAAGGCAAAAACAGCAAGGTGAAAAATGCTCCACAGAGTTTTGGTACTTCTGGCACATCACAGAATCAGACACAAGGGGGGACGCAAGCTAAAAAGGGAAAATGTCATTATTGTAATAAGCCAGGCCACTATATCACTGAGTGCAGGAAGCGCATTGCCAAAGAGAAGAAGAAGGAGTCAGGAATGTCTGTTTCTACTACTCCTTCCACTGCTAGTGAGTCCGCGTCCTTTGTTGTAGAAAGGGACTATTGTTTTTACACTTGCAGTTATGACATCTCTTGGGCTGATAGAGCACTTAGCTCTACAGAGGATGCTGACACTTGGTTCTTTGACAGTGGTGCTTCTAGACATATTACATCTCGCACAGATTTGTTTGCTTCAGTTAGTGCACCTCCCGTTGGGAAATCTGTACAGTGTGCCAATAATACATCATACCTTGTTCGTGGTATTGGGGAGATTCAGCTCACAGCCATTGATGGCTCTATTCTCCGCCTGCAGGATGCTTTGTTTGTGCCTGGGATCAAGAAGAATTTGCTTTCTATTTCTTCTTTGGCACGTTGTGGTTTGCAGGTCACATTTGATGATGACCGTTGCATGGTTAGAGATAAAGAACGCATGACTTTGGTCTTGACAGGATCTTTGTGTCATAGTTTATATGAGTTGGATGCTCTTTCAGTAGATCAGTCGGCATACTTGACGTCCACTCTTACTCCTGCTATGATACAGGCGGAGTTATGGCATGCTCATTTGGGGCATGCAAACTTTGGCAGCTTGATGCTTTTGCAGCGTACTCAGATGTTGGATAGCTTACCTCTCTTGGAGAGACCTCCTGAGCACTTTTGCGAGAGATGCATTTTGGGGAAAATGCATCGTTTCTCATTTCCCCATGATGTTGCTTTCAGAGCAACAACCAGATTGCAGTGGGTGCATTTAGATGTTTGTGGGCCTATGCAAACAATGTCATTGGGCGGTTGTTACTATTTTGTGACATTCATTAATGACTTTATACGTTTTTGCTGGGTCTACTATTTGAAAAAGAAGTCAGAAGTGTATGATGCATTTTTGGCTTTTAGTGCACTTGTTGAAAATCAATCTGGATGCAAAATTAAGACTCTCTGTTCGGACCGAGGGGGTGAATACATGTCCTCTATGCTGAATTCCTTTTTGAAGCAGAAAGGCATGGTCCATCAGTACACTACTGCCTATACTCCACAGCAGAATGGGGTAGCAGAGAGGAAGAATCGGTCACTCATGGAGATGGCTGGATGTATGCTGAAGGCAAAGAGTTTGCCTCATAGTTTTTGGATGGAAGCAGTCATGTGTGCTTGCCATATTTTGAACAGATGCCCTACCAAAGCCTTGAAGACCATCACACCTTTTGAGGCTTGGAACAGCCGTAAACCTTCTGTTGGCCACTTCCGTACCTTTGGGTGTCTTGCCTATGCCCATATTCCACAGGTACTTAGAAAAAAGTTGGACAACAAGGCTGTTAAGTGCATTTTTATGGGATATAGCAGTGAGAGCAAAGCCTACAGACTCTATGATCCCGTTACAAAGAAGGTTTTTGTCAGCAGGGATGTTGTTTTTGATTAAAAATCAGAATTATCCTTGGCTGGTTTGGACACATATCAGGCTGCCCGTGATGTTTTTGAAGGGTTGCTGCCCATTACTTTTGGTGATTCAGCTGGAGCTTCAGAAAATGAACCTAATGTTCAGCCAGCTGCTCCTATGGAAAGTGCAGAAATTCAGCCATTGGCTGATCGGAATATTCAGCATAATGCTGAAACTGAAATTCAGCAAGAGCTTGCACACAGTCAGGAAGCTAGACAGTTACCTACATGGTATTTGCAAACTATGCAAGATAGTCCTTTGGATGCACCCATGGCTGGTCGTACTAGAAGGCAAACTCGTTTGCATGATTCAACACATACCATGGAGTTTGTTATGGCAGCAAGTACTTTTGATAATGAAGAGCTTGAATGTTTTGAGGATGCACAACACAGTGTGCATTGGATGGCAGCAATGCAAGCTGAATTAGATTCTATCACTAAGAATCAAACTTGGGATTTGGTGTCTTTGCCATTTGGGAAGAAAGCCATTGGAACGAAATGGGTCTACAAACTTGAAAGGAAAGCAGATGGATCCATTGATAAATACAAGGCACGGCTTGTAGCTAAAGGCTATGCACAGAAAAAGGGCATTGACTATGAGGAGACATTTGCTCCTACTTCCCGTATGACGACCATCAGGTCTATGATTGCTTTGGCTGCACATTATGGTTGGATAGTGCATCAGCTGGATATCAAGACTGCATTTTTACATGGGGAACTTCAAGAGGAAGTTTATGTACAGCAACCCATTGGTTTTGCAGTTGAAGGCTCAGAACATTTCGTATGCAAGCTCAAAAAGGCACTATATGGTTTGAAACAAGCTCCTAGAGCTTGGTATGCAAAAATAGAGGCTTTCTTGCTTGGTCAGGGGTTTCTAAACAGCTCATCTGAGTCTACCCTTTACGTATGTAAAGAAGGGGGATCTATGCTGATTATATGTCTTTATGTTGATGACCTTTTGCTCACTGGAACACATGCTGATCAGATTTCAGCATTCAAACAAAATTTGCAGCAAACTTTTGACATGTCTAACTTGGGAGTTTTGCATTACTACTTGGGCATCCAGTTCATACATGATGCTTGAGGTATTGGGCTATCACAGTCAAGGTATATTGGGCAGCTTCTTGATAAGTTTGGCTTACAGGATTGCAAGCCAGTTTGTACCCCCATGGAACCTGGACTGAAACTGTCATTACATGATGACAGTGATTTGTTTAATATACATACATATGCTCCTGCAGTTGGATGTCTTATCTACCTATGCAACACTAGGCCGGACATACAGTTTGCAGTTTCAGCTTTGAGCAGGTATATGCATCAGCCACGTATGTCACATTGGCAAGCTGTCAAGCGTGTTTTTTGTTACTTGCAGGGTACTCGATCTCTTGGGTTGCTTTATGCCAAGGGGAGACCACTGCAGTTACATGCTTACAGTGATTCTGATTGGGCTGGTGATTATGATACACGTCACTCCACTAGTGGAAATTGTTTCTTTCTTGGCTCTTCTTGCATTTCTTGGCTTAGCAAGAAACAATCCACTGTTGCCACATCGTCGTGTGAAGCTGAATACAAGGCAGCTTTCACTACCACAGTTGAATGCGTATGGCTTAGACGCTTGCTAGCTGATCTGGATGTATCTGTTACGGAGCCTACTCCTTTGTTCACTGACAGTCAGAGTGCCATTGCAGTGGCACGGAACCCAGTGTTTCCTGCCCGCACGAAACACATTGAGATCCATTATCACTTTGTCAGAGAGAGGCTACATGTAGGTGATATCAACCTTGTATATTGTCCTACCACCAGTAATGTGGCAGACATCTTCACCAAAGCTCTTCCTCGTGACAAATTTGAAGCATTTCGCGATGCTTTAAATTTGATATCCTTTGGTGGCGGATGATCCTTGTACTCTTGATCACTCTTCACTCCAGGGGGGTTTGTTGGGTATTTGACTCATGCCTCACTTACGCCTACGCTCATATGGGAGTGTTGGTGATCAGTAGGACACTGGGGCACTTTTTACTCTCGGTAGGAGAGGTTTTTTCCCCCAGACTTATAGTCTTATTTTCGTATGTGCTTATGTGCTTATGTTACACACTTATGGGCACTTACTGTGTGTCGGGTGTGAACACCCCCTACAACCCTAAGGTTTAAGGGTTGTACTTTGTACTTTCATGTTACACTCTTTCAGTCTATTCTCTTGGGTGTCGTGCTTCACTCTGTCTCTCTCACTCTCACACTATCTACTGCACTCTCAACTGCACCTTAATCCTCCCACCTCACAACTATTGTTTGATGACCCGTGTTATGCAGGATCGAGAGCCCACCTCCGTGAAGGAGGCTTTACAGTCCGCACCATGGAAGAAAGCTATGGAAGCCGAGTTGGAGGCTATTGAGAGGAATGGCACTTGGTCACTCGTGCCTCGCCCTCCGAATAAGAAGGTGATTGGCGTCAAATGGGTCTTCAAGACCAAGTACCTTAGCGATGGTTCTTTGAACAAGCACAAGGCTCGCCTTGTTGCTAAAGGTTTTGCACAGCGCCCAGGGATTGATTGTCATGATACTTTTGCCCCCACTGCTCGTATGGCGACTATTCGAGCTGTTCTTGCCTTGGCTGGCCATAGGAGATGGCCTGTCTATCAGTTGGATGTGAAGTCGACCTTCCTCAATGGTGATTTGAAGGAGGAGATCTATGTAGAGCAGCCTCCTAGCTTTGGATCTTCAGATAGGAAAGTCTACAGGTTGAAGAAGGCCTTGTATGGCCTCAAGCAGGCTCCGCGTGCATGGAACGAGAAGATTGATTCATTCCTTCAGTCACAGTTGGGATATCCGCGTTCCAAGGCCAATCCGCAGCTTTATGTATACACTTCCGAGGCTGGTTGTGTGCTTTTTGTGTTGTATGTTGATGATTTGATTGTCACAGGTGATCATGCACAGAAGGTCAAAGAGACGAAGGCAGCTTTACATCGGACGTTCGAGATGACGAATTTGGGTCTACTCCATTTCTTCTTGGGCCATGAGATTTATCAGTCTCAGAGGGGGATCTTCATCTCTCAGCAGAGATATGTACAGGAGCTCTTGGTTTCCTTTGCGATGGAGGATTGTCGGACCATTTCTACTCCTATGGATCCGAACTGGAAGGCCACTTCCCATTCAGCTTCTCCCATGGCGGATGCTTCTCGCTATCGTCAGTTGATTGGATCATTGATTTGGCTCCTCAACACTCGTGTTGATCTTTGTTTTGCTGTTGGGCTTTTGGCGGGGTTTATGAGTGAACCTCAGACGGTGCATTGGCAGGCTGCCCAGAGGATACTTCGATATTTGAGGGGGACATCTGATTTAGGGATATAGCCGAGTTTTCAGCAGTCTGCCCACACACTTCTGTACGCAGGTTCCAGGCTGGAGATACGTGCAGATTCCATCTCTGTTCGCAGATTTCAGACAGGAGATCGTGCAGACTGCAGCGGACTTCGAGGTGAACAGCAGGTTGCATCGTCGAGGTGGAGACACGCAGTCCAGCGCACTGCGCCCATGTACATATCTGCATATCTTTGTATACAGCACACTTTATACAGCAGATCTTCATCTTCCACTGTCTCTTTGTCTCTCTTCTCTTTGCGTTCTCTCTCTCTCAGTCCTACGCTTCCGCATCGCTGCACTCTGACAAAGGCATCATACCAAAATTCCACACTTGCTAACACAGGCAAGTTAAAGGGTCCTTAAGCTCCTCAACTTGGACTGAAAACAGCTCATTAGAAAGCCCATCTAAGCCAAGGCTTTTCCTTCAAGGCAAATGGGACAGCACATCTTCCACTTTATCCTCTAAAATATCACCCTCCATCAAATCAACCCATTCTAGCTTAACCTGGTTACTAACCAAATCGCAAATGTATTGGCGAGCAGAGTGAACAGCATCAGAAAGAATCTCTTGTGGGCCCAACAATGATTAATAAAAATCAACACACGTCTGAATGATAGAAGCATGATCAGTCACCATAACACCTTGCTCATCCATCAAACACAATATATTTTCCCAAGCGTATTTCTAGGGTAAATGACCAAAGAATTGATGAGATTGACAGTTATGATCATGTAAAGCTTCCCTTCTAGCCAGCAATTTGTCTTTAGCATATTCCTCTTCTTGAAGAGATTGAACTCTACATTTCAACCATTCCATGCATGTGGGCAAGTCATCAGTGGTATCCCCTGACTGACACAAAGACAACGAGGCCAACAAAGATTGTGCATGGTGCAATTCAGCTCGTAAAGAGGAAGCATGCCAAATACCATACTGTCGGGATAATGCTCATGCGTTATCCCTAAAAACAGCCCATGCTTCCATCCCTCCTAATAGGACCCTAGAGCTAAAAGAAGCAATCAGTTGTTGAATACACTCCAAAAACTGATTTTGCAGTGGAAAAGATTGGTTGAAACGAAGAGGCAAACAGGCAAGGAGAGCCTTAAATGCATGAACACGTCTGTGGGTCAATTCCAAGACCAAAGGATAGTGGTCTGACAAGACATGCTATCGCTCCACCCACATATTGATGACTGCAGAAAGAAAATAATCGCTCTGACAAATATAAATCCTATCCAGTTTGGCCCAGGTGTTTGGATGCTGAAGAGAACGATAAGTATATCGAGACTGTGAAGGATGCATCTAGGACCACATGTCCCGTTTCAAAGACACAGCTACTAGAGCATCCCGATTCCCAAGCCAATCGCTCAAGACCATCCATGACCGAGTGCGGTGAGGTCGTCCGATCCACAAATACACATGCATTAAAATCACCCATAACAAAGCCTTGACGAGCCATGGCAAGGCAATGCAAGTCATCCCAAAGCTCACGACATTCCTAAGCAGTAGAAGGAGCATACACACCCACTAGCCACAAAACCTCTCCCTCAAATAGGATTTCCAAAATCAAAAATCTGCCGCGAGGGTCTTGAGAAACCAAAGATGGTTGCAGGAAGGATCTTACAAAAAACATACCTCTATATTTATGTGGAGCGCGACCAGTAAAAAAGACTATATAATCCTTATATACATAAGATCCTGCCCAAGCATGTTGTTTATGCTCCACAGTACAAAAAACATCCCAATTTCGAGCTAACACAACTTTCCACAACCAATACTACTTATTGCCCAAAGAAATACCTTTAACATTCCATAAAGCAATTATCATGATAAATCACAGAAAAGAAAACAACTAAACCACCACTTTCCCTTTCCCTTTAACATCAATAGCTTGAGCTGCTTGAAATCTCTCCATCTCACTTCGGATCACATCTACAAGATCTGCCCTCTAAAAACTAGCAATCGAAGCACAAGAAGAAAACTGTTGTTGCTGAGAACAGAAAACATCACGAGGAGGCACAAGCCTCCCACACGCGTCAAAGCGCAAAGCAGGATCAAAAGCCCTTTTATCATCTGCATCAACTGCAAGAACACGTGAAGATTGAGGTTTCATTTAAAAAAACCCTTACCTCTACGTTGAAAATTTTGAGTGATATGGTGCAAAGGTGGATGGGCCAGAGTCGAACGAGAATCCTGTCTAGCATTACATCTAATCACAATGACCCAAGAACCATCCTGTGGAGGCGAATTCTAACCAATCGAGAGCGATGCACGCTCAATACCAACTTGGGATACATCCTTCTTTCCATCATCATGTCCATGCTGGACAAGCAGCACAGGATCAGCTTTTGGCTCTTGAACCATCTATTGGGGATAATGCTCTTGCATATCCATGTCCGAATCCATAGAACATTGCAATACCTCAAGGTTTCTATCACATTCTAAAATGAAATGGCCCAATTGGCCACATCTAAAATAGTGTCCAACAAATGTGTCCATTTCAGCTCATAAACCAATGTTTGCAACCCTCGAACCTCAAAACAAATTTTGATCGGGCAAGGTTTCCCTATATCCCAAAGCATACAGGCCCTGTTCCTTTTGCGGGATGCCAACCAAGGCTCCACCAACACCTCACCAAGGGTTCTCAAAACCAAAGGAAGAAGTCACCAAAGTTGTGCAGGAAAATCAACCACCTCCGCCCAAATTGGACATGCCTGCCTAAGTACCTCCTGAAACTCAGCCATAGGCCTCCATGGGACCATATGTTCTAGCTCACCATCCATGAATAAAGAAATACATTGCATAATGTGAGCACGCACTTCCGGGGAACAAAAAGGGACCTCAAAAAACCTCCTCGGTCCATCATAAATCTCTTCAACAAGAGGGGTCTGCACTTGCCCTAAAGCATCATCTTGACACACCTCAACACTGAAAAGAATGGACTGCAGCCAACCAATCACGAATCCTAGTGATCAAAGGAGTCCTTCCTATAAAGTAAAAGATGGTTGCCCTCTCATGGAAAGCAGCAATCTGCTCTAAGACCAAGTTAGTTCCCATGACAACAACCACATGATTCCCTTCCAGAAAAGAGCTTGATCTTCCCTCAACTTCAAGATCAGCAAATTGCAGATTTTTCACAGAAAAAAAAGTGAGGAATGCCATATGGAAACTGAAAAATGGGAAAGCCCAAGTTAACTTGGCACCAACGCTGGCTCACATCTTTAACAAGGCAGTCTGTGTGGGATTTCCAACTAGTTGGTTAGACCATACTATTGTGCCGCTCTTTAAGAGTGGAGACCCTACACTACTTAGTAACTATCAAACTATTATGATTGGACACATGTTGGCCAAAATATATGGCTCTATTGTGGAACAAGCATTGAGTGAATGGGCCAAGATGCATGGCCTGAGATCAACAGCCCGCCACATTGGCTTCAAGAGGGGATATACCACTCTAGACCATATCTTTACATTAAGGACAATCATCAAAGAAGGCAAGGCATTCAAGAAAAAGTTCTACTATTGTTTTGTGGACTTTCGCAAGGCCTTTGACATAGTGCCATGTGCTAGACTCATGAGAAGAATGCAAGGTATTGATGTGCCCGTAGAGATATAGTGGAGTATCTATGCCTTGTATGAGACAATGACACGAAGAGTACAAACACCTGAGGGCATCACAAATACAGTCAATAGCACCATTGGGGTGAAACAAGGCTGCCCACTTTCACTAACACTATTTGGGTTGTACATAGATGAAATTTCAAAATATATGGACAGAATTGGTGGGGTCGGAGCCAACCTAGCTAGAGTGTTGATACCATTACTACTTTATGTGGACAATATTGTACTTATATCTAACTCACCTGAGGGACTAAATAGACACTTGGACACATTATCAACTTTGTGTGGAGATAGAAACCTTAAGGTGAACCTTGGGAAAACTAAAGTTATAGTATTTAACACTTCAGCTGCTTGGATGACAAGAGCTGAGCATCAGTTTACTTTCCATGGAGAGTCAGTGGAGATGGTCAGGCAGTATGTTTATTTGGGGATCACATTGAAGGTACCACAGTTCTCTTGGACAGAGGCATCAGAGGCTTGTTCAACAAAAGCATATACAGCCTTTGGTGCATTGGCGAGGCAATGTGCTCACATACAATTTCATGAACCACGCACCAAACTATGGCTTTTTGACACCTTGGTTACACCCACACTCCTATATGGGGCAGTTATTTGGGGTCTGAGTCTCTTCCACATGGGAAGACAACCTTCGGGAGACTAGGATGGACCAAAGAAGGAATAATATGGCAGGTGGGAGTATATGGAAAGACCACTCGTCATGATGATCTCATGTATGATACAAGCGAAGAGCTCGACCCCATGTGAGATTATCAACGCTGATTTGGGAGCATCACCCATGGTGATTGAGGACTTGATCCAAGCAATGACTTTCATACATAGACTATGGGAGCCCCCCCAGCATAGATACCCATGGCTAGCCTTGCTCTCTTCTAGACAGCTAACAACAAATGGTGACAGATATTATTGGTAAGCTCAATTGTGTACATGGATGAGTTTACATGGGCTGCAGATTGACAAACTACTCCCCTTTGACTATAGCCTAGATTGCCCTACACTTGACCTAAGCTGATCAAAGCTGAACCATGTGATCAGAGCAAACATACTAAGGTTAGATACAAAGGAGACTTGGATCCAACCCCCTTCCTCCCATGGCATGAGGATAGCACACTAGCAGACCCACTTCCTTTAGGTATCTAAGGATGGTTTCATCACCCAACCCAATTGTTGAGCTAAAATATGCATTACTTGCTGATTAGCCTCTTAAACAGCCCCAAAACACACTAAAAATGCTCTGTTAGAGTAAAACCCTAAAAAGGGGGAGCGGTTCGAGAGAGTTCAGTGGAAACCCTAAAATGGGTAGCGGTTCGAGAAAGTTTAGTGTTTTGGGGCGCCCTTCCACATCTATAAATAGACAGGCTGCCCCCATTCAGCCATCATCCTTGTTTGCAAGTTACACCAGCCCACACACCCTCTGCTGCTGTTGGCGCCCAGTTTCCAGCCTGCAGCCCGCCTCCATCTGCTGTCCAGCCATCATCGACTGCAGCCACATCATCTTCAGCCCGTCCATTGCTGTAGGCGACAGCTCTCAGCTGCTGGCCCACTGCTCCAAACTGTCCCAGACTGCTGTTCAGCCTGCTGTCATCATCTCTAGGGTCAGCCAGCCTACGTTTTCAGCATTGCAGGCCCTGACACTCTTGACATTGTTTCAGCCTGTTGTTTACAGCAGACTGTGCACAGTTTCCAGCCCCCGATCGGTGGTACACTGCTGCGTTTACCAATTTCTAGCCTCCAGACTGCTGCGTTTTGGTAAATAGCCTGCTGCCATTCACTATTCAGCATTCCTACACTCCGACTGGTGGTCACAGACTTGGGATCCATCTTTGGTGGACGTCACACTCCGACATTGCTCTGCCCTTGAGCACACTCTATACTCTTACATTCATTTACAGCATTTATTCACTTCAGAGTTGTGTTCTCTCTCTCCCTTCTTCTGTTTGTGTTTAAGTTTTTGTGTTTGAGTTTTGAGTTTTGCGTTTAGGGTTTAAGTTTTGAGTTTTGCGTTTAGGGTTTGAGTTTTGCCCACTGTGTCTGTGTCTGCGTCTTTGTGTTTCTGTCATGGTCGTACACTCTGTGTGTCCTCAGTGAAAACCCTAGCAATCTTCTTAACATGGTATCAGAGCCGGTGCTCTTGTAAAGAGTATCCTGCGGATATTGTTGAGAGCTAGTCTTTGTACGAGGCACACAATACGACTCGTAACCGAATCACAATGTCCCAGACACCTTCTCCAATTCCTATGATGTCTTATCACGCTTCTCCATTATTGGAGGCCCTAAGACGGCATTATGGACTCGGTGAGGAGAACGACACTCCACCTTCACTAGATTTCACTAACATGATAGAGGAGAACTTTGAGGAGTACTATCGCAACAAGTACGGTGATGTTTATACCCCTCCTACCAGTTTTACTACCACATCCGATCATGGAGGACATACGGCGTTCGGAACATCTCTCCGATCATGGAGGACATACGGCGTTCGGAACATCTGGCGATCCATCTTCATCATCTCAGCCAGGTCCAATGTCAGGTTTGTACAATTCTTTTGTGTTGCATGAATCAAAACCCTCGCCCGTTTCTTCTTTTGAGGTACAGGATCCGGATGGCTTTGCGTATGTGAACTTCAATAGAGGGGGCTCACGAAGCAAACGGAATTCAGGTACATCTACAGCTTCTGTTTCATTTGAGCATATCACACACACTTCTCACTTCCCTCCCATCCCACCCTCTTCTATATCACACCTTGATCATCTCTCATCATCTTTCCAAAATCTTGGATTACACTCCACATCTGCTTCACACCCCCTAGGATCTTCCATCTCCGCTGCTAGCACCTTTTCCTTCTCCACCCCATTCTCTACTTCTTTACACCATGGTACTTCGTTAGGGGGAATGCCACCCTTTAACATAGTGGCTCTCACCTTTCAGCAAATGAGTACACCCATAACTCCTGGGTCGATTGTAAGGGGCATCCCCCTCACTATCCCCAGCTTCACATCTCCCATGACCACTCATACACAAGGGTTTCCATCCTCTGCTTATGGTGCGTCTTCACACTCTCCTTGGGTTACACCTACGCAAGGATTCCCATCTTCTGCTCCCAGTGTTCCCATCCCACCTCCTTGGGTTCCTCATGAGGCTACCATGCCCATGCCTAGTCAGCCCATGCCTACCTATGGATCCACCTTGCACACTACACGCATGCCTGGTGGGCACTCTGGGGCCCATTCCCAAGTGTACTCCACTCCCCCATCCTACCTCCACTACACTTTTTCACACTATCCATCTCCGAGCACTACCACTCCTGTTGCAACGGCCAAGAATGCCTTCACGGATAAGACACGTTTTAACGGGTCAAATTTCACTACTTGGTCAAATTTCATGCAACAAGTGCTTGAGTCTCAGGGTCTTTGGGACCTCATCATTGGTCTAGAGCCTATGCCGGACCCTCGACTAGCTCACCCTGACTACATCCGTCAATGGAGAGTCTGTAATGCTACAGCCAATGTTGAGCTGATGCAGGGATTGCTTCCTGGGTTTCACTCTCAGTTGCAGCACTTCCCGCTCGCGTCAGAGTGTTGGAGCCACCTTCTCGACCGCTATGCGGCTCGTGATCGTACTCGGCGCATCAATCTCAACTTTGAGCTTCAAGAGTTCTTTCTTGAGGAAGGGGATGATCTGGAAGTCAAGCTGGCTAACTATAGGCGGTTATTTGCCAAGTTCGCCACTACTGGCTCTCCAAAGTCAAATGATGATCAAGTTACATTCTTCTTGAATAAGTTGCCTGTAAAATACTTCGATTTTATTCAACACATCATCTCCCAACCTCGATTGCCAACCTTCTATGAGTTTGAGTGCCAGTTCTTGCGTTACGCAAGGCTGCATGATCAAGTCCACAAGAAGTCCTCATCACAACCTTATTCAGAGCAGAGGGGGTTGGTTGCCTCTTCTTCGGGAGGGAAAACCACCAGTGGCAAGAACTCGCTAGATGCGAAGGCAAGCCAATCAAAGAGTGACTCTTCTTCCTCAGATGGAACCCAAGAATCAAGACCTCTTTGGCAACAACTCCCTAAGAAAAACCGGTTTTACACACACTACCAGAGAGCAGGCCATGTGGACGAGGAGTGTCGCTCCAAGGCCCAAGATCTTCCATCTAAAAAGCCTCAGCAGACTGCTGCGACTCCACAGTCCAATGGAGCTACGCCTTCCGCTCCTGCTTCATCTGCTCCTTCAGTACCCGTTGTTGCTGCTGGACATGTGGCTCGAGTACAGCCTCAGCAGCCCATCTCTTTCACTACCCCTGAGGGACCGGTTGATTGGTCTGCAGGTTCCGATCCCGTTGCACTTCATGCATCTATCTCACCTTCCTCCCCACCTCGTCAGGCGTTCCCTTGGCAGAGCCCTGCTACTGGACGTACGCGATGGTGGCCACCTTCTTAGACTAGTATGTCTCTAGGTCCTTTCGGATACCCTAGGTCACTCTAGCATTCACTTTTCGCACTCTTAGAGTCGGGCCCATAGGTTTTTTGTCTCTACATTTTAAGTCTTCCGCTACATTTACTCACACACACATACACATTTGCATCTTTACACTTGTTCCTTTAGTTAGCTTTTCATTTTTGTTTTGTTTTGTTTTTGGAGCATCTCACTACTGACCTCTGTGATTGCAGACTTCGATCTCCTTTGCAGGCTTTGTTTTCAGTGTAGGGCTATGATTGCAGACTTTGATCTCCTTTATAAGTTTTGTTTTCAGTGTAGGGCTAACATGCAGGTCCAGTCCTACCTGGGCTGGAGATTTGGGATGTGCGCCGTTCCTTCATGGTTTCATCATCCTTGGAGTTTTGCTCTTCTACCAGCATGGAGGCTTCTCTTTCCGAGGCGGATCGTGCAGCATCTCTCTTGATGCTATCATGGTGGGTGACTTCTACCTAGCTCTTCCAGCTGGGATGCTTCCTCCTCCTCTTCATTCCTTATGGTTCTCGACACCACACGAAGACCGACATCAAGCTCCTCTTCCTTCTTCAACATCTACATCCAGGTTGAGAGGGGGTTCCTACCCTTCTTGGTATTCTACAAGCTTCAACACTTTGTCTTCGACATCGGCTTCTCCCCCCTATTGTACCTTACCCTTTTCATTGCATGATTTCATCATCTTTGTACTAGGGCGCTTGGGCAAGTGAACAATTTTTCCATGAGGGACACTGTCCAAGTGGCACCTGCTGCATGAGCATTCTTTAGCATGTAGCATACTTTGCATCTCATTATGCAGAGCACCACTTGCGCGGATCCTAAGTTGTTTCCACTAGCGGCTGTTGTTACCACACCACCATCCTTCTTCATCACATGGATACCTCATCATCTATTTTTCCTCATCCTTGACACCCTGAGTGGATGGGTTAGCTTGTACTGTTTTGTGATGTGTTGGGTGTACCCTCCCTACTCCCGTCTTCTGGGTCACTATTACTCTATCGGCCACATCCCATAAAATTTACCACACTTATTCCAAAAAAAAAAAAACACACACACAAAGTTCAATGTGGTTCCATCCGCCTTTGTAGGACTTGGTAGGCCACAAGGCAGCCAACGTGCACCCTTTGTCCGATGCCCTGTCCTCTCTGGGGTGACTACTTGGATTCCCTTGGTAAGATAACCATCACCTCCGTAGTCTTAGTAGGCCACTGGGCAGCCGACGTGCACCCTTTGTACGATGCCTTGGCTGCTTTGGGGTGGGACGCCTTGGGGTACATAAACATCACCATGGCTAGCCTAACCTTTTGGCTTAGCTTTGGGCCTGAGAGGGGGTATTGAGCTAAAATATGCATTACTTGCTGATTAGCCTCTTAAACAGCCCCAAAACACACTAAAAATGCTCTTTTAGAGTAAAACCCTAAAAAGGGGGAGCGGTTCGAGAGAGTTCAATGGAAACCCTAAAACGGGGAGCGGTTCGAGAAAGTTTAGTGGAAACCCTAATTTTTGGGGCGCCCTTCCACATCTATAAATAGACAGGCTGCCCCCATTCAGCCATCATCCTTGTTTGCAAGTTACACCAGCCCCCACACCCTCTGCTGCTGTTGGCGCCCAGTTTCCAGCCTGCAGCCCGCCTCCATCTGCTGTCCAGCCATCATCGACTGCAGCCACATCATCTTCAGCCTATCCATTGCTTTAGGAGACACCTCTCAGCTGCTGGCGACTGCTCCAAACTGTCCCAGACTGCTGTACAGCCTGCTATCCATCATCTCCAGGGTCAGCCAACCTGCGTTTTCAGAATTGCAGGCCCTACACTCTCAGACACTGTTTCAGCTTGCTGTTTACAGCAGACTGTGCACAGTTTCCTGCCCCCGATTGGTGGTACACTGCTGCGTTTACCAGTTTCCAGCCTCCAGACTGCTGCATTTTGGTGACCAGCCTGCTGTCATTCACTATTCCGCACTCCTACACTCCGACTGGTGGTCACAGACTTGGGATCTGTCTTTGGTAGACATCACACTCCGACATTGCTCTACCCTTGAGCACACTGTACACTCTTACATTCATTTACAGCATTCATTCACTTCAGAGTTGTGTTCTCTTTTTTTTTTCGTAAATAGAGTTTTGTTCTCTCTCTCTCTCTCCCTTCTTCTGTTTGTGTTTGAGTTTTTGTGTTTGAGTTTAGGGTTTTAGTTTTGAGTTTTGCGTTTAGGGTTTGAGTTTTGCCCTCTGTGTCTGTGTCTGTGTCTTTGTGTTTTTGTTGTGGTCATACACTCCGTGTGTCCTCGGAGCAAACCCTAGCAATCTTCTTAACACCAATTACATAGATAGACAGCGGCCTCATGGATTGCGCATAGATATTGGTCAAATCCGCCTCATCCCACCATCTTAGCATTGAGACAGGCAAATGGAAAGCCATACAGACAGAGGAATGCATATGCCCACTATGTGACAAAGAGCCAAAGACAAAGGAACATTACATCTATCGATGCATAGTATGTTATGATATAAGAGGCAAATACCACTGTTTGTTTTGAGAGAGTTTTAGACCCTTCAGGCAAATCATGTAGTTTCACGATCAGAGATGCTTAGGTTTCTTCCTCTTGGAGCTCCAAAGGCGCAAAACAGCTATTCTACGAAGGAGGAGGTCCCCCACAACTCAACTCACATAGACAAAGAGTGATCACTGACTTTTTCACTACTACACGGCTGAGTATGGCACATACCACTACTACAGCCACATAGCCTACAGGAGTACATCATCATTGGACCTTATCTTCTATAGATGTCCCTTTGGATAGAGCAATGGCACTCAACTCGTCTAGGCAACCACGTCCACCCAAACAAAGACCTAGACATCCACACTGTCATGAGGATATGTACTTTTGAAACCTCACTTAACATGTGGATTAATTTCTAATCACATGATTAAGTAAATGTTGCACATGTGAGGTGCAACTGGGGTTAAAGTAAATTTACGAGCCCGAGACCCGAAGAAATCACGGGATATCAAAGGCAAAAGTTGCTATAAGTTATGCCGCACAAGTACTTGGTGGTATCTGGTGCCAGTTGTTGGCCTAGGTCATCCATTTGGCCATAAGTGTCAGTTGGTGACACTAGAGAAGTGGCATTTAATGGTACCTAACGCCAATCTTATGGTCAAAGATGGCGCAGAGACACTCGAGAATGGAAGTTGCCTGGCCAATTTAATTATTGGCTAGTCAAATTATTTTTCATGGCATTGAAATGATTATAAGATTGATTTTCAGTATTTTAAGGCTGAAATTTAATATTTAATTATAAAAAATGCTGGAAAAACCATTTGGGAAGATTGCCACTTGTGAAAAATGCCCATGCAAGACTGAAAAACGTCTTTAGAGACTGGAGAGAGGCATTTTTATAAATTGAGCCTCCAAGAGATAGGGAGGGGAGGCTGTTGGTCTAATCTGCAGCCATTGGAGGACCTTCTGAGGTAGCCAGGGGCAAAAGAAGACCAATCAATAGCAAGAAACAGTATCTACAGGCTGTTGAGGCAGGGCAGCAGCAATAAATGACTGATTTTCTTTAGTTCTTTGCATCTACATGATTTTTTGGCAGGGCAGCAGCTGCACTTGACCAATTTTCAATCATTCTTCGCGACAAAACTCTGAATTTTCTCTCTCTACAGCTTTACCTCTCATCTCCCAGCCATTTCACAACCTTGCTCCGAATATCTCAGCATTTGGACCTTGGAGGCTGACAAATTGCAAATTTCTCTACTGTAAACCCTAATTTACAGCAAAAAAGCAACCTTGGGAAGCATGCCAGAAATTGAAAGCTCCAAGACTTGGATTCAACAAGAATGAAGGTGAATTTCAATTGAAAATTCAGGTGGAGGACTAGTCAACCATTGAATTTGGGACATTTCCATCGTCTATGAAGTGGGCGAAGGCCAATTGAGTACCCGAATCAAGGGGCAAAATAGATTGAAGACTTATGGGTCAATTTGGACAGCAAGGGGAGTTGAAATATCGAAAGGGATTGGGAGAATCCCATTGTAAATCAACTTTTTCTTCAATAAAGCTAAAGAAATACCGGAAGGGGCACCAATTTTGGGGCCAATCGGGTGTGCATTGTCCAAAATTAGTAGGTAAATTTGTATTTTCAAATTTCCATTTATTGTTTGCTGCTGTAATTAAGTTGTAATCAAGGACTTACCACCCATCTATGGAAGGAAGGCTAATTTGACACACCACAGAAAAATTAAGGCCATCATTGAGCACTGGAAGAACTAAAAAAGGAGATGCAACAAACATTGGATGCATGAATGGCAGAGAAAGACTCATTGATCTCTAATCTACAAGAAGAACTAGAGGAATGCAAAAAAAAATTGGACGCACAAAAGGAACCACAAACCACACTGGAACTACAAAAAGAAATGGATGTTTTAAAAAAGGATATGCACACCTATGCAAGTGTGGTGGAAGGCACCCAAAAGAAAATGGAGAATGTTAAGAATACCGTCAAAGAAAATGCAGAATGGATAGATGTGGCAAAAAAGAACAAAGGAATGCATGGCAACAAAGTGGAAGTTATGAATGCCACCTTGGAAGAAGAAGCAAAAAGGCGGGCACGCACACTCCACGTAAGAATGGTTGGACTAGATGAGAAAAGCTCCCCAATTGAAGATGCTACAGCTCTTGCCACCAAAATTGGGGCTATAGATGTACCCATCATTGGGGCTTGGCGAGTCGGGAAAGCTGACACAAAAACAAAAGTCCTCATCTTGAAGTTTGGAGACTTGGAAAAGAAGAGAGCCTTCCTCTCCAAGAGGATCGCTCTCAAAGGAGAAAAGATCTACCTAGATGAAGACCTCACCCCAGCCCAGTTAGCCCACAAGAGGGAAAATATGCCACGTGTTCTAGAGGCACGGAAAGCAGGTAAATGGGCTGTATACAGAGATGGAAGAGTCATCATCACAGAGAAAAGGACGGCATGACAGTGCACGGCCTATGAGACCCTAAAGTTCACACTGTGGAATTGCAATGGCTCTCTCAAGACAGATGCAGGTTATTTTGAGGATACTTTCAAAGGGATAGACATTGCTATGTATACTGAGACACATCAATGTAAAGACAGCCGTCTACCTGATGTATATGGCTATAGATGGGGAAGTGTATATCGCCCTCAGCCTAGGCGGCCTGGAGGGACGAGGGGATCAGGAGGTGTGGCAATTCTATTTAGAGAAGAGCTCCGAGATACAGTCCAAGTGGTACATAGAGATGTAGAGGCAAGATACATGTGGATCAGGTTACGTACAAGCAGAACTCGAGACATGTATATTGCCATATGCTATTTTCCCCCTGCATACTCTAAGTTTGCCCCTAAAGAGGCATCCCCATATACACCACTATATGAGGACATAATGGGATACATGAGAATTGGGGATGTTCTACTAGCAGGAGACTTTAATGCACGCACAGGAAACAACCAATCTGCTTTCTTTGACACTAGTGATGAGATGTTCAAAGATATTGCATTAGATGAAGTGGGATTAGTTAGATCAGCCCAAGATAGAGAGAGAACAGAATATGGAACACACCTACTGGCATTGGGAAGTGCACATGGTTTGGCCATCCTTAACGGGCTACCACAGTGGCCAAGATCTAATGGCTTCACATGTTGGAATAACAAGAAAGGGTCAAGCACAATGGACTATTTGATTGGATCACCCAACTTGCTACCTGACATAAAAAGCTTTGAAATCTCAAACAGACCAATTGGATTAGTAGCAAACCATGCTATTCTAGCTTTCACAATGCAATATGGGCATATACACGAAGCATAGTCACACATACCAAAATTACCACGCTATGATTTTGTGAAAGCGACCTCACACATATACAGCACTACTGTGCGAGATGCATTGAGGGAGCTAGACACACAGGCCTCTCTGGATGAGTTTACAGGACAGTTGGCCGAGATAATACACACTTCAGCAGCATACGCTTTCCCACACACTACACCGTCAGATAAACCTCCACGAGGTAATGCCCCACAGAATGGCTGGTATGATGATGAGTGCAGAGAGACACGAGCACGTTTTCAGCGAGAGATGGCACTTGGCATATGTACACATAAGCATGCTCGAACACTCTTCAGACGGTTGGTACGCAAAAAGAAGCGGGAATACCTGAGCAGACTAGAAACAGAAATGTATTCCATGTTCTTGGGGCAGGACAGCAAGAGAGCATGGAAAAAGATGCACGAGAACCAGTCACCCCTACAAATTACTAGACCGGATGATTGGCATGGATATGCTTGCACACTCTATGATATTCCTGGCCAAGAGCCTATGCCACTCCCCTCAACCTCAAGACCAGCAAATTGCAGATTTTTCACAGAAAAAAAAGTGAGGAATGCCATATGGAAACTGAAAAATGGAAGAGCCCAAGATCATGATGGTTTAGTGGCTGAACACTTCACGCATGCCTGTGATATTCTGGCACCAACACTAGCTCACATCTTTAATAGGGCAGTTTGTGAGGGATTTCCAACCTGTTGGTCAGACCATATTATTGTGCCACTCTTTAAGAGTGGAGACCCCACGCTACCTAGTAACTACCGAACTATCATGATTGGACACATGCTGGCCAAGATATATGGCTCTATCGTGGAACAAGCATTGAGTGAATGGGCCGAGATGCGTGGCCTAAGATCAAAAGGCCACGCTGGCTTCAGGAGGGGATATACAACTCTAGACCATATCTTTACATTGAGGGCAATCATCGAAGAAGGCAGGCATTCAAGAAAAAGATCTATTGCTGTTTTGTGGACTTTCGCAAGGCCTTTGACACAGTGCCACGTGCTAGACTCATGAGAAGAATGCAAAAAATTGATGTGCCCGTAGAGATACAGTGGAGTATCTATGCCTTGTATGAGACAGTGACAGGCAGAGTATGAACACCTGAGGGCATCTCAGATACAGTCAATAGCACCATTGGGGTGAAACAAGGCTGTCCACTTTCACCGACACTATTTGGGCTGTATATAGATGAAATTTCAGAATAGGTGGATAGGACTGGTGGGGCCGGAGCCAGCCTAGCTGGAGTGCTGATACCATTACTGCTTTATGCCGATGATATTGTACTTATATCTGACTCACCTAAGGGACTAAACAGACACTTGGATGCATTATCAGCTTTTTGCAGAGATAGAGATCTTAAGGTGAACCTTGGGAAAACTAAAGTTATGGTATTTAACACTTCAGCTGCTTGGGTGACAAGAGCTGAGCACCAGTTTACTTTTGATGGAGAGCCAGTGGAGATGGTTAGGCAGTATGTCTATTTGGGCGTCACATTGAAGGGACCACGGTTCTCTTGGAGAGAGACATCAGAGGCTCGTTTGGCAAAAGCATATGCAGCCTTAGGTGCATTGGAGAGGCAATGTGCTCACATACAATTTCATGAGCCGCGCACCAAACTGTGGCTTTTTGACACCCTGGTTACACCCACACTCCTATATGGGGCAGCTATTTGGGGTCCGAGTCTCTTTCACACGAGGAGACAGCCTTTGGGAGACCAGGATGGACCAGAGAAGGAATACTATGACGGATGGGAGCATATGGAAAGACCACTGGTCATGATGATCTCACGTATGATACGAGCGAAGAGCTCAACCCCACATGAGATTATCAGAGCTGAGTTGGGAGCATCACCCATGGTGGCTGAGGCCTTGGTCCAAGTAGTGACTTTCATACATAGACTATGGGAGCTCCCCCAAGATAGATACCCACGGCTAGCCCTGGCCTCTTCTAGACAACTAGCAGCAAACGGTGACAGACACTGTTGGTATGCTCAGATGAGTACATGGATTAGTCTACATGGGATGCAGATTGACAGACAACCCCCCTTTGACTATAGCCTAGATTGCCCTACACTTGACCTAAGCCGATCAGAGCTAAACCATGTGATCAGAGCAGACATACTGAAGTTAGATACGGAGAAGACCTGGATCCGACCCCCCTCCCCCCATGGCACGAGGATGGCACACTACCAGACCCACTTCCTTCAGGTATCTGAGGATGGTTTCATCACCCGACCCAATTACATGGACACACAATTGCCTCATGGACTACGCACAGTTATTGGTCAGATCCGCACCTCATCCCACCACCTGAGGATTGACACAGGCAAATGGGAGGATATACAGACAGAAGAACATATATGCCCACTATGCGACAGAGAGAGAGACAGAGGAACACTACATCTGCAAATGCACTGTATATTATGGCGTACGAGGTAGATACCACTGTCTGTTTCGAGAGGGTTTTGGACCCCTGAGACGAATCATGCAGTTTGAGGATCAGAGATGCTTGGGATTTTTCCTCTTGGAGCTCCACAGGCACAAAGCAACAATTCTACGGAGTAGGAGGCCCCCACAGCTCGGCTCACATAGACAAAGAGCAGTCACTGACTTTTTCACTAATACACGACAGAGTATGGCAGATACCACTACTACTGCCACACAGCCTATAGGAGTACATCATCATTGGACCTCATCTTCTGTAGGTGTCCCTTTGGATAGAGCAGTGGCACTTAGCCAGTCTAGGCACCCACATCCACCCGGACGAAGACCTAGACATCCACACCACAAACAAATTAAAGCCATCATTGAGCGCCACAGGAGACAGATGCCAAGACGCCTCAGCCATGCAGAGATACACCTCCCTAGAGAACAGACATATCATTGATGGAGAGTTTTCCTTTCTCTACTCTCACTTTCAGATCACTGACATGTTTCCCTTTTATAGGACACTATTTCATTCTTTTTCATCTTATAGGCATGTTTTTCATCTTTTTCTCGTTCCAGATGAGAAACACACCATCATTGTATGTACTGCTTTGCTCTCATAGGCCACATTGGCCTTTTATAGACGTTAATATTCTCTCTCTCTCTCTCTCTCTCTCTCTCTCTCTCTCTCTCTCTCTCTCTCTCTCTCTCTCTCTCTCTCTCTCTCTCACACACACACACAACCAAATAGGCTCACACATAAGCATAGGACCAAGCCACATAATGGGCCAAACTCACAAGTCGCATCACTAAGGTTGGGATCCCATATCACCAACCCACACTGTCCTAGTGTGTGGGCATGACAAGGATTGGGCCTAGAGTCCAAGTGGTGATCATATTCAATGTAGCACAAATGAACTACTATGCCCGTTTCATAAGACTCCTCAGTTGTTCTCACCTAAGGGCACATTCACACTCAATTACTCACTGACCCAAGGCTGTGACCGATGTTACACGCACCCATCCCACATATCCAAGGATACAACACTTCCACCCTTATGAAGGATTTTTGTCCTCAACAATATCCTCAAGGACAAAGTTAGGAAAAGTACTCTTCAATGAGAGTACTAACTCCCATGTCAATAAATACTACCGATAAAATGTCTGACAAGATAGCTTCATCCTATAGTCAAGAATTGATTCAACTTCGCGTGGGATGTATCAAACAATATTTTCCAATCATAGCATGGCATCCTTCTTCTGGACAATCAATTCAACCTCGCCCAAATGTTATTTCAAACAACTTACTTGGAACACAAGATGAATCTGATTATCATGAGATCTAATAGGGTATACTACTTATCCTCTTGGTAATTTGGAATGATTTGTAGCACCTTGAAGACACTTTGTAGCATTTGTGAGTGCAATCACAAGGACATGATTTATCTCCAACTCATTGGGTAGGTCCAAGAAATTCCATGAATTGGATTGGACATGGACACATCCATCAATGGTTAAGGTTTTGTGAACTAATGATAAATTAATTAATGTTTAACTTTGTGTGTACAATTAATTGATTCAACATACATGAACTTAATGTGAACTTATGTTTAATTTATTAATGTGGGTGTATGCCAAAGTTTCACACTTAAATAAAATAATGGACAAATATATATTTTATTATTAAAGCTAATTATTTAACGGAAAAGCAAAAAAATGTGAGGAAAGCAAGAAAATCAGACAAAAATGTGGATAAGACCAACTACTCTACCACACAAAGGCTTTTTCTTGGCAAATTGTGGTTGCCATCATTCATTCTAGCACCTAACAACTTCTTGTGCACGTTTTGAGACTACTTGATCCAAAGGCAAGGCAAAGTCATTTCTTGCAACACAAAGCTGTCCTAAACAAGGCAAAGTTGTTTTTTGAAGCAAGGATGTGTTTTGGTGATGGAGTAGGCTGTCCAAAGCTGGGTGGTGGCTTTCCAAAGCCGGTTGATTTGGCAATCCTAATGCCGCCCATAGATGGTTGATCCATTTTTTAGCCTAAAATTGTGCAATATAAGAGCTGGTTTGAACCTTTTTTCCAAGTTTCTATGTACTTTTAGTTGTATTTGTGGCATTTAGGAAAGATCTATCATCAAAAGTGGATGCATCAATGGAAGCATAAATAGATGCTGCAATAAACTGTTGAACACAAGGACAGAAAAGAAAAACACAAAAGAACACTACAAAGAAGTGAACTCAGAAAAATGCTCGGAAAATGGAATCCATGTACCAAACGCGAGAATAACCCAAACAACAGTGAGTCACTAGCTCGTAGGCATTGGCACTGGCTCCCTCTCTCTACAAAACTTGTAGATAATGATGTGACTAAATGAGGATGAGCCTGAATATAAAGGACAAAATTATGCCATAAATGGCAGCAAGTCGGCCAGCATTTGAGGCTTGTCGACCAGTATAAAATGCCCAAATGCACATCATAATGACCATAATAGAATACCTAAGATGCCTAGAAATGTTAGACATGAACTAGACTCACACATGAGCTAAGTAGACTACTAACACCCTCTCTTAGATCATAGGTGATCAAATAAAATACAATGATACAATGATAATGACTCATCATAGTCCATACAACAAAGAATCACCAGACTAGAACCATGGATACCCAAGTAGTGGGTGATCAAGCCATCACCAATGCCTCAAAGAGAACCTGATGTTGATATCGATCGTACCAGCTCCGGAAAAAGAGAGAGAAGCCATAACAAATCTCTGTGTTTATCAACAATGTCTCACAGTAGCATACAAGACCATCCGATCAAAAATGCCTCTGAACATACGTAACCATGGATTCCCCGACTTCAGCCAAAACTACCAAAGTGTCCCCTCATCTGAGCTCAGACTAGAAGCCAATCCCACTCTCTGTCAAGTAACATCCCATCGTAAACTTGGATGGTAATCTCAACTCCAAGATTTGATATTATCAGACTTCAATCAATACGTCAAGGACGTCCCTCTGTGGAACCTATGCATCTATATACTTGTATAGATGAGGCACATCTTACCACCCTCTCATGCTCCCTCTCTGGCACTAGAGAGTCCTGAGGGATGACCGCATCATCTCCACTAGAAAGCTAAAGAAGGAGGGGCTGCCAAGCCCTTCCCACAATCTAAAGAAGATGATCCTTGCCACGCCTTTATCTTGGCCTTGGCTAGAGGATAAGTCAAAGCTTAAGGAAGAGAATGACTCAGCGGAGGTGTCCAAATCCTACTTCTTCTTCTCCTTCTTCCACAAAGCTGCTAACTCTTTGCAATCCTTGCGCAAATGCCCCTTCTTACCACAGCGATAACACTAGGCCTTCAACATCTTCCATGTGAGTACAGCTTCTTCATAGCTATCCTCATCAAAATTAGCTAGAAAAGATTTAGGATACTCAGGACGCTCACAAGCTCCAGATAATATATACCATATCCACTGCTACGCAAACCAAGCTTTCATAACAGCACTCCACGTGAGATAATCAAGCTCCAGATACAATATACCATATCCACTGCTACGCAAACCAAGCTTTCATAACAGCACTCCATGTGAGATAATCAAGGCCATGTAATTTGTCATCAATGAAACAATAGGGGGGGCCATCTAGAGAGGATAGGAATAGAAAATGAAGGAAAGAAGAGGGGAGGGGAAAGAGAGAGAGAGAGAGAGAGAGAGAGAGAGATTAAAGGGCTCTTGCATTGGCAGATAGATCTCATTCGGCACTCGGACTTGCTCTCTCGAGAGGACTTGCTTCCCTAGCATATGGCAATTGCCTCTGGGTCTTTGCCATGATTGGTGTAACCTTTTTCGTGGATTAGTACTGGGATTTTCCACACGTTGGCCTAGGGCCCTCGTGTCTTTTGTAATCATGTAATCATGTAATCTTGTACCTTTTTTCGTAATTAATACAATTACCTTTTACGAAAAAAGAGAGAGAGAGAGAGAGAGTACAGCCAAACCAACAACATGGATTGCACTACAAAGTTCACACGTAGTGGAGATAAATGGATCACAAAAATCTCTATGCTAAAATCAGAAAAATCCGAAGAAAAATAGCCGAAAATATATCGCCCAGCACTAAATGCTGTAAATGCAGGAGCTGTATGGCAAAACGCAGAATAGGCATGCATTAAGTGCAGTGAATAAGCAAAAACATCACCAAAAAATAGAAATGCAAATAGCTGGAGCATAAACGCAGGCCGCAAACAGGGCGATTGGAAGAAGATAGATGTCATCAGGCTGGA
Source organism: Lygodium microphyllum (assembly GCF_053477565.2). Classification (NCBI taxonomy): domain Eukaryota; kingdom Viridiplantae; phylum Streptophyta; class Polypodiopsida; order Schizaeales; family Lygodiaceae; genus Lygodium; species Lygodium microphyllum. The sequence continues at coordinate 84,658,086 of NC_141161.1, read as the reverse complement.
AGGAAGGAACAGCAGTTAGTAAACGATCAGGAGGAGTAATTTGCAGACCTGTAATCAGCAGAAAACAGCACACTATACGGGGATCCTGAAATCTGATACCATATCCGAAGTGGATGCAACGATGGAAGCATAAATAGATGTTGTAATAAACTGTTGAACCCAAGGACAAAAGAGAAAAACACAAAAGAACACTGCAAAGAAGAGAACTCAAAAGAATGCTCTTGAAATGGAATCCATATACCAAACATAAGAATGATGCATACAACAGTGAGTCACTAGCTCATAGGCACTAACATCGGCTTCCTCTCTCCATAGAACCTGTAGGTGATGATGTGACCGAATGAGGAGGAGCCTGGATATAAAGGACAAAAATATGCCATAAATGATAGCAGGTCAGCCAGCATAAAATGCCCAAATGCACATCATAATGACCATAATAAAATAGACAAAAATATGCCATAAATGGTAGCAGGTCGGCCAGCATAAAATGCCCAAATGCACATCATAATGACCATAATAAAATACCTAAAATGCCTAGAAATGTCACGCATGAACTAGACTCACATATGAGCTAGCTAGACTGCTAGCAAATAGATCTTGTCAAAGGGTTTTCTTTTGCACTGATCATGAAGGAATCAAGCAAGATTGTGATATCCTATGTGAAGGTGGGTGTGATGTTAAGTCACCAAAGTTAAGGAAACTATCAACATTCAATTATCATGAATTAATGCCCAAAAAGCCTCATTTAAAGCAAAAGACTTTACTTCTAGACAATAGGACAAATGCCCAACAATCCCCATTGTGGGCATCCACTCTTATCCCTGATTCTTGCTTTTTGCGCGCACAACCATCAGCCATTAGCTTGTTAGAAGTGGTATATCACACGTTCATGGGATCCCATAGACTAATTTATGGACAGCCTTTTAATTATTTATTTGGTTATTGGCCAACCTATTTTGCGGTAGGACAACTCCTTTATTTTTGTCTATAAAAGGAGGGGATCTAGGCAATATCATTCATTCGTGTACTTGCAAATTCTTGCCATGTAGCGAGAGAGAGAGCTTGTGGAGTGTGTGAGTTGGCACTCAACCATTGTACTCTTGATTCTCGTAGCGAATTCCTATGCACTATTACATGTGCACAATCTCTTTCATCTATCTTTGATTATTCCATTTCTTGTTTTGCTCTTCTAACATGGTATCAGATGTTTAGGTACCTTGAATAAGCTATGTTCATGTTTGTGCTATTGGTGCAGATTTGGGATAGATCTTGATTGTTGGTGCTATGCTTGTTGATCTGCATCATTGTGCATCATTGAGACTTTGCATTGGCCAATGTGTTTTGCGTTTTGACTCACTAGAACTTCCCACTAACTATTGTTTTTAGGGTTCTTCTTATGCCTTGTTGTCTAGTGTGTTGAGATACCAAAGTTGTTAAGTTCATTGTTTTCCATTAATTCCTATTTTGGTTTCCCTTTACAGCCCCAAGGAGGCTTTATTTGTATCACTTATTAGCGTATGGGCACCACTCAAGGCAAACGGGGTGCCACCCTAGACAATTCAGTGACTCGTGTGCCTATAAATAGGGCATGGCCATTCATCCATCTTCACTCCACACTTACTCTCTCATTTATTCTTCATCATTGCCCCATCACATCTTCAACCTCGGCCCTCTACCACTGCTGTCCACACAGCTACCTTGGCAAATATCTCAGTTTACGGTGCTGTCCAGTTGATCCCCACACCATACTAGCAAGCAATTTCAGTCTGGAGATCTTCTTCACATCCCCATCAGCTCTAGACACTCAAGATTGCTATGTTTTGAGTTTGCATAGCCTAGCGACCTATTCTTCATCATCTCCATTGCTGCATTAGTTGTCATCATCGACCTTTTCTCTTTACCGCGCCGGAGTATATGCATCTAGAAACTTTGCATTTACAGCAGAGTGATGTCCTTCTCTGCTAGGCACCTCCATTTCTGCTGGACAGGCCCTCATTTCAGTGCAGTCAGCCCTCTGTACATCTCTGTTTTGGTGTGCGGGACCTCCTCCTTTGCTGGGCAGCACTATTCAGACAGGGAAGCCTGATTTTCAAGAGTGTTCTCCAGGTTCCTACCCTCTCTGGTGGCTGTTTCCCCTGCAGTAGACCTGCATTTTCCAAAGGATCCTTATGTGTTTTGCACCTGGGATGTTTCTTCTCTGCAGGGTGGCTGCAACACAGGCTGGATGACCTGTTATAAGGTGGAAAGAACTCGACTTTTTGCTGCATTTTATGCTTGTCTGGTTCTTTCGGACCAGAGTGACCTTCTCCATGTGCTGGGCAGCCTGAGACAAGCGTTCTTCCCACCTCTTCTTGGCTGGACATCTGCGTTTAGTGCAGATTACTCCTTCAGTGGGTACTCTGATCATTCCTGTACCTCCAATAGGCTGTATCACGCTCTATATATCTGCGTCTGGCAGCCAGCCTTTTCTGCCCAGCATTGTGTGTTCCTTTCAGCATCAGATACTCCCTGACTACCTTGCTTCTTCTATACCATGGCCCAACAGATCCCAATTACTTCAAGGACAGCTCTTCTTGGTTGCTTTTTCATCCCAGTGGCAACATCTTCGTTTTCTTGTAGGTACTTTTTGAAGGCCATTTCTAGCCAACATGTATGCTTTGGGGATCATGTGGTTTGGGATGATTTAGACCAGCCACCATCTGATCACTCTCACCCTTCATATTCTTCAAGGGCTTCCAAACCTCGATTGGCATTGATGGCATCTCCTGAGCAAGTGCCTATCCTACCCTCTCTACCCACATCTGAAAAATTGGATGGGATAAACTACCCTCTATGGTCGTGTCGAACCAAGTGCCTCCTTGACACCCATGACCTTTGGGATTTTGTTAGTATCCCTATACCCCCACCTACCGTTGATCCCCATGATGGTCTAACCTCAGACTCAATAGCTATATGGAATCAGCTGAATGCCCGAGCCCGCTCTTCTCTCTTTTTGAGTTGTCCAAATTTTATGCTCGTGCATGTAAGTTGTATTTGCACCGTTGTAGAGGTTTGGAAGAGATTGGTGTTTGTCTACCAAACCCAAACATTTGGGCAGCGACTCTCTCAAGTTGAAGCTCCAACAGCTTTCTATCGTGCAAATTCTCATACAATGAGGGTTCACATCCTCATGATGGAGGAGATTCGGGATCAGCTTGCATCCCTTGGTATAGACATTTCTTCTAAGGACCTAGCTATAAAGCAAATGCCCTAACACAAAAACTCAAAATATAATCGTACAACAAAGCACAAACTAATAATAGAACACAGTTAGGGTTAATGTAACTCAAAGACAATGAACACAATGAATGATTTGAATAGAATAGAATGCTCACTGTAGCAAACACACTATGCAATGAATGAATACTAGCCCACGAACTCCCGTGTGCCAAAGACTAGGGCGAAAAGTAAGAGCTAGAGAGTGTTTCATACTCTGATGCATCTTGACACATAGCAAGGTAGCTTTCGAGGACGTCTAGCAGCAAGAAATGCAACTCAAGTGTAGCTTGATCAATGACCAACAAGCAAATCAGAGCTAAAACAACAAAACACAAATTCGTGTGATAGACTTGGTAGGTTAGGCAACACCTAGGGCAGCAAAATATTTACATGGCAGGTTAGCAGTGAAAATGCACACTGGTTCTAGTCATACAAAAGTAAACACAACCTGCAAATGACATGGACAGGCCGGCGTAAGGCTGGTAGTGGCAAACAACAATGTAGATCAAGTTGCTTGTTGAACAAGAGACCCTCCGGGAGCTAGTGACATGCCTTGAAGAGACTACAACAACAGGTGACAGCAGTTTGAGGGTTGTTTCACTCAAACAAACATCATATTCCGTGTGTCCCATCAATAGAGACAACTATCATGACTATCTAGACAGTGCAACAATTGATTTCTTCCATTTTCTCGTGATGGAAGTTTGAATTTTCTCTCTATTTAGCATTCTCTCTCATTCTCCAGCAATTTTCCAGCCTTGCTCCGAAAATCTCAGCATTCTAATCCTTGGAGGCTAAGAATTTGTATTTTTCTCTATTGTAATCCTGATCTACAACAAAAATTAGGGTTTATCATGCCAAGACATTGAAACCTCAAAACTTAAATTTTCAAGGTTGAGAATTAATTCTCACTAGGATTCAAGTGAGGAACCAGCCAACATTTTTGGGGCAAATTTCATTTCCCAAGGAGTTGGTGAAAACCAATTGCCCAAGCAAATCAAGGGGCAAATCAATTTGAAGACTTACTAGTCATTGTTGATATTAAGGGGCTTTTGGATTATGAAGGGAATTGAAGAAACCACCCCATTTTATTCAAATTTAATTGCAATTAAAGACTTAAAAAATACCGAAAGGGGTGTCAATTTTGGGGCCAACAGGATGTCCAATGTACAAGATTGATTGGTAAATGTTTGTGTTTTAACATTTCATTAATTACTGCTTGTTGTAATTAAGTTATAATCAGATTATTACCACCCCTCCACGTAAGGAAGACTGGTTTCATGGTTCCATCACCGGGATACCATCAAATCCTTTGAATTGGTGGGCCCGAGGCACCTAATTGGAAGTCTAACAATTGCTGAAATTGTGCTTCGCTACTGATTACAGCGAGTATGTCTTTACACGGTGATAGGAGATCAAGTGGTGATAATACATCTCAGTTTGGTCAGTCACGTGGTGAAGGGAGAAATGCAATGCATAATCTTGAACAAGGTTCTCGGCATGGAGAAAGAAAGCTGAAAATGTGGAAAATGACCCAAACACGGGGACTTCCAAGCCTCAAGATGCTGATGACTAGCAAGAGGGTGAAGAATTTGATGATAGGTTCAAAGATCAGATAAGGACAGCAGCAAATCTCGTTGTTGAATTGGCAAAGGATTCTAAATTTACTCAATTCTTGAATACCTCAAAGAAGGACAGCAAAGGCAAAGAGAAGAAGACACCTTCTAAAGCTTTGGGACGGCTAGAAGAACAAAAGGAAATGCCTAAGCCTCCATTGCAAGAGGCCCAAGTTGCTAATTGGCACAAACAGTTGATACCTGTGGGACAACAAGTGCAAATGCATGGCCAACTTGGTAATGCCAATCCATGGGAATATGGACAACACGGTATTCATGTAAATGCAAACATGGAACAGCAAGGATACTTTGGTGGTGACACCATTTTTTATGCAGTCAACGACCACATACAAGAATATATGGCATGAATCCATATGATGTGTAGAAGCCAATGCATGATTCTCAACACACTGTCTGGTGGAATACTCAACCCCATGTACAGTAGCATAGGCAAGATGCATGGGGCACAAAGTGAGCCATAAGGAAATGTATATGCACCCCTTGGGGCTGTTGGAGCACAAGGATTTAGTGCTGGTCATGTAAATGCATGCGATAGTGCTGATTATCATGGAAATGCAGCAGGTGCACCCTTTTTGCAGTAATCTATTTATGATAATTTGACTCCCATAGGTCCAGTAAAGGACGATGATGAGGGTGGCAAATGTGTGAAGTTTAAAGCTTTCAATGGTGCACAAGACAGCTTAAAAGCTCTCACTTTCATACAGCAATTTGATGCAGCCTATCCAAGAGAAAATTTCACAAAGACATCTAAAATTCATAAGGCAGTCACATTTTTTAAGGGAAATGCATTACAGTGGTGGTCTACACTTCTTATTCAAGGAAAAGCACCTATCACTTGGGTTAAGTTAAAACAAATGTTTACTTCAAACTAGTTGATAAGCACATTTGAAGTGGACATGATGACAACATGAACCTATTAGATACAAAACATTACAAGAACTTGGACCAATACAATAAGAGGTTTTGGGATGCTACCATGAGGTCATGAAATTTTGAGACACTTTAATCTTGTTGATAACATTTGATTAAGTTCTTAATCAAATGTGCAAGGTTGTTTAGCACATGTGATGAACATGTCAATTATTTCATAGTAACAGGCCAAGGACCCTGAGGATGCAGTGGATATCAAAGGCGAAAGTTATGATAAGTTATGTCAACTAGGCTTTGGGGGTCATTTGGTGTTAATTTTGACCCTGGGATTACTATTTGGCCAATAAGTGTCGGCAATGACACTAGAGCTTAGCATTAATCAATTCATTAATACAAGTCTAATGGTCAACACAAGTTGGGAACCACTCCACGTTGCAAATGGCCTAGCCAATTTAATTATGACTAAACTAGATTGAGCCTGAACTAAAGTTCTCGGCTCTAACTAAAAGGTATCTAGATAAAGCTGCAACAATTGAGGATGGTCTGCCAAGTCATCCTCTTCCATCCATTTGGTATCCATTGGTGAATAATTTTGAAATTTCACCAATTATCTCTTGGAAACTTTACCTTTGACCTTTCTTTCCTTGTGTGCCAAAATTTGCTCAGGTACTAAAATCTCATCTGGCTCCTCAACATCAAGCTGAATTTCAATAGATATATCCTCTAGGACATCATCATGACAAGGCCTCAATAAACTGACATGAAAGGCATTGTGTATCTGCTAATGTGGAGGTAATTTCAGCCAATTTGCCACATCGTTGATCTTCTTCAACACCTTGAAGGGCCCATAGTATCTCATACTCAACTTCAGATACAGCCTTTCTCTTCCTTTCATCTTTTTCAGCCTTGCCTTTTCAAAATGCAGCAATATATAATTGCCCTCTATAAACTGCAAAGTGCATCTATGATAATCAGCTGCTCTCTTTTGCTTTTCCTATGATCTTTTAAGTGCATACTTTATCTTTGCATAGGTTATATCCAAGTTTTCCATACAACAGTTAATCTCAAAGATCTTACCCTTATTTTGCAAGATAGGTAGTATCTTCTTGCCATCCTCAACCACCTAAAATGGAGCTTTGCTAGTGGAACTATACACTATGTTATTGCATGCAAACTCAACCAAGGTCAAATACTGCTCCCACTATGTCTTGTGGTCTGAAACATAGCACCTCAAAAGATCTAACACTGTGGAATTTGCTTCCTCAGGCTAACCATTTGTCTGCAAATGGAAAGATGATAAGAATTTCAGCATGGTACCTATGTTCTCAAACAACCCTTCCAAAATGAACTGGTCATCCGAGGGTCTCAATCACTGACGATCAACTTTGGCATACCATGATATTTAAAGATATGCTGCAAAAACAAGCGTGTCATATGATTAACCTTTATTTTCTTTCTCATCAAAACAAAACGGGCCTGTTTGTTAAACCTGCAAATGATAGTTCATATCCCATTATTCCCGGTAAGTGTCCTAAGAAGCAAAAAAAATAAAGTCCATTAAAATGCTTTGCCAAGGCCTATCTAGAATAGGCAAGGGCTGCAATAAAACCGATATATTTTGCCTATCATGATTTAGCTTCTGATATACAATACATGTCTTGATAAATTGTTCTACATCATGCCTCAAAGCTAGCCAATAAAAAAAATGCTCCACTGCCTTGATTGTCGCATCAATACCTCTATGTCCTGCATGCACAGAAGCATGACTTTCAGTGATAACTCTGGGCCTTAACTGCTTTGTGACACACAGTTGTCCATGCACCATCAAAAATCCATCTCTTAGCACAAAGCGCTCATGTCTCTAGCCATTGCAAAGCTAATCCTAAACATTAGCAAAGTCTGAATCAGCAACATATTGCTCTTTCATGGCATCCAACTCAGTGTGATAAACCATGTCGACAACTAAAATTTGTGGCTTACGTGACATTTCATCAGCCACAACAATCTTTTTACCATCAATATGTATAATCTGAAAACGAAACATAGAGATAAAATTTGCCTACCTCATATGCTTCTCTAACAACTTTGTCTGCATTAGAAAGTACCGCAAAGTCTGATTGTCTCTCTATACTATAAAATCAACCCCCAAAAAATAGTGTTTCCATGTAGACAGTGCGTGTCACATGAATTACAGCCAGGAGCTCTTTCTCATAGACCTGCAAAATATTTTTTGCACCATGGAGAATTCAACTCTCGTAAGCCACAACACGGTCATTCTACATAAGAACAACTCTAATGTTGTTACCACAAGCATCACACTGAACCAAAATGACTTCCTTAGATCGAGCAACACAAGCACAAGATCTGTAGTCATCTTATCCTTCAACTTTTCAAATACTGAAATTTTCACTACTGTCCATCTAAATGGCACATCCTTCTTTTGTAAGACATGCAATGGAGATGTAATTTCACTAAACCCACGTACATACTTCTGCAATAAGAACATAAACCCAAGAAGCTACGGATCTCATGCGTATTTCTCAAAGGTGGCCATGATCGTATTGTCTCAACTTTTGTAGGGTCCATGCAAATACCATCAGCCGATACAATATGCCCCCAAAAGTGGATTTCATGCAAAAAGAATTCACTTTTCTTGTCAAGAATGACTAGCTTGTGCTTACGTAGTTCATTGAACACAATGTCTAAGTGCTATGCTCTGCCTCATTCTTTGAATTGTTTGAAAACCGTTACTTTTGGGATCAGTTTTTGCATCGATTGCAGATCAGTTTTTGCAATCAATTTGTGATGAGTTTGAGGTCACATTTGCAATAGTTTGTGCTCAGTTCTCAAATCAGTAAAGTGATCAGTTTATGATCAAATTATGCTCAGTTTTCAATGGTTTACCGTTGGTTCCATAGACAATAATATGTTAATAAATGCCATTGATTGTTTCAGCCATGGTTTATGCTGAGAATATGCTTTATTATGGTTGTGAAGTCAAAACATTTGAGAAACATGAGTTATGGATATATCCAATGGGTTTCTAGTAATAGTTTTGGACTGCATTTCAAATTTATATCATATTTATGCTAGTTGGAAATTTTCAACACGTTTGAGGCATATGGCATAGTTAGACAACAATGGCCAATGTTGTAACTATGATGCCTTACGGAAATTCCAGTACAGTATGCTTTTCTTTTGGCACAATGTAGTGCAATCGAGGATAATCACAAGGATTTCAAGGGGGAGGTCTGTCACAGGGACGTGATATTTTTTAATGCTTTAATCTTGCCGATAAGATTTGATTAAGTTATTAATTACAAGAGGATTTTTGTGTTTGGTATGCACATGGTATGGTTTATTATCTGTAGCTCTAGAACTGTACATTTGCATTAGTATATGCTCGGTGTATCATTAATTATGATCAGCATTAGATCATTGGTTTTTGATCATTACAAATTGTTTATCTTATATTGATTTGCAACAAATGGTCATTAGTTTTCAATGGTATTCAGCTGATTGTATGGACAGCAGCATGTGTTATGATGCCATTGATGTTTTAGTCATGGTTTATGCTATACTATGGTTTGGTTTTGCCAAATAAGTTGAGCTCATGAGTAATGGATGCATCCCATGATATCCTAGCAATTGGCAATAGCATGGTTTGGCAGCAGTGGCCAATGTTATCTTTACAATGATGCCTTGTGGAAATTCCGATGTTGTACTTTGCTTCTGATGCATCCAACTGTGCAATCAGGGATGATTGCAAGGATTTCAAGGGGAAGGGTTGTCACAAGGACATGAAATTTCGTTTTCTTTACCTAATATTTCGATTAATTTTTAATCAAATGTTTAAGTATGTGTTGCACATGTGAAGTACAACTCGGATTATTTCATATTTACAACCCAAGGACTCCACGAAATCAATGGATGTCAAAGGCAAAAGTTGTCTTAAGTAATGTTGCATAAATACTAGGTGGTATCTAGTGCTAAAAATTGGCCTAAGACGTTCTATTAGCCATAAGTGTCACTTGGTGACACTAGAGATTTGGCATTTAATGATACTTAATACCAACCTCGATGCTAAAGAAGACTCTGGAACACTTGGGATATGAATTGGCCTAGCCAATTTAATTCTTGGTCAGTCGAACTAATTTTTTGACTACTAAAATAATTTTTAAAATTTTAAAGCTAAAAATTAATTTAATAATGCTGAAATTTTGAGTTTGGAAGGCTGCTACTTGGCAAAACTTGCCCATGCAAGTGGAAAATACTTTTTTGAGGCTAGGAAGGGGGGGAGAGAGAGTCATTCCAGCCTTGTGTAAGCTGAGAGAGACAAAGAGAAGGTTGCCATAGCTACAACAACAGTTGACAAACCATTTCCAACTAGCAAGAGACCTCTGGGAGCTGGTGACATGCCCTAAAGAGACTACAACAATAGGTGATAGCGGTTGAAGGGTTCTTTCAGCCAAACAAACATCATATTCAATGTGTTCCATCAATGGAAATAACTTTCATGGCCGTCTAGAAAGGGCAGCAGTTGATTTCTTCCATGTTCTCATGATGGAAGCCTCAATTTTCTCTCTATTCAGCATTCTCTCTCATTCTCCAACCATATCCCAACCTTGCCCCAAAGATCTCAGCATTTTTCTCTACTGTAGGCCCCAAATTACCGCAAAAATTAGGATTTGACAGCAATCTTGGACGTGTGCCAAGAGATTAAAGCCTCAAGACTTGAATTTTCAAGGCTAAGAATTAACTCTCAGCAAGATTCAAGTGAAGAACCAGTCAGCATTCGAATTTGGGGCAAATTTCATTTCCCAAGGAGTCAATGAAGACCAATTGCCCAAGCAAATCGAGGGGCAAATCGATTTGAAGACTTGCTGGTAATTATTGATAGCAAGGGACTTTTGGATTGCAAAGGGGATTGAAGAAACCCCATTGTATTCAAATTCAATTGCAATTAAAGATAAAGAAATATCAAAAAGGGCGCCAGTTTTGCGGCCAACAAGGTGTCCAATGTCCAAGATTGATTGGTTAATGTTTGTGTTTCAACATCTCATTAATGACTACTTGTTGTAATTAAGTTATAACTAGGTTATTACCACCCCTACAGAAACGAAGGCTGGTTTCAAGGACTGCGAACAGCTAAGGCAGTGTTAGCAAATTAGTCAGTCCATGTGTGCACTTGTGCATGTGTTACTGGGCTAGGCACATTATTGCTACAAGCACCCGATTTATTGAGTCCTAACTTCGGCTGCTTGAGCATTCATTGCTGGCCGACCAAATTATTTTATTATCATGCTGGCCCACTTTTCCTGATTGTTGCCATATTTATTGGCCATGGCTCCCTCCTCCTAAGACACTTTGCCAACGTACTCTCTTACTTGCAGGAGAGAGGGAACTAATTCCAATGCCCATTCAGCCGGTGACTCACAAAGTATTCAATTGTTTCATGTCTTGGTATATGGATTCCATTTCCGAAGCATTCTTTTGAGTTTTCTCATTTGCAATGTTCTTCTCTATCTTTGCAGTCTCTCTTATTTCTTGTGTTGTGCAGTCTATAATAGCAGTTTCATATGCTTACATCACTGCACCCACTTCTAACATGGTATCGAATGTCTGTGGGTATCAGACATCCATGTTAGGCCATGTGGTGTTGTTTTCTGCTGCTGCAGGGCTGCCATCAACATCTACTACTGTTCCTGATCTTCCCTGACTGCTGCAACCTGCTTTCAGCCTAGGCAGCCCTCGTCTGCTGCAAAACGGCCTGTTTTTCAGCCCTGCTGCATGCCTTTTGGTCTCAACTATCTGTGTTTTTATTTCTGCGTTATTTTACTGATTTACAGCCTCCATTTAATGTTTCTACTGACTATGTTTTGCCTTATAGTGTCTGCATTTTCAGTTCCTTTCTTCTTTGCAGGCTGGGGACTGATCTTTCAGGCACTGTTGGCTGCATTTGATCAGATTTTCCCTGTTTCAGCAGTCATCTGTTCAACTATCTCTACACTATGTGTGAACTCTTGGCAACGAAGTCTCCGTTGTCTTCTAGCTGTAGTCTCCCTGTGTCTCTTCTTTGCTTTATCCTCTCATCCTATCCTCTCCAAATGGCACCTCCCTGCTGCTCAACTAATGATAAACTTCATGATCCTGATTGCCTAGCTTGGAGTGCTGTTATGAAGCATGGTTTGTATAGAAGCGATTATGGTACGTGGTTTTAGGAGCTATTGTATAGCCCTACACTCCAACTCCTCTTCTAGATGATTGCGACCACAACATCTATGATAAAGTTGTGCTTACATGGGATACAGATGGTGCTTGTGCATATTCCACTCTTCTCCGATGCATTTCTAAAGGGTGTCCTTCCTACAATTACCTCTTGCAGGACAACTTCAAAGGTGTGGGAGAAGCTATAGATGTTGTACACAACTCCGTCCACCATGCGAGCTAGAACACTCAATGGTCAACTCCAACAGATGAAGCTCAAGCCTAAAGATACTATTCAATCCTTCTTGCTTCATGTTACAGAGGTGCAAGATCAGCTTCAACACATACAGTCTATGCTTCCAAAGGCTCACCTTGTGCACACTATACTCTATAAGCTCCCTAGGGAGTTTGATGGAGTTGCAAATGCTTTATGGGCCCACACATCATTGACACCTATGAGCTTTACTCTTATTTTCTCTATGTTGCTTGAGCATGAGGTGTCCTTGACGCTACAAGGGAGGATTAAATCCTGACACGGTGGCCATGATGAAGTAATTGCCACTTCAAAGAGGGATGGCAAGAAGAGGATGACCCATGCTCAATGCTATCACTATGGAAAGAAGGGGCGCATATGCAAGGACTACAAGAAGTTAGCAAAATCATGAAAGAAGAAGAAGTAGAAGCAACAAATAGACTCATCCACTAGGTCATTACCCTCCTCTAACTCCGATGCGATCTAGATCCTCAGGCCAATGTGAAGGCCAAGGCCCGAAAGGGGTCATCTTCTATCAAGAAGGAAAACCACATGGTTATCCCTCCTATTGCTTTTTAGTGCCAATGGTACAATCATCCCTCATGACTCTCCACTGCCAAAGAGGGAGTGTGAGAGGGTGGTGAGGTGGGGCAGTTGAGCCTCATCTATACAAGTATATACGTGCACAAGACCCAAAGAGAGATATTCCCTAACACATCAATCAAAGTCTCATAAGTTCCAAACTCCTGGAGCTAGGATTGACATCCAAGTTCATGATGGTTTGTTTTTTAACAAAGCAAGATTGGTTCCTAGTCCGAGCTCACACAAGGGGACACTTTAGCAGTCTAGCTAAAGGCGAGGAATCCATGGTCACATATCCTCAAAGGCATTGTTGTTGGCATGATAGTCATGTATGCTACTAGTTGACAAGAATAAAAAGCTACTATGACTACTTTCTATTTTCAAAAGCTAGTATGATCGATATCAACATCAGATTCACTTAGAGGCACCTTGGTGATGGCTTGATCACCCATTGCTTGGGTATCCATGGTCCATTTTGATGGTCATTGTTGTATGTACTATGGTGAGTCATTATCATTGTATCTTGCATTGTACCAAATCACCCATGACTTGAGAGAGGGTGTTAGGAGATTAGTCAATCCATGTGTGAGTCTGTGCATGTGTTACTAGACTGGGCACATTATTCTTGTAGGCTCCTAATTTGGGCTGTCTGAACATTTATTGTTAGCCAATTAGATTATTTTATTACCTTACTGTTATACTAGCCGACCTTTCATGATTGTTGCATATTTGACCAATGTCCCCTCCTCAAAACACATTGACTGCATACTCTATTACTTGCAAGTCCTATTGGAGAGAGAAAACCAATGCCAATGCCTACTCAGCTAGTGACACACTATTACATTTGACTATCTCATGTCTTTGTATATAGATTCCACTTCTCGAGCATTCTTCTAAGTTCACTCTCTTATGGTGTTCTTCTCTATCTTTGCAGTCTCTCTTCTTTCTTATGTTGTGCAGTCTATTACAATAGTTTCACACGCTTCAATTGTTGCATCCACTTCTTACTAGTAGCACTCAAGAAGCACCATGAACCATGGTATATGCCGACAGAGAGGCATAGATAGCCATGGGCATAGGGAGGGATGATGATAGCTGGCTGGAATAAGAATGAGAGATGGGATGCACTCATGCACTCATATAGGGTCCTATTTTTCGAGAAATTGGGATGTGATTGACCTAGTACCAAAAATAATCCATTTAATAATGATAATTAAGCATTCATCTTCTTTTGGGGTTGGTTTTAAGAGACTTCATGATGGGTTAATGAAAACCCTAAAATTAGTGGCTCAACACCCCCTCTTAGACACAAAAGGATTGTGCACAAGACAAGGTGAAAGTCGGTCTCTACTCTCTTTTAAATACCTAAAGGTCCCACCTAAAATGTTCCCCTATGATCCAACCTACACATGAGACATGACACAAGCCAAACTCACCCAAAAAGGGATTGGACATCAAAATCACCTCCTAGCTGTAGAACCAAACGGGCTCACCTGGGAGCTAGTAGCACTCCAGGTCACAACCACATCCCAAGGGTTGGTGTCCCATACCACCAACCTACACCCTCTCGGTATACGGATGCATCGACCAATGGGCCAAGAGTCCAAGAGTGGTGATCACACAATGAATGTGCTCAATAGAGCCTTGAGTCCTATAAATAGAAATCGGTTACCATAACCCCATAGTGTCCTTAGTGCATTCAAACTAAGTCACATCATAACCATCGTAATCAATGCTACTAGTGCCCATCCGGATGTCCAAGGACATAATACTTCCCCCCTTATGAATGATTGTTGTCCTCAACAATATCCTTAGGATTGAAGTAAGGAAAACGACTCTTCAATGAACATACCGACTCCCAAGTAGCCTCTACCTCCGGGTGGTTTTCCCACTTGACCAAGTATTCCAAACAAACGGTCCAATGAGATCATTTAGTCCTAAGATCAATAAACAATTCGGATTCAAGTGGAACATATCGAGCAGTATCCTCAAGCCGTGGAACTTCCTCAATCGGGACAATCTGCTCACCTTGTCCCAATCGTTCTTTCAAACAACTTACATAGAACACAAGGTGAACTCGGATTTCCGAAGGTAAGTCAACTCATAGGATATCCTACTTATCTTCTTGGTAATTTGAAAAGGGCCACAATACCTTGAAGACAATTTATAACACTTACCAGTAGTCATTGAATCTAAGTCTTTGGAACTTCAGGGTAAACCCACATGCCTTCTTGGAGCTTCCTAGGAATACGATGTTGATTAGCATAAAACGTGGCACAATCCTAGGCCACCCCCGCAATCATCACAACATCTCTGGCATATCGTGCAAAAAGTCAACTACGGACTGCATTTTCATCTCCCTCATCTTTGTGGCAATCACATATTTCGGCCCATAACCGTACATAAGCATTAAAGAGCTATAACCAGTAGCCGAATGCTTAGCATTGTTATAAGCAAACTCAATCCATGGAAGATAACACTCCCAACCAAATTATCTACAGGAGACATAAGCACGAAGCATATCCTCCATGATTTGATTTGTCCATTCAGTCTACCCATTGGTTTTTGGATGTTCCGAGAACGACATGGACAATCAAGTTTCCAATTTTTGGAAGACCCTTTGCCAGAAATTGCCAACGAACTTAGCATCCTGGTCACTGAATATTTCATCACGCAAACGATAAAGTCTATAAAGGCATCGACAAAGAGACCAACCAACTCATGCTTTTGATAGTCGTTTTTAACAGAATGAATCGATTCATTTTCATTGATCGATCGATTACAACCCATATTTTGTCATAACCTTGATTTGTATGGGCAATCCTACTACAAAATCCATAGAAATGCTACTCCATTTTCTATCAGGGATTTGTAAAGGATACAATATCCCCACCTCTCTATGTCGTTCAACTTTGTTAAGCTAACACTGCAGACACTTACACACATAAGACTCAACCACAGTCTTAATATATGGCCAATAAAAATAACAGGCTACCAAGGCCAAAGTCCAGTGTGTACCAGGGTGTCCAGAGCTTGATGCATTTGTGACACTCATACAATTTTTTTACAAATATCCAGATCATTGAGTTTGCCTTGTTCAAAAAGTAATCCATTTCGAATGGAATACTTTTGTGCCATCTTCCTCTCAATGGCGCCTTCGAGCATCCAAACAACCTAAGCTTCCTGGGTTACTTGAAACCAGCCTTCCTTCCATGGATAGGTGGTAAATCCCTGATTACAACTTAATTATAGCAGTAAACAATAAATGCAAATCTGAAAATACAAATTTACCTACTGATCTTGGACAATGCACACCCAATTGGTCCCAAAATTGGCGCCCCTTTCGGTATTTCTTTAGCTTTATTGAAGAATAAGTTGATTTACAATGGGATTCTCCCGATCCCCTTCACAATCCAAACTCCCCTTGCTGTCCAAAGTGACCAGCAAGTCTTTAATCTGTTTTGCCCCTTGATTCGAGCACTTAGTTGGCCTTCACCCAGTTCATAGATGATGGAAATGCTCCAAATTCAATGGCTGGCTAGTCCTCCACCTGAATTTAGCTGAAATTCGCCTTTAACACTGAAAAATCCAAGTCTTGGAGCTTCCAATTTCTGGCACGCTTCCCGAGGCTGCTGGTAAACCCAAATTTCTGCTGTAAATTAGGGTTTACAACAGAGAAATTTGCAATTTCTCAACCTCCAAGGGTCCAAATGTTGAGATCTTCGAAGCAAGGCTGTGAAATGGCTGGGAGATGAGAGAGAAAGTTGTAGAGAGAGAAAATTCAGAGTTTTGCCGCGAAAAATTGTGAGAGTGCGCAACGGAAGAAGAACACGAACACAGAGGAGGAGAGAGAGAAAGCAGAAAATGAAGGAAGAAAATCTGCACTGACTGAAATGAAATGCTGAATACACCAAAGTGGACTGATCAGTCCCTGCACGCAGCCCGGAGCGTCAGTGAGGGCACCAGAACAGACTGGAAGCAATGGCAGCACCAATGCCGGAGTGGGAGAGGAGGGAGTGTGTGCTGAATCTGCAGAAGAATGTGTAAGAGAATGACTGGGGGGGCTGCTATATATAGCCCCAAACCAGCCAAAACTGACCGACCTGCCCACAAACTGGCGACTGCACACAAACTGGCCGACTTGCCCAAATATGGGCCGACTGCACACAAAAAAGGCCCATTTTGGGCTGAGTGCCACCCGAGAAGGGAATGCAGACTAAATCAGCAAGCACAAAACTGACAGAGCTCCTTTGTCTCCTGCCAGACTCTGACAGGAGCTCACAACTAGGAGATGACAGACTGAGAATGAAAAGAGAGCAGGCTAACACCCCCTCTTAGATCCTGGGAGGGTCTAAAGACCTAACAACCGCATGTGATGAAGCAAAGAAGCTTGAGTGTAAACGCCCCGAACAACGTAGTATGCTTAACAATTATGATATTCACTTGTTTTCGAGATTTAATATAAAAGAGAATGAACACTTAAAGCTGAAAATAAAAATTACTCACAAAATTACAGCCATGAAAATGTAAAAGTAATGGAGACAAGATTGAGGGTTGAAGATGGGCAACCCCCCCCGAAGGAATGTATTTCTGCTCAACCCAAGTCCCTTAGGGAAGAGCTCAGTTACAATCAACCTGAGAGTGAGAAGAAGTAATTCTCACTCTCACAAGATCATGCAAAGATGTACAAACACACATGCATTATCTATTATGCAATGATAAGAACTGATTTCTTTACAGTATGAGAGAAGAAAAAGGGAAAATCAGCCTTTGTCCATCGTTGATCAACAGTACATGGATAGGGCTTGCTTCTTGTTGTTAAAATGGAAGAAAGAGCTCGAGAAGGAGGTGCTGTAATGAATTTACAGGCTTGCTGTCCTGTAAAACAGCAGTGATAGAAGAGGGAATATGGAGGAATTTGATAATGGAGAAGTGGGGGATGATGATGGAGATGGATGGGGCCAGTTTCTGGCTATCTGTGGGTGCTGTACATGAGTTTACAGCAAAGAAAAATGATGTTGAATGAAGAAAAACGAGCTCTTATTTATAGGAGAGGGGAGAGCTAGTACAAAAGGGAAAAGTGGAGTAGCACAAGACAAGTGTTCAGCCACATGTCATGAGATGTGACAAGTGGTGGGACACTTGGAAACTTGTGTGACAAGTGTCTTGACACTTGTCTCTTCTCTATGGCCTTCCTTTTTGGGTTGAATACTGGCAAGAATAGAAACAACCAAATTTAGTAAGCACAGTCAGAGTACAGAACTTGCTATTTTTAGAATGACATCCCTATTTTTTAGGACTAGCATTTTTAGGCTAATTCAAGGCACCTAAAATTTAGGGATCTCCTAAAATTTAGGGACCCCCCAATATGGGTGTCATATGAAAGCTTTTTCCGTATACATCGCAAAAATGGTATCCGAATCTTCATGTGACTTTCCTATGCAAAGAAATATGCATTTCAAGCTTTCAACCCACACATGCACATTATACAAGCATTTTATGATCATGCCATCTTGTTGATTGTAACTGTCTGTTCTGGTAGATCTAGCCCACACTTCAAGGCATCAATCCTTTCTGTGTGCGAGTCTAACCCTGATATGCGTGAGTTCTAGTCACAGGCGCCCAATCGGGCCATATAGGTGGAAGTGTGAACTATCTTTTCTCTAACCCACCGCGTGGGTCCACCATAACCTGTAACCACTCATCAGTGGCCAGCTCCAATGCACTTTTCTTTATATCTAATTAGTGCAAAGGAAATAAATTTAATAAATCATTATATAGACAAATTAATGAAAAAGGATACAATTTCTGTTTCTATAGGGTTGTGACATTGAGGCAAAGGCTTCGTGAAGAGATCAGCCGCATCGGCCGCCATGGGACAATAGGCCACCACCAACTCCGAATCCACGATCCGCTCTCGAACATAGTGATACTGAACCTCAATGTGCTTCGTGCGAGCATGAAACACCGGGTTCTTCGCCAGAGCAAGGACACTCTGGTTGTCCACGCGCAGCTCCGTAGGTCTTGGCTGGGAAAAGCCAATCTCTGCAAGCAAAAAGCGACGGAGCCAAACTGCCTCCATAGCGGTCGAACATAGGGCCCGATACTCAGCCTCTGTAGAAGAAAGTGCCACAGTAGGCTGCTTCTTGCTGCTCCAAGAGACACCACCGGATCCAAGGGTGAAAGCATAACCTGTAGTGGATCGTCTCGAATCCACATCACTTGCCCAATCAGAATCACTCCATCCAGAAAGAGTGATCCCATCTCCATACATGATCCCGTAGAATCGAGTCCCCTGTAAATACCAAAGAACACGCAAAGCTGCCCTCCAGTGATCCTGTGTAGAAGTCTTCATAAAAGAAGACAACAAAGCCACCACAAAAGAGATATCCGGCCGAGTGTGAATCAGCCAGATGAGAGAGCCTACAAGGCACCTGTAACGAGTGGCATCTGTAAGGGGGACTCCAGCTGCCAAAAGCTTGGACTCAAGGTCCATGGGGCAAGAAATAGGCCGACACGCGACCATACCAAACTCCGAAAGAAGCTCGGAGATGTACCTGTGCTGCGAGATAAAGATGCCCTGTGCCATCTGATAGATCTCTAGTCCTAGAAAGAAGTGAAGGATCCCTAGATCCGTCATGTCAAACTCCTGCTGAAGAATGGACCGAGTATGCTCCACCTGCTAAGTGTCATTCCCTGTAATGATAAGATCATCGACATACAAAATAAGGAAAACACAAAGAGAACCCACAACCCGTAAGTAGAGGTTGGGATCATGAGCGGAGCGCTGAAAGCCACTCTGTAGAAAGAAGCGGTCAATCCTCTGGTACTAAGCACGAGGAGCCTGCTTCAGGCCATAAAGGGCCTTCCGCAGCCTGTAGACATGATCCTCCTTCCCCTACACAAGAAAACCAGGAGGCTGTGAAACATAGATCTCCTCCTCAAGGACGCCATTCAGAAAGGCTGACTTGACGTCCATCTGATAAACAGGCCAACGGTGGTGAGCTGCAAGAGCCAAAATAACTCGAATGGTAGACATCCGAGTTGTAGGAGCAAAAGTCTCAAAGTAGTCCAATCCTACTCGCTGTGCAAAACCCTTGGCAACAAGCCTAGCCTTATGCTTGTCCAAGGAGCCATCTGCAAGATACTTGGTCTTAAAGACCCATTTCACACCTATCACCTTCCTTTTCTTGGGACGCGGTACAAGCTCCCAAGTGTGGTTCCGCTCGATGGAATCGAGCTCTACCTGCATAGCCTGTCTCCAAATATCCTGTGCAAGAGCCTCCTCCACAGTGGAAGGCTCGGAATCCCGAAGAATCTGAGACATAAGAGCATAGTTCACACAGAGTGAACTATCCCGCTGGGCTTGTAAGCGGGCTGATCTGCGTGGACCTGTAGAAGCAGCAGGAAAGTAACACCTGAATTCTACATGAGCCGGCGATACCATAAGAAAATCCTAAGAGACTCCTCCTGCTGCGAGGGAGACCGAGTAGTCTCCGGAACCTGCAAAGCACGTGTCTGCGAGGGACTCCCCTCATCAAGTGAAGGTAGATCCGCCTCATCTGAAGAAGGCTCCCCATCTGATGGCTTTGGATCCCGAGAAGACTCCTGAGGGGAGTCTGAAGGGGTGGAAGAACTCGTAGAAGAAGGAGTCATATCCGCCAAAGGGGGAGGGGAAGCCGTAGTAGAAAGAGGAAGGGGAGGGGTGGGGGCGATGACAAAGGAGGGGTGCTAAGAGGTATCCTGGAAGTAAGAGAAGGTACAGAAGGTGGGGGGTGGTCCGTCGATGTCGAAGAAGCACCTGTAATAGAACCATCAATCGGATCCTCGAAGGCCGAAGCCTCATCAAAGATCACATCCTTGCTCACCTCAATCTTCCGTGTCGTCGGGTCGTAGAGCCGATATCCCTTCGTGGTCGTGCTATAGCCCACGAAGATAAGCTTTCTCGACTTAGAGTCGAGCTTCGTCTTCCTCTTCTTCTTGTCCACATGGACAAAAGCATCGCACCCAAAGATGTGAAAGAGGGACACGGAAGGCTTCTTCCCAAAGAAAGCCTCATAAGGAGTCATGTCCTGTAAAGCCGAAGTCAGAGAGCGGTTGTGAATATACACCGCTGTAGCCACCGCCTCACCCCAAAGGAAATGAGGAAGACTCCTATGCTCCAGCATAGATCGGGCCATCTCCACCATGGTCCAATTCGCACGCTCCACCACACCATTCTCTGATAGTGTGTTCGGATGGGAATACTCCACCCGAATGCCGTGATCCCTGCAAAACTGAGAGAAAAGATGAGAAGTGAACTCGCCACCGTGATCAGCTCGAACGCCACGAACTTTGGAAGTTGTTTGTGTCTCCACAAACACCTTCCACTCGCAGAAACGGGAGTACGCCTCGCTCTTGTACTCCAAGAAATAAGGCCACACATAACGACTGAAGTCGTCCACAATCAGCATCAAATACTTGGCCTTCCCAAGGGAGGCCGTGCCCATAGGTCCGCAAAGGTCGGTGTGAACCAACTCAAGCGGAGAAGTAGCCCTCCTAGAAGCAACCTGAGGGTGAGGCTGCCTATGCTGCTTGCCCCTCAAGCAGCTAGGGCACAAAGTGTGAAGAGAAGGGAAATCTGGAAGTCCCTCCACCATCTTCCTCCCAGAAGCCCACCGAATAGAATCGAGGTTCAAATGACCATACCGAGAATGCCAAAGCAGCCCAAGCTCATGGGAAGCCCTCGCAGCCAAGGCTGTGAGCTTATAAAGCCCACCCTCCAGTGTACCTGTCCAAAGAGCATCACCTGTAGAAGCATCCTCCACTGTGACTGCATCCTGTGTAAAAATGACTCGGGTACCTAGCTGAGTAAGACCATGCACAGACAATAGGTTAAAGCCCAAATCGGGTACATAGAGAACTTTGGCAGAAGAAGACCGCCTGTCAGAAAACATAGGTAGAGTCCCCACGTCTCGAACAGGAACTGTAGAATTGTCACCAATGATGACAGAGCCCCCTCTGGAACGAAGATCCTGAAGCCAATCCTGTCGGAAGGTCATATGTAAAGATGCTCCACTGTCCACGAGCCAAGGCTTCTCCTGAGTGGTAGAAACTAGGGTTATATCCTCCTCAACAAAGACATGCACAAACGCAGACTTTGTCGTGGCTGGGGCCACCTTTGAGTCCTTCTCCTTGGGCTTCAAATGGGGTACTTCTGCCAACACTTCTCCTCGGGATGAGTAACCTTCCCACAGTAGGGACATTTGGGCTTCTTCTCCTTCGCATCCTTCTTGTCCTCCATCTTCGTGATGTGCTCCTTCATGGAAGAAGAATCATCAAGACTGAGCATCCGCAACTTCTTCTCCAAGGAAATCTTGTGGGCAAACGTCTTATGCTGATACAAAGACGCAAGCTTCTTCCACACTTCCGCCGCGGTCTGTAACCTGTGAACATGTACAAGAACGGAATCATGTAAACTCATAAAAAGAAAAGAACGGGCTCGAGAGTTGAGCCTATCCCACAAGGCTGCACGGTCCATAGAGGCTCCATCTGACGAATCCACGGGGGGACGGTCGATGGGCGAAGAAACAAGCTCCCATAGGTCGAATGTATCAAGGATGCACTCCACCTTGCACGACCAGAGGGAGTAGTTGGAACCATCCAACTACCGCACATCTGAAGCAGTCTTCACGGAAGGCACCTTCACGGTAGATGGAACCCTTTGAGATGCATGGACTGAAGAGGGACGAGTGCGAGGAGTCTCCTTCCGACGTCAAACTCCTGATAATCTCGCATCCGCTCAGAGGAATGATGAGAAAGGAGCTCATCCTCTGAGTCGTCAAAGCCTGAAAACTGGTAAGACATCTTCCAATCTGCAAAATACCAAACACCAAAGCAAACTGTGCCGAAGCCGAAGTATGACCAGCAGTATGGTCACCAACCACCAAAACGCAGGCTGTGATAGCGTACAAACACCTGGATCTGCAAAACGCAAAGGTAGCTGATGAAGATCACCAGAACAGAAACCGCCAACACCAAAACGCAGCCTGGGAGTGGGTCGCCAGCAGGAGATGAGCCGCCAGGAGTGGAAACGACCACCAGATCAGGAAAATGCAGCCTGATGATGTGTCGCCCAGCTGAAGGAGAGGCCGCCCGATGGTAAACGCAAGCAAGAGGGGGTCGTTTGATGACGTGGCAGCCTCTTGGAGGAGTCGTCTGCAGCAAACGCAAGAAGAATGGCCACCTGGAGGGGCCGCCTGGGCAGTTGGAGATGAGGCGACAGCAGCAGAAGAGGGGTGAGGTATCTCTCCACAAGGTTAGGTCCTCCGTGCTCTCAGTCAGGCTCTGATACCATGTGAGAGTGCGCAACAGAAGAACACGAACACAGAGGAGGAGAGAGAGAAAGCAGAAAATGAAGGAAGAAAATCTGCACTGACTGAAATGAAATGCTGAATACACCAAAGTGGACTGATCAATCCCTGCACGCAGCCCGGAGCGTCAGTGAGGGCACCAGAACAGACTGGAAGCAATGGCAGCACCAATGCCGGAGTGGGAGAGGAGGGAGTGTGTGCTGAATCTGCAGAAGAATGTGTAAGAGAATGACTGGGGGGGCTGCTATATATAGCCCCAAACCAGCCAAAACTGGCCGACCTGGCTGAAACTGGCCGACCTGCCCACAAACTGGCCGACTGCACACAAACTGGCCAACCTGCCCAAATATGGGCCGACTGCACACAAAAAAGGCCCATTTTGGGCTGAGTGCCACCCGAGAAGGGAATGCAGACTAAATCAGCAAGCACAAAACTGACAGAGCTCCTCTGTCTCCTGCCAGACTCTGACAGGAGCTCACAACCAGGAGATGACAGACTGAGAATGAAAAGAGAGCAGGCTAACAAGAATGACTAAAAATCAATCAAATGCAGCTATTGCCCTGCTACAACAGCATTAAATATTGTCGCCTATAGTTGAGACATCCAAATCAGCTATCACCTTATACTTGGATGCAATCGCCTAGCTGTGGAGAGTCTGAATTTGCAATCGTCTCCTCAAAACTCATTCGTGGCTAGCTACAATGGCTGAAAATAGGCTGGTCATGGCTGCTGGCAACCTTCCCAAATGATTTTCCTAGCATTATCCATCATTAAATATTCATTTTCAGCCTTTAATTACTGAAAATTAATCTAATAATTATTTCGATGCCCAAAAAAATAATCTGACTGGCCAATAATTAAATTGGCTAGGTATCAATAATTAAATTGGCTACGTATCTTCCACTCCCGAGTCTCTCTGTGTCATCTTTGACCATTAGATCGGTGTTAGGTACCATTAAACGCCACATCTCTAGTGTCACCAACTAACACTTACGGCTAAATGAATGACCTAGGCCAACAATTGACACCGGATACCACCAAGTACCTGTGCAACATAACTTATAGCAACTTTCACCTTTGACATCCTGTGATTTTCTCAGGTCCCGAGCTCATATATTTACTAATCCCAGCTGCACCTTAAATGTGCAACATTTACTTGACCATGTGATTAAAAATGAATCCACATGTTAAGTGAGGTTTCAAAAATACATGTCCTCATAACATTACTAGGTCTCTCTGCCAGAGTGCAGCGATGCGGAAGCGTGGGACCAAGACTGAGAGAGAGAGAGTGAACACAAAGTGAAGAGAGAGAGAGAAAGAGACAATGGAAGATGAAGATCTGCTGTATAAGGTGTGCTGTATACAAAGATATGCAGACATATACACGGGCGCAGTGCACGGGACTGCATGTCTCCACCTCGACGATGCAACCTGCTGTTCACCTCGAAGTACGCTGCAGTCTGCACGAATCTCCAGCCTGAAATCTGCAAACAGAAGTGTTGAAGAATGTGCAGGCTGCCGGCTATAAATAGCCAGGAATAAAGCGAAAAAATATGACAGGTCGGCTGCATTAAATGCAGTCGACTGGTACAGTCCGACTGTACCACCAGACTGCCACGTGGCCTAGCTGCGCCGCCAAGAACTGATCGCTAACACCCCCTCTCAGGGCCTGGACGGGGCAAAAGCCTGAGGGATGGGGCATGGCTCCGAAGTAGAGCCTGGGGAAGCGCCTTCGTAAACAAATCTGCAAGATTGTTCTCCATCTTGCAATACTCCACCACGATAGTCTCATCCAGAAGCTTCTCCCTGATGAAGTGGTACTGGATCTCTATGTGCTTCGTCCGGGCATGAAAACCAGGATTCCGTGCCAAGGCAATGCAACTCTCATTGTCGCATCGCAGAAAAGTAGGACGAGTCTAGGGACAGCCAAGCTCCTCCAACAATCTCCAAAGCCACACAGTCTCACATGTGGTGGAAGACGCGGCCCGATACTCCGCCTCAGTAGACGAAAGGGCTACCGTGGGCTGCTTCTTGCTACTCCATGAGATAACACCTGTACCCAAGGTAAAACAGTAGCCTGTAGTAGACCGCCTTTGGTCCACATCACCAACCCAATCCGAGTCGCTCCAACCTGCAAGTACAAGATCTGAACCACCTGTGCCTGCTGGATAATGAATCCCTAAGTCAAAGGTCCCCCTCAAATACCGAAGTATCCGCTGAGTAGCCTGCTGCCAATGCACCGTCTGAGGTTCACTTATGAACCCCGCCAAGAGACCAACAGCAAAACAAAGATCAACATGAGTGTTGAGGAGCCAAATCAATGATCCAATCAACTGACGGTAGAGGGAAGCATCCGTCAAGGGAGAATCTGAATGTGAAGTGGCCTTCCAATTCGGATCCATAGGAGTAGAAATGGTCCGACAATCCTTCATCGCAAAAGAAACCAAGAGCTCCTGTACATATCTCTGCTGAGAGATGAAAATCCCCCTCTGAGACTGATAAATCTCATGGCCCAAGAAGAAGTGGAGTAGACCCAAGTCCGTCATCTCGAACGCCTGATGTAAAGCTGCCTTCGTCTCTTTGGCCTTCTGTGCATGATCACCTGTGAGAATCAAATCGTCAACATACAACACAAAAAGCACACAACCAACCTCGGAAGTGTGTACATAAAGCTGCGGATCGGCCTTGGAACCCCGATATCCCAACTATGGCTGAAGGAATGAGTCAATCTTCTCGTTCCATGCACGCGGAGCCTGCTTGAGGCCATACAAGGCCTTCTTTAACCTGTAGACTTGCCTATCTGAAGATCCAAAGCCAGGAGGCTGCTCTACATAGATCTCCTCCTTCAAATCACCATTGAGGAAGGCCAACTTCACATCCAACTGGTAGACAGGCCAGCCAAGGCAAGAACAGCTCGAATAGTCGCCATACGAGCAGTGGGGGCAAAAGTATCATGACAATCAATCCCTGGGCGCTGTGCAAAACCTTTAGCAACAAGGCGAGCCTTGTGCTTGTCCAAAGAACCATCGCTAAGGTACTTGGTCTTGAAGACCCATTTGACGCCGATCACCTTCTTATGCGAGGGGCGAGGCACAAGATACCAAGTGCCATTCCTCTCAATAGCCTCCAATTCGGCTTCCATAGCTTTCTTCCATGGTGCGGACTGT
Organism: Lygodium microphyllum; assembly: GCF_053477565.2. Taxonomy (NCBI): domain Eukaryota; kingdom Viridiplantae; phylum Streptophyta; class Polypodiopsida; order Schizaeales; family Lygodiaceae; genus Lygodium; species Lygodium microphyllum. The sequence continues at coordinate 84,631,760 of NC_141161.1, read as the reverse complement.
AAAGCCTCCTTCACGGAGGTGGGCTCTCGATCCTGCATAACACGGGTCATCAAACAATAGTTAGAGCAAACAAGCTCCGTAGAATGTGCCTAGTGCCTCCGTGACTGCCACAGACCATCCTGCGGTCCCCGCTCCTCAGGGACCCCCTCGATCCTGAATCTCGGAGTGTGTCACGGGCCCAACGAGGAGGAGGCCGGACCTCTCCTCGTCGCTCTCCATCAGCTGAAGACTTTGGGATAGCCATCGGTGGTAACTCCTCAGGGGTGACCGGTGGAACAGTAGACTCTGTATCGGAAACAGAATCAAAATCAAAAGGCGTTGACTCCAAAGGGACTGTCTCGGGAGCCCAACTCTCCCATGGATCTCCAAGAACGGGATGCTCCTCACTCGCTGCTATGGCCGGAACCTCCACGAACCGCACATCTCGACTAGTGTACACATCCCGCTTGACGAGATCATACAAACGATAGCCTTGGGACTGAGAGCTGTAGCCAACGAACACTTGTCTTCGGGAAGCCGCTTCAAATTTATCACAATGAGTCTTGGGAATGTGAACATAAGCATCAATCCCAAAAACCCTAAAATAAGAAACATCGGGCTTAGTCCCAAACTAAGCCTCAAAAGGTATCATCCCATCAACAGCCGAAGTGGGGGATCGGTTAAAGATGTGGACTGCAGTAGCCACAGCCTCGGCCCACAGAAATTGAGGTGTCTGTCGGTGCTCCATCATGGTGCGCGCCATCTCAATCACACTTCGGTTCTTCCGTTCAAGAATGCCATTTTCTTGAGGAGTGTTGGTGTTAGCAAACTCCTGGTGAATACCTTTATCTGCACAAAAACGAGCAAACTCATTAGAAACAAATTCACCACCCTTGTCGGATCACAAGGTCTTCAATCGCCGGCCCGATCGGTTCTCCTCAAAGAGAAACCAATCCTTGAAGTGGAAGAAAGCCTCCAACTTCAACGCCAAGAAATAGACCCAAGTCATCTTGCTGTAGTCATCTACGATCAACATGAAGTACGAGCTCCCTTTCAAGGACTCATTCAGCATAGGGCCACAAAGATCCGTAGATACAAGCTCCATCGGTGAAGTAGATCACCGCGAAGCTTTGTTGGGAATCGCATCCCTATGCTGCTTCCCACGAATGCAGGAGACGCAAGGCTGCTGGCTTACCACTATGTCCGGCAACCCTCCAACAAGCTGTCTACGTGACGCCCTCCGAAGATAATCATAGTTTAGGTGACCAAACCGAGCATGCCACAGCTTTGACTGTGTCTGAGAGGTAAGAAGAAGAGTAGGGAGAGCGGTAGAAGACGTCAATTTGTAGATATCATTCTCCTCATATCCTGATGAGAGAACCTTCCTTGACCCACGATCAAGGACTCGCACCGAATCACTGTCAAACTCTACCAAAAGTCCAAGTGAACAAATCTTATGAACCGAAAGTAGATGATACCCTAGACCTGGCACATGCAACACCTCTGAGGTATGGGTACCACCACGTCCATCTGAAATAAGCTGCATCTCACCCCGTCCTGCAATAGACACCGAAGAGCTATCTCCGATGAGAATCTGCCCACGCGAAGGTCGCAACTGGGCAACACCAACTGATGAAGGAGTCATGTGCCAGGAGGCACCACTGTCAACGATTCACTCTCAAGCCTGGGGGACTGTCATCGCAGCATCAGAAGCCTTCGGTGTAGAGTCCTCAATGACTGCTAGATGAAGAAATGCGGTTGATGAGGGTGCAGCCACCGCTCCAGAATCCTTCGAGTCCTTCTTGTTGGTGTCCTTCTTGTCTTTATCGGGGCAATCCTTCTTCCAATGGCCGGTCTTACCACAAATATGGCATGTGGATTCTTTGTCATTGTCCTTCTTTGACTTGTTGTCCTCCTTCTTTTGGTCCTTCCCCTTCTTCTGAGAGGCTTGACCTATCAAAGCTTCCGACTTGGAAGCATGCTGTCCCTTCAGTTGTTCCTCTTGGTCCAAGACCATAGAAACCAACTCTTCCCACCGAAGAGTAGACTCACGCCCTGAAGCAATAAGGGCGGAGTAGAAAGCACCGAATCGTGGCGGCAACTAGGACAAGAGTGTGATCGCCATGTCTTCGGAGGAAATCGGCTTCCCCGCATTCTGAACCTGCATCTGAAGCTGTCTAAGCTTGTTAATGTGCTCCCGCAACAAAGAAGACTTGTTCACAGGCAAAGTCCGCATCTGCACCTCCAAAGAAACCCGCTTCATAAGGGTCATCCGGTTATACATCTGGTCAAGCTCCAGCCATATCTCCCGAGCCACCGTCAAGTGCTCGATGTGGGCTATCAGGGCTGTAGTACAAGACAGAAAAAGAAAAGAACGAGTCCGGGCATTCAGTTTGTCCCAGTGAGACTGGACCTTGGCCAACTCCGCACGAGCATCGGAAGAGAGTTTGGACCCAGCTCTCACCGAGGGCCGGTCAATCTCCTCCTGTACAAGCTCTGCCAAATCATAAGACTCAAGGATGGCCAACATCATCACGCACTAGATGCGGTAATTGTCGCCATCGAGCTTTTGATCTGAGGGAAGAGCCGGTAAAACAAGCACCTTCCGATCCACGATCGTCTGGAACTCCAAGTCAATCTCTGTAGACATCTTCACCTGTAATGCCTGCAAAAATGCAAAAGCAGGCCCCTCTGACTGTGAAAACGCAACCTCCTAGGGCTCTTTCTTCCGCGTCCCGAATCTTCTTCACCCGCCGGAGGCGATGAAAAAGTAAAACCTGTACTTGAAAGCTGAAAACATAGCCTTCCTCCTCTTCAAACAGCAGCAAATTCACCAAGTGGACTCCTTTCCCACGCGCCCACGCTCGCTTCAGCCTTGTTCAGATGCGCAGCCCTCCCGCTCGCCCTCGAACGCTGGAAACGCAGTCTTGTGTCACGATGGAATCTCCTCTTCAGGTAGGTTCTTCACTCAGTCAGCCCTTCTTCACTGCTCTGATACCATGTCAGAGTGCAGCAATGCGGAAGCGTGGGACCAAGACTGAGAGAGAGAGTGAACACAGAGTGAAAAGAGAGAGAGAGAGAAAGAGACAGTGGAAGATGAAGATCTGCTGTATAAGGTGTGCTGTATACAAAGATATGCAGATATATACGCGGGTGCAGTGCGCGGGACTGCGTGTCTCCACCTCGACGATGCAACCTGCTGTTCACCTCAAAGTACGCTGCAATCTGCACAAATCTCCGGCCTGAAATCTGCAAACAGAAGTGTTGAAGAATGTGCAGGCTGCTGGCTATAAATAGCCAGGAATAAAGCGAAAAAATATGACAGGTCGGCTGCATTGAATGCAGCCGACTGGTACAGTCCGACTGTACCACCAGACTGCCACGTGGCCTGGCTGCGCCGCCAGGAACTGATCGCTAACACTCTCTTGAACTAGTTGCCAAATCAAGGCATTGACTTCAAAAATTCGACTAAGAGCATTAGCAACCATATTAGTTACACCCTTCCTGCTACGAATTTTGAAGTCAAACTCTTGCAAAAGCTTCGTCCATCTCGCCTTGTGGCCACAAAGATCAGGCATATCACATAGGTATTTCAATGAGTGATAATCCATCCAAATAATAAATTGGGCATCATACAAATAATGACGCCATGGATAACCACCAAAAAGTCCTTCTCTTAGGTGGTATAACGTGTTTGGACATCAGCGAGCTTATGGCTCTCAAATGCGATAGGTCGGCCATCCTCATAAAGGACAACACCTAAAGCATAGTCGCTCACATCCATATGAATCTCAAAAGGTTTATTTGGATTGATAATCTGCAACATAAGTACTGTGGTAACTAGTCGTTTCAATATTTAAAAACATTGATCGAGCTCACTAGTCCAAACAATGGATGGACTAACTACTTCTTCTTGTGATGAATACCCTTAAGCAAACATGTTAAGGGTTCAGCAATATAAGCATAGTTCTAAATGAATTTCTAAAAAAATCTAATAAAACCTAAAAAAGATTTTACTTGCCTTATGGTCCCTGAAATAGACCAATCAAGTTCTACTCATACCTTCTCAAGATCAATTCGAATGCCATCAATCAAGATGGCATGACCAAGATATAACAACTCCATGTGAAAGAATTTACACTTGGATATTTTAGCAAACAATTGCTCGTCTTAAGAGACGTAAGATGATATGCAAGTGTTTGGTATATTCCTTCAATGACTTACTATAAATAAGGATGTCGTCAAGAAAAATGACTATCCACTTTCTTAGATATGAATGAAATAAATTATTCATCATTTATTGAAAAGTTATAGAAGCATTAATCAATCCAAAAGATAGGACCAAAAACTAATAATGTCCATATCAAGTTTAAAACGTAGTTTTCAAGACATCCTCTAAAGCTATCCATATCTAATGATACCCAAACCTTATATTGATTTTTGTGAAAAGTGCGTACCACAAAGCTAATCTATAAGATCATCCATCCTTGGCAACAGATATTTATTCCTAATGGTCACCTTATTGAGACCCTTGTAATTGACACAAAAGCGTATCATATCATCCTTCCTTTTTGCAAAAAGGACAAGCACATCCCATATGGGGATTTACTCAGCTCAACATAACCCTTAGCCAAGTAAGCCTGAAGTCACCTAGCTATCTTGTCCTCCTCTTTCGAGCTAAACCTATAAGGTTTACCAAAAGACAAGATGGCTACCAGGTAAAGTTTCAATCCTATGGTCTAAAGCTCCACGAAACGATGAAAGTCTGTCAAATAGCTCAAACGGAAAAAATCAACATACTCATGTAATATCGGATCCAACCATTCATACATGTTTGAGCTCATATTAAGATTAATATTTAAAAAATTTGAATTACATTGATAATCAAACGATTGAACTTTTTTAACAAAACAAATATAAGTAGTAACAATTAAATCAAAAAAACATTGAGTAAACTCCATTGCTCAATCATACATATATTATTTTTTGTGATTCCATAGGGTAAACAAACCTCCATCACATGGAAACAACTATCAAGCTCAAAAGAAAATACATGATTTTTATAATCAATATATAAGGAGCTTTTTTCAAAAAACCATGGCATTCTAAGAATGGCATTCACATAGTCAAGGCTCATAAGTCGAAAATCCATGATTTGATGGTACTATTGGATCAAAAGATCCAAGTCTAGCACTATCCGATCCCAGCAATCCACCGTCAAGCCCTCCACGTATCAGACACGATAAACTCAATCAATGGGTACCGACCGTGCAGAGTCGTAAACTCTGCATCAAGTAAAAGGAATTATGAATAGAACCATTATCAAATAAAATTGTAACGTCTTGGCTATTTATATGCCTTGTGGCCTTTAAAAGGTCATGCAGGTCAAAAACAATTTATTAATGGGACTACTGTTGCTATTGCAAGCATTAACAAAACATTCTTCAAATAAAATTTCAGAAGAAATACCTAGAGCCTCAAGAGTATTTATCGAAGTCTTGAAAGAAGACTTTGCCTTTTTTCTGGGGACACTCATGACCACTGTGAAAATGATCCATCTAATGGCAACAGGCGAAACAACGGCCCTTCGAGCAATCCTCTTTGCAAGTAACCTTACACTTGCTGTCTTTCTTCTTATGCAACGCCGAGGTGAGCTAATGAGTTGCTACCAAGATAGGTGACTTCTTTGACTTAAAGATTGAGACAACTCAATGGGAACCCCAATCAGCTCGCTGCCCCTACTTGCAACCATAGTATTATCAAAAAATTTCACATACCTATAGATGTCCTCCAGAAAGTGAAGATGATTGTGGAACACCTCATTCTAGTAATCCAATGGCAATCCAAAAAGATATCCCATGTAGAGCAACACTTAAGGATCATCTAAGGCCTTCATCTTATGCAATAAATCTTTGAATTCCTGAGAGTATGCATCCAAGCTCTTCTTCCCCATATCAAGCTCAAAGAATTTTCAGAAATTTTGAATCCAATCATCGGTCACAAAACGTTCTGAAAAATGGATTGAAAATCAACCCAAGTCACCGGCTTAGGACATCAACTTGCCCACCAAAGCGTACGCCTTCCCCTATAATATGATTTGTATCTACCCGATGCATTAGGCATCATCGAACTGATACAAATCAAAATACACCATCCATTTGCCCAGCCATGCATCAATGTTTGTCTCATCACATTCCTTCTCTCCTTTGAAGGGATCGGATTGGAATTGAAGAGGCAATGTCCTTATGATTGTGGACACAAATTTGAAAATGGGGAGTGCGAAGCTTGACCAATTCGCACTACATTTCTTTTACTTGAGCTTGGAGAATCACCACAATAGACGAATCTCCCTTTGACTTGAAAGAAAAAGAGGCTTCAAGATGCTTCTTGTGTGTGTATTCGGGTTCAAACAGAACAGGCATCCTCCATGTTGAGGTTCAATGGGAACAAGAAGCATATCAAAGAGAGACATCGTGTGAGAAGCCATGATATAGATAAAAGAGAGAGGAGTAGAGAAAAGAAAGAAATTTCAGAGAGAGAGTTCGGGGATTAAAGAGCCCGAGAGGAGAGCAAAGGAATAAACAATCTGCATTTAATGCAAAACTAGATTTGTGTTTCTTCTTTTTTTTGTATGAAAATTTTGACAAGCAGGATGGTAACCGTGTTCAAGCAAGAAGATCTATTTTTAAAAGGCCACTCATTCGGGCTACAAGGTTTCGCAACTCCCCAAACTCCAACCATCAAAACAACCAAAAAACTATTGTGCACAAGATCACCCCAATACAAAACCCAATCATGGGTATAAAAACAAAAAACATACCTTGCTCTCGTACTCACCACCTGCAACACCTGTCCCCTACGCACGCCTCTCCTGCCAGCAATGTCCCATACCACCCTTAATGAGATAAAGGTGTACCTATCAAAGCGTAAACCATCAGCACTCCGTGGGCAAAAGTGGTTTTGTGCTCCTAGCTCCCTGGACTTCAACCATCGAAACAACCGAAAAACTATTGCCCACAAGCATCACCCCAACACAAAACCCAAGCATTGGTAGCTAGCAGCACTCTAGGTCATGACCACATCCCAAAGGTTGGCATCCCATACCACCAACCCATACCCTCCCAGTGTACGGATGCATTGGCCAATAAGCCAAGAGTTCAAGGGTGGTGACCACACAATGAATGCACTCAGTAGGGTCTTGAGTCCTATAAATTGAACTTGGTTGTTGTAACCCCAAAGTGTCCTTAGTGCATTTGCACTAAATCGCTTCATAACCACCATGATCAATGCTACAAGCACCTATCTAGATGTCCGGCAACATAACACCACCCCAAATCAGCCAGAGCATCAGTCCAAGGGTGCTCATCAGTTGCTCAAGAATCTACCAAGACTATAGAGATAGTGGATATCTTCTTGCAAATAGCCCTATTCAAAGAGTCTTATAAATTTTCTTTTCTTTCTAATGCAAGGGAGGGTTTTACTCCAGTATATGCTCATGTTTTTTAATGACAAGGAGGGAAAAACATAAGATCCTCCATAAACAAAAGCCACACAAGGCAAGACATGGGTGACAAGGTATCTACAAGTAAATGATGAAGTGTATGTGAGGGTAATGATGAGATATGTGCTACGTACTACCATGACATAGCCATATGAATATGTCGCAAATATGGTGGATCCAAAGTCAACCACTCTATGACAAGATAAAAGGGAATTATACTACACAAATACAAGGATTTTTTATCCTTCACTAAAGCCACCCTTCTTCTTTTCATATACTTGCACAAGGTGCGTCTCAATTGGGACACTCAACTAACGAGACTAATCACCTCTCAATTGAGCAAAGACAAACCACTCAAGATACGACAAGTCATCTAAATTCTTCATCACAATCAAGTTTGGTGGCAAGTTAGTACAATCCATTTGTGTATGATCCTAATCATGCCTATATTGCTCCTCCTATTATGCAAGAACTAACGATCACCATGGAGACCCAGATTAGTACCAATATGGATTTGAAGCCACTCTATGATCAAATATGCTCCAAAAGGTACTCCATTATTTTCCATTTCATTTGAGTATTAGTTTGGTGCTTCACATTCACAATTTTCGCCCTTCTCTCCCACTTTCAATGCACATTTAGATTCATCTATATTAAACTTAGGACTCTGCTTTAGCCACATCATAAGGTATCCAATCTTAACACACATTGTGTTTGATCCACATTTAGGCTTTAGGCCATCATTAGCTACTCAAAGGAGTGCCACTTTGCACCATTGTGATTTGTTGCCAGGAATGCGACCCATGCACTATGCGCCTCGCGCAAGCCCACAAGGGAGTCACACTCTATCCTTTGGTGCAGTTGTGTGAGGCAAGTTTTGAAAGCTTAGACTTGAGCTTCCTTTGGGTCATGAGACAAGGCTTCCTTTGGATCTTGTTCTTGAGAGATAAGGCAAGGCTCACCCTCAAGTTGCCCCTTTTCCCAAAAGGAGATGTGTACTACTGTTGATACAAAACTTGAGACTCGTATACTTGCATGGGCATATCTACCTCTCAAAATCCACTAGATGCAATGATGCCTAATGGTCATGGTTGCATTCTAAGATAAAGCGGCCATCCTATCCACGCCTAGCAACCTGACAAATGTTCCCCACTTCAATTCATAAACCAAGGCCTGCAAAACAAGAGTCTCAAATGTATTTTGGGGGGTACGCAGTTTACTTGTATCCACAAACTAGCCAACTCTGTTTCTATTTCAAGATGCCAAGTGAGCAAGGATTCAAAGGGGGGGAGCAGTGGACTAGGTATTAGCCCCCCACCCTCAGCCTCCATATCCATGATCTCACAATATCCCAACACCCCATTGGATTTGCAATTGATCATGCTTATCTCTCATTTACAGTGGATCTTCAATACACACAAGAAAGTGGCCCCCATACAATTCTCAAACACTCAAGATACTACTTTTCTAAGGAGACAACAAGCAACTACAGACTATTGTATGAGATCTACAGACTATTGTATGAGATCGATCCCCACACTCCACTACCCAAGCTACAACAATAGATACATATTTTCCTCATTCATGGCCCACACAACAAGCTCCTTCCAGGGAGATACCCTAAAACACTTAGTATGATGAAGACTGACGTGAGACTAAAGCACATCTACAGAGGGAGATAGCACTAGGAGCTACTAATCATCATAGACATGTGAGGACACTCTTTAGATGCCTCATACAGCAGAAGAATAGAGCCTTCCTCAGCCAATTGGAGAGAGATTTGTACCACCTATTCTTGAGCCAAGATTCTAGAAAGGCATGGAGACTTTTCAAAGAGCATTGAAAGACCACACTTATCACATCCCCTAACACATGGAGACGGTATGCAACCAGCCTATACACAATACCAAATCAGTCCCTTCTCCCAAGTCTATAGACATCCCACGGTCAACCATTTTCTTCACAGAGAAGATGGTACGGGAGGCCATTAACACATTACACATAGATAGGGCATAGGATCATGATGGATTGGTAGTTGAGCACCCAATATATACTAGAGATATAATGGAAAAACTATTGGCATGCATGTTTAATAGAGCCATGTATGAAGGCTTCCCTATGAGCTAGAGCACTAATACCTTGTACCCATCCTCGAGAGATCCTACCTCACCCAGTAACTCTCGCACCATCATGGTTGGCCACACATTGGCCAAATTATATGCCTCCGTCCTTGAGCAAGAATTGAGTCATTGGGCAAAGAGAGTGGACCTCAGAGCACGAGGGTAGACTAGATTAAAGAGGGGTTTTTTGACGCTAGATCAAAACCTCGCACTTAGAGCCCTTATTGAGGAGGGTAGAGGTCACAGGAGACAAATCTACTATTTCTTTGTGGATTTCAAGTTTCCAAACTGATTTTGACACAATACCCAAGGCCAGACTGATGCATAGATTATACAGCATGGGAGTACCTAGACAACTCATTTGGGATACTCTAGCATTATATTAGCATGTAGTTGGCAAAGTATGGACATCTAAGGATCTTTCATCCCCTATTCACTCCACCATTGGAGTGGAGCAGGGATGCCCTCTCCCATTGACACCTTTTGGACTATACATTGATGAGATTTTGTACTATATTTGTAGAGGAGATTGAGAAGCCCAACTAGCTAGTACTTGTATACCATGCTTACTATACAAAGATGACATCATGGTGATAGCTTGCTCCCCACAGGGGCTACTTGCTGCTATTAGCAGTCGTGTGCCTTGCACAGTCATCTCCTCCTTGCGAACCTTAGTCTAAGTCTGACGGGTACATTAGGAGCTCTGACATTCAGTCTGAACAGAGGAGGAAGCTCTGACATTCAGTCTGACATGTGTTTGACATTCAGTCTGTGTTTGACAGAGGAGGCAGCTCTTTCTAAAGCATGCATTTCTTTTTCAGCCGGATTTAGGAGTGTTCACACTGGCTGGTTATTTTCCAACTCAATGCATTTCTTTTTTAGTGGGTCTGGACTGCATTCACACTAGCCATGATGGGGCAACCAGCATTATGATGGCAATCTGCATTTTCTTGATTATTTTATTATTATCTGCTGGTCGGCCAGCATTTATGGCAGCCCACTACTCAGGTTGACCAATTTTTGGGTTATTTGGCTATTTATAGCAGGCCCAGTTAGTTGGCTGATCATTCACAGATTCTTCTCCATCTTTCCATGCTGCCTTCCATCATCATCGTCGTCATCATCTCTCTCTCTCTCTCTCTCTCTCTCTCTCTCTCATCCATCCATTCAGTCATGCATATGCAACTTTTTTAATGATCCGTATTTCATATCATTAAGGGTACAAAAACAAGATAAGTGATACTGCTAGATGCATCAAAATGCAATATGTTCAAAGTCATTATAGACCAAAGAGTATTGGCATGAAACTCGGGAGCTGCAAAGCACAAAGTAAGCACTTGCAGCTAGGTTGAGATGCATAATGAAAAAGAAATCTAATGAACCCAAATTTCAATTATCCAAAAGTTTGATTGCTTTCTAGTTCAAACATCAAATAACATAGGTGATGATATCTAGCAAGAGAACTAACTCACGTCCATAGCTGTGAGCAATGTATCAATGAAGATTCTGCTCGACACCAGGGATTCCTTTCTGTTAACGTAAACATTCAGTTGCAAGCTTGAAGAATCTCTGTCCAGAACAACAGTCTTGGTGAACATTTCTGCCGAACTCTGTGCTATCTGCACCCATTTCAAACAAGAAAGGGACCCGCAAATCATAACTTCATATGACCACTAATTTGGCAGCCTTTTACACCGAATCCTCACCAATCATGTTTCCTTTCTCACAATCGTGCTCAGGCCTCACTCAATAACAAGCACCATTGGAACTTATCTCTATCTGAAAATGAACGGCAACATGGTATTCCTTGGTACGTTAAAGCTAACCTCTTTCAGATAATTTGTTTCGTGTGAAAGTATTAAAGATAGACTTCAGATCACTCAGATAGAGCAAAATCACACGCACAAGCTATAATGCCATTCAAGCTTTCCTTCGAAGTGTCAGGCAATGAATTTCAACTTGGTAGAATAAAACATCAATTCTAAAAGGTCCGAAGTACCCCAGATAGCACATATACTAAAATTTGGGATACATGCAACACACACTCGCTCTTTCAGTGAGCTAGAACCTACAATTTGTATGTTCAATGGGGACCTTTAAAGAGTCGACTTACATAAAACAAACATTCACCTGGGAAAAGATGTTACGCCACAATTGTCCCAAGAGGGCATAAGGCTTAGCCTCATCCAGATGATCAACTTCCTCATCTTCGTCTTCCACATGAGGAGAAAGTCCTAGTTCGTCCTTGACCTCCAGTAAATCCTGTATTGCTTTCAAAAGGTCCCCTTGAGGAATTTGATCTGCAGCTGATGTGACCTTCTGGTGCAAAATGTTGATGCGTTCAACAGCAGCCAACGCCTTCTTCCTCTCTTGAGCGTCCAAATAAGCCCGTCTCAGTTGCTCGACCAAGTCACATAGCTCCACACAAAGAGAGAACGCGCCTGTTGAATCTTGCTTCTCTGCATTGAAGTGGCTCAAAAGGGAGTCAAAGCCGCTCAAGATGCTCTGGAATTCCGAAACTGCGGAGCCAGCGCGGTTGATCGCGTGGCCGAAATCGTGGTGCTGCGACGTGATGCAGCGGCGGACGCTTCCCTTCACCTCCTCGGACCGGATAAACATGCTGTTCATGAGAGCTTGCAGATCGGGTGCTGCGAGAGGAGCTGAGAGATCGAGGCTATCCTTGGATCCTCGCAACCCTAGCACGCGCCCGACCTCTTCCATCACAAGCTGTGTCGCGCCTCCGACCTCCATTATCGCACAGGAAGCTCCGCCGTCCCCCGCCCCCACGCACAGCCAGCCAGCGCCTTCTACGCACGTTCTCGTTGCGCCCCAAAAACGCAATTTGTTAAATCGGTAAATTAAAATGTGCGAGATTGTTTTAAATACTTTGTTCGCTTTTGTATCTATACCTATACCTTCTTTCCATATCTATCTACACTATCTCTTATTTGAGGATTTCCCAAAGCTCTCTCACCACACCTCACAACTTTGAAGTACATAAAGTCGGGTCTAATATTTATATTTTTTAGTGTATCATCTATTTTTATCTTATTTGAAGATTTCTCAAACCTCTTGCTAGATCTATCAATTTCTTAATAGCGATTGTTTGATGAGATTCGATCTCTCCCTTTGGTGATGCAAGTGATGGAGATGAGAAGTGTGTGTGTGCATGTGCGTGTGCGTGTGTGTGAGCACAAGAATGGAAAAGCCAAGTAGCTACAAAGAGCAACTGCAACAGTGGTGGAGAAAGGGACCAACGAAAGTGCAACTGACAACCCATCCCAATAATAATAGCACGACCAGTGAAAAACCAATACAAGTGGTGAGAGCATCAATAAGGTCATGACTCCAAGCCCCCCCCCCCCCCCACCTTGCTCATCTCAACCTTCTCCTCTCTCTCTCTCTCTCTCTCTCTCTCTCTCTCTCTCTCTCTCCATGCACACGTGTTTGTAGGCTAGCCAGCTATAGAAGGGAGCAGGCTATAGGAGCACTAAGCACACTATGCAAGCTCCATGGGGCAACTAGCATGGCAAATAGGGCAAGCATGAAACAATAGAATAGCAAGGTGGACAGAGGAGTGGGTTGAGTAAAGAGTTGATAAAGAAATGAGCAATAAGGCTTATAAGAAGGATGAGACGCTGAGTAGGTGATAGCAAAGTAGACTAGTGTGGTAGCACGAGCAACACATTGTAGGAGAGAGAGAGAGGGAGGGAGGGAGGGAGAGGGAGAGAGCCAAGCATACAAGCAATAGTAGAGGTTGGCGAAGGAGGAGGTGCAGCCAAGAAGATTAAGACTACAAGAGCAATCATTGTCCTACATGAACCAAAAGAGGAAGATATAGCTAACTATAAGCGAAGAGGTAGTACATTATCTAGGAATACCTTCCCTTGTAAGGATATAGGATGGGGAAGTGGCATTGTGCGAGGAGTTTATGCATGGTGGATGAAGTGCATACGATGGAAGCTAGTCCCTATGAGTCTCAAAGACACTAAAGCACTTAGCTATAGTTGTGTCAAATTGCACCATCATCATGTTTCTCACGTATACAACTATTAGTGAAGGTTTGAGCATCTTTGGATGCATATACTTGCAAATCTAGCTCTCTGACCAAGATTTTTGTTAATTAATGTAGTTTGCCACAATGCAAGTTGGCATTTGTTTAGAAGAACTCTATCTTATGTGTGTAAATGCTCGTGGAAGGGTCTAATGGTTGAACAACTGACTAGAGCTCACTTTGATCAACGATGCTCATTTGCCTTTACTACGTTCCACCATGCAGCCCTCCCTTGACCTTAAACAATCTCCTATTTATTTTTTTCTACTTCCAAAAATCTATTATTGGGACATGTAGTTAATTTTGAAGGCTTTGAGTAGGTTTGGATTTTTAGATGAAAGGTAGATAGGGTGAGCAAGAATGAGAAGCAAGAGCTATGGAGGTTTGAGCAAGAAGAGAGGGCAAGAGCGTATGTGGAAACTCCAAAATAGTCCATAATGTATGACTATCTTCCCTTAATCTATTGTCATTGTAAGAATAAAGAATAAAGTGATTATGATAGATGGCCACCCCCTCACAATGTACATATGTGTGAGCAATAAGTACAATATAAATATAGGTGGCTAGGCGCACAAGTAGCCTTTAACCCCTAATAACCTCCTACTTAAAGGTGAATGTGCTTAAGCAAGGAGGAAATAAGAAAAATGTGACAAAGTACAATGTATACATATAAGTACAACAGAATGAGAAATAGATGTCATCTTATCCTACACCCATTATCTTCCTAAGAAAGACATAGCATTCAACCAAGAGACTTTGAATGACTAGCTATGTAGGATTCTCGTCTATAGAGATATTGACAAGCTCTATCTACTTGTCCTAAACCACATGTCTAATAAAGTGGTAACAAACCTCAATATGCTTCGTCGTCACATAAAAGACTGCCAACTAAATGGAACTCATAAAGTTCGAATGCAATGTAGGAGTCATATCTGTGATACCAAGTTTACAACCAAGTGGCCTAACCATGGCTTCCTTGCAAGCCTCAATGATTGCAATGTACTCAACCTTGGTAGTAGACAAGGTAATGCATTTCTACATGCTAGGGATCTAAGAAACATCATATCTAGCAAAGGTGAAGACATAGCTAAAGGTGTACTTTCTAATCTCTATATATCGTACATAATCTGAGTCATTGTAACCCATTACTCTAGTGTCTTAGCTCCCATAGCAAAGGCACAAGTCTATAGTTCCCTTAAGGTATCTCATGATATCTTTCACAGCGTCCCAATGTCACTTGCTAGGTGTTGCCATATAATGATTCACAATTCTCAGTGCAAATACTTTATGCCAGATAGAGTGGCTATCATGGCATACATCAAGCTACCCAATACAAATGCATACCTGATCTTGGCCATCTCACCTCTCTCATCATCTAAGCTACTTGACTCATCTTCACATGAGAAGGTAAAGGGATGCCAATCAAACTACCACCCTACATATGGAACCACTCAAATACTTTGTAAATGTATTCTTTTTGTGACAAGTATAGGAGTCCCCTAGAGCAATTGTGCATAATGTGCATACTAAATATATGAGAAGCATACCCCATGTCCTTCATCTCAAAGCTCTACTTTACCTAAGCCTTCAAAGCATCCAACTCATCATGAGCACTCCTAACAATCAATATGTCTTCAACATATAGTACCAAAATGATAAGGCTACTATCATGGGCCTTCTCACTCTAAGACAAGGATCAATATCACTATGGGAATATGACTGTGAATGCATGAAACCATCAAACTTGTGTGGCCATTTCCTAGGTGCCTGCTTAAGTCCATAAAGACTCTTCCTCAACTTGCACACTAGGTGTTCCCTGTCCTTTTTCATAAGGCCCTTACGTTGATACATATAGATCTTCTCATGCAGGTCCCATGTAAAAAAGTTGTTTTCACATTCATCTAGTACAGGTCTGAATCCATTTGTGCAACCAAGGCCAAACCCAATCGAAGGATAGTCATCTTGACCACATGGAAAAAATCAACTCCCTTTTTTTGTTTAAGACCCTTAGCAATCAAACAGGCCTTATATGCTAGCTTAGGGTGACCAAGGGTGCTCTTCAACTTATATACCCACTTGCATGGCAATGCATGTTTCTAATGGGAAACGGAAGCAAATCCCATGTATAATTCTTTTGCAACGAGTCAAACTCAAACTACATGGTCCTCTCCCAAGAGTGACTATCACCTTTGTGCATAGCCTCCTCATAAGTAAGGGAATTACCGTAAATGGTGACCAAAAGGTGGATGCACGAGCAAAAGCAAGAAGAGTGTAATAGCTCTAGAGGTTCAAGCAAGAAGAAAAGAGACCAGTGTGTGAAAACTCCAATAGTCACAAAGTGTGACCTACCTTTCCTATTCTATTTGTCACTAAAAAAATAAAGAATGCAGTGATAGTGATGGCATCTAAGTATAGGACATCCCAAGTGAATAACTTGTCACCTTGATTTGCACCACATAATAAATCTAAACTAACTTTGGTCCTCGAGTAGACACAATACTTCAAGGAAGATTCCCATCAATATGCAGTTTCCCAGTCCTAATGCAAAGGTCAACATGCCTAATATCTCTTGAGCAGCTATCAATGCTGCTAGAAATAGACTATTGTACAAAAAAAGACAAAGATCCTAGGGATACTACCATAAATGCCGATAGAGAGTCAACACAATACCACAATGGGGCCCAAATTGTTGTTATTTGCTCATGAGCACTACATGGGAAACTAATGGATTTGGTTACCCAAACCACTTGCTTTGTTAGTCATACATAGAGTACAACTAGATGAGTAAATACGTCATCGCATCCTACGCCCATCAACCTCCTAATGAAGACATATTGTTTCACTAGGAGACTTTTAGTCAGTAGATTTGTAGAATTCGTATGTATAGGGATCTTGACAAGCTCAATGGACTTGTCCTCTACCGCCTCCCTGATGAAGTGATAGTGCACCTCAATGTGCTTTGTCTTCGCTTGGAAGACTAGATTATGGGCCAACTAAAGGGCACTCATCGATTTTGAATACAATGTAGAAGTCATAGTCATACCAAGATATACAACCATATGGCCTAACCAATAGGGCCTCTTTTCTAGCCTCAATGACTATAACGTACTTAGCCTCGGTAGTAGACAAGGCTATGCATTTTTGCACCCTGGACATCCAAGAGATAGCACCTCTAGCATAGGTAAAGGCATACCTACAACTTCCTACTATCTCCATATCCTACATAATTTGAGTTAGTGTAACCCATGACTCTTGTATCCTGGGTACCATAGCAAATGCACATATCCGATGTGCCTTTCAAGTATCTCATGATAGCCTTTGCAGCATCCCAATATCACTTGCTAGGTGGTAGCAAATGCACATATCCGATGTGCCTTTCAAGTATCTCATGATAGCCTTCACAACATCCCAATATCACTTGCTAGGTGCAGCCATATAAGGTTCCACAACTCTCACTACAAATGTTGTGTCAAGACGAGTGGTCTATGATGTATATCAAATTTCCCATTATGGATATATGTGGAACCTTGGCTGTCTTAGCCCTCTCATCATCTAGTTGTGAACCAATCAGCCTAATTAACCTTCACATGAGAAGGTAAAGAACATTCGATAAGCTTGTCATCTTGCATATAAAATCGCTTAAGTACTTTGTGGATACACTCCTTCTAGAATAAGTCGAGAAGTCCCTTAGAGTGATTGTGTATAATATGAATAGCAAGTATTTGTGAGACATGTCCCATGTCCTTCGTCTCAAAGCTCTTTTTGAGCTGAGTCATTAAAGTATCCAGCTCAGGACGAGTACTCTTAGCTATAAGCATATCATCAACATAAAGTACCAAAATAATAAGACTACCATTCTCAACCTTCTTTTGTATAAACATGAATCCATATCACTATGAAAATATCCCAAAGAATGCATGAAGGTATCAAACTTGTACTACCAATCTCAAGGTATCTGCTTAAGCCCACAAAGTCTCTTCTTCAATTTGCACACTAGGCGTTCCCTGCCTTTCTCCGCAAAGCCCTTAGGTTATTGCATATAAATCTCATCATGCAAGTCCCCATGCAAAAAAGTCATCTTAATATCCATCTAATAAAAATCCAGATCCAACTAAGCAACCGAGGCCAAGACCAAGCATAGCATAGTCATCTTGACTCTACATGAGAAAATACTTCATTGAAGTCGATACCATGCTCCTACTTAAAACTCTTTGCAACCAATGTAGCCTTATATGCTGGCTTAGGGGTGACTAGGGGTACTTTTCAACTTATACACCAACTTGCATAGCAATGCAAACTTTCCATAAGGCAAGAAAACTAAGTCCTATGTATGATTCCTCTACAATGAATTCAACTTAGATTGCATCTCTCCTAAGAATGAGAATCACGTCTACGCATAGCCTCCTAGTAGGTAAATGGCTCAATAGAGTCTATCACTATGACATAATCCATAGACAACTCATAGCTATCAAAAGGACATGATGCCTTAATAGAGCACTTCAAAGCTAGATATGGGGCTTGTAGAGTATGTCCTCCTTGTCTAATAATGTGATCATATACAACAAGTGCATCATAGGCCACTATATCATTAAATGCAATAGGTTGTCTCACTAGGGCAGGTTCCATAATAATAGGAGGCTCCTCCCGAAAGACCACCCTCCATACCTCAACTACCTACTTAGGTTGTTTAACATATTCTCTTCATGAAACACAACATCATTGGTTGTGAAACATAAAAAAAATCTGTGGCATTTTTTATGTAGACTATTTGACTTGTGATAGAGAGGAAGAGAGAAAGAGAGGGACTTATGTTCATGGGACTTACTGGGAGATCACATCCGAGACTGAGACTTGCTCCTATTAGGCTGTGAGTCTCTACCATGGTTATTATTGCCATTACCACCATTTTTACCTCTAACAGTCAAATGCATATTAAGTGTGGGTTGCGTCAATTTCTTTCTATTTACTTCTTTTGTCAATAGAGAACTATCTACATCACTACATTTAAGACCACCCTCTAGAGAATGAACACTCATTAACAGTACGAAAAGTGCCCCATGAATCAAGTGTAACAAGCAAGAACAAAGACTTGATATTATCTTTGTGAAAGGGAAGTAGAACCCAGGAGGAAGAAGCTTGGTGGTGAGAGCTATGGTGGATAGAGAGCAAGAGCTAGAGAGAGAGAGAGACTTAAAAGTGGGAACTCCAACAACCACAATGTGTGGCCGGGCCTTCCTTTATTCAAACTATCACTAAAAGAATAAAGAATAAGTAACTGTGACAGGCGCCCGCCACCTGCAGTGTGCAGTGATGGGTACTATCAGTGTAGTAATACACGGGCGGCTAGGCAAAGGCGCCTTTCCCTCCAACAACCTCCCACTTAAAGGTGAATCTACCCCAGTGAGAGAGAAAAGAAAAGACAGTACAACATGTACACATGTACAACAGGATGAGGAAAAAGATGTCATCTCATCCAACGCCCATCAACCTCCTGAGGAAGGTAAAGCGCACTGTAGTAAGGCTCTTCGTGAGCAAGTCTGTAAGATTTTGCTCAATCGGAATCTTGACAAGGTCAACAGACCTATCCTCAACGACCTCGCGAATGAAGTGATACCTCACCTCAATATGTTTCGTCTTCGCATGGAAGACCATATTCTTGGCCAACTGAATGGCACTCATAGAATCCGAATGCAGTGTAGGCATAGCATATGTCATACCAAGGTTTGCAATCAAACGACCTAACCAGATAGACTCCTTGTAAGCCTCTGTGGCTACAATATTCTCGGCCTCTGTAGTAGAAAGAGCCGTATACTTTTGCGCCCTAGGCATCCAAGAGATAGCCCCTCCAGCATAAGTGAACACATAGCCAGAAGTGGACTTCCTACTATCTGCATATCCTGCATAATCAAAGTTAGTGTACCCCATGACTCCTGCATCCTGGCTACCATAGCAAATACACATATATGTTGTGCCCTTCAGGTACCTCATGATATCCTTCACGACATCCCAATGTTTCTTTCCAAGTGTAGCCATATAACGTGCCATAACCCCAACTGCAAAAGCAATATGAGGAGTCCTTAAGATCTGTCATGCGTAATGCCCATACCAAGTATGTGAGAGGCATGTCCCAGATCTTTCATCTCAAAGCTCTTCTTGAGCTTAGCCTTAAGAGCATCTAGCTCCTCATGAGCTGTCCCTGCTAAAAGCATGTCATCCACATAGAGTACCAAAATCAGTAAAAAAAAACCGTCATGGGCTTTCTTCGTGTACAAGCATGGATCCATAGCATTGCAGCTGTAGCCCTGTGACTGCATGAATGCATCAAACTTATGGTACCATTCCCTAGGTGCCTGCTTCAAGCCATATAGACTCTTCTTTAGCTTGCACACTAGGTGTTCCCTGCCAGGGTCTGCAAAGCCCTTAGGCTGCTCCATGTAAATCTCATCATGTAAGTCCCCATGTAAAAAAGCCGTCTTGACATCCATTTGGTACAAGTCCAGGTCAAGCTGTGCAACAAAGGCCAAGACTAAGCGTAGGGTGGTCATCTTGACCATAGGAGAAAAGACTTCATCAAAGTCAACACCATGCTCCTGCTTAAAGCCCTTAGCAACCTATCGAGCCTTGTATGTTGGCTTGGGGTGTCCAGGGATACCTTTCAGCTTGAACACCCACTTGCATGGCAAAGCCTTCTTACCCTGAGGCAAGAAAACCAAATCCCAAGTCTAATTCTTATACAATGAGTCAAGCTCAAACTGCATAGCCCTCTTCCAAGAGTGATAATCACCCCTGTGCATAACCTCATCATAAGTGAGAGGCTCTCCTACATCTTAACCAGCACATAATCCATAGAGGGCACAAAACGGTCAAGAGGTCGTCTATCTCTAGTAGAATGTCTCAACCCAGGCTTTGCTGCCTAACCGACATCATGTCTAACATCTGGGCCAGGAGCATCAGATGATACTGCACATTGTCTAGCTGGCCATGGAGCGGGCTGTACGGGAGTAGGTGGCTCCTCCTGAAAGATAACTTTGCGTATCTCAACCACTTTCTCAGGCTGAATATGCATTTTATCCTCATGAAAGATGACATCATGGTGGCTGTAGATCACTTTCTGCGCCTGTTGATCCCATAAATGGTAACCCATCTCTCCTGCATCTCCATAGCCAATGAAAATGCATTTGACACTTTTAGGATCCAACTTATCGCATTTGTCCTTGGGCACATGGTAGAATGCCTCACATCCAAAGACATGCAAATGATCATAAGAGAGGGGCTTGCCTGTTCATACCTCCTCTGTAACCTGAAAGTCATTGCCACTGCTAGGCAACGTGTTAATGAGATGCACTGCAGTAGTAACTACCTCAGCCCAAAAGTGTTGCGATAAGCCAGCCTGGCTAAGCATGCTACGGACCCTTTCCTGAATGGTCCTATTCATGCATTCAACCATACCATTTTGGGGAGGGGTGTAAGGGGCAGTCGATTGATGCTTAATACCCCGCTCATCACAAAATTACTCAAAAGCACGTGATACATACTCACCCCCATTATCTGACCTTAGGCATTTCAGCCTATTCCCAGACTGGTTCTCTGCTAATGCAAGCCAACACTGAAATGTGTCTAAGACATCGAATTTTCTCTTTATGGGATAAGCCCAAACCTTACGTGAGTAATCATCTATGAAAGTAACAAAGTACTTTGCCCCATCGAGTGACTGACAGGGCATGGGCCCACATACATTTGAGTGCACAAGAGCCAAGGGCTTACCCATGCATTTTTGACTAGACTTTTTATGCATATTTCTAGTTTGCCTGCCATACAAACAATGATCACAAGAATCAAAATGCGAAGAGTCAAAAGGTGGAAGATACTGCAAAGCACGGAGCATTTTCATTTCTTTAAGGGACATATGCCCCAAACGAGCATGCAAGAGGGATACATGGGGAATAGAACCCACTGACAAAACATAATTCACTATAGCTCCAGATACAAGTAAGGGATAGAGGCTGCCAAACTTGGCACCTCTTGCAAGCACAAGCCTGCCACAAGTAATCTTCCATACAGAGTCTCCAAAAGACACAAAATACCCTGCATCATCAAGCTATCCAGCTGACATAAGGCTGCGAGTCAACGTATGTATATGACGTACATCATGCAAAACAAAAGAACTACCAGAAGGAAACTGCAGCCTAACTTCTCCAATGCCCATAATGTTAAGAGACCTATCATCACCAAGATGCACTAAACCAGAGATGGTACGATAGGTGTGAAATCAATCTATTGCAAATTAACTGAAATTGAAAATTAACTAAGCTACAACAAAGAATTAACAAATCTATTGCACCAAGACATCCTCATCATGTATTAATGGTTGGGGATTCAAGAATACATGACGGCCATGGCTGAGTGCTTCATAGACTAAGAAGAAGCTAACTCCAAGAAGATGGTAAAGCCAAGATTATTGAATGATCAAAAGATGTCTTGCCTTTGGCCTCTAGTCCCTTTTGTTCTAACCCTCTTTCCAAACTTAAGGGCTGTTCACACATGTACACATAGGCTAGGGCTGAATTTACAAAGGCTGGAATTAATCCAAGAAGCAAATATTAATGTTGTATTTTCCTTCATGACACTAGCTCTCATCATTAGGCATGCCATAGCGCATCTATCAATAGCATTGGGGTCAAAAAAGAGGGGGGGCAAGCCACTCTCTTGTGGTGTCAGGTCTTGCTTGAGTAATAGCTTAAGATACCTAATGTAATTACATGTAGTTATAAAGGCGGGATCTGGACATGAGGAGAAGTCTGCAAGAAAGCGCATCATGGAATCACTTAGGCTTCCTAAATAAAAAAGGAGGGCATGCTCGAAGGAGGCAGTGTTGGAGTTGTAGATGATGGGGAAGTCATACTAGGGTGGCAACAAAATCCACGCCTACCCTATGAGGATACGCCATGAATGTGGAGTCGTTCCTCTCGTAGGGTAGGGTGTTGCAAAATGCTATCCAGGCGAGCATGTTAATATTGCATACTCGCCTTCTCCAAAGAGGTTAGCAGTTGTAGCCCCTTACAGTGTGTGGTACCTCAAACACCTTGTCTTGCCAAAACTCTGCTTCCTCTGTGCCCCATAGAGTGGGGGTCTTTGCCCTGTCTTTGCCGCCAGTCGTGATCACCTCCTCTATTACCTTAATTGGTAAGACCCTTCTCAGGCTGTTAGGCATGAGGAAACTGAAAGTAAAAGGGTCCTTTTCGTTCTCTTGATGTTCCCAAATCACCAGCTCCACGTGGAATTGCATCAGGAGGTCATCGGGGCATGGTGGGAGGGGTGTGGATGGCCACACGACTGGTTTGGCTCTCAACTGCCTCCTGGTTTCTTCAACTAATTTCCTCCGTCGCTCCTTGAGCGCGGTTTGTCTGCGGGTCGAGTTGTTGTTGTTCCTGATCATGCGGCGAGGGGTGTTGTGGGATTATTTCTTCGTTGGTTCTCCTTATGACAAATTCAATGTCAACCTCCTCCCCCTGCTGGTCATCTAGTTGAGCTCATTCCTCAAAGCCGAGTGCGTCCAACTCCTGGGGGGTTAGGCCGGCCAATAGTAGGTACTTTCGTTGTTCTTCTAAACCCAGCCTAACCTCCGCAGGTTGGGGTGGCATCTGTAGCCCTGCATGCAGGGCTTTGCGTGCGATGCTCAGTTTCTTCTGCACCACTCCAACGACTCCTTTCCCTCCGGCCGGGTCGTGTCCAATAATGTGTTGAGGAAGGCCTGTTGCTGGCCAGTGAAGGCTGTATGGGCGGCATCCGCTTTGCTTTCTACCAAGATTTTTTCTTTTTCCACCAAAGCGAGGCATCGCGCCAGTGCCTTCATCTGTTTCTCGTTCT
Organism: Lygodium microphyllum; assembly: GCF_053477565.2. Classification (NCBI taxonomy): domain Eukaryota; kingdom Viridiplantae; phylum Streptophyta; class Polypodiopsida; order Schizaeales; family Lygodiaceae; genus Lygodium; species Lygodium microphyllum. The sequence continues at coordinate 84,608,239 of NC_141161.1, read as the reverse complement.
ACGTGGCCCATTCCTCGGCCCTTTTGTTCATTCCTTCCATGCTCTCCCCTTGCTTTTGTGCTAAGGTTACGAGCTTCTGCTCCTGGGCTCTGAGTTCTTTGCTCATATTCTCGTGCTCTTTCTTTCCGAGGTGTAGTTGATCAGTCATGGACTCGATCTCTTTTCGATGTTGCTCCCTCTCTTGTCTTCTCTCCTCTTCTTTGGCGTTTAGTTCCTCCATCATTTGCTCAATGTTGGCGGTTTTCGCCTCCCGTTTTCCATGTTGCATCAAGAGGAGCTTGTATTCTCACTGCATCTGCACAAGTTCTTGATTTTCGTCCTCAAGCCACTGTTTGTAGCTTTCTTCCATGTCTTCTTTTGCTTTCAATTCTTGCTTGAGGTCAAATATTTGACGTTGTTGCATAGCTATGATGCGGGTTTTCTCCAGTTGGAAGGCGGCCACTGACTCTTTCTCTGCCACCAACTCAGTCACCGCCATTCTCATTTCCTCCTTCGCCCTCTCCGATTGGGAGAGCAGCTCGGCAATGTATTCATCGTAACTGGCTGGTGGCATCATTGTTGCGTGGGTGGGGGTGGTTGAGGCCTCCACATGCGGACACTTCTGATCCTGCCTCGATTCTACATCCGCGGCTGGCCTTTTTTGCCCCGTGGCCGTGGTTTCTGTGCTCTTCCCTTGGGCCATTTATTTACTAACGAAGTATTGCATCCAGGCCACAAAGTTTGAAACTTCCATGCTGGTGGGGATGCTAGGGGTGAGCATAGTGGGTTCAGTGGAGGGTGCCATGAGGGTGGGGATAGGATGGAGGGGTGCTTTGCCTTTGCCTTCCGGGACTGCGGGCGGTGCGGCTTCTGGTGCCTGCGCGCTAGAGCTAGGCCCTTCTTCCCTTAGCTGGCTCCAGGCTCCTGGATCATCCATCCTGCATTGTTGCTCAATGGACTGGCGTGTGGCCTTGGCCAAGTCCTCCTCTTCCTTTCTTCTTAATTCCTCTTCTTCCTCCGCAGTTCTTCTTTGCCTTTCTTTTTCGGCCTTTCTGTATTCTTCCTCCAGTTTCTCCTTTTCTTCCTACTCCTCTCATTTTCTCTTTTCAGCCTCTTGCTTCGACGCATTTTTAGCCTGCTTGACTTGCTTTGTTGTTTCTTCTTCTTCATGCTTCCTCTTCTTCTCCCTCTCCTCGGCCTCCCTGAGGGATTGTCTTTTTGCTTTTTCCAAATCTTCCTTCTCCTTCCTGCGGCCTTCATCTGGTTTCTTTTTCTTCTGCGCTGTCTTCTTCTTGGTTTCCTTGACCTGCTTTTTGCTTGATTGCTCTTTTTGCCCCTGTCCTTCCTTATTCGGACTCAGTCCTGTCCTCGCTGGACCTCTCCTGGTACTGATGAGGGGGTGACCTGTCAGGCGTTTCCCCTTCTTCCTCTTCTGCATCCTGCATCTCTTTCACGGCCTCTTGGATGAGCGCTGTTAAGATGCTTCCATAAGCGATGAATGAGGCTTTGGAGAAGGCCGTTTTTCTTTCTGCGGCCTTAGATGCCGAAGACTCTCCTCATGTGGGCATGCTCTCTAAAGCCAACGACTTAGCCGCCTGGTCAATAGTTTTACGCACATAGCCATTCCAATCGACTTCATGCAGGGTATGAGCCGCCACGTTCTCCAGCACACCGGCACACTGATTCGGTGCATCAATGCATTGTAGTACTGGGTGGAAAAGAGCGTGTGTACCAGTTTTGCCTGCAATCTGGTTTCTGCATTAGGGATATCTTGAATGCTGATGCCGTCATTTGTCAACACGTCCTCCTTTCTCATCCCCAGCATGGCATACACATCCCTCTTCTGCTTCTTTTCTATTTTCAGTTCTAGTCCCAGTGCCTTTTCCACCAAGGTAGGGGTTAAGCAAACCAACACTTGCTTGGCATTTTGTCCCCTTCCTATTGTGACGGTGCCGCACTCGTCGTCAGGGTCATAAGACCTGAGAAATTCCACACACCTTGTGTGGTCGGGTTCTTGTGCGAATCTTTCCAGGTACTTGGTGAAGTTGCATTTTTCAACGACTCTCCTGGTTGTCTCTTCCTTGGCCACCAATCTTTCTATGTTGTGAATAGTTCGGAATTTTAGTTGGTTGTAGGCGTGGCTCTCCAAGGTGATGTTGTACTACACTCTCTCCTCTTCCGTGAATGGAAGCCGGTGGGCATGGTCTTGTTGCGACATTTTTCGTTCCTACCATGAACCCCAGTTTCCATTAGTTCTTCCAAATTGACAATACAAAAACATCCTAGACTGAAAAGGAAAGACTTACGTGTTTATTGAATGGAAGCCTTAAAATCCTATCCAATGTGAAGCCCCCCTTTTCAGCTTTAACTTATTGCCTTTTATTTTAAAGTTCTCTTGACATTTTTCTACCTTGCTTGTTGCCTACGTGCTTATGAGTCATTCAGGCATATGTGTAGATGGGCTTGCTGGATGTGGTCCCGGGGAGCACTGCAGCTCATTGTTTTGAGGTTCGATGGGGCTAGAGGTGATCAAGCTCGGGGGTAGCATACGAGTGGTGGTCTTGGCCAAGTGGGTTTTAGGGATATACAACCAAGTGTTTCCCTTATAGTGGCCTTGTGCAAGCAGGAGAGCTTTGGGGACCCACCTGCACCGGATCATGCCCTGATTTCTGTAACTGCGCCTTGGTGTCCTAGGTTTAGAGCTATGGGTCTTATGTGGTCGTGTGTGATGACTCTTAGGCAGCGGTTGTGGTTATTTAGGCCTCCATTGGAAACTATGCTGTCGAGCCTTAACTTTTGTCACCATGACTAGTGGTTCTTGAGTGGTGGTGGGGGGCGACCATGCACTACCCTTCTCCTTAGATTCGGATGCTAATAGTTTTACCGGTGGTCATGTGGATTGTTCCATCGTGCCACCCTTGCTGAAAGGTGTATCAATGCAGATGTTGCCTATGGTGAGGTGAACGCATTGCGACTCATAATTGACGTGGCAACGAGTTTGCTTCTTGAAGGTTCGCCCTAGCAACGTCTCCGTGCCTGCGTCCTTGGTGTTTGGCAGCATGAAGAAGATCGTTGGCATAGTTTCAGTCTCGATAGAAACGGCGGCCCTGCACTTGCCGAGGAGTGCATAGAAGCGGGCCCCATATGGGTTCAACTTGGCGTTAGTGGGTTATAGTGGTGGTTTGCCAAGTTGGGTCCAATGATCGTGAGTTAGGACATTGAAGTCCGCTCCCTCGTCAATTAAGGCATTGAGGATGCATGTCCACCTGGTAGTGACCATGATGCGCAAGTATGCAGGTTCCACGACTTCCTCCTCCACGTCGTCGATTTCAGTGATGGTGGCTACACGGACGTTGACTGGTGGCTCCAACATTGGTGGTTCATGCAAAGGATGCGTGGGGGGATAGTATTTCTTGACGCGGCTGCCATTAAAGAAGACAATTTCTCCGCTGACTAGAGTTTCGAGCTCAACATTACCCGTTCGGCTAATTGCACGGACCTTGAAAGGTCCAAGACCCCGAAACTTCATTTTTTGCTTGTGCCCCTTGATTGAGTATAGGAGCACTAGGTCACCTTGTTCGAAGTCACATTGCTTGACATGTTTGTCAAACCAGCTCTTGCGTTGTGCCTTCTCGCATATGAGTGCGTGAGTGGCTAGAAGATGGGTCTCTGAGAGGCGTTTGAGTTCTACACTAGTCATTGTCTCCATCCTTTCTTTCCTTCCCATCGCTCCTAAAGCGCAATTTGTAGGCTAGGAACGAAGAATTCTACGAGGAGAATTGCTTCAGTTCCGTAGGTGAGCCTAAAGGGGGTCTGTCCAATGGCTATTTTGTAAGCTGTGCAGTAAGCCCACAAGGCCGCCATTAGCTTGTTATCCCAGTCACTGCGTGAGGCTGAGACTACCTTGGTTAGGACATTGACAAGAATCTTATTTGTGGATTCCGCCTGGCCGTTTTCTTGAGGTTAGTATGGAGAGGATTTTCGATGGATAATCAGGAAGGTGGATAGGAGATGAGTTATCACTTCATTGATGAAGTGTGTCCCCTGGTCACTGACTAGTTCGATGGGGCATCCGAATCGTGAGATCATGTGCTCCCGTAAGAACTTGGCAGTCGTTCGAGCATTGTTCTTTCGGGTTGCTTTCGCTTCTGTCCACTTTGTTAGGTAGTCTGTGGCCACAATGATGTATTTGGCTTGAGAATACTATGCAGTAGGGCTGATGGGTCCTATGAAGTCGATCCCTCATTTTTCGAAGGGTTGTTGTGTAATGACTGGGGTCAACTCCATATGATCCTTGCGAATCAGGACCTTTGTCCCCGCTGACATTCATCACAATGCTTAACAAATCGCGCGGCATCACAGAACAGCGTTGGCCACCATAGTTGAGATTTCAACACCTTGCGGGCTGTTGTGTCTCCGCAAAAGTGTCCTCCAGCAATCCCAGTGTGTGCCTCTGAGAGCACCTCATGCGTCTCATGTTCGCACATGCATCTACGCATCAATCCATCTTGCCCTAAGTGATATAGTTGGCTTGCTATCAACTGATAGGGTTGGATTTTGAGAATAAGTCACCTTAGTCTTGCCTTTTCTATTGGTCGTTCAGGTAGTCCATGCTCAAGCAGTTGGACTATGCCATATGCCCAATATGGTGTTAAATTGGCCTTGAATAAATCCATTCCGTTGGAGAGGTTAAAGAGGTGGGCGTGAGGCAATTCATCAGTGATGCCTTCTCCAGTGGGTTCCCCTGTAGGGATGCGTGACACATGATCAGCCATGTAGTGTTGTTTCCCCTTCCATAAAACCACTACGAAGTCAAACTCCAAGAGCAAAAGGAGCCACCAAGATATGCGTCCCGTAGTGCAAGGTTTGTTCACTAGGTATAGCAAGGCTTGATGGTCTACGAAGAAGGTAAAGGGTGTAGCCAATAGATAATGCCAGAATTTCTTCATAGCAAACACCATGGCCAAGCCCTCTCTTTTAGTCATCGAGTAATTCATTTCCATCTCTGTCAGTTGTCAGCTTGCAAAGCTCACTGGATAGTCTAGGTTGTGCTCGCCAAGTTGGCACAACACTACCCTCGCAGCGATTTTAGAAGTATCGATATGCACATGGAAGGTTATGGTCCAATCCGAGGCTTGTAGAATTGGTGCTGTGGTTAGAGCCTTCTTCAGCTCTTCATATGCATGTTGGCAGACTTCAGTCCATTTGAAGACAATCAGCAATTTGTACAAAGGTCTCGCTATCAATGAGTAATTCAACACAAACCGTCGATAGTATCCCGTATGGCCTAAGAAGCATTGAACTCCCTTGTAGTTGGTTGGGGGTGGAAGGTCCGACAATAGCCCTGACCTTCGAGAAGTCAGTGGCAATGCCATTCTTTGACACCACATGGCCGAGGATGCATCCATGTTTCACCCAAAACTAGCATTTCAAGGGGTTCAGGGAGAGACGATATAGGCAACACCGATCAAAGACTGCTTGGAGTTTGTTCAAGTGTTCCATCCAGGTCGAGTGAACGCAGAGGTCGTCAACAAAGACTTCTAACTCCTTGCAAAGCATGTCTTTAAATATGGTGCACATGAGACTTTTGAAGGTGGCAGGGGCATTAGTCAACCCGAAGGGCATGACTATGTACGCAAAGATGCCCCACTCGGTGGCGAAGGCAGTTTTATGCCTGTCGGGGCAGGATGCACTTGCACCTGGTTGTATCTTGAGAAGCCATCCAAGAAATTGTAGGGCTCCTTGCTTGCCACTCTTTCAAGCATGTGCTCGGTGTATGGCAATGGATAGTTATCCCTCTTGGTAGTAGCGTTCACCTTTTTATAATTGACGCACACTCTAATTTTTTCGTTTTTCTTCATCACAATGACTATGGGTGATACCTAGTTCGTGTGCTCAATTTCGTAAATGAATCCTACTTTCATCAGCTTATCAATTTCTTCCTTGATAGCATGAGCGTGCTTAGGATTCATTAGGTACGGTCGCTGCTTCACCGGTGCTACGTCTGGTGTCATGGGTATGTTATGAGTCACCACACTCGGATCTACCCCTTTAAGCTCTTCCAAGGACCATGTGAACACATCTACATACTCTCGCAAGAGGGCAACCAAACTCACCTCCTCGTCCTCAGCCAAGTCATCGGCAACGAAGGCTGGTCAGGGTGTCTCCCCTTCTTGGGCTAAGTTCACCTCTTTGACTCTGGCTGGTCCCTTGATTGGTTCGCTCATTTGCCCTTGCCTTTTGGCTCCCATCAAGATCACTACCCTATCGCCTTTTTTGAATTTCGTAAATCGTTTCGGAAGGTCTTGTGGTTTTCATTGCTTTTTTGTTCGGGTGTCCTTGGGTTGTTTCGCCTTTTCTTGCTTCAATCATTTGCGCCTTAGATGGACAGGTAAGTCCCCGGCGATGCGTCTGGGCGGCCTAGGTGTCTCTCGATCGCTATCCAAGCTCACTTCTGACTCAGAGTCGAACTCGCTATCTTCACTGGAGGAGGGGGTCTCCCCTGGTGGTCGCAGTTCAGATGGTGATTCTGCTCTAAGCACATGTGTCATCCATGGTTGAGCTAGGCCTGCTTGCTCAAGGTCTATCTGCTATGTGTTCTAATCAGGCATAGTCACAATTCATGTGCATGAGCCCTCGCTCTGTCTTGTAGGCACTTCTTTTTTGCGGCTTGTAATCTGTCCATATTTGTTCTATTACATGTCCCTCCGTGTCGTACTCTATTGAATCCACCTCCCCCTCACTTTCGTCCTCGAAGGGTTGGCAATCTTTGTACTCGTCGTCAGAGTCCTCTGCACTAGCCGGTTTGACGTCCCGTAGGGCTTGGTACTTCTCTTATTGCTGATCCGGGACTAAGGCCTAGTTGTACATAAGGTTCAAGTCATGCACTCTGGTCCATTACCACTTGGATTCGCCTCAAAGGTCTTGGAGAGCCGTGAGGTTTGCTGCTGAGTTGTCAACCAGCTTGTCTGTTAAGTATTCGAGGGCCTCCTGGAGTTCTTTCTTGTTGCCTGGCACTTGGAAGGTGACGGGCTTAGGTCTCCTAAGATGGGTTCCTTCCATCATGCACACTGGTATAGTGGGCGTGCCATTGGTCGCACCCATCATTGTGATAGCTTGCTCCTACGCTTCTTGGTCCGCGACGGCAGGTCAATTGTAGCAAGGACATGCATCCAATCCCACTCGTCTTCTGGACAGGGATATACTTGGTCAAGGGCCCATAAGACTTCTTGACCTGACTGACGCCCTTGAGCATCGAGGAGATGGCATCCAAGTTGACTGGTGAGGTTTTCCAAGTGTCTATCTCCACCCTCATAGCTTCCGTCCTGTTGCCTAAGAATATCAAGTCGTCACCCCAATCTTCAATAACTCTGGCATTGCGCATCTAGGGCTGGCCTAACAGGACGTTGTAGTCCACCCCTTTCATGACTATAAAGTTGACCGAGACTAGACACCTGGGATTTTTACTGGCCAGTTTTTAAGTACCCCGAATGGCCTCACCCTCATGCGGTTTGCTAGCGTGACGTTAAATCGAACAGTCTCAACAGGTGGGTTTCCCCATGTTTGCAGTACTACATGGCTCAACACACTAACCCCGACTCCCGTGTCTATGATCCCCTTTCTTGTTGTGTCTCCTAAGGCTAGGACTGGTAACATTGCATGCATCTTGGTGCCTTCCCAGAAAGCGTTAATGTGCAAGGATTTTGGCACAGAGTGTAGTGTTAGACTCGGTATTTGTGTTTCTATGTCCTGATCCTGCAGATCCGACGCCTGTTCTCATGACTGCTCGACCCACTGCTTGAGGTTTCGCCATAGGGTGGGGTGCTGCTTAAGCAGGTCTCCTAGGCTTAACACCAATGGGGTGGTCACTAGTGTGGTGAGGAGGTTGTCGGTTGCTCGTCCCTCTCCTGTGCCAAATTGTCCTGGTCAATGGCCGTGACTAATTTATGGGCCTTCAGCATCAAGGCTTGCCCTAAGGGGTGTTGTCTGGGGTGCAGTTGCCCTTCCTGGCTTTGGTTGAGGGGGTGAGTCTGCCGTGGTCATGCTGATGGGATCCTCGCTCCCATCCTCTAGGATGGGCTCAGTGTCTCTTAAGTGCGCTTGTGCCTCTTGTACCTAGTCCCTCACCTTCTCTATGGCCTTGAGTTGGCTCTTCGGACGCGAGTACTCCCCTACCTTGGCACTCCCCTTTTCAGCCGTCTTGGGGGCTGAAGTTTCCGTCTTTGCATCCTCGACCTTCTTTCCAACAGGTAGAGTTGTAGCACTCTCGGATTTTAGTGCGATCTTAGCCTCCGGCCTCCTCTTCCTTTGCCTGCGGCTCTTTTTTCCCATCGAGGCTGCATCAAGGTTGCTAGGCCTTGTAGAGATATGCCGGCCTGCTTTGTCTGGGCACGGGTCATGACCTGCAACGGGATGGGCGTGGCCTCCCCATCAAGGTTCTCAACGTCAAACAGCCCCAATGGGATAGATGGTACTTCGATTGAATTTGTAGAAGGTTTCCGCTTTGGGCAATCGACGAAGAGGTAGGTGGTTCCACACTCTACGCACCTTAGGTTAGCCTTGTCTCTGTTCTACTGCTCCCTTTCTGGGCAACATGATGAGACATGGCCTGGGTGTCCACAGGTCCAACAGAAGATTGGATCCTGCATCTGCCTCCCTATGCCTCTACCTCGTCTCCTTCTTAATGCCATCACTAGTACTGGTCGATAGTCCATGAGGATGGTGTTACCCTCTTCGTCGTGAGAGACATATAAGGGTGTAAGTAAGTCTCTTCCTCATTTGTCTCTTTCACGTAGTGGACTGGAGCGTCACTCGAGGGATGGGTCACATAGGGACCGAGTGGCCTCGGTATACTTGTGGGGTTTATGTCCATCCTGGGGACAGCCAGCTTCATGTCGTTAGGCACAAGGAGGGCCAATGGGGTTCCCCTTCCGAACAGTGGTTGCGGTCTATTTGCTAGGTAAGGTTGACCATACGGTTGGGAGTACGGAAGTCTCCTGGGCAATTTGCAGTGCATAGCGTCATGACCGAACCTGTCGCAGTTAACGCAAGGTCTCGACCGAGGGTCTTAACACTCGGCTAGCAAATGATTTCCGCCACAATACACACATTGGATGTGTGGCCACGTTGGTCGTCTCCACAGGTCTTGTAGCTTGACTATCTCCATCTTGACATCAGCCAAGTCGTGGTTCATCTCGGTGGCCTTCCCCTTATCTTGGGATGATGGTACGGGTCGCTCACCAGAGGTTGGTGCTCTTTCCAAGCCTCGTGAGTTGGTTTCTTTTGAACTGGAGTTCCTGGAGCTCCTCTCTTTCAGTTGGTCGTCAACTCTGATAGCTTCCTCAAAAACCCTAGCTAGCACGTCTCGTTGCAAGCTCGAATTGGCTGCCAAAGCCTTATACAGTTCCTCGTTTCGAATTCCACTGATGAACATAGTCGAAACTACTCTTTCAGTCGGTCATTCACCTGTAGGGATCCTCTTGAGAGACTTCTTATGTGGGTTACGTAATCGCAAATGTCCTCCTTCTCTTTCTGCTTGACATTCATCAATCGCATGAGCAGATTATCGGAGTATCCAAGCTCGGCAAATCTCTTAATGAAGAGATCCTTGAGGCTGTTGAAGTTTGCCCGCTCTGCAGCGTCTAAACTTGTATACCAGGTCCTGCCCTTGTCACCTAAGTAGAGTCCGAACGCTTGAGAACACTGAGTCAGGTCGCTGAGGCCGTTGGCTTCGCAAACTTGATCGAACTGCTCTACAAAGCTGTATGGGTCGTCATGGGGTTGGTACTTGTCGACCTGTTTTGCGACTATCGGACTGGCTCTTAGAGCCTTGGGTTGCTCCTAACCCTGCAAGCAGTGAGGTTGCTAATGCTGCAACACTTTGCTCTGCTACGGTGTTGTCTAACAAGCGCTTCATAATAAGTTCTCCTTCTAGGGCTCTCTTGTGATCCGTTCGGTTTCGGCCGGCTAAGTTCAGCACTCACTGTACCTCACGCAACTCCATGCTTTGCCTTTGGCTCCTGACCTGCTAGTCTCTATTGTACACGGATATGCCTTGCAATGCCTTATGGGCTAGCTTCCTCTCTTCTTCTAAGTCTGCAATGATAGCATCTGCTGTTCGACGGTGGTGCTCATATCGGGTGTGCGCATCGTAGCTGTTGCTGACCAATTGTTGAATAGCCTCTGGGAAGATGCCCAAGTCGAGTTCCTCATTAGACCTAAGGTCCACGCTTTCCTCCGCCATGGCTGAGTTCTCACGCTTCGCCAGCTATCAATCAGATTGAGTGGGTTTGTCAAATCCCCTTTGCTTGCACCGCTTGCTTGGTCCCACTTTGCGTGTTGATGGTTTGTCTCCATCCGTAGGTTCTCTCCTATTTGTGGGTTCCTTGAGTGGCTTATCTGAGTGAGTTTCTTGACTTATTAAATGCAGTTCTCAAGTTATCTCCACTCCGTGTGGGTGTTCTTTCTGGTGCACGTGTGTTCAATCAGGCTTTCAGTTTTTCTTAAGTGCTCTTCAAGTGCGGAAATTCAAGGTGAGTTCGACAAACAGCCTCTAAGCGTCTCATACACCCTTGGGCGCTACGTTGCCTTGCCGTTTCTTTTGGGCTCAATCAGGGTTTTACGGGCTCAGCGGGTTACCTCTAGGTCTCTAGGTTTCTAGGTATCGCAACAGCCCACTCAAACTGTTAAGCGGCCATGCCCTATGATTTTGTCTACTCGATGTGCCAGAATCAGGCTTTAAGCGTCATGAAGGCTTACGACAAGTTGCGCCGCTAAGCTCCAATTGGGTCAAGTCAAATCTCTGAGACTGAATTAGGGCACTCACTCGACCCAACTCGTCCGAGTTGCAGGGGCCGAACGGGTGACTCGGACGGGCCGAATCTCGCCTGTCCGAGTGCAAAAAGTTTTTTGTAGGCCGCGGTCCGAGTGGAGTAACTCGGACGGCCGAGACAGATGTTGGGCCAAGGGCCGACGAGTATCATGTCCTGGGCTGAGTGGACCTGGGTCTGAGTGTTAGTTTGGTCAAAGGGCCGAGTCGAGTAATTCAGATGGGCTGAGTCGAGTAATTCAGACGGGTCGAGTCCAAGGGCCGAGTAGGGTTTTCAGGACGAGGTCCGAATGGGCGGGTCCGAGGGCCAAGTCTGGGACTCGGCCTAACAAGGGCCGTTCGGACTTGCCAAACGCAGTGCAATGAATGCCGCGCAATGATGATTTCGATCGAATCTCCCTAGTCAAGCAATCATTCCCTGCATAAACTTCCAGATCCTGGCTAAGGCACCAAGGGAAGTGATTAGCATACCTGGGGTGAGCGGTAAGCTCTCCGACGATGTGATTGAATCGAATCTTCGCGGGGCTCTCTCTCTCTCTCTCTCTCTCATTGCAATGGTTGCAAATGAGCTCTCCCTTGGCCTCCTGACCCTTAAACCCCTTCCCGGGTAGGGCTTTGACACTCTCAATCATTCACTTGCTGACATTAAGCATCCCAAGCTAGCTTTTTACCATTTTTTTCGCATGTTTTATGCCCTGTTTTGCCCTGTTTGCAACAGTAAACCCTACCCTTTCTCGGTTCGATTTCCTAATGCTATCCTACACTAAATGCAACGAGAATCGAAAGCAACAAACTGACATGATTTCTCCCTATTTTCCAATCATCAAACAAACTAACTAACCCAAAATACTTACTTGTTTCGAATATCAAAACACCCAACCTTCCTACCTACCTCAAGCTCCGTTTCGAGGGAGAATCCCTTACTTTGATGCTTGATATGGGGCGTGCAAGCGCTTAAGCTTGAATCCGTGGTCCCGGCAATGAAACCAAAATGTGGGAGCTTTCACTCAACTGCCAAGACCCACGGATCGCTTATTGTTTCAAGCGTTCCAAGCAAGTTCTAATGGCTACCTCTCACATAGCCGACGCGCCCTTGATCCTAAGAGTGTAGTGAGCTTACCTTGATGCCGATATGAGTTGCCTCCTCCCTTCCACACTCCAGTAGCTCCACGATCCTAGATGCTAGCTCAAGCATGCTCAAGCCTCCTCTTTCTCCAAGCTCCAACCACCATAGCCGTGCACGCAAAAGAAGGAAAGGGAAGAGAAGAAAAGAGAAGATGATGATGAGCTTCACCCCCTTGATCCCTCACTCCCTCCCTCACTCTCACCCTCACTCCCTCTCTCAAGAGCACACACAATCAAGGAGAGGAGAAGAAGAAGAGAAGGGAAGAGCTCTTGTTGGGCACACACCAAAGAATGAGCTTCCATTCACTTTTTGAACTTTATATATACAAACCCTAAAACCCCATCGACACCCATCCTTTTTTACATGATTGGGTCCCTTTTTCTATTTTCCTCTTTTTGCTTTGTGCCCTAGGCTTATATTCAACTATTCTTTTATAAGTGGCACAAGAGGGAGTCTGGCGCTCTTTTACAAAAAAAATTTGAAGTTTTTGAGGCGCCTTTTATTTAAAACTACGCTTTTGGGCTTAGCTTTGGAGCCCGCCTACATGTCCTTGCTCCTTTTCCATCTTCTTTTTGCTTTTTCATTTGTCTTTTTACCTTCTCGGCTTGGGGTTAACATGCAAGAAGCCTAAGTGTCAAGTAGTGACAATAGACATAAACCGATCCAAAGCATGCCAATTGAAGCCAAATGCAAGTGAATGATGACCAAGTCAGAGCCTAATCCAAGCTCAAAAGCATTTCGGAACCAAAAAGAAGCATTTGACAATCTCTAAATACATCGGTAGCATCATTCAAATCTCTGATAAGCATCCCGTATCCAAGAACCAATGCATAGACCAAGTAAATGAGCTTCAGCCCATTGTATTATAGCAGTATATTCACTATCAAATGAAGCTCAATCAGTGCCCAAATCTACTCCAAATCAGTCCCAAAGCATAGACATAGCATCCCATAACATCTGGTCATCATTGGGCATCAATAGGCATCAAACGGACAATGCCAAGAAGAATCAAACATTAAATAGTTTGTGATAGTCTTGGGACTATGTATACAGCAATCGATCTCCGGGAGCCAAGATCCAATGCCGAGGAGTCCGAAGACGATCGATTAGTCCAGCCCCCTAAAAATGCACTGCATTTTGCGATGGCTACTCCTGGGGGTTGGCTCAGTAGTGCTACTGAGCACTTGGAAAGGATTAGGGGGCTTTGATGCAGCCCTGCGAGGTGCCGAATGAAGGTCGAAAGATCGGGGAGGAGGTGAGAGATCAAAACATACCTGCAAATGAAGGTGCCATGTTTGCCATTGAAGCTCAAGTTGAAGCTCTTCAAATCTGGGCTGAAGAGAATGCCAGGCAAGCTCCAATGCCTTTGTTCTGATACCAGAGTTGAAAGGGAAGTAGAACCTAAGAGGAAGAAGCTTGGCGGTGAGAGCTATGGTGGATGGAGAGCAAGAGCTAGAGAGAGAGAGACTCAAAAGTGGGAACTCCAACAACCATAATGTGTGGTCGGGCTTTCCTTTATTCAAACTGTCACTAAAAGAATAAAGAATAAGTGACTATGATAGACGCCCGCCACCTACAGTGTGCAGTGGCGGGTACTGTCAGTGTAGTAATACATGGGCGGCTAGGCGGAGGCGCCTTTACTCCCAATACTCCAAACCAAATGCCCTATGAGACAAGCTGGTTGAAAATAGAATGAAACTCATTCAATTGAGTAGGCGTAGCTATACCCTCCTTCATGCGAAGGTCCACAAGCTTCTTCAACCATAGTGTAACTAAGATGCATGACTTTGCATATCATAAAGATCACAATTTTTTTTCCATGATACATAAGCACCATCCTCAGTGTCGATAACATTAAAATACATATGCTTTGGTAATGACAGAATGATAGTGGAATGGCATAACTCATCAAGTTTTTCCCAATCCTCTGCATCATAAAGCTCAAGCTTTATTCCCTTTAACTTTAATAGTTTAATGTATCATTTTTGCACCAAGACTTGCCATATCTGCATCTTCCAATATTGGAAGTTATCATCATCAAGCTTTTCGATTTTGAAAATAGCACTATCACTTGGTGAACCTACCATAATGATTGCAAATGTCTACAAATGACAAGAGTATGGGTAGCCATAAATTCAATAAATAAATCCCAAAACTTATCCAAAAGGACGAGCAAAAGGGCGAGAACAAATGAGGGTATAACTAACTATCCACAAACTGCAATCAAGAGAGTACCAAAACAAACTGTCTGCTCTCCAAAAGAATACTAAAAACTATAATTATAGCAATGTTGCAATAAATACAATAATATATGTCAATCCAACTATGGGCAAATAGCCAAGAAAGCACTTCCTCCCACTACTAGGGATATCTAAATATCAACCAGGATACAAAGAATGTAACGTACTAAAGACTATCACAAACTCAAACTCTCAGTAAACCATACATTCTATAAGCATTTACATCATGTATTGTTAATGCCAAGTTGAGATGGTGGAGAAATGAAGGAAAAAGTGGGAAAAAGATTGAAAAAGAGCAAAGATATGCAGGCGGCCTCTAAAGCTAAGCTGGGACAAAAAGTGCAAATTTAAATGAAAAGCACCTCAAAAAGCTCTAAAAACTCTTGTAAAAGAGCACCAGGCTCCCTCCTCTACCAATTGTAAAATATTAGACGGGTGTAGGCTAGAGGCATAAGGCTAGAAGAGGGAAATGGAGAAATGACCTTGCCACAACGACCGGTCATGTAAAAAAGGGATGGGTGCCCATGGGATTTTAGGGCTTGTATATAAAGTTCAAAAAGTGAATGGAAGCTCATTTTTGGGGTGTGTGGCTAACAAGAGTTCTCTTCTTCTTCTCTTCTTCTCTTCTCCTTGCTTGTGTGTGCTCTTGAGAGAGGGAGTGTGAGAGTGTGAGGGAGTGAGTGTGTGGGAGTGAGGGATCAAGAGGGTGAAGCTCTTCACCATCTCCTATTCTCTTCTTCTCTTCTCTTCTCTTCTTTTTTCTCGCGCGCGGGCTATGGTGGATGGAGCTTGGAGATGGAGGAGGCTTGAGGATGCTTGACCTAGCATTTAGGATCATGGAGCTACCGGCGTGTGCGAGAGAGGAGGAAACTCATTTCGGCATCAAGGTAAGCTCACTATACTAGTAGGATTGACAGTGCGTCGGCTAGGTAAGAGATAGCCATTAGAGCTCACTTGAAATGCTTGAAACAATATAAGCGGTCCGTGGGTCTTGGCGGTTGAGCGTGAGCTCCCTCTACATTTTGGTTCCGTTGTAGGGACCAACGGATCAAGACAGCCAGAGAATTGATCGACAAGCCTATCAGGCCCAAAATGAAGTAAGAGTGTGTAAGACGCTTAGATATTGTTTGCCGCACTCACCTTGAATTTCTTCACTTGAAGTACACTTAAGGAAAACTGAAAGTCTGATTGAGCACAAGTGCACGGGAAGGAACACACACACTGAGAGGAGATAAATTGAGGATTGTATTTAATAAGTCAATAAACTCACTCAGATAAATAACTCAAGGAACCCACCAATAGGAGAAGACCCAAAGACATAAACAGACTATCGACACATGGAGTAGGACCAAGCAAGCAGTGCCAAAGAGGTGGATTTGACAAACTTACTCAATCTGATCGATAGCTTGGTGGAGCACGAGAACACAACGATGGCAAAAGAAAACCTAGACCGCAGGCCGAACGAGGAACTCGACTTAGGAGTCTTCCCAGAGGTGATTTAGCAGCTGGTTAGTAGCTACGATGCGCATGCCCGGTATGAGCACCGCAGGGCAGGACAGCATATGCCATCATTGCAGACTTAGAAGAGGAGAGGAAGCTAGTCCACAAGGCACTGCAAAGCATAGTAGAGTACAACAGAGACCAGTAGGTTAGGAGCCAAAGGCAAAGCATAAAATTGTGTGAGGTACAGCGGGTGTTGAACCTAGCCGGTAGAAACCGAACTGATTATGAGAGAGCCCTGGAAGGAACTTCTCATGAAGCGACTGCTAGACAACACAGCAATGGAGCAAAGTGCCACAGCACTAGCGACATCACTGCTAGCAAGATTAG
This sequence comes from Lygodium microphyllum, assembly GCF_053477565.2. NCBI lineage: Eukaryota > Viridiplantae > Streptophyta > Polypodiopsida > Schizaeales > Lygodiaceae > Lygodium > Lygodium microphyllum. The sequence goes on along the minus strand of NC_141161.1, from coordinate 84,592,236 downwards.
AAGCAAACCAAGGCTCCAAGAGCCAGTCCAAAATCCCAAACGTTGCAAAGCAGCTCAACAAGTACCAGTCCCACGACGATCCATACAGTTTCGTAGAGCAATTTGAGCAAGTCTGTGAAGCCAACGGCCTCACCGACCTGACTCAGTGCTCTCAAGCATTCGAGCTTTGCTTAGGTGACAAGGGTAGGACTTGGTATATGAGTTTAGATGCTGCAGGAGCAAACCAAATTCAACGGCCTCAAGAATCTCTTCATCAAGAGATTTGCTGAGCCTGGATACTCCGACAATCTGCTAGTGTGACTAATGAATGTCAAGCAGAAGGAGAAGGAGGACATTCACAATTACGTGACCCACGTGAGGAGTCTCTTCAAGAGAATCCCTACGGGCGAATGACCAACTGAAAGAGGTGTGTCAACTGTATTCATAAGTGGAATTCAAAATGAGGAAATGTATAAGACTTTGGCAGGCAACTCAAGCTTGCAGTAAGATGTGCTAGCTAGGATTTTTTAAGAAGCCATGAGAGTTGACGACCAGCTGAAAGAGAGAAGCTCCAGGAGCTTAAACTCAAAAGAAACCAACTCGCGGAGCTCAAAGAGAGCTTCAGCCTCTAGCGAACGATTAGGCCCAACCACCCAAGATAAGGGGAAAGCCACCGAGACAAACCAGGATGGCTGATATAAAGATAGAGATAGCCAAGCTTCAAGACATGTTGAGACGACCAATGCGCCCACACGTCCAATGCGTGTACTATGGCGGAAACTACTTGCCAGTCGAGTGTCAAGACCCTAGGTCTTAAAGACCTTGTGCTAATTGCGGTAGGTTCGGTCACAACATCGCACATTGTAGATTACCAAGAAGACTTCCGTACTCGCAACCATATGGCCAGCCCTACCTAGCAAACAGGCCGCAACCATTCTTTGGAAGGGGAGCCCCATTGGCCCTTCCTACACCTAACAACATTAAGCTGGTGGTTCCTAGGATGGACATAAACCCTACATGCATACCTAGACCGCCTGGTCTCTATGTGACCCATCCAAGTGACGACTATGTGGAAGAGCCGAATGAGGAAGAGACTTACGTATACCCTTATGTCTCACACGATGACGAGGGCAACGCAGTCCTTATGGACTATCGACCAGTACCGATGATGGCATTAGGAAGAGGACGAGATAGAGGCCTAGGAGGGCAAACACAGGATCCAATCATCTGTTGGACTTGTGGCCACCTAGGGCATGTCTCATCACGCTACCCTGAGAGAGAGCAACAAAACAGAGACAGAGCTAACCTAAGGTGCGTTGAGTGCGAGATCACTCATCTCTTTGTCGACTGCCTAAAGCAAAAACCATCTTCAAGTTCAGTCAATGTGCCATCTGCCCCATTGGGGCTGTTTGGTGTCAAGAACCTCGATGGGAAGGCCACACCTATCCCATTGCAGGTCATGACTTGTACCCAGACGAAGTAGGCTGGCATATCACTGCCAAGGCCTAGCAACCTCGATGTAGAATCGATAGGGAAGAAGAGCCATAGGTAGAGAAAGAAGAGGCTTGAAGCTAAGGTTGCACTGAAAACTGAGAGTGCTACTACTTTGCTTGCTGGAAAGAAGGCCACTGATGCAGAGGGAAAAACTTCACCCCCTAAGATGGCTGAAAAGGGAAGTGCTAAGATAGGGGGAATACCCATATCCAAAGCGCCAACTAGAGGCCATAGAGAAAGTGAAGGAATGGGTGAAAGAGGCCCAAGAGCACCTAAAGGATGTTGAGCCCATCCTAGAGGATGAGATTGATGATCTCTCCAGTATAAGCACGCCAGTCTCACCCCCTCAACCAAAGTCGGGGGATGCGACCACACCACAAGCAGTACTGCTTAGGCCAAGTCTTGATACTGCAGGCCCGCAAATCAGTCATGGCCATTGGCTAGGACAATCTGGATTAGGAGAGAGACAAGCAGCCAACAACCTCCTTACCACGCTGGTGACCACCCCTGTGACGCTAAGTCGGGGAGACCTGCTTAAGCAGCATCCCACCCTATGGCAAGACCTGAAACAGTGGGTTGAAGGATCACAAGAGCAAGATGCTGATCTGCACAACCATGATACAGAGACACAAATACCGACTCTGACACTACACTATGTGCCAAAGTCCTTGCACATTATTGCCTTTTGGGAGAGCACCGAGATGCATGCAGTCTTATCGGTCCTAACCCTAGGCAACACAACAAGAAAGGGGATCGCAGACACAGGAGCTAGGGTTAGTGTGCCTAGCCACGCTGTGCTTTAGACTTGGGGAAACCCACCTGTTGAGACTGTTAAGTTCAATGTCACACTAGCAAATGGTATGAGAGTAAAACCATTTGGGTGCTAAAAAACTAGCTAGTGAAAATCGCAGCTGTCCAGTTCTCGGTTGACTTTATAGTCATGAAGCGTGTGGACTACGATATCCTATTAGGCTGACCCTAGATGTGCAATGACAGAGTCATCAAAGATTGGGGTAATGACTTAATCTTCCTTGGCAATAGAACGGACGCCATGTGAGGGTAGAGATGGACACCTGGAAGACCTCACCAGTCGACTTGGATGCCATCTCCGCGATGCTTAAAGGGAACGCTCAAGTCAAGAAGTCCTATGGACCCTTGACCAACTATATTCCATGCCCAAAGGACGAGCGAGATTGGATGCATGTCCTTGCTACAATCGACCTGCCATTCTTGGATCATGAGGCATACGAGCAAGCCATCAAGACAATCGGTAAGTCTAAAGATGCACCCTCTGTACCAGTTTGCATGATGACAAAAACCCTTCAGGGGAGACCTAAACCTGTCACCTTCCAAGTGCCAAATAACAAGAGGGAACCCCAGGAGATTCTGGAATATTTAACAGGCAAGCTAGCTGGCAATCCAACAGCAAAATTCAAACCACTCCAGGATCTCTTAGATGAATCCAAGTGGCAATGGACCAGGGTGCATGACTTGAACCTCATGTGCAACTGGGCCCTAATCCTCGATCAAAGACAAGAGATATACCAAGACCTAGGAGACGACGAGCAGTTTGACGAAGAGGACTCCAACGACAAATACAAAGACTACCAATCTTTTAGTGACGAAAGCGAGGGTGAGATGGATACTGTAGAATACGACACTGAGGGACGGGAAATAGAATAAATACAGGTAGACTCTAAGCCGCAGAAAAAGAGTGCCTTCAGGATAGAGCGAGGGGTCATGCGCATCGATTGTGATCGTGCCTGGTTGGAACACGTAGGAGCCATAGATTTTGATCAAGCAGGCCTAGCCCAATCTGGTATGACACCAGTGCTTATGACAAAGTCACCATCTGAGTTGTGACCACCAGGGGAGACCATCTCTTCTAGCAAAGACAGGGAGTTCGAATCTGAGTCAGAGGTAAGTTCAGATTGCGACCCAGAGATACCTAGGCCGGCCAAGACCAAATGCACCAAGGGGGACCTATCCGTCCACTTGAGACACAGACGGTTGAAAGAGAAAAGGATAAAACAACCCAGGGACACATGAACGAAAGAACAGAGAAAACCGCAGGACCTCCCTAAAAGATTTACAAAATTCAAGAAATGGGATAGGGTAGTGATCCTGTTGGGTGCCAAATGTGAATCGATCGAGGGACCAGCCAAGGTCAAGGAGGTGAACCTAGCCTAGGAAGGGGAGACACCCCGACCAGTCTTCATTGTCGATGACTTGACTGAGGAAGAGGAAACGAGTCTTGTCGCTCTCTTGCAAGAGTACACAGACGTATTCGCTTGGTCCTTAGAAGAGGTTAAGGGGGTAGATCCGAGTGTAGTGACTCATAATATACCCATGACGCCAGATGCTATGACGGTCAAGCAGCGACCGTATCCTATGAATCCAAAACACGCTCACGCGGTCAAGGAAGAGATTGACAAGTTGATGAGAGTAGGATTCATTTACAAAATTTAGCACACGGACTGGGTATCATCCATAGTCATTGTCATGAAGAAGAACAGAAAAATTAGAGTGTGCATCAATTACAAGAAGGTGAACGTTGCTACTAAGAGGGACAACTATCAATTGCCGTACACCGAGCACATGCTTGAAAGAGTGGCTAGCAAGGAAGCCTAGAGTTTTCTGGACGGCTTTTAAGGATACAATCAGGTGCAAGTGCATCATGCTGATAGGCATAAGACTATCTTCGCCACTGAGTGGGGAGTCTTTGCTTACATAGTCATGCCCTTTGGGTTGACTAATGCCCCTGCCACCTTCTAATGCCTCATGTGCGCCATATTTAAAGACATGCTTCGCAAAGAGTTGGAAGTCTTCGTAGATGACTTGTGTGTTCACTCAACGTGGAGAGAACACTTAGGCAAACTCCGAGCAGTCTTTGAGCGGTGTCGCCTATATCATCTCTCCATGAACCCCTTAAAGTGCCAGTTTTGGGTGAAGCATGGATGCATCCTAGGGCACGTGGTGTCAAAGAACGGCATTGCCACTGACTTCTCAAAAGTCAGGGTTATTATTGATCTTCCGTCCCCAATCAACTATAAGGGAGTTCAATGCTTCTTAGGCCAGACAGGATACTATTGGAGGTTTGTGTTGAATTACGCATTGATTGCCATGCCAACCTCCAACTACAGCACTAATTCTACGAGACCTAGATTGAACCATTACCTTCCACATGCATATCGATGCCTCAAAATTTGCTGTGGGGGCAGTGTTGTGCCAACCTGGTGAACACAACCTAGACTACTCAGTGAGCTTTGCTAGCAGACAACTCACTGAGACAGAAATGAATTACTCGACGATAGAGAGAGAGGGCTTGGCCATGGTGTTTGCTGTGAAGAAATTCCGGCATTATCACCCTTTACCTTCTTTGTGGATCATCAAGCCTTGCTATATCTAGTGAATAAACCTTGCGCTATAGGGCGCATAGCTCAGTGGCTCCTTCTACTTTTGGAGTTCGACTTCTCCATGGTTGTACGGAAAGGAAAACAGCACTACATGGCTGACCATATGTCATGCATCCCCATGGGAGAGGCCGTTGGAGAAGGCATTGCCGATGAATTGCCAGACGCCCATCTCTTTAACCTTTCCAATGAGAGAGATTTATTTAAGGCTAATCTAATGCCATATTGGGAAGATGACATAGTCCAAGTGCTTGAGCACGGATTGCCTGAGCGACTGATAGAAAAGGCAAGACTTAAATGACTCATCCTCAAGATCCAACCCTACCAGTTGATAGCAGGCCAGCTATATCAACTAGGGCAAGATGGACTACTGCATAGATGCGTGTGCGAGCATGAGATGCATGGTGTGCTCTCAGAGGCGTACAGTGGAATCACTGGTGGGCACTCTTGTAGAGACACGATAGCCCGCAAGGTGCTGCAGTCTCAACTATGGTGGCCAACGATGTTTCATGATGCAGCATGATTCGCTAAGCATTGTGATGAGTGTCAGCGCGAACAAAGGTCCCGATTCGCAAGGATCAAATGGATTTGACCCCAATCATTGCACGAGAACCCTTCGAAAAATGAGAAATTGACTTCAATGACCCATCAGCCCAGCTGCACAGTATTCACAGGCCAAATACATCATTGTGGCCACAGACTACTTAATGAAATGGGCAGAAGCGAGAGCGACATGAAAGAACGATGCTAGAACGACTGCCAAGTTCTGATGGAAGCACGCGATTTTCACGATTCGGCTACCCCATCGAACTAGTTGGTGACTAGGGCACACACTTCATCAATGAAGTGATATTACATCTTCTATCTACCTTTCTAACTATCAATCGAAAATCCTCTCCATACTACCCTCAAGCAAATGGCCAGATGGAATCCACGAATAAGATTCTTGTAAACATCCTGACCAAAGTAGTTTTTGCTTTGCGCAGCGACTGGGATAACAAGCTGATGGCAGCCTTGTGGGCTTACCGTACCACCTATAAAACGACTATTGGCTAAACTCCCTTTAGGTTGACCTACGGAACTGAAGCAATTCTCCCTGTAGAGTTCTTCGTTCCTAGCCTGAGAATAGCACTTCAGGAACGATGGGAAGGAAAGGAGGCATGGATGCAAAGCTTGGTTGAGCTTGAACGCCTCTTAGAAACTCATATTCTAACCACTCACGCACTCACATGTGAGAAGGCACGACGCAAGAGCTGGTTTAACAAGCACGTCAAGTAGCGCGATTTTGAACATGGAGACTTAGTACTCCTGTACTCAGTTAACAGACATAAGCAGAAAATGAAGTTTAGAGATCTTGGACCTTTCAAAGTTCGTGCAATCAGCCGAACTGGCAACGTTGAGCTCAAGACTCTAGACGACGAGGGCATAGGCTTCTTCAATGGCAGTCATGTCAAGAAGTACTACCCTCCCACACATCCTCTGCATGAGCCACCAATGTTAGAACCCCCTGTCAAAGTACGAGTAGCCACGATCACTGAAATGGATGATGAAGATAAGGAAGCCATAAAACCTGCATACCTACATATCACGGTCACTGCCAAGTGAACATGCACTTTCAATGCCTTGATCGACAAGGAAGCAGACTTCAATGTCTTAACTCATGATCATTGGACCCAACTGGGCAAACCACCACTATAGCCCATCAATGCCAAATTAAGCCCATATGGGGGCCACTCATATGCACTTCTCAGCAAGTGCAGGGCCGCCGTTTCTATCGAGTCTAAGACTGTACCAATGATCTTCTACCTGTTGCCAAACGTTGAAGATGTAGGCACGGAATCGCTGCTAGGGCAAACCTTCAAGAAGCAAACTCACTACAATGTTGATTATGAATCGTATCCACCTCGCCACATGCAACGTTCACATTGTTACAGCCATTAGCAAGGGCTGTGTGACCTCGTCAAAGTCCACAAGACCACTGATAGGAATGTTAATAGCCAAGTCTAAGGAGGGGGGTAGTGCTCGGCCACCACCCACCGAATCTCTAGAATCACCGCTCACAACAGCAAAGGCTAAGGTCCAACAGCCTAGGCTTCAAAGGAGGCCCAAGCAACCGCAACCGCCGCCTGGGAGTCGACGGTCACATCCTCATAACACCAGAAACTCTAAACCTAGGAGGCCAAGGAGCAGTTATAGAAATCGATGCATGATCAAGCCAAGATGGGTCCCTAAAGCCCTCTTGTATGCGCAAGGCTACTATGAGAGAAATGCCTGGATATGGATTCCTAAGGCCCGCACGGCCGAAGGTACCACTCGCATGCCGCCCTCAAGTTTGATCACACCAAGCCCCATAAAACCTCAAAGCCAAAAGCTGCAATGCTTTCAAGACCCATATCCATCAAGCTCATCTGCACATACGCCCAAGAAAGTCGAACAAGCCTATCGGCCCAAACGACAAACACTGTCACATGAATCAACACCCGATAGAGCCGCTCAAACTTCCCTGATCCATATCGAAGGCATCAATCCGTCAAATGTCACTGCTACTACTCCAACCCTAATTCAAGAGGTCCAACCGTAATCTCAAGAACACCCGCAACCGCAACTATTTGTTGTCAAAGGCTCTAATTCTATCAAACCCCAACCACCAATAGGCCTTCGACCCCCTTATGAGCGGAAATCATTATTAACACTGGCCCCGCCGATCTGGCTAAGGACACAGAGGAGGATGTGGTTGATTGCATTAGACGACTCGATGCCACTTTCATGTCGTTAGCTCTGAGCTATGATCACTTGGATTTAGGCCTACTCCAAGAACCCTTTGCGAATGAAGTTCGAATGATGCCTTGTTTTTGGGAGACATTTGAATTTGCATTCGCAAAAGCCTCTAACTCCATTACTGAATTGCTCACCAATGAGATATCCAAAGAGCAGGCCATCAAACAATGCTTCATCACATCCTATGATAAACACACCACTTCTACCATTATTGACCAAGAAATCGCAAAATTATCAAAACTTGCTGATATTGAATCCCCGTTCTTAAGGCACTAGTACATTCTTCGATTGCAATGGGAAGTTGAAGGATACCAAATAATGACCAATGCTGAGCAGCGCCGCGCAATCAAAACAGCGGAGTACGACCCCAATTACGTCACGCCAACCTCGTATAGAGTGTTAACCACTCTTCATGGCCAACCCATGGAAGAGCACATCAAAGGACACCTCTACCTCGATCGCCTAATGATTGAGAAAGAGTTACATATTGCTAGCTATGTTGATTTTGGTGACTTCCTAACAGATGTTCTCACATACATCACACACGTAGGCATTCGACCCTTTGATCTAGACCGCAAAGCTCAGTTAGAGTACAATCCCAATTTCTATACTTGGCTCCTATGCAGGTAAATCCTAGACCACATTACAGAATACCCTTGACCTCCTAACTTTCAATCCTAGGAAGGATTCTTCTCAAGCTGGAAGGGGAGGGGGGTAAGGTGAATCAAACCAAAACCAAGGAAAATCAAACAAACGCATAAACAAGTAAAAAACGAGTGAGGTAGGAAAAATGACACGAGAACTTTGAATAAAGGGAAAAAAAAAAGTCAGATCTGAAGGGAAGAATCTACATTGGATTTTAATGCTTTCATTCAATAAACACATAGAGTCTTTCTTTTCCATCAAATTATTATTTTAAAAGCACTAATGAAAACTTGGGTTCATGACAAGAATGAAAGATGTTGCAGCAAGACCTATCCACTGACTCCCATTCACGGAGGAGGAAAGGATGCAATGTCCATCACCCTAGAAAACCGTGCCTACAACCAGCTCAAATTTCAAACCATCCATAACATAGAGGGTGTGGTGGCCAAGGAGGAAACATCCAAGAGAGTTGTCGAGCAGTGCAACCTCACAAAGTACCTTGAGAAGTTTGCACAAGAGCCTGACCACATGAAGTGTGTGGGGTTCCTCAGGATGTACAACCTAGACCAGGAGTGCGGCACCGTGACGGTAGGAAGGGAAGAAAAGGCCAAGCAGGTGCAGGCACACTTAAACCTAGCCTTGGTGGAGAAGGCATTGGGGTTGGAGCCAAAGGTAGAGAAAAAGCATAAGAGAAATGTTTATGCCATGCTTAAGATGAAGAGGGAAGAAGTGCTGACCAATGATGACATCAGCATCCAGGACATTCCTGATGCAGAAGCCTGTCTACAAGCAAAGCTAGTACATGCGCTCTTCTCCATCCAACGCTATAACTCCTTGATGCATCGAATCAACATGCTTGTGTTGGAGAATGTGGTAGCTCACACCTTGGACGAAGTCAACTGGAATGGCTATGTACGTAAGACTATTGACCAGGCGGCAAAAGTGCTAGCTTTGGGCAGTAAACCAGCAGTTGGGGATTCCCCAGCGTCCAAGACCATAGAAAGAACGAAGGCCTCATCCAAAGCCTCATTCATTGGCTATGGAAGCATTTTGATTGTCCTCATTTAGGAGGCGATAAAAAGGGCTCAAGGTGCAGAGGAAGGAGAAGGAGAAACACCCAAGAGATCGCCCCCTCACCAAGACAAAGAGGTATCCAGTGACAGAACTGAGAGTGAAGAAGAAGGGGAAAAACAAAAGGAATAGATGAGCAAGAAGACGGCAAAGAAACCTATTAAAAAAACGACACAAAAGAAGAAGCAAGATGAAGGCCGGAAAAAAGAGAAAGAGGATTTAGAGAGGGCAAAGAGGGAATCCCTCAAGGAGGCCGAAGAGAGGGAGAAGAAGAAAAAACAGGAAGTAAATAGATTGGAAGAAGAGTCCAGGAAAATACAGAAAGAGAGGGAGAGAAGAGCTGTTGAAGAAGAGGAGGAGCTAAGAAGGAAGGAGGAGGAAGACTTGATTGAAGAGTCTAGGGCAGATGACCTAGGGGCTATGAGCCCGCCCAGAGAGGAGGGGCCCAGTTCCAACATGCAGGTGCCAGAAATTGTACCGTCAACTGTCACTGAGGGCAAAGGCAAGGCTCCCATCCACCCTATTCCAGCCCTCCTGGTGCCTCCCACCAAAGCAACAACCCTCACCCCGAGCATCCCCACTAGCGCAAATGTCTCAAACTTTGTGGCGTGGATGTAGTACTTTATTAACAAAGAACTGGCCCAAGGAAAGAGCACCGAGACCACAGCCACAAGGCAGAAAAGGCCGGCCACGGATGCCGAGTCAAGGTAGGATCCAAAGCACTAGAAAGTGGAGGCCTCGACCACTCCCATCCACACAACAATGACACCACTAGCTAATTACGACGAGTACGTCGCCGAGCTGCTCTCTCAATTGGAGAAGGCTAAGGAGGAAAGGAAGATAGTTGTGGCTGAGTTAGTAGCAGAAAAAGAGTCAATGGTTGCATTTCAGCTTGAAAAGACCCGTTTAATAGCCATGCGGCAAAGGGAGATCTCTGATCTCAAACAGGAGCTAAAGGCTAAGGATGATAGGGAAGAGGTCTCGAGACAACAGCTGGAAGATGAAACACAAGAACTCGTGAAGATGCAAAGAGAATACAAGCTCCTGATCGTGCAACATGAAGAGTTGACTACAAAAACCGATCAGATCGAAAAGCTTATGGCTGAGTTTACCGCCAGGGATGAGGAAAGAAAGCAAGAGTTAGAGTAGCAGCAGAAAGAGATTGAAACCATGACCAACAAGCTGGACCAAGGAAAGAAGAGCTAAAGGACCAAGAGCAGAAACTCGTGTCCCTGGTCTAGAGACAGGGTGAGAGCATGGAAGAGATGAAGAAGAGAGCCAAGGAATGGGCAAGGCAAAATGAAAGAAGGGTGAAGACACTAGTACGGCGCCTGGCTTTGGTAGAGAAAGAGAAGATCCTTGCAGAGAGCAAAGAAAAAGCCGCCCAGGTAGCCTTTAATACCCATCAAAAGGCCTTCCTAGATACACTGATAGACACCACCCGCCCAGAAGAAGAAAAGTCATTGGAGGTGGTTAAGAAGAAACTCAATATCACACGCAGGGCTGCAAATGCCACCCCAACCTACGGAGGTTAAGCTGAGCCTAGATGATCAACAAAAGTACCTGTTACTGGCCTGCCTAACCCCCCAGAAAATTGAGGCAATAGAGTTTGAAGAGGGAACACAACAAGGAGACCGATAGGGGGATGAAGCTGAACTTCAATTCGATATGGAAAGGCTTAGAGAAGAGGTGATCTCACAGCCCCCCTCGCCACATTCCCAAGAGCAACAACCAGTCGACACATCTACAGAAAGACAAGCCACGCTCAGGGAAAGAAGGAAAAAATTAGTAGAAGAAACAAGAAAGCAGCTAAGGGCCAAGCTAGTCGTGCAGCCGTCCACACCCCTCCCACCATGCCCTAACGACATTCTTGCAGGATTGTACGCAAAACTGGTAGTTTGGGAGTGACACGAAAGAGAAAAAGAGCCATTCACTTTCAGCTTTCTTATGCCCAACAGCCTGCGGAGGGTCTTACCACTCAAGGTGATGGAGGAGGTGATTGGGATTGGTAGGACAATAGAAGTGGCTAGAAGAAGGAGAGAAGAACCCCACTCTTTGGGAAACTGAAGAAGCCAAATTCCAGCAAAATAAAGTGTTTGAAGTGCCACATTCCGTGCAAGGTTATAACTACCAGCCCCTATGGAGGAGGCGAGTGTGCAACATCAGCATGCTTGCCTGGATGGCTTTTTACAACACCCTGCCCTATGAGAGGAACAACCCCATGTCTATGGCATACCCTCATAGGGTAGAGTGGATTTTGATGCCACCCTCCATTGGCAATATGATTTTCCCATTATCTACAACTCTAATGTTGTCTCTTTTGAACACACCCTCATCTTCAACTTGAAAAGCTTGGATGACTCCATGACTCGCTTCCTTGGCGACTTCTCCTCTTGCCCTGATCCAGCTTTCATAACTACATGTAATTATCTTAGGCTTCTTAAATTATTACTTAAGCAGGACCCGACCCCACAAGAATGTGGCATGCCTTCCCTCTTCTTTGATCCTAACGCCATCGACAGCTGTGCTATGGCGTGCCTAATGATGAGGGCTAGACTCCTCCCTTCTTTTTGCCTAGCTCTCTTGGAAGACATGAATGACAGCCAGTTCACCAGATGTAGTCATCTCTTCCTCTCCACCACTTCACTCCACGTTCGCATGAATCTTAAAGGATACATGCAGAGCTTGCAATTTTTGAGCAAATCCATCCAACCCCCTTCTCCACCTAATTCAGACGATGAGAGCACTTGCTATCATCCTACTAGTGTGATACTTATTTATTTATTTTTAAGAAAGAATAAAAAAAAGTAAAAGAAGAAAAAGAAAAGCATAAAAGGAAAAGCAAGAAGAACATCACACAAGGACATGGAAAAAACGACTCACTTGAAGAAGCACTTAGCACCACATAAAACACGATCACTGCACCTAGGGGTCCTCAGGTTAGGCGTGCCCGGTGGCTTCAGTCGGTTGGCTCCGCTACTAACCCCCTAGCCCTTTTGATCCCCACTTCACGCTTAGGGCCCATCAAGGGCAGGACATACCTAGGGAGGTAACACTTAGACCTGTCACCCTAAGCTACTTGCACCTCGCCTCCCTTTGCACGAATGGGTCATTCCACTAGCACGAGGATGATGCACCACACAATAAGGTAGACACTCCTCTTAGGTAGCACACCGCACCTTCTCCTTTCAGGCATTACAAAAGGTGACAAACCACCAACTTCGAAGGCCCCCATCATCCACTTGGCATCCAATTGGCTTCTCCGATAAACATCATTACCAAGCTTCCACAAGCACTCGAGTCTACATGTGGCCCCACCCTCAACCAAACAATTTGCCAACTGCCTACCATTCCCCAACAATAGCCAGAAGTGCCATGGGACTGGCACCGGTCTCAAAGGGGGGTTATGTTAACCCCAAGTCAAGATGTCGAAGAAGGATGGCAGAGAAATGAAGGAAAAAGTGAAAAAAATATGGAAAAGGAGCAAAGTCATGCATGCAGCCTCTAAAGCTAAACTGGGGCAAAAAGCGCAATTTTAAATGAAAGGCGCCCCAAAAAGCTCTAAAAACTCTTGTAAAAGAGCACCAGGCTCCCTCCTCTGCCAATTGTAAAATATTAGACAGGTGTAGGCTAGAGGCATAAGGCTAGAAGAGGGAAATAGAGAAATGACCTTGCCACAATGGCCGGTCATGTAAAAAAGGGATGGGTGCCCATGGGATTTTAGCACTTGTATATAAAGTTCAAAAAGTGAATGGAAGCTCATTCTTGGGGTGTGTGGCTAACAAGAGTTCTCTTCTTTCTCTCTTCTTCTCTTCTCCTTGCTTGTGTGTGCTCTTGAGAAAGGGAGTGTGAGAGTGTGAGGGAGTGAGTGTGTGGAAGTGAGGGATCAAGACGGTGAAGCTCTTCACCATCTTCTATTCTTTTCTTCTATTCTCTTCTCTTCTCTTTTCTCACGCGCATGGCTATGGTGGATGGAGCTTGGAGATGGAAGAGACTTGAGGATGCTTGAGCTAGCATCTAGGATCATGGAGCTACTGGCGTGTGCGAGAGAGGAGGCAAATCATTTCAACATCAAGGTAAGCTCACTACACTCATAGGATGGACGGCGCATCAGCTAGGTGAGAGATAGCCATTAGAGCTCGCTTGAAACGCTTGAAACAATAAGCGGTCCACGGGTCTTGGTAGTTGAGCGTGAGCTCCCTCTACATGCATGTAGAAAATCTCAAGACCAATTGTAGAGATTGGCCAAATGCACAACTAGCTAAGAAAATAGTAATGACACTCAGTACACAACCATTATGGATATATACATAATGAGCTAAAAGATGTGTGCACGAGGGAGAGAGAGCTCAAGTACAAGAAGGAATTCTTACTTAATGAGTTGGTCATAAGTACAATTGGTACACTCTCTCTACCATTGAGAGTGACCTCTAGGTTGTTTATATAGCCTTCTATGGGCTAGGGTTAGGGTTTTCCTTGCCCTCTAGTTCATTCACACCTCACCTTTCCTCATGGACCCTTGCTTACTCAGGATTCTCATGCTACACTTCTAATACAAAGCATGTAAGTGCTTCCCCCCTCAATGAATCAATGGCATGCCTTTATAAAATAGGCTACAAGGACGTTTATGGAAAGATTTTACCATGAGAACTAGAAAAGTCAATCGTGACATGCTTCAGAGACATAGTTGGCCTCCAATTCTTTAGGAACTTTGGGAGAGTTTGGACATTTACTAGTGATATGCGCTAGTGATTTACATCTATTGCACTTCATCCTGTTGGGGTATTTTTTCCATTAGTTGCTTACAATATGTCCCTTTTAATTGCAAAAGAATGTAACAATATGGACTAAGAGTTGGTTTGTCGAGGTAGATGCTAAGCTGGTGCCACCTTCTTTTTTGGTTTCTTTTCTCCTCATCCAAACAAGATTGAATGACACCTTCAAGTGTAGAATCTGGTACATTTTTCAGGCTAGTGACAAGAGTTGAAAATACATTCCTTACGGCTTTCAAGAGTATTGCAATGGCATCTTCTTTAGCAAAACTAGAGCTTAGATAGAAGCTAATTGAGCCATCAAACCCTTCATGTGGGAAATGAACTTTTCCAAGTCTTCTCCTTACTTGTATTCCAAGCTGAAGAACTCTATTTTGAGGAAGATTTTGGAATTCTTTCCTCTTGCACTATACAGTTTCTTGAGCTCATTCCACTTCTCTTTTGCAATTACAAGATAGTCAATATGGTGAATTAAGGATTCATCCAAGTGCAACATTATTATGGCTTGGGCTCTTTCATCATCTTCGACATCCACAGGATTGGACGGGTCAATAGATTTTGTCCCTTTCATGAATGGCCAATAGCTTCTCTCCATCATTTTATATTTTACTAACACATGCCATGGGTGGAAGTCTCTCCCATCAACCTTCCATATTTGAGGCTTCACATTAACATAGGCCATGATAGGAAGGTCTTACCGATTGCACAATGGTAATGGTAGTGTCTATTCCTTTACAAGTTTGGCACTACAAGTAGAAGCAATCAAGTTAAAAACAATTGATATGAACTTGAATAAATAGATTAGATGAAGAGAAGAAAATGTTCTATGTGTTTATACTTGAAACATAGCCTTACAATGATCAATAGTGGGAATCAAGCTTTTAAGAAATATCCTTAGGATGACCCACTTATCCCCTAAAGACACAAAACACCCTCCATAACTGAGTTAAACCAAGATTGTGACTAAGAAGTGGAGCATCAGTGCTTACAAGCACTAATCTCAAGTTCATGCCTTACTTGAGATGCGATACGTTGTAGACTTATTGATGCCCATTAAGTGTGTCCAACCTAAGGTGGAGCTTCCAAATCTACAATGAGCTCCAAAGAAGGTTCATCATTGATTAGAATCATTACTAGAGTTGAAATAATGATTAGTTTTAATAAAACCCTAAAGCTTGCAATGAAGCTTTCATGGCTACTAGGACCCACTGTTAGGGTTTAGCTTAGTGTGAGCAGCATGGATGAAATTTCTGGAAACCCTTTGAGGTGGAGATAACTCACTTGGGGGGCTACAAATGCCCTATGGTGGCTTTGACAATTGTGCCCCCTACAACCCAAGGAGCCACTCTGATCTTTGTGCTATCAAAACTACACATGTTTTTGCATTTGCTACAATGTTGACTTTTGTTGTTGAAAATGTTGGGCTCTATCATGCCACACTGCTACATCCTGAGCAGAAGGAAAGATCTCCAAAAGAAACCAGGTAGAAATATTGCCTCCTTTCCTCTCTCTAGGTCCTCCACTTACTAGTGGTCAAGGCTGGCTATGGTGGAGAAGAAGGTAAAGTGAGAAGAATGAATTCTTCATGTGCACTTATATCATAATGGAGTTGGATGGAGCTTATTGGATCATAGATGGCTCTAATACCATGTTGAAAAATAGAGTGAGGGCCAAAAGATGTGTACACAAGAGGGGGAGAGAGCTCAAGTACAAGAAGGAAATCTTGCTTAATGAGTTGCTCACAAGTACAATTGGTATACTCTCTCTACCATTGAGAGTGACCTCCAAAATATTTATATAGCCTCACTACATGCCAGGGTTAGGGTTTCCCTTGTCCTCCAATTCATTCATACCTCACCTTTCCTCATACACCCTTTCTTACTCAAGGTTCCCATGCTACACTTCTAACAAAGTAAAGGTAACTACATCTAATAGCATACAAGAGAGCATATACATGAACCAAGAGTCCCATTGTCTCAAAGAACTAAGATCTGCCAAGTACAAGTGTCTCCCATTGGAAGTGAATCCAAAATTCAAAGCAAAGCTCAAGTCATATACATCAAATTATCTAAGAAGCCCAAGTGCATCACAAATACATGTGGGAGCATAAATGAGTAAGCACAAAAGCTCAAAGCAACTGACCAAATCCCGAGTACATCAAATGTAGCTCAAATCCAAGTGCCAAAGAACATCATAACCATATCTGGGCTCATGCATCAATGCTGGACATCACCATAGATATGTAGCATGCTCAAAATACCATGCAAGCACAATAAGCATTCAAAGCATAGAGCTCAATGTTGTATACTTCCTATTCAAAGTATATTATGGCAATAAACCCCTTCAAAATTGAGCTAATTAAGCTTTAAACAATCCAACTAGCATCCCAAAGAATTATCATAACATTTGGACACCGAAATAACATCATTGAAGCATTAAATATACATAATGGAGCTCATTGTTTAGTATCACAAGGGATACAACAAGCTTGTACCAAATAGTGAAGGGATAGCTGATCAAGAATACCTCAAATGATGCTTGAGAGTAAGCAAACAATGTCCAAATGATTACCAAGGCATTTGCCAAGTGTAGGGAGTTCCATGAGCTGCAGGAAGGATATAATAGATGAGAGAAATAGGGCAAGACAACAATTGCAAATCACACTACTTGCTGCTATCCACTCTATCTATGCTTGTTGAGCTCAAAGCTCACTTCAAGATACTTGAGGGATTCTAGGAAAGCTCAGTGACAAAAGCAAGAGAAAGCTGAAGCAAGCCAAGAGATGAAAGAACTCTATGCATATCTCAGGGAGAAGAAGCCATGGTTGCCATGAAACCTTGAGCTAAAGTTTTGAATCCAGGTTGAAGCAAATGATGAACAAGCTCCTCAAATGCTCACTCTAATACTAGTTGAAAGATGCACGAAAGGTGGAAGCATAAGCAAAATCAAGAAGAGGACAGGAGCTATGGAGGTTCAAGCAAGAAGAAGAGAGATCGATGTGTGAAAACTCTAATAGTCACAATGTGTGGCCTACCTTCCCTTATTCTATTTGTCAATAAAAAAATAAACAATAAAGTGATAGTGATGGACATCTACCACTTGTAGTGTATGGGTGTGTGGGTGTGTATACAATAAATGTAGGTGGTTAAGCACAAGTGGCCTTTAACCTCTAACACACCACAATTTTTCATCATAACATAATGCATAGAGGGCTCATAATAATCAAGAGGATGTGAGGCTCTAGTAGAGAATCTCAAGACTAGTTGGGGGCCTGTACATCTTGTCCTCTCTAACCAACATCATGATCCTGTGCAACAGGTGGATCTTGGGCCACTACATTATCAACAACTACACAGGTTGTCTAACTAGGGTTGGATATACATTAATGGGAGACTCCTCCCAAAAGATCACATTGCACACCTCAATCATTGGTTTTGGTTGCTTATACAAGGCCCTTGCCCTTGCCTTCTTTTACCGGAGGCAGTGTGATCTCCTGAACTTGGGCACTTGAGATTGGTCCTTCATTTTGTGGTGGGCTCATGGCACCTAGCTTGTCCTATCTACATTGTTGTTCTATTGACAGGTTCGTTGCTAGTGCAATGTCCTCTTCTTCCTTCCTTCTCAATTGGTTCTCTTTGATTCTTCTTTTAACCTCTTTGAATCCTCCTTTTCCTTCTTTTTCATTTCTTTCTCTACTCTCTTAGATTCTTTCTTGGCCTTTTCTAAGTCGACCTTCTCCTTTTTCCTGCTTTCTTCTTCTTGCTTTGCCTATGCATTCTTTTTCTCTGCTTTCTCAGCCCTTCCATGGCTAGATTGTGTTCCCTTTTCCTCCTCTTCGTCACTTACTATTGTTTTAATGGATTGCTTCATTCATGGTGGGGAGCTGACTTGTCTGGCGTTCCATCGACTCCTTCTCCTTCTTCATTCTGCACCTCTTTCATTGCCTCTTGGATAAGAGCAATCAGTTGACCACCGTATCCAATGAACGAGGCTTTCGATGATGGTTTCTTCCTTTCAACTCCCACCTTTGAAGTTGAGGATTCCTCACTAGCCTATTTGCTCCCTAGGGCTAATGCCTTGGCTGATTGGTCGATTGTCTTTCTCACATATCCATTCCAATCAATCTCATCCAATGAATGGGCTGCCAGGCCCTCCAACATGGGCACACTGATTCTATGCATAAGTGAATTATACCTTTTGTGATAGAATAGGGAGTGGACGACTTTTGCATGAAGCCTTACTTCTGGGTTCGGGATATCTTGGATGTTGATGCCATCATTGGTCAAAACCTAGTCCTTCTTCATGTTCAACATGGCATAGACATCCCTTTTGGGCCTCCTTTCCACGTTGTGCTCCACCCCTTGTGCCTTTTCCATCAAGGCTTTACTCAACTAGACCTATACTTGCTTAGCTCCTTCTCCTCTTCCAACTATCATAGTGCCACATTTTTTGTTGGGGGGACATAGGTTCTCAATAATTCTACACACTTAGTGTGGTTGGTTCCCTATCTGAATTTCTCGACATATTTAGTGAGATTGCACTATTCCATAACTTTTTTGGCAACCTCCACGACTTCTTTGATGTTGTGAATAGATCTAAACGTTAGCTGGTTGTAGGCACAATTATCGAGGGAGATGCAATACTTTGCCCTTTCTTCTTCTGTGAATGGGAGCCGATGGGCCCGATCCTGCTAAGCTATCATTTTGAGTTCCTGCCATGATACCGTAGTTTACCATTAGTGTCCTTAAGATAATTTCTTGCTAAAAGGTAAGTAGGAATTGATTATGCTTTTATGGAAAGAACAACATGCTTAAGTACAAAGAAGAGATTTTTCCTTGCAGGAGTCCATTCATTCCAAAAAATTCATGACACTTTTCCTCAATCACCCTTTGATTTTCATCCATTCTTTTTTGCTTTTGGACATTGATTGAGGCTTTTTTCCTACAATGTTTGATTCACCTTACCCACCTTAGTCCCTCCCCTTGTGTTAACCCTCAAACGAACAAAGGTGGAAAATCTAGAAAATGTGAAGCAGAAGACAAGGCCAAGGCAAAAACAAAACGAAAGGTGAAGGCGCACCAAGAAGAATCCAGAAACGCAAGGTGAAGAAAAGTCCTAAATCAAGGAGAAAGACACACAAGAGAAGCGCAATTTAATACTCGTGTAAAAGAGCGCAAGGCGCACCAGGATTTATTTACCCTCAAACGAACAAATGTGAAAAATTTGGAAAATTTGAAGCAAAAGACAAGGCCAAGGCAAAAGCGAAACAGAAGGTGAAGGCATGCCAAGAAGAATCCGGAAACGCAAGAAGTGCAGAAAAGTCCTAAATCAAGGAGAAAGGCGCACAAGAGAAGCGCAAGTTAATACTTGTGTAAAAGAGTGCAAGTTGTACCAGGATTTATTTTAAAGAGTGCCCGTGCAAATTGTAAAGGTAGATGGGCGGTGGAAAGGAAGCTAGGAAGATAGGAGGACAATGGGAAAAAGGGTCTAGGCCACGGCCAGCCATGTAAAAAAGGGGATAAGGGGATGACCGCCCAAAAGGGATTTAGGGTTTTGTATATAAAGTTGAAAAGTGACTGAGAAGCTCATTCTTGTGTGTGGCCAAAAGTGGCTCTCCTCTTTTTCTTCTTCTTCTTGCCCTTGCTTGCTTGAGCTTGTGCTTGAGAGAGGGAGTGTGAGAGTGTGAGGGTGAGGGACTGGGGAGGAGAAGCTCTCCATCTTCTCCTCTCTTCTTCTCTTCTCTTGTCTTGCTTGTGGCAATGGAGCTTGGAGCGTGGAGCTTGAGGATGGAGCTTGCTTGAAGCTTGCACTTGGATCGTGGAGCTACCGGTGTGCGCGGGAGAGGAGGTAACTTGATCGGCATGGAGGTAAGCTCACTACACCCATGGATAGATAGCGCGTCGGCTATGTGAGAGGTAGCCATTAGTGCTCATCTTGGAATGCTTGAAGCAAGAAGTGGTCCGTGGGTCTTGGCGGTTGAGCGAGAGCTCCCACATTTTGGTTCCATTGCCGAGACGAACGGATTCAAGCCTTGAGTGCTTATGCGCTTTGAATCGAGCATTGAAGTAGGGTTTTCCCCGAACTGGTGCTTGAGATAGGTAGAAAGCGAGGGAGTTTGAAAAGGTATTCGATCTCCTTAGCAAGTAGGTTTTTGGTTTTTAGACTTGGGAAAGCATGATGAAGTAGTGTAGGTATTTCCCTTATGATTTTTTCTTGCATTTAGGAAGGATAGAAGAAAAACATTGAAGCACACAGTAGGGTTTTTTATTGTTGTATAACAGGCTGAAATAGGGAAAAGAAGGGCAAAAAATAAAAATTTGGGTTAAATATTAGTAAAGAAAGCAAGACTAAGGTGAATACAGGTTTGGACAGGGTGATAAGGGGCCAGGAGGGTCAAGAAAGGCCACATTTTGCATTGCAATGTTTCAAGAGAGCTAGAGAGAGGGAGAGAGCTTCATTGCATGGACCTGCTTTGATCTTATCATCTAGAAGTTATTTACCCAGCACAGGTAATTCCACACCTTCCCCTACATGAGTAGCTTGGATATGGAGGTGCTCAACAGGTAGGAAGGCCTCGATCGCTCGATGTGACGAATTCTTGGAAGTCCGGTGAAAAAGCGTGTCGCGCTCAGCACGTTCGAGTGATGGCAATTCTGGGCCGAATCCCAGAATCGGCCCTCGAACCACTCAATCCATTCGGCCCTTGGCCAACTACACTCGGACGCCTTTCACTCGGCCCGTCCGAGTGAAGCATTTGGACCACTTGATACTCGGCCCACCTAACTCGGTCATATAGGCCACCTGAGCCCCCAGCCATGCTAAAGCCTAGAAAAACTCGTAGAACCTTGCATGAGATAGCAATTGAGCAAGCCCTCATTGAACATATAAGTGTCGCAGAATGCTTAAGTGAGTTGGATGCTAAGCTCCAAGTGTTCGCACGTGTCTACGTCCTGGCAGACATGGACGCATTCCCTAGGGGGCAGCTGAAAGAATACCTACCATTTTCCCTAGCATGGGAAGAGTAAGAACATCTTGACAAGCACTATGACAGGCTCTTGCATGAACGCATGCGACTCATCTTTGACGAGGAAGCCGACGAACTACACTTAACTATGATATTCAATGAGGTGCTCTACCAACCAAATCTCTTAGAGATAGAGCAAATAAAGTGACAATGAGAGAGTCAAAATCAATTTGGAGAACATTGGTTTGAAAACCGTGTTACAATGGCCGAACTAGGAGCCCAGATTATGACAGTCTCAAAGGAGCGATCGGCCAAATGGGGTCTCAAAGAGACCCAACCTATGTGGCACCAACTTCCTTTCGAGTGTTGACTGCCATTCGGGGTGCGAACTTAGTTAGAACTAGTCAAGATAACTCTTTGTCTGATAAGGTTCTCACTGAGAAGGAGTTACATATTGCTAGTAGACTCGGACAAGGTACCATGCTACTCAATGTTGCAAAATATCTATTGTTATAGAGTAAGCTGCCACGAGTACTGGATGTGTATGCCACACTCCAAGACAATCATGAGTTCTACAATTGGTTTTTCTCCTCACGAAGTGACATGGATTCATAAATATGTACATAAATGAACAATGAGTTTTGTGACCCTGTATAAATAATATTAACACACACAAGCAATGCTAGTCAAGCACAAGGAGAAGAGTTGGGTTTGACAGGCTGAGCTCCTTAGGTCCTCCTCTCACCACACGTCTAAAAGTCGTGTGACCATTCCCGCCTCCAGGTGGAGGGTATGCAACCCTCATTACCACCATAGGAAGCCCTGACCATCATCTATGATGGTGTAGACGGGGCGCCATCCCCTTCTATACACCTTGTTGAGTGTTGAAATGACTTGTTTTTTGGCTTATTTTTGTTGTTTTTGAGAGCTGAATGGTTGATTTTATGAGATGATTGATTGGTTTGGAAGTGTTTTGAGAGTGTTTTGGATGATATTGATTATGTTTTGGAAGGTCATGATGTTTACTAGTAGAGATGTGATGTTCTATGATGTTCTGATATGTTGTGATTGGTTCTGTATAGCTTCTGTTTTGTTCTGATTGTCTTCTGTATGAAGCATGGATTGATGATTGATGAAGATTGAGATCTTTTGGAAGCTTATTGAATAGTTTTTGAGAGTGTGGAATGGTTTGAGTATGAGTTATGAGGTTTTGATGACCTTCTGTAACCTTCTGTAAATCTTTTGTAGAGCTTCTGTCTTTGTACTGTAGCTGTTCTGGTACTGTACTGTGACTGTTTTGTATGCTTCTGTAAGTGTTCTGATGGATGAGAGTGTAGCTTGGGAAAGTTTTCTAACCTTGGAAAGAGGTAAATACAAGTGTAAATGAGCTAAAAGAAGTGAAAGAAGTAGCTGCTGAAGACTCAAGTAAAGACTGGAGTGAAGTGACAGTGGTGAGCTATGAAAGGACACTGTAGTGGCTCTGGTGACTCTTCATATCAGACATACATCTTGGGAGGGGTATCCACGACCTAAGAAGGATTATTGTGAGTGATTATGAGAGATTGTAGTGAGGATATGATGTATTATTGATGGAGAGAGAGAGAGAGAGTCAGAGATAGCCAATTCTACTAAAACAGAGTGATTGTATATGAGAGATTGAGAGAGAAGACTATGAAGACATTGAAGATGAATACTATGTGATGTATTTCCATTCAAAGATGGTGTATTCCTTTGCTTTCTTTGTTCTATTGATGGATTTTGTGAAGATATTGAAGAATATGGTTGATTCTATCAAATCCGTGGGAGATCTACATGATGCTGCATGAAGATTTGTTGTGCCCTGGTGTTCTTTTCTTCATTGTGATAATATAAAACCTAATAAACAAGCTTGTTGATGTTACAAGATAGATTTTCTTGCAAGAGAATTCCCTTTTCCTTGGTGTTCCTCTTGGGGCTCCATGTTTTTGGTGCGCAGCCGGGGAATCTTGCCATCAACAGGCACCAGATGAGGCTGAAAATGAAGGAAATGGCATTGCCAAGAAGAGAAGAATTTAATGGATGTTTGTAAAGTTCCTTCTTCCACTGAAGAGTTGGAATTTCTCATAATCAAAGCCACTTTCCACAAGAAGTTCATCCCACAATGGCAGAAACACATCACCATCATGATGCATGCTCTATGTGGTGGACAATTTCCTCTTTCTGTTGAAGCAGCAAAAACTTGCATCTTGGTGGCAAACTGTTTGGGGACAAAGTGAAGAGCAGAAAGAGAGAGAATGACCATTCGTGGAAGATTTGGCATTCATTGAGAATTTTCCAGACATCATCAAATGGGAGATTGTGAAGAAGCTTCAGGAGTCTTGGTCTGTGGAGGTTCACAAAGACAAGAAGGAAAAGAGTTGGAATTTGTTCGTGGATGCTCAACAGCAAGATACATGGGATGCTTGGTGCACTGATAATCTTCTGTTTGTTCAATTAGCAACCCACTGGAAGTTGGTAGACAGAGTGTTCTTCACAACATACACTGTTGAAACCATCAGAAGCTGCATTACTATGATGATGGCACCACCACAATGCTTAGACGTATTTATTTTGACACCTTCAGAACCGAATACCTTCCTCTGTGCAGTGGCATGAAAGCAGAATTTAGAGACGTTGAAAAGGAAGAAGTAGAAGAAATGTTGTCAAGAGAATCCTCCAGAGACTGAAGCCTTCTGTTAACCCTCTGTGGAGCACTAACAACAGAGTGGAGCCAACCCCCTGATGAATGACGCAATAAAGAGACAAGCGTTAGAACGAGTCCAGAGGTACGTGAGAAGAGAGAAAGCAAAAATCAAAGCTGAGAATGAGCTCACAGTAGAGGCCGCCTTTGACGCCCTTGCGGAACTCTTTACAGAAGTCCCAATGGCACATCAAGCCCTTCCTCCTCCTATTGGAGGTCCACTTCCAAGCCAGATCCGTCCTGGAAATATTGATGACAGGCCAGCGAATGTAGTCCCATTGCCAGTTTTTAAGGGAGAGTACAATGAAGACCCTGATCTTCATGTTGCAGAGTTTATGGTAGCATGTGTGACTAACAATGCCAGAACCCCTGAGCATTGGTTAGCAATATTCCCCGCCACTTTCAAGGGCGCGGCGTTTCAGTGGTATGAGAGACAAGCAGCAGGAACTTTTGGCACATGGGACAACCTGAAGTTGGCCTTCCTCACTAAATTCAGGCATGAAGATTTTGAAGAGCGGATGCGAGAGGAATTTATGAATTTAAGTCAGTCCTCTGGAGAAAGAGTAGAAGCTTATGTCTCACGAATGGAATCTATCCTGAAGAGATGGACTAACCATAATCTAGATGATGGCATTCAGAAGGGGGTGTTTCTCAGAGGATTACAACCAGAAGTCCGTAAGTTTGTGGAGCTACAAAGACCAGCCACACTGCAAGCTGCAACAGAAGGTGCAAGACTGTACGATGAAGTGGAAGCTAGATTGGCGATGAATCCAGGAAGAGGAGTCCTACCTCCTCTGATGCCAAGAATGATGTACCCACCAAATGCAGTCCCAGGGACAGTCCCCTACCCCTACCAACAGATGCCCACAGTATCACAGTACAGTGTACCAAATCTACAGTGGCCACAATCCATGCCTCAAATGATGGTTCAACCACAACAACAATGGTCCCAACCAATTTTCCCAATGCCAAATCAGTAGCAACAGTGGAACCCTACCAATTGGAGCCAACAGCCAACAGTTCAAACAGGAGCTCTGAATCAGAATCAGAACAGAGACCCCTCTACACCAGCCCAACCTGTTTATGCAGTGATTACAGACTCCTCAAAACCCTACTGCCAGTACCTCAGGAGGAGAAAGCTTGAAGGATTATTTATCCAACTCAATTGCAAATATCAAAAAGGAGTTGATGGATGTGATTACAGAGCAGCTAAGTGTCATCAAGCAGGCCATTTAGCCACTGAATGTACACAAAAACCAACCATTCTTGGAGCTTTATGTTCCTATTGTTTGCGGAAAAACCATACAGAGGATATTTGCTCTCTGAAGGAGATGCATGATAGGAGAAAGAAGGAAGAAGACGCAAGGTTCAACTTGCTGGAATCC
This sequence comes from Lygodium microphyllum, assembly GCF_053477565.2. Lineage (NCBI taxonomy): Eukaryota > Viridiplantae > Streptophyta > Polypodiopsida > Schizaeales > Lygodiaceae > Lygodium > Lygodium microphyllum. The sequence goes on along the minus strand of NC_141161.1, from coordinate 84,567,016 downwards.
AAAATGACAACACAGGATATTGGACCCAAGCCTAGAGAGTTTGGTCCTAATTTCGGACCCAGAAGATTTCCCTCTCAAAGTTACAGAGGAAGACAGTCTGGCGGTGGTCAGAGATCAGAAGTAGAGTGTTACAGATGCGGAGAAAAGGGACACATTTCACCAAATTGTCCAAATCCCAGAAGGTTAGTGAATTATAAGCCCTTATGCAGTTGATGCAAAGGATAAGGCCACACTGTAAAAGACTGTCCAAGCCCAGCCCCAGTGAAAAACAGTGCTACTAATAGTCCGGCCAAGGCCCAAGAGCCTACCTCCAATTTAGTGGAATTGGAAGTTGCTGCCATCACATGTGCAAAGAAGAAGGAACCACCTATCCAGAAAGAAAATAATCCTCCTGCCAGAATAGTGAAGTTCAATCTTCCACCAGAAGAACAGAACAGAACAGAGCCTGACAATGTCGTACAGAGCACTACAGTGCCACAGAGAGTCATAGAGACAGTTCTAGAGACAGGACTAGAGGTCCAGGAGATAGTAGAGGAGGAGGTGCCAGAAGTGGCAGAAGAAGTCCCCATGATGCCCCTGTTGGAAGAAAAACGGAAAATGAAAATGGGTGTTTCCCCATTCCCTAACCGGTTAGAGAAGCCAGTGGATCCTATTAAGGAATATGATCTAGTCAGAGATCTAGATACCTTTAAACCAAACCTCACATTCCGACAATTATTGATGTTGTCTCCCAGTTGCCGAAAAAGGTTCAAAAGTATACTGACAAGAAGACGTGGATTAAGGATTGCTCCCTCAACAGCAACAAAGTCCAACAAAGCTTCAGAGCCTGTAAAAGAGGTGGATATGGCTAACGCCTTCCTAGATCCGGGTACCCTAGAGACTGGTGTGTGGATAGAAGGCTGCTTCATTGCAAATGCACTGATTGATGGAAGTTCATCAGTGAACATTATGACGGATGTGACAATGAAGGATCTAGGCCTACAAGGTGTGCAACCCACCCAATGGCTCATCAGACTGGCGGATCAGAGTAGAATCAAGCCTTTGGGTATTCTCCCATATGTGAATACTACAGTGGCTGGAAAAGATTATTGGCTAACCTATCTGGTGGTGAAGCCAAACTCTTATGGTACATCCTACCCTCTGTTATTGGGCAGACCATGGCTTTTTGAAGCCAGAGCAAGGATGGATTGGTTCAAAGGAACCTTGACCTTGGGTAGAGGACCCAATAAAGTGGTGCTGAAGCTATATGGTGCTCAAAAAGGACATGGATCCACCTCCTTGGAATTATCTTCTGACTCCCCTAATGAGGCTACAGATGGAACATCAACAGATGAAGATACTGTCAAACAGATCCTTCCCAAGAAAACAGTGGCACGTTCCTTAACAGTGGATACTGTAAGCCAACTCCCAAAAGATGCAAAGCCATTATCAATGGGTGAATACTTCCTGCTTGAACCAGGAATGATTTCAGAAATCACTTTTGACAGTGAGATAGAAGCATGGATGTACTGCTCTCCCTGTTACATGGCCAGAGCAGAGCCAGAGATAGAGGCAGAAGATGAAATAGAGAACTTGTTCTTCTCTTATAGAGCTCCTACAGAGCCAGAGCCAGAGACAGAGATAGAGACAGAAGAGGAAGGAGACGATATGGAAGAAGAAGGTTATGAAAGCAAGATGGAAGAGTCTATCCCACCCGAAGAGGATACATATGAAGAAGAAGTTCCAGAAGCATCAGAAGCAGACGAGCTCATGATGTGGGACAGAATGGAGATGGTACCATTTGGTCTGGTAAATGGATCTTCTCATATGCAAAATCTTTATAAGAAATGGTTAAAGAAGAACAAGCCGTCTTTCAGCAGTGGCTCTTGCCGTCCTCAACCATCCTTGCCAAAGAAAGATGATGATGATGCACCGTACCAACAAGCACTAGTCCCATGATTCCAACAGGCATCAGAGGGTCCCTATTATGTGACGTTCCTGGATGTGTCATCAGAAGATGAGTCTTCAAGCCAAGAGGTAACTAATCTTGAAACCAAACCCAAAACGGCTCTAATCCCATTTCAACATCTCAAGGAGCAACCTAAGTCTCCACCAAAAGAAGAAGTTGGTTCTAGTGGGACATCAGAAGAGGACACCACTCCCTTGAAGGAGTGGCATCTGTATCCAGAAGTAGTCCGCGAGACCTTCATCCGTGAAGTAGAAGGTGAAAGGCAGTTAACTTTTGTGGATGCAAATGGCACTGAACGCCACTTGAAGGTGGGTAGCAGCCTACCAGAAGAGGAGTTGTCAACTTTGTACAACTTGTTGAAACAGAATTTGGATGTGTTTGCTTGGTCCTACAAAGACCTAAAGGGGATTGATCCCACAATATGTCAGCATCATATTGACTTGGAGCGTGATGCCAAGCCAGTACGGCAACTAGAGAGATGAATGAACCCGAATTATTCCACATTGGTGAAAGCAGAGCTGCTGAAGCTTCTAGAAGCCGAATTCATCTATCCAGTGGCAAATAGTGAATGGGTCTCACCCATCGTGGTTGTACCCAAGAAGAATGGCAAGCTTCGTATATGTGTGGATTTCCGCAAGTTGAATTCCAAGACGAAGAAGGATCACTTTCCTATCCCTTTCACAGATCAACTGTTGGACACAGTGGCAGGACATGAGCTCTATTCCCTTCTGGATGGATTCAGTGGATATAACCAAGTGCAGATAGCAGAAGAAGACCAATCCAAAACAACCTTCACCACAGAATGGGGGACCTACGCTTACCGAGTGATGCCGTTTGGGCTCTGCAATGCCCCTGCTACTTTCTAGCGAGTCATGATGGCCGCATTCCAAAATCATCTGTACGACTTTATTGAGGTATATTTGGATGACTTATGTGTCTATAGTTTGATCCATGAACACTGGGGACACTTGGAACAATGCTTTGATCGATGCCGGGAGTATGGGATTTCCCTCAACCCCGACAAATGCATCTTTGGGGTCTCTTCTGGAGTTCTGTTGGGCCACATTGTCTTTGCACAAGGGATATCAACAGACCTTGCAAAGATCGAAAAGATCGCAGCTTTGACAGCACCCACCAACCTCAAACAGTTGAGGGGATTCCTAGGCCATGTGGGTTACTACAGAAGGTTCATAGCCCATTTTGCAACAAAGGCAACCTCCTTGCACAAGCTTCTGAGGAAAGATGCAAAGTTTACTTGGACGGAAGAATGTGACAAAGCCTTCAACACTCTGAAGCAGTGTCTGATTGAGGCACCCATTCTGTAACCTCCTGATTGGACGAAAGAGTTCCATATACACACTGATGCATCTATTGAAGGCTTAGGTGCAGTTCTCTGCCAAAAGGGCTCCTCGAAGCTGGATCAACCAATCTATTATGCAAGCTGAAAAGTCACTGATAGGGAACGGAACTATACAGTGACAGAGCTGGAGTGCTTGGCAATGGTGTTTGCCCTAGAGAAGTTTCGCCACTACCTCCTATCTACCCACTTTAAATTTTATGTGGATCACGAGGCTCTGTCATTCCTAATGAACAAAGCACATGTGAAAGGACGAATGATGAGATGGCTCCTTCTATTCCAGGAGTTTGACTTTGAGGTAATTACCAAACCTGGTCGTTCCCATGTTCTGGCTGATCATCTGTCGTGTATCCCGCATACTGCAGACGAGGAGCAGGATGATCCAGACCTTCCTGATGCTTCCCTATTCTTGGTAGAAACTGTAACTCCCTGGTATGCAGACATTGCCAATCTGCTGGCAACCCAACAGTACCCTCCTGGCATTTCTAGTCGGGAAAGGAAGAAGCTTATGTTAGAATCAGCTCCCTACACCCTGCTAGGCGGTGCACTGTACAAGAAAGGCAAAGATGAAGTGCTCAGAAGATGTGTTGCAGGAGATGAGATTGGGATTGTTCTGAAGGCTTGCCATGACGAGCCATGTGGAGGCCACTTTGCAGGAGAAGCTACAGCCAGGAAGGCTCTGCTAGCAGGATACTGGTGGCCTACCATTCACAAGGATGCCTATGATTACTGTAAAAGATGTGATGCCTATCAGAGAATGGGGAAACCCACGAAGACAAGTGCCATGCCACTGCAACCTATCCTTCCCTTGAAGCCTTTCGAGAAGTGGGGAATTGACTTCTAGACCCAATCGATCCTCCCACCAGAAGGAAACAGAACAGATACATCCTCGTATGTACGGATTATGTCACAAAGTGGTGTGAAGCTAAAGCCCTAAAGCGGGACGATGGTAACAGCATGGCCCTGTTCATGTACGAGAATATCATCACCCATTTTGGCAGTCCCTTAGAGCTAGTAAGTGACAAAGGTACTCATTTCATTAATAAAGTCATGGAAGAGTTGACAGAGCTGTATAAGATCCGCCATCGCAAGTCCACTCCTTATTATCCTAGAGCCAACAGCCAAGTCGAAGTCACGAATCGCATCCTCTACTCGATCCTGACAAGGACGATTGCCGCACATTGTCGTGATTGGGATGATCGACTTACAGAGGCTCTCTGGGCGTACAGAACCTCCCATAAAGTAGCAACAGGACAGACACCCTTCCAGTTGGTGTATGGTACAGAAGCTGTTTTCCCTGTTGAACTGGAATTGCCCTCTTTGAGAGTGGCTATCAAAGAGCATTTGGGGGACGATGATTCACTGCAACGCTGTCTCCTGCACTTGGAATGTTTGGACGAAACTCGCAGGATGGCTCTACAGTGCATGGAAGCCACACAAGCTTGACGTAAGGCTTACCATGACAGCTTCATCAAGCACAAGGAGTTCAAAGAAGGTGATTTGGTCTTAGCCTATGATTCACGATTTGGCAAGTTTCCTGGCAAGCTCCAACAACGGTGGATGGGCCCATATAAGGTACTTGCTGTCAACCCTAATGGCTCTGTCCAAGTGCAGACCGTTGATGCCTCTGATGATCCCTTCCTGATCAATGGATATCGCCTGAAGAAGTAGTTCCCTCCTTGGGGATCTTGACAATCATGGTCACCTGATCCTTTCCCTCGTTGGCGTGGCACTGTAATTCTTATGATGCTACTTCTGATAGCCGTTCTTCAGCCACTCCTGATGAAGTAGACGCAACCCTCTGTCCCCTCAACCCCACCTTCCAACTTTGATCTCTTATTCTTTATTTTCCACCAGCGGCGGTGGCGAGGTTGGTTCTGACATATGGTCTTTCTACCATTCCTTTCCTAATGAAACGAAAAAAAAAAGAAAAAAAAAGGAAAAAATATCGGTCATGGGAGAAAAGGACTTCGGTCCCTATCATGCCGACCTATTCTTCGAGAAAAGGTGGAGACACCCTCGGGAATAGGGAAAAACAAGAAAAGAAAAAAAAAGAAAAGAAGAAAAAAAAAACAAGATCAGAAAAATGAAAAAAACCTGTTATGGTAGAAAATGAAGAAATTCCCTGTCATAGCAGGCCTCGTTCCAAGAAAAGGTGGCAAACACCCTTGGGCGAGAAGCTGGCTGTGGAAAAGGTGGCAACACCCAACAATCCAAAAAGTGTATTCATCAATTGATATCCCCAGAATCCAGTTCCGAAGCTGCCTCCCTTGGTATGCTGTGTCCTGTGTCTCTCTGCAGAGCGTCTAACTGTCCTCTAGCAAGACGACATGTCCTATCCAACACAACGTTCGATTTGATGGCTACCTCCTTGGGTATGCCTCTTCAACAAACTGACGACGTGATCTTCATCGGCAAACAATCGAGTGATGTGAGCTTTCATCCTAACCGGATGGGGAAGTGAGCATGGTTGCCCTCTGTAACTATCAATAGCGCGTGAGACAGAGGGTGGGGCGAGTGACCAATCTTTTCCCTTCAAATCAGATGAGAGGTGAGAAGTGTGAATGAAGTGTTGCATGTACGGGATGGGCCTCTCAATGCTCAAAGCACGATCTGTTTTTGTGCACTGCATTATAAGGCTCCCTGGCCTTCCTTCTCGCACCGTATGCCGACACAGGGTGGGATGCACAGTTGCACCATCAAATGCGCACAAGGCATACAACCTTTGCACAAGTGACCGTGAGGATTACATCAATGGGTTTCAGAAAATGGCTGCCCTCCTGTATCTATCAACAGAGAGTAAGACAGAGGGAGGGTTGAGTGTGACTAGAGTTTCTTCAATCAATTACCGAGAGGTGAGATTGAGGGACGTTACGACACTTGGAGTCAGGTATGTTCCCGTTTCCTTATGCACCCACGGGGTGGGTCTCTACCGTCATCACAGGACACGTCACCCTGTTATGTACACTGCACTTTAGGCTCCCTTGCTTTCCTCCTTGCACTTATACCAGACGGGTTGGACGCACTAATGCACCATCAACTGTGCACCCTCGCATACTCCCTCTGCACCATCCCCCTTGTCGATTCCTAAACCGGGTATGAGATATGGGTTTCAATCATTCTTCCTCGAGTGATATTAGTCATGGGGTGAGTGACAGTTCTTTCATTCCATATGAGTGACTGTGAGTTGAGTGCAATATCCCTCATCATCGACAAATTTTCTGCGATTCCTTCAACCAGCTACCTCCCTGGGTGTTGCCGCGTGGTCCCTGCCATGACGGACGTGTGCTGTAAAGATGCCTTGGTACCTCCTGCAGCCGACAACGACACAGGACGTGCCATCGACAATCAACCTTCATCCTCAACAACATGGGCCAAGTTTTTCTAACCCTACATCCTGTTTCTCAGTGATGTTCATATTTTAAGTGTGGGGACGTTAGCGGATGGCCTGTGGCATGGTCCTATGTCCCTGTTGCTCGGTTAACCCTGTCCGTTAAGGTCTTAAGTGTGGGGACGCGTCCCTGTGCGTCTACATTGCATATCCTTCTACATATACCTCAACCGGCAAATGCCTCTATGCCATGACTTGCTTTTACCCTGATGGGGTCCCTTCCCACCCACTCGTTCATTTTCCACCCACCCTTGGAGCTGTTCCCTTGCAGTTTTCCTTCATTCCCTGATTTTGCTGTGTTTCCATGTGAACGTACCCTACGTTCACCGCAATCCACATCCAACCTTATAACCCTATTTCTCCCTTTGAACTGACCATTTTTCCTTTTTACCTACCCCTGTTCCGGTGCACAGTTTTCTCGTTATTAATTTTTGAAGCATTTTGCACACATTAGCCGGTTTTCCATGTGAACGCGCTTTGCTTGCTTCGGAACGATGATCTGACGTCATAGCCCTAACAACCACTTTCTCCTTGATATTTTTTCTTTTTACTCCATGTCGTTTCGATGCACGGTTTGTCCAATATTAATTTTGCGGTTTTTTAAGACTTTTTCATGCTTCTTTTTTACATTTTTCCATGAGAACCTGCCCTGTTTGCATCGGAATTCACACTTGATTTGACAACCGTGTTCGCCTTCCCCCACCTTTTTCCTTTTTTCTCCCCCCTCTTTCGACATCTGGATTTTTAATTATTAATTATTCAATGTGTTTTCGGGTGTATTTTTTGTGTTTTTCGCATGTGAACCCCTCCTACTTCAGCCGGAACTGCGTTTTGACATGACAACTCTGTGCCACCCCTTCATGCGGACATTTTCCCTTTTTACTGCATGTCCTTCCGGCAAACGGTTCATCCAATATTAATTTTCGATCCCATTTTCGGGTCTGTTTTTTGGGTTTTTTCCACGTGAACGCGTCTTATCTCAGTCGGAACTATGTTTTGATGTGATAGGATTGTCAGACACCTCTTTCCGCACATTTTTCCTTTTTCCTGAACCTCGTTCCGATGCATGGATCTTCCCATATTAATTTTCATTTGCGTTTTTTGACCCGTTTTTTACATTTTTTGCATGTGAACGCCCTGTTTTTCCCCCGGAACCCCCGTTGCATGTTTCCCCTATCTTTCCCCTACCGTCTTGCCCACTTTTTGTTTTACAACATTTTGTTTTGATGACCGGATTGGGAGATATTAATTTTTCTTTATTTTTATGTATTTTCGCGCGACTCGTCCCGCGCGTGAATGCGCCCGTTTTTAATTTCACGCATCTCCACGCGCCTTGATCGCGTCCGAGTGACCTGTCCCGACATCCGAGCGCTCTTTTGATCCCATCACGGTAAATTTTTTGCGCACACGCGCGGGACGGGGGTACGCCTCTCTTTTATGGGCCCCCCCGCCCATTCTTTCCCATGGGCACCCCACCCCATGACCCCCTTTCCCCTACCCTTCACCCGAGCACCCCCCATAGGTACCCCTACCCATTCCCCCCCATAGGTACCCCTGCCCATCCCCTCCCTTGGGCACCCCCCCATGGGCGCCCTTACCCCCCCACACCCTTCCCTATCCCCCCCCACCCTTCTCTCTCCCCGACCCCTCCTCACCCCAACTGCCTCCCTCTCTCTCTCTTCCCGTTCCCTGCGTGTCGCGTTCCCCCCTCCATATCCTTCACCTCCTCCATCTCCACCTCCCTCTTCACCTCCATCTCCATTTCCTCCCCTCCTCCTCCTCTGTTCCTTCTCTCCTCCTCCTCCCCTTTCCCTTCTTCATCCTCTTCTCCTCCACTTCCCTACTCTCCCGCCTACCCTCCTCCTCTGCTCCTCTCCTCTCCTTCCCCTCCTTCCCCTCCCTCTTGTCCCGTGCTACCTGCCCCCTCCTCCACGACTCGCGACACCCTCCTACACCGTCCTTTGGCCCTGCCAACGACCCCGTGACGTGGCCCTGCCCTGCATCGACATCGCCTGTGGCCCTCGTGGTCAGCGCCCTCCAGCCCCGCGACGCTGCCTGTCGCCGCCGACTACCCGCCTGGAGCCTGCTGTCAACGACCCCGCCATCGGCGCCCTCGGTGACGTGCCGTCTCTGCGCCCCCGCCATCCGCCGTTGACCCCGCCACGTGCCCTACAAACATCACCCTCCACCTCCACCCATCTAAGCCCCCCTTCCCCCCCACCATTACCAACCCCACCTACACCCAGCTAAGCCCCCCTTCCCCCCCCCCCCCCCCCCCCCCCCCACAGTTCCCCCATTACCCACCAAACCACCCTACCCCCAACCAAGCACACCAAACTAACACACACCCTTACACCCATCTAAGCCCCCCTTCCCCCCAGTCCCACCCTCACACTACCAACAAACCCCCTACTCCCATCTCAGCCCCCTTTGCCCCCCCCACAGGCACGCCCGCAGAAAACCCACCCTTCTTAAACCCTGTTCCCCCGCAGAACCGCAGAACACCACACCCTGCAGACCCGCAGGAAACCACCTTTCCTAAACCCCTGTTCTCCCTCGAGACGCAGACACACGCGCGTGTGGTTGAGTTTGATTGTGCGGGATCGTCTGTGGGAGATTGTCAGCTAGCTGTTCACACGCAGCTGCCACGCAGCCTATTTCTGGGTATATTCCCAGCTTTTTAATTCGAATACTCGCAAACCTTTAAAATACATTGAAAATTAAAAAAAATCATTAAAAACCACTTAAAAGTAGCAAAATTTACAAAAAAATCTTAAAAATTTCTCAATATTTTTACACTAAATTGCCATATTTTTTCTAACCTGCAAATTTCAGTAAAAATAATTCAGACCATTTTAAAATTAAAAATTCTTTTTAAAATACCCAAAAAATGAAAAACAATTCATTAAAAATACTAAATTAATCCAAATTAATTGCAAACACATTCCTAAAAATTCCATTAACATTTTTACTTATTTTTGGCATATTTTCTCAACTATAAAAATACTTCATTAAATCCTCAATTCATTAAAAAAAACACCTTTCTAATTCAAAAAACACACTGAAAAATCTCGAAAAAAATCTAGATACCTTTTTTGGATTGAGAAGAGCGCATTTTTTGCATTCACATACACTCACTACCAAGTATTTTTCCCTTTTATTTTTATTTTTTCTTGCTACCCCAAAATTCACGTTTAATTATTAAAATGAACCCTAAACACCACCATGGCACGCGCATTCGCGCTCAACACACCATTTTTTAATAAAAATTGACCCACCGTTCACTTAGCATGCGCTAAGTGCGCTTAAGAGACACTTTAACATTTTTAATTAAAATGAACCAGCCGTCACAAAAGCACGCGCTGTCAAAAAAGTGCTCCACATCACCTTAAATTTTTTAAAAATGAATTTGCATTTAGAGACCCAGTCTGGGTATCGAAGTTCGGGATTCGGATTAAAGCACCGCTTTAACCTAATAATTGGTAATTAAAATTTTAAGAAAGAACCGTCGTTTTCTTGATAAGGTTTATCACTTAATAAAAATTCACCCATTTCTTAATAATTTATTAAAATGAACCCTTCATTAAAATTAATTCCCCCTCACAGCACTTATTTCCCCTTTTTAATGAACTCGTTTCGTGGAATGGGTACGCAAAGTCTTCAGAGTTCTCTCCATGGTCAAAAACTGATTATCAAAGTTATGGTTTTGATATGTGTGGGTTGTTGTTATGTTTTGGTTCAGTTTTTTGTTACGGTTAAGGGTACGGTGTGTAGTTTTTTTTCTTTATTGCCTGATACGGGGATTTGGGTGTTTGCATGTTGTATAGCATGAAGCTTTCGGTCGCATATGTGTAGAGGTCATGTCGAATTTTTTCTAGGCTGTGGTTTGCTTAGGGATAGTTGGTCGAGTCATGTTTTACCATACTGGTTGATATCTTATCCTTGGTTTTTGTCTGTTGCTTTGCAAGCATTCTTCTTGATTGTCTGTGTTTGTGGTGTGTATGTAACCATCTGAATGGCGCCTTCTCACGCTCCTCCCCCTATCCAGTATGTCCCACTAGTCAGTAGGGATTACTCTTCCCTACTCACTTTTGAGCCTCTCACGAAGGCGGGACTCACACCTTTTGTGACTACCTCCTTTCCATTGCTTCTAGAGGATCCATCGCTGTGTGACGAGTTTTTGGCCTCCTACAGCAAGAAGTCGGGACTGGTCCAGGATACTTCTATGACTTTGACACCCCGAGACCTCGAGAAGGCTCTGTCTCTTCCCTCCAAAGGTGAACCCTTTGTTACCACTCGCCAGCTTTTCTCTAACGAAGAGATTTTGAAGCCGTTACAAAAACAGACAAGGAAAATTCTGGATGTTAAGAATGTGATCAACTCTTCAGGAGTTTCTTTTTCCATGATTATTAATCATGTGTGGAAGTTGGTCTGTCAGTTTCTCCAAGACAGGTTTATGCTTGCAAAAACGCCATCCCATTATTTGTCCAAAGAGCTCTTTACAGCTTCAAGGATGGTGTTAAAAGGAGTAGCTATTGATTGGAGCACTTACCTACTCACTGAGATGGATCAACATTTCGTCAAAGTCACCAGGGGCAATGTTACCAATGTCACCTATGGATCGTACTTATATGCCTTCTTGACCTACTCAGGTTTACAGAAGAGTGTGCCTCCACCTCCTCCATCTGATCCAGTACCTCCTCCTCCACCTTCAGATGAGTCAGAACCAATTGATATAGAGGATTTGGATTCTCCGCCTCCCTTGGTCATACAGCGCAAACACTTGAAGCGGGTAGCGGATAAAGCTCCTTCAGTTCTTCCTTCAGTGCCCATTCCTACTACCTCTGGCAGTGATCTCCGTGGTTATCTCACATGTAATAACCTGTTCAGAGCACATCGAGAAGGTTCGTTGGACATATTAGTCCCCTCACTGAACAGTCTAGTCTCGGGAGATACCATTTCTTTCTTATGTAAAGACATTCAGAGTTCCATTGAATTGTCAGTGATAGCCTATGTTCAACAGTTGTACGCTTCCTTTTATGAAGAACTGATGCAGTCTAAGGACCAGTTGCATAAGGCAACATCCGAGTTAGCCTCTGCTAAGGATACCCTAGCAGATTTGTTTAAGCAGATGGAGCAACAAACCCAACTGGTTGCAACCCAAAGAGATGAGATATCTTCTTTGAAGATTCAGTTAATAGAGGCTCAATCAGAGGTTACTAGAATCTCAGAGGAGAAGGAGAGGATGTCCAGAGAAGCACAAGAGTTCCAAACTCTTTTAGATGTCAAACTTTCAACCTTACAGACTGCTAATGACACAGTGGAATCACAAGCTTCCCAAATCAAGCAGTTGCAAGATCAACTAGCAAAGTCACGGTCTGTTCCTCCAAGCCCTCATGTTCCCTTGATCCCTTCTCTCTCACAGCAGGACTTGGCAGCTCTTCAAAGACAGGCTACCTTGTGTCCTCTATTCCAAGATAAAGTGGAAAGATTGCAATCCAGGATGGATCTGCTATGGTCTTCATTTGAGCAATTCCAAGAGTATGTTCCTCCAGACCATTCTTTCTTTGTCCACTATCAATTACAAAAGTTGGCCTTCTACATGAAGCTTTCAACGATGGATCTTCCTCTTCCAGAGGATGGTTGGAGTGGGGGTCTCTTGAGTTGCTGACAGAGGTGGTCCATATGGTGTTTGAAGATTCTATCACGATCGATACCATGTTGATGTCATATATGTATCTACGAGGCGACTTGTTGATTCTAGATGAAGTGGATATGGCTTGGTATGTGGGAGACGTGGTTTTACAAGCTGTTTGCGGGTATTCGAATTAAAAAGCTGGGAATATACCCAGAAATAGGCTGCGTGGTAGCTGCGTGTGAACAGCCAGCTGACAATCTCCCGCACACGAACACGAGTAACCACACGAACAAGCACGAACAATCAGGTACATACACACCCTTTGTGGGTGTCAGGGGCGGAAAAGAAATGCCTGCGGGTTGCTGCGTCTCGAGAAGGAACAAGGGGTTGGAGGGTGGTGTCTGCGGTTCTGCAGGGGAACAGGGTTTAAGAAGGGGTACGGTTTCTGTGGTACTGGAGGGGAACAGGGGTTTAGGTGGGGTTGTTTGCAGGTGTGCCTGTGGGGGGGAAAGGGGCTTAGGTTGGGATGGTTTGGTGGGTTTTAGTGTAATGGTGGGAAGGGGGGCTTAGGTGGGGGTTTAGTGTGTGTTTGGGTGGTGTGTGCCTTGGGGGGGAAAGGGGGCTTAGATGGGGTAATGGGGGGAATGTGTGTTTGGGGGGGAAGGGGAGCTTAGATGGGGTAATGGGGGGAATGTGTGTTTGGGGGAGAAGGGGGGCTTAGAGGGTAGGAATGGTGGTTTGGTTTGTGTTACAGTGGGGGGAACAAGGGCTTGTGTGGGGTTTGGTGGGTGTGTGTTTGCAGTGGGGGGAAGGGGGGCTTACAGAGGGTAGGGGGTTTGGTGTGTTTGTGGGGGGGGGGGGGGGGGGGGGGGGAAGGGGGGCCTAGGTGGGGCAAGTGCCCTGGGATGCAGGGGAAGTCAACGGGCGGGCAGGGCCACAGAGCCACGTGGCAGCGGCCAAATGGCGGGGAACAAGGCGATGTCGGGCGGCGGGGTGCAGGGCCACAGCTGGAGGCATGGCGGGGAGGACAGAGGGCGGCGGACGAGGAAGGGGGTAGAGGGTGCTGGCCACGAGGGCCACAGGCGATGTCGGCACGAGGCAGGGCCACATCACGAGGTCGTTGGCAGGGCCAAAGGACAGCGCAGGAGGGCGTCGCGAGTCGTGGAGGAGGGGGCAGGTAGCACAGGAGAAGAGGGAGGGGAAGGAGGGGAAGGAGAGGAGAGGAGCAGAGGAGGAGGGTAGGCGGGAGAGGAGGGAAGGGGAGGAGAAGAGGATGAAGAAGGGAAAGGGGAGGAGGAGGAGGGGAGGAACAGAGGAGGAGGAGGGGAGGAAATGGAGATGGAGGTGAAGAGGGAGGTGGAGATGGAGGAGGTGAAGGATATGGAGGGGGGGAACGCGACACACAGGGAACGGGAAGAGAGAGAGAGGGAGGCAGTTGGGGTGGGGAGGGGTCGGGGAGAGAGAAGGGTGGGGGGGATAGGGAAGGGTGTGGGGGGATAAGGGCAGGGGTACCTATGGGGGGGGGGGGGGGGGGGGTGAATGGGCAGGGGTATCTATGGGGGGTGCCCGGGTGAAGGGTAGGGGAAAGGGTGTCATGGGGTGGGGTGCCCATGGGAAAGAATAAGGGGGAGCGGGGGGCGGGGGCCCCCCATAAAAGAGAGGCGTACCCCTGTCCCGCGCGCGTGCGCGGGGCGGGGTAAAAAAAAATTTACCGTGATGGGATCGAAAGAGCGCCGGGATGTCGGGACGGGTCATGCGGACGCGACTGGGGCGCATGGAGACACGTGAAATTGAAAACGGACGCGTTCACGCGCGGGCCGAGTCGCGCGAAAACACATAAAAATAAAGAAAAATTAATATCTCCCAATCCGGTCATCAAAATAAAATGTCGTAAAAACAAAAAGTGGGCAGGATGGCAGGGGAAAGACAGGGGAAACATGCAACGGGGGTTCCGGGGGAAGAATAGGGCGTTCACATGCAAAAATGTAAAAAACGGGTCAAAAAACGCAAATGAAAATTAATATCGGAAGATCCGTGCATCGGAACGAGGTTCAGAAAAAAGAAAAAATGTGCAAAAAGATGTGCCCGACAATCCTATCACATCAAAACATAGTTCCAACTGAGATAAGACACGTTCACGTGGGAAAAACCCAAAAAACAGACCCGAAAATGGGATCGAAAATTAATATTGGACAAACCGTTAAAGGAAAAATGTCCGCAGAAAGGGGTGGCACAGATTTGTCATGTCAAAACGCAGTTCTGACTGAAGTAGGAGGGGTTCACATGCGAAAAACACCAAAAATACACCCTAAAACACATTGAAAAATTAATAATTAAAAATCAAGAAGTCGAAAGAGAGGGGAGAAAAAAGAAAAAAGGTGGGGGAAGGCGCGTGGACACGGCTGTCAAATCAAGTGTGAATTCCGATGCAAACAGGGCAGGTTCTCATGGAAAAATGTCAAAAAGACGCATGAAAAAGTCTTGAAAAACCGCAAAATTAATATTGGACAAACCGTGCATCGAAAGGACACGGAGTAAAAAGGAAAAATGTCAGGGAGAAAGTGATTGTCAGGGCTATGATGTCAGATCATCGTTTCGAAGCAAGCAAAGCACGTTCACATGGAAAACCGGCTAATGTGCGCAAAATGCTTCAAAAATTAATAACGCCAAAATCGTGCACCGGAATAGGGGTAGGTAAAAATGAAAAATGGTCAGTTCAAAGGGAGGAACAGGGTTATTAGGTTGGATGTGGATTGCAGTGAACGTAGGGTCCGTTCACATGGCAGGACCGCAAAATCAAGGAATTAAGGAGAACTGCAAGGGAACAGCCCCGAGCATGGGTGAAAAATAAACTGTGGGTGGGAAGGGACCCCATTAGGGTAAAAGCAAGGCATGGCATAGAGGCATTAACAGGTTGAGGTATATGCAGAAGGATATGCAATGTAGACGCACACGGACGCGTCCCCACACTTAAGACCTTAACAGACAGGGTTAACCGAGCAACAGGGACATAGGACTACGCCACATGCTATCCGCTAACACCCCACACTTAAAACATGAACATCATTGAGAAACATGGTGTAGGGTTAGAAAAACTTGGCCCATGTTGTTGAGGATCAAGGTTGATTGTCGATGGCACGTCCTGTGTCGTTGTCGGCTGCAGGAGGTACCAAGGCATCTTTACAGCACACGTCCGTCATGGCAGGGACCACGCGGCAGCACCCAGAGAGGTAGCTGGTTGAAGGAATCGCATCGAGTCGATGTCGAGGGATATTATACTCAACTCACAGTCCCTCATATGGAATGAAAGAACAGTCACTCGCCCCATGACTAATATCACTCGAGGAATAATGATTGAAACCCATATCTCGTACCCGGTTTAGGAATCGACAAGGGGGATGGTGCAGAGGGAGGATGCCAGGGTGTACAGTTGATGGTGCATTAGTGCGTCCAACCCGTCTGGCAGGAAAGAGGTGAATACAAGTGCAAAAGAGCTAAAAGAAGTGAAAGAAGTAGCTGCTGAAGACTCAAGTAAAGACTGAAGTGAAGTGACAGTGGTGAGCTATGAAAAGACACTGTAGTGGCTCTGGTGACTCTTCATATCAGACATACCTCTTGGGAAGGGTATCCACGACCTAAGAAGGATTATTGTGAGTGATTATGAGAGATTGTAGTGAGGATATGATGTACTATTGATGGAGAGAGAGAGAGAGAGAGATAGACAAATTTTACTAAAACAGAGTGATTGTATATGAGAGATTAAGAGAGAAGACTATGAAGACATTGAAGATGAATACTATGTGATGTATTTCCATTCAAAGATTGTGTATTCCTTTGTTTTCTT
Source organism: Lygodium microphyllum (assembly GCF_053477565.2). Lineage (NCBI taxonomy): Eukaryota > Viridiplantae > Streptophyta > Polypodiopsida > Schizaeales > Lygodiaceae > Lygodium > Lygodium microphyllum. The sequence goes on along the minus strand of NC_141161.1, from coordinate 84,550,838 downwards.
TGTTATATTGATGGATTTTGTGAAGATGTTGAAGAATATGGTTGATTCTATCAAATCCGTGGGAGATCTACATGATGCTGCATGAAGATTTGTTGTGCATGATGTTCTTTTCTTCATTGTGATCATATAAAACCTAATAAAAAAGCTTGTTGATGTTACAAGATAGATTTTCTTGCAAGAGAATTCCCTTTTCCTTGGTGTTCCTCTTGAAGCTCCATGTTTTTGGTGTGCAACCGGGGAATCTTGCCATCAACAAGCACCAGATGAGTCTGAAAATGAAGGAAATGGCATTGCCAAGAAGAGAAGAATTCAATGGATGTTTGTAAAGTTCCTTCTTCCATTGAAGAGTTGGAATTTCTCATAATCAAAGCCACTTTCCACAAGAAGTTCATCCCACAATGGCGGAAACACATCACCATCATGATGCATGCTCTATGTGGTGGACAGTTTCCTCTTCCTCTTGAAGCAGCACAAACTTGCATCTTGGTGGCAAACTGTTTGGGGACAAACTGAAGAGCAGAAACAGAGAGAATGACCATTCATGGAAGATTTGGCATTCATTGAGAACTTTCCAGACATCATCAAATGGGAGATCGTGAAGAAGCTTCAAGAGTCTTGGTCTGTCGAGGTTCACAAAGACAAGAAGGAAAAGAGTTGGAATTTGTTCGTGGATGCTCAACAGCAAGATACATGGGATGCTTGGTGCACTGATAATCTTCTGTTTGTTCAATTAGCAACCCACTGGAAGTTGGTAGACAGAGTATTCTTCACAACATACACTGTTGAAACCATCAGAAGCTGGCATTACTATGATGATGGCACCACCACAATGCTTAGACATATGCATTTTGGCACCTTCAAAACCGAATACCTTCCTATGTGCAATGGCATGAAAGCAGAATTCAGAAACGTTGAAAATGAAGAAGTAGAAGAAATGTTGGCAAGAGAGTCTTCCAGAGACTGAAGCCTTCTGTTAACCCTCTGTGGAGCACTAACAACAGAGTGGAGCCAATCCCCTGATGAATGACGCAATAAAGAGGCAAGCGTTAGAACGAGTCCAGAGGTACGTGAGAAGAGAGAAAGCAAAAATGAAAGCCGAGAACGAGCTCGTAGCAAAAGCCGCCTTTGATGCCCTTGCGGAACTCTTTACAGAAGTCCCAATGGCACATCAAGCCCTTCCTCTTCGTACTGGAGGTCCACTTCCAAGCCAGATCCGTCCTGGAAATATTGATGACAGGCCAGCGAATGTAGTTCCATTGCCAGTTTTTAAGGGAGAGTACAATGAAGACCCCGATCTTCATGTAGTAGAGTTTATGGTAGCATGTGTGACTAACAATGCCAGAACCCCTGAGCATTGGTTAGCAATATTCCCCACCACTTTCAAGGGCACAGCGTTTCAATGGTATGAGAGACAAGCAGTAGGAACTTTTGGCACATGGGACAACCTGAAGTTGGCCTTCCTCACTAAATTCAGGCGTGAAGGTTTTGAAGAGCGGATGCGAGAGAAATTTATGAACCTAAGTCAATCCTCTGGAGAAAGAGTAGAAGCTTATGTCTCATGAATGGAATCCATCCTGAAGAGATGGACTAACCATAATCTAGATTATGGCATTCAGAAGGGGGTGTTTCTCAGAGGTTTACAACTAGAAGTTCGTAAGTTTATGGAGCTACAAAGACTAGCCACACTGCAAGCTGCAACAGAAGGTGCAAGACTGTACATTGGCGATGAATCCAGGAAGAGGAGTCCTACCTCCTCTGATGCCAAGAATGATGTACCCACCAAATGCAGTCCCAGGGACAGTCCCCTACCCCTACCAACAAATGCCCCCAGTATCACAGTACAGTGTACGAAATCCACAGTGGCCACAATCCATGCCTCAAATGATGGTTCAACCACAACAACAATGGTCCCAACCAATTTTTCCAATGCCAAATCAGCAGCAACAGTGGAACCCTACCAACTGGAGCCAACATCCAACAGTTCAAACAGGAGCTCTGAATCAGAATCAAAACAGAGACCCCTCTACACCAGCCCAACCTGTTTATGTAGTGATTACAGAGACTCCTCAAAACCCTACTGCCAGTACCTTAGGAGGAGAAAGCTTGAAGGATTATTTATCCAACTCAATTGCAAATATCAAAAAGGAGTTGATGGATGTGATTACAGAGGAGCTACAGACGCTGAAAGTGAATACCACCAGCATATCCAATGTGGCAGGAGCAGGAAGAGATGTGATGCGGTCAAATACTTGGTGTGGTAAGTGTCATCAAGCAGGACATTTAGCCATTGAATGCACACGAAAACCAACCATTCCTGGATCTTTCTGTTCCTACTGTTTGCGGAAAAACCATACAGAGGATATTTGCTCTTTGAAGGAGATGCATGATAGGAGAAGGAAGGAAGAAGACGCAAGATTCAACTTGCTGGAATCCAAAATGACAACACAGGATATTGGACCCAAGCCTAGAGAGTTTGGTCCTAATTTCGGACCCAGAAGGTTTCCCTCCCAAAGTTACAGAGGAAGACAGTCTGGTGGTGGTCAGAGATCAGAAGTGGAGTGTTACATATGCGGAGAAAAGGGACACATTTCACCAAATTGTCCAAATCCCAGAAGGTCAGAGATCTCCCACAGATTTGATAGAATCAACCATATTCTTCAATATCTTCACAAAATCCATCAATATAACAAAGAAAGCAAAGGAATACACCACCTTTGAATGGAAATACATCACATAGTATTCATCTTCAATGTCTTCATAGTCTTCTCTCTCAATCTCTCATATACAATCACTCTGTTTTAGTAAAATTTTTCTATCTCTGACTCTCTCTCTCTCTCTCCATCAATAGTACATCATATCCTCACTACAATCTCTCATAATCACTCTCAATAATCCTTCTTAGGTCGTGGATACCCCTCCCAAGAGGTATGTCTGATATGAAGAGTCACCAGAGCCACTACAGTGTCCTTTCATAGCTCACCACTGTCACTTCACTCCAGTCTTTACTTGAGTCTTCCAGCTACTTCTTTCACTTCTTTTAGCTCTTTTACACTTGTATTCACCTCTTTCCAAGGTTAGAAAACTTTCCCAAGCTACACATACATTCTACAGAACACTTATAGAAGCATACAAAACAGTCACAGTACAGTACCAGAACAGCTACAGTACAGTTACAGTACAGAGACAGAAGCTCTACAGAAGATCTACAGAAGGTTACAAACTCTCAAACCATTCCAAACTCTCAAAAACATTCCAAACTGTCAATCTGTCCAAACTCTCAAAAACTATTCAATAAGCTTTCACAAGATCTCAATCTTCATCAATCATCAATTCATGCTTCATACAGAAGACAATCAGAATAAAACAGAAGCTATACAGAACCTATCAGAACATCACAGAACTTCATATCTCCACTAAAAATCATCATGAACTTTGAGGTGAATACAAGTGTAAAAGAGCTAAAAGAAGTGAAAGAAGTAGCTGCTGAAGACTCAAGTAAAGACTGGAGTGAAGTGACAGTGGTGAGCTATGAAAGGACACTGTAGTGGCTCTGGTGACTCTTCATATCAGACATACCTCTTGGGAGGGATATCCACGACCTAAGAAGGATTATTGAGAGTGATTATGAGAGATTGTAGTGAGGATATGATGTATTATTGATGGAGAGAGAGAGAGAGAGAGTCAGAGATAGCCAATTCTATTAAAACAGAGTGATTGTATATGAGAGATTGAGAGAGAAGACTATGAAGATATTGAAGATGAATACTATGTGATGTATTTCCATTCAAAGATGGTGTATTCCTTTGCTTTCTTTATTATATTGATGGATTTTGTGAAGATATTGAAGAATATGGTTGATTCTATCAAATCTGTGGGAGATCTACATGATGAAGATTTGTTGTGCCTGGTGTTCTTTTCTTCATTGTGATCATAAAAAACCTAATAAAAAAGCTTGTTGATATTACAAGATAGTTTTTCTTGCAAGAGAATTCCCTTTTCCTTGGTGTTCCTCTTGGGGCTCCATGTTTTTGGTGTGCAACCGGGGAATCTTGCCATCAACAAGCACCAGATGAGGCTGAAAATGAAGGAAATGGCATTGCCAAGAAGAGAAGAATTCAATGGATGTTTGTAAAGTTCCCTTTTCCACTGAAGAGTTGAAATTTCTCATAATCAAAGCCACTTTCCACAAGAAGTTCATCCCACAATGGTGGAAACACATCATCATCATGATGCGTGCTCTATGTGGTGGACAATTTTCTCTTCCTGATGAAGCAGCAGAAACTTGCATCTTGGTGGCAAACTGTTTGGGAACAAATTGAAGAGCAGAAACAGAGAGAATGACCATACATGGAAGATTTGGCATTCATTGAGAAGTTTTCAGACATCATCAAGTGGGAGATTGTGAAGAAGCTTCAGGAGTCTTGGTCTGTAGAGGTTCACAAAGACAAGAAGGAAAAGAGTTGGAATTTGTTCGTGGATGCTCAACAGCAAGATACGTGGGATGCTTGGTGCACTGATAATCTTCTGTTTGTTCAATTAGCAACCCACTGGAAGTTGGTAGACAAAGTGTTCATCACAACATACACTGTTGAAACCATCAGAAGCTGGCATTACTATAATGATGGCACCACCACAATGCTTAGACGTATGCATTTTGACACCTTCAGAACCGAATATCTTTCTCTGTGCAGTGGCATGAAAGCAAAATTCAGAGACGTTGAAAGGGAAGAAGTAGAAGAAACGTTGGCAAGAGAGTCCTCCAGAGACTGAAGCCTTCTGTTAACCCTATGTGGAGCACTAACAACAGAGTGGAGCCAACCCCCTGATGAATGACGCAATAAAGAGACAAGTGTTAGAACGAGTCCAGAGATACGTGAGAAGAGAGAAAGCAAAAATCAAAGCCGAGAACGAGCTCGCAACAGAAGCCGCCTTTGACGCCCTTGCGGAACTCTTTACAGAAATCCCAATGGCACATCAAGCCCTTCCTCCTCCTACTGGAGGTCCACTTCCAAGCCAGATCCGTCCTGGAAATATTGATGACAGGCCAGCGAATGTAGTTCCATTGCCACTTTTTAAGGGAGAGTACAATGAAGACCCCGATCTTCATGTAGCAGAGTTTATGGTAGCATGTGTGGCTAACAATGCCAGAACCCCTGAGCATTGGTTAGCAATATTCCCCGCCACTTTCAAGGGCATGGCGTTTCAATGGTATGAGAGACAAGCAGTAGGAACTTTTGGCACATGGGACAACCTGAAGTTGGCCTTCCTTACTAAATTCAGGCGTGAAGGTTTTGAAGAGCGGATGCGAGAGGAATTTATGAACCTAAGTCAGTCCTCTGGAGAAAGAGTAGAAGCTTATGTCTCACGAATGGAATCCATCCTGAAGAGATGGACTAACCATAATCTAGATGATGGCATTCAAAAGGGGGTGTTTCTCAGAGGATTACAACCAGAAGTCCGTAAGTTTGTGGAGCTGCAAAGACCAGCCACACTGCAAGCTGCAACAGAAGGTACAAGACTGTACGATGAAGTGGAAGCTAGATTGGCGATGAATCCAGGAAGAGGAGTCCTACCTCCTCTGATGCCAAGAATGATATACCCAACAAATGCAGTCCCAGGGACAGTTTCCTACCCCTACCAACAGATGTCCCCAGTATCACAGTACGCTACACCAAATCCATAGTGGCCACAATCAATGCCTCAAATGATGGTTTAACCACAACAACAATGGTCCCAACCAATTTCCCCAATGCCAAATCAGCAGCAACAGTGAAACCCTACCAACTGGAGCCAACATCCAACAGTTCAAACAAGAGCTCTGAATCAGAATCAGAACAGAGACCCCTCTACACTAGCCCAACCTGTTTATGCAGTGATTACAGAGACTCCTCAAAACCCTACTGCCAGTACCTCAGGAGGAGAAAGCTTGAAGGATTATTTATCCAACTCAATTGCAAATATCAAAAAGGAGTTTATGGATGTGATTACAGAGCAGCTACAGATGCTGAAAGTGAATACCACCAGCATATCCAATGTGGCAGAAGCAGGAAGAGATGTGATACGGTCAAATACTTGGTGTGGTAAGTGTCATCAAGCAGGCCATTTAGCCATTGAATGTACACGAAAACCAACCATTCCTGGATCATTTTGTTCCTACTGTTTGCAGAAAAACCATACAGAGGATATTTGCTCTTAGAAGGAGATGCATGATAGGAGAAGAAAGGAAGAAGACGCAAGATTCAACTTGCTAGAATCCAAAATGACAACACAGGATATTGGACCCAAGCCTAGAGAGTTTGGTCCTAATTTCGGACCCAGAAGATTTCCATCCCAAAGTTACAGAGGAAGACAGTCTAGCGGTGGTCAGAGATCAGAAGTGGAGTGTTAGAGATGCGGAGAAAAGGGACACATTTCACCAAATTGTCTAAATTCCAAAAGGTCAGTGGATTATAAGCCCTTATGCAGTCGATGCAAAGGAGAAGGCCACACTGCAAAAGACTGTCCAAGCCCAGCCCCAGTGAAAAACAGTGCTACTGACAGTCCGGCCAAGGCCCAAGAATCTACCTCCAATTTAGTGGAATTGGAAGTTGCTGCAATCAGGCGTGCAAAGAAGAAGGAACCACCTATCCAGAAAGAAAATAATCCTCCTGCTAGAACAGTGAAGTTCAATCTTCCACCAGAAGAACAAAACAGAACAGAGCCTGACAGTGCTGTACAGAGCACCACAGTGCCACAGAGAGTCACAGAAACAGTTCCAAAGACAAGACTAGAGGTCCAGGAAATAGAAGAGGAGGAAGTGCCACAAGTGGCAGAAGAAGTCCCCATGATGCCCCTGTTGGAAGAAAGAAGGAAAATGAAAATGGGTGCTGCCCCATTCCCTAACCGGTTAGAGAAGCCAGTGGATCCTATTAAGGAATACGATCTGGTCAGAGATCTAGATACCTTTAAACCAAACCTCACATTCCGACAATTATTGATGTTGTCTTCCAGTTGCCGAAAAAGGTTCAAAAGTATACTGACAAGAAGACGTGGATTAAGGATTGCTCCCTTAACAGCAACAAAGTCCAACAAAGCTTCAGAGCCTGTATAAGAAGTGGACGTGGCTAACGCCTTCCTAGATCTGGGTACCCCAAAGACTGGCGTGTGGATAGAAGGTTGCTTCATTGCAAATGCACTGATTGATGGTGGCTCATCGGTGAACATTATGACGGATGTGACAATGAAGGATCTAGGCCTACAAGGTGTGCAACCCACCCAATGGCTCATCAGACTGGCGGATCAGAGCAGGATCAAGCCTTTGGGTATTCTCCCATATGTGAAGACTACAGTGGCTGAAAAAGATTATTGGCTAACCTATCTGGTGGTGAAGCCAAACTCTTATGGCACATCTTACCCTCTACTGGGCAGACCATGGCTTTTTGAAGCCAGAGTAAGGACGGATTGGTTCAAAGGAACCTTGACCTTGGATAGAGGACCCAACAAGGTGGTGCTGAAGCTATATGGTTCTCAAAAAGGGCATGGATCCACCTCCTTGGAATTATCTTCTGACTCCCCTAATGAGGCTACAGATGGAACATCAACAGACGAAGATGCTGTCAAACAGATCCTTCCCAAGAAAACAGTGGCACGTTCCTTAACAATGGATACTGTAAGCCAACTCCCAAAAGATGCAAAGCCATTATCAATGGGTGAATACTTCGTGCCTGAACCAGGAATGATTTCGGAAATCACTTCTGACAGTGAGATAGAAGCATGGATGTACTGCTCTCCCTGTTACATGGCCAGAGCAGAGCCAGAGACAGAGGCAGAAGATGAAACAAAGAACATGTTCTTCTCTTACAGAGCTCCTACAGAGATAGAGCCAGAGACAGAGACAGAGACAGAGACAGAGACAGAAGAGGAAGGAGACAATATGGAAGAAGAAGGTTATGAAAGCAAGATGGAAGAGTCTATCCCACCCGAAGAGGATACATATGAAGAAGAAGTTCCAGAAGCATCAGAAGCAGACGAGCTCATGTTGTGGGACAGAATAGCGATGGTACCATTTGGTCTGGTAAATGGATCTTCTTATATGCAAAATCTTTATAAGAAATTGTTAAAGAAGAACAAGCCGTCTTTCAGCAGTGGCTCTTGCCGTCCTCAACCATCCTTGCCAAAGAAAGATGATGATGATGCACCGTGCCAACAAGCACCAGTCCCATGATTCCAACAAGCATCAGAGGGTCCCTGTTATGTGACGTTCCTGGATGTGTCATCAGAAGATGAGTCTTCAAGCCAAGAGGTAACTAATCTTGAAACCAAACCCGAAACGGCTCTAATCCCATTTCACTATTTTAAGGAGCAACCTAAGTCTCCACCAAGAGAAGAAGTTGGTTCTAGTGGAACATCAGATGAGGACACCACTCCCTTGAAGGAGTCAGATCTGTACCCAGAAGCAGTCCGCGGGACCTTCATCCGTGAAGTAGAAGGTGAAAGGCAATTAACTTTTGTGGATGCAGATGGCACTGAATGCCATTTGAAGGTGGATAGTAGCCTCCCAGAAGAGGAGTTGTCAACTTTGTACAACTTGTTGAAAGAGAATTTGGACGTGTTTGCGTGGTCATACAAAGACCTAAAAGGGATTGATCCCACAATATGTCAGCATCATATTGATTTGGAGCCTGATGCCAAGCCAATACGGCAACGACAGAGGCGGATGAACCCGAATTATTCGATATTGGTGAAATCAGAGCTGCTGAAGCTTTTGGAAGCCGAGTTCATCTATCCAGTGGCAAATAGTGAATGGGTTTCACCCATCATGGTTGTACCCAAGAAGAATGGCAAGCTTCGTATATGTGTGGATTTTTGCAAGTTGAATTCCAAGACGAAGAAGGATCACTTTCCTATCCCTTTCACAGACCAACTGTTGGACACAGTGGCAGGACATGAGCTTTATTCCCTTCTGGATGGATTCAGCGAATATAACCAAGTGCAGATAGCAGAAGAAGACCAATCCAAAACAACCTTCACCACAGAATGGGGGACCTACGCTTACCGAGTGATGCTGTTTGGGCTTTGCAATGTCCCTGCTACTTTCTAGCAAGTCATGATGGCTGCATTCCAAAATCATCTGCACGACTTTATTGAGGTATATTTGGATGACTTATGTGTCTATAGTTTGATCCATGAACACTAGGGACACTTGGAACAATGCTTTGATCGATGCCGGGAGTATGGGATTTCCCTCAACCCCGACAAATGCATCTTTGGGGTCTCTTCTAGAGTTCTGTTGGGCCACATTATCTCTGCACAAGGGATATCAACAGACCCTGCAAAGATCGAAAAGATCGCAGCTCTGATAGCACCCACCAACCTCAAACAGTTGAGGGGATTCCTAGGCCATGTGGGTTACTGTAGAAGGTTCATAGCCCATTTTGCAACAAAGGCAACCTCCTTGCACAAGCTTCTGAGGAAAGATGCAGAGTTTACTTGGACGGAGGAATGTGACATAGCCTTCAACACTCTGAAGCAGTGTCTGATTGAGGCACCCATTCTGCAACCTCCTGATTGGACGAGGGAGTTTCATGTACACACTAATGCATCTATTGAAGGCTTAGGCGCAGTTCTCTGCCAGAAGGGCTCCTCGAAGCTGGATCAACTAATCTATTATACAAGCCGAAAAGTCACTGATAGGGAACGGAACTATACAGTGACAAAGCTGGAGTGCTTGGCAATGGTGTTTGCCTTAGAGAAGTTTCGCCACTATCTCTTGTCCACCCACTTTAAATTTTATGTGGATCATGAGGCCCTGTCCTTCCTGATGAACAAAGCAGATGTGAAAGGACGAATGATGAGATGGCTCCTTCTATTCCAAGAGTTTGACTTTGAGGTAATTACCAACTGGTCGTTCCCATGTTCTGGCTGATCATCTGTCGCATATCCCACAAATTGCAGACGAGGAGCAGGATGATCCAGACCTCCCTGATGCTTCTCTATTCCTGGTCGATACTGTAACTCCCTGGTATGCAGACATTGCCAATCTGCTGGCAACCCAACAATACCCTCGTGGCATTTCTAGTCGGGAAAGGAAGAAGCTTATGTTAGAATCAGCCCCCTACACCCTGTTAGATGGCGCACTGTACAAGAAAGGCAAAGATGAAGTGCTCAGAAGATGTGTTGCAGGAGATGAGATTGAGATTGTTCTGAAGGCTTGCCATGACGAGCCATGTGGAGGCCACTTTGCAGGAGAAGCTACAGCCAGGAAGGCTCTGCTAGCAGGATACTGGTGGCCTGCCATTCATAAGAATGCCTATGATTACTGTAAAAGATGTGATGTGTGTCAAAGAATGGGGAAACCCACGAAGACAAGTGCCATGCCACTGCAACCTATCCTTCCCTTGAAGCCTTAGAGAAGTGGGGTATCGACTTCGTAGGCCCGATCGATCCTCCTACCAGAAGGAAACAGAACAGATACATCTTGGTATGTACGGATTATGTCACAAAGTGGTGTGAAGCTAAAGCCCTAAAGCGGGACGATGGTAATAACGTGGCCCTATTCATGTACGAGAATATCATCACCCGTTTTGGCAGTCCCTTAGAGCTGGTAAGTGACAGAGGCACTCATTTCATTAATAAAGTCATGGAAGAGTTGACAGAGCTGTATAAGATCCGCCATCACAAGTCCACTCCTTATTACCCCAGAGCCAACGGCCAAGTCGAAGTCACCAATCGCATCCTCTGCTCAATTCTGACAAGAACGATTGCCGCACATCGTCGTGACTGGGATAATCGACTTATAGAGGCCCTCTGGGCGTACAGAACCTCCCATAAAGCAGCAACAGGACAGACACCCTTCCAGTTGGTGTATGGTATAGAAGCTGTTTTTCTTGTTGAAGTGGAATTGCCCTCTTTGAGAGTGGCTATCAAAGAGCGTTTGGGGGATGATGATTCACTACAACGCCGTCTCCTGCACCTGGAATGTTTGGACGAAACTCGCAGGATGGCTCTACAGTGCATGGAAGCCACGCAAGCTCGACGTAAGGCTTACCATGACAGCTTCATCAAGCACAAGGAGTTCAAAGAAGGTGATTTGGTCCTAGCCTATGATTCACGATTTGGCAAGTTTCCTGGCAAGCTTCAACAGCGGTGAATGGGCCTATATAAGGTACTTGCTGTCAACCCTAATGGCTCCGTCCAAGTGCAGACCATTGATGCCTCTGATGATCCCTTCCTGATCAATGGATATCGCCTGAAAAAGTACTTTCTTTCCTCCTTGGGGATCTTGACAATCATGGTCACCTGATCCTTTCCCCTATTGGCATGGCACTATCACTCTTATGATGCTACTTCTAATACCCGTTCTTCAGCCACTCCTGATGAAGTGGATGCAACCCTCTGTCCCCTCAGCCCCACCTTCCAACCTTGATCTCTTATCCTCTATTTTCCACCAGCGACAATGGGGAGGTGGGTTCTGATAAATGGTATTTCTACCATTCCCTTGCTTAATTCGAAGAAAAAAAAAGAAAAAAGAAAAAATATACATATCGGTCACTCATGGGAGAAAAGGACTTCGGTCCCTGTCATGCCGACCTATTCTTCGAGAAAATGTGGAAACACCCTCGAGAGTAGGAGAAAAAGAAAAGAAATGAAAAAGACAAATCTGTTATGGGAGAAAAGGAAGCAATTCCCTGTCATAGCAGGCCTCGTTCCAAGAAAATGTATTTAACACCCTTGGGCGGGAAGTTGGCTGTGGAAAAGGTGGCAACACCCAGCAGTCCAGAAAGTGGATTCATCAATTGATATCCCCAGAATCCAGTTCCGAAGCTGCCTACCTTGGTACGCTGTGTCCTGGGTCTCTCTGCAGAGTGTCTAACTGTCCTCTAGCAGACGACATGTACTATCCAACACAACGTTTGATTTGATGGCTACCTCCCTGGGTACGCCTCTTCAATAGACGACGCGATCTTTATCGACAAACAATCGAGTGATGTGAGCTTTCATCCTAACCGAATGGGAAAGTGAGTATGGTTGCCCTCTGTAACTATCAACAGAGAGTGAGACAGAGGGTGGGCCGAGAGACCAGTCTTTCCCTTTAAATCAAATGAGAGGTGAGAAGTGTGAATGAAGTGTTGCACGCACGGGATGGGCCTCTCAATGCACAAAGCACGATATGTTTCTGTGCACTATACCATAAGGCTCCCTAGCCTTCCTTCTCGCACCGTATGCCGGCACAGGGCGGGATGCACAGTTGCACCATCAAATGCGCACAAGACATACAACCTTTGCACAAGTGACCGTGAGGATTACATCAATGGGTTTCAGGAAAGGGCTGCCCTTCTGTATCTATCAATAGAGCGTGAGACAGAGGGTGGGCTGAGTGTGACTGGAGTTTCTTCAACCAATTATCGAGAGGTAAGATTGCGGGACATTACGACCTTTGGAGTCAGGTATGTTCCCATTTCCCTATGCACCCACGGGGTGGGTCTCTACCGTCATCACAGGACACGTCACCCTATCACATGTACACTGCATTGTAAGGCTCCCTTGCCTTCCTCCTTACACCTATGCCAGATGGGTTGGACGCACTAATGCACCATCAACTATGCACTCTGGTATCCTCCCTCTGCACCATCCCCCTTGTCGATTCCTAAACCGGGTACGAGATATGGGTTTCAATCATTATTCCTTGAGTGATATTAGTCATGGGGCGAGTGACTGTTCTTTCATTCCATATGAGTGACTGTGAGTTGAGTGTAATATCCCTCGACATCGACTCGATGCGATTCCTTCAACCAGCTACCTCCCTGGGTGCTGCCGCGTGGTCCCTGCCATGACAGACGTGTGCTGTAAAGATGCCTTGGTACCTCTTGCAGCCGACAACGACACAGGACGTGCCATCGACAATCAACCTTGATTCTCAATGTAATGAAAGGTCCTAGACTACCATAAAATCTAACTATGGAACAATGGAAAATGAAGAAATCACTACATTAACCTATGGTGAAAACATGAATACAAGAAAGGATTCTTGGAACACACCCCAAGCTGGTGCCATGGAAACTCACCTCCATCTAGGTGAAGGACAAGAAAACTAATGTGACTACCAAGAAAACTTACATGAATAACATGTCCAAATGGCAAAAGGCCCCTAACTTTGGCTAGGGCTTCCTATTTATAGCAAACCCTCAGCCCTAGACCTCTAGTTTTATCACAAAGGCATTTAGCCTGCTGTCATTGTTTTCCATTGGCCTAATTTGCTTCATTACAAACCCTCCCTGCCTCAATTAGCTTTGTCCTCAAAGCTGCAAATGGGAAGATATTACAATGGATATGTCATGAATGTCCGAAAGCACAATTTGAAGAAGATTCCATGGTCCAAGAAGTTGATGACTGCCTGCATGTTGCTCATGTTGTCCATAGAAGGGCAGTGATAGAAAAAGAGTCATAACTTCTTAAATATAGCTCCAAATCCAACAAATGAGGTGTCATTTTGAAGAATGCACCTAGAAGCATCATATCCAATCATCAAATGATGACTTTGATGATTTCAGATCATTTATTTTCATGACAGTAATTTAATACAGCAAGCTGTATTAAACAATAAGCTCATTCTTCTTCAACTGTTTTTTTTTTCCCATAAACCATGTCAAAAATCAATGAAGACAAGCTGTCAATCAAATTTGCAGGTCAAGGGATGTCAAATCATCATCCAATCATCCATAATAACCTCCGGGATCATATGGAAATCCTCCAAAATAATGGTCACAACCTCTCGGGTCATATGGAAATCCATCTAAAATTTCATATTCATCAAGATAAATCCCTAGATCATAAGGAAATGACACATCAAAGTCATATGTCATATCAGCCCCATAACCAAAATCATACTCAGTCGAAATGCCATCATAAGGTAGTCGCAGTTCATGATCATCTATGGGCTGATGATGATCAAGGATAGGCTGATACATGTCTTCATCATTACCCCATGATAACTCATCATCATGCACATATACATTGTCATTCATATCTGCAACAAACTCTTCTTGTGCACTATCTTCATTTGAATCTGCATACTCTTGCTCTTCATCTTCAGCTGCATCATCTTGCTCTTCAACTTGGTCATTTGAATCATCATCTTCTTCTTGATCTTCCAAGTATGCTTGCTCTTTACAAATTTTTGCATGCATTGCATTAAGAGACATTTCCCTAAGCTTTCCCACTACATTTTCAACTTTATTATCAACATCTTTATCCTCTTCTTGCTATCCATGACAAACTTGCACTTCCACTTGAGATACATTTACATTAGAATCCTCCAATACAAGGGCTGTAGCAAAGTGACTATTCTTGTAGTAACTCTCATGAATAGGAGACCATTGACCCTCACATTTATAGCATATGAGTTGTCTTTTCATTTCCATCAGCTCTTGATGAGGTATAAGCTTTCTTCGGGTGCCAAAAGGAGTAGGCCATTCTAAGATAACTGAAATTCTAACATGCTGTGCCCTACATACATTTGGATGACCAATAACATTCTTCTCTCCACATTTGTAGCATAGACCTCTAGAAATGAGATCATCCAACATACGGCTTGAAAAGTAGGTACCATGAACATTGTTGAAGGAGAAAGGACGGGTTAGTACTTCTTCTTCCTCATGATAATCCATGACATAAGCTGGCTGTCCTTGGTACCCTACATAGTGTGTGCCATAGGCATTATTTGCACCCATATCATGCTCATATGCATAAGATTGATGCTGCCCACCATTCATGCATAATGCACAAGCTTCATACTGCCCATATGGATCATTATATGCATGATTATCCACCCTTCCAACAAAATATCCATGTCTGTCTCCCATTTTGTGCTTGCAGTCTGAGTATACAGCAGTGGAAAATCCTCAATAACTTGAGCTCCAATTGTCCAAATTGAGGGCTTTATAGCTTTGTTTGAAGCTTATACAATACTCTTTCAAATGAGCTATCAAGCTCTGCAAATGGATAAGTATAGACAATTCTGGAAATGCTTTTTTGTTGTCAGCCAGACACACTCTGTAAAGAGTGAATGCCTTGTTTCAAGTGTCTTTTGTACTTCTCATCAAAATTTGAGCAAATATCCAACACCAAGACACTCAAAGGAGTAGGGAAGAGCTGTAGGATATTGAAATAGATGAAAATAACCTCTGCAATTCCAAAACTGAAGCAAATCTTGCTTAAGAATACCCAAGAAATGGTCAATATGAATCCAAGTCAAGATTCACTGAAAGAGACTCTCTTTTGCCCATAGGGAAGCCAATGAACATGTATGCCCTATTCATACCCCTACATACATCAAAGTACTAACTCTTCCAAAGTGTAGGGCTGAAGTAGATTGTATGGTCCATTCATTGCATACTCATCCCTGCATTCCATTTGTCCAAGAGAGAATACATCTTGCTGCCATTCTTCATTACCCTGTTGCATCCATAACATTGAACCATTTGTCCATAGATGTTCATTGATCAATTTCCATTGATCAAACAACCAAATACTTGAGCATCATACCCTTGAATGGTGAGTCAAATACAACTCGCTAAGCACTCAGTTGCATTTGAAGTTGTGTGTTTCCAATTGAAAGATCAGTTTCTAGTCCCTTCGTGGCAATTTCAACATGTGTTTTCTCTGCCTACTTCAATAAAACCCATGCTTGCGCAAGATTTTAGTATGGAAATATATGTAACAACATTTGGAGAAATGCCATCCTGCTACATCTGTACAAACTGGCTTAAAGCTTCCTTGTCAAACCCATGTTCAGCATATCTAGTAATGGATGCAGTCCATGAGACTATATATCTGACTGCCAAATCATTAAACACTTTCTGTGCTTCTTGTTCTATTGCCCCAATCAAGCCACAAGCTTTCAAGCTGCATACATAAGCAGTAGGATCTAGATGCAAACCCTCAAGTTGTATCTGCTTAAAACAAGTTAGTGCTTACTCAGCAAGGCCTTGTTCAAGATATCTTACAATTAGTGCACTCCATGCAACAACATCTCGATCTGTTAGCTTGTCAAAAATGTCCTGTGCTTCTATAAGGGAGCTAGCTTTGCTAAACAAATCGACCAAAGCAGTGCCAACAGAAGTATCATTCTCCAACCCCCTATTGACAATATCAAAGTGCAAATGACAGCCTCTTTCTAAGCTGGCAAAACCTCTGACCACTTCTCATCAGAGAAAAGGTGCCTTGCATTGCTAATCAGATGTACAAATGCAGCAATGCCTATTGCTGCCAAACTCTGATGAGACCGTTCTGTAAATCCTGTCAACAGATGTAAAATTTTCCCCACAATAGGGTTGACAACACCATAAAACTTCACAAAGAGATCAGCCACAAGTTGCAATGCTAGAGTGCAAGTCTTGTAGAGCCATGCTTCTACTTCAACGTCATTTTGTTCACCCTCAAGTTCCTCATCTGATTGTTTAGGAGCTGCATCGTCAAACCCCCTGGAGCTTGTGGAGAAGTGCTTAAGGGATCGCTTTGACGGCTCGCAAGTCCACAGGAGGCAAGGCCGCTATAATGCTACAGAAATGCAGGAATCACTTGTTGGACAGGGTACGGAATATGTGATAAATGAGATAGGAGAGCACTTGTTGGACAGGGTACGGAATATGTGATAAATGAGATAGGAGAGCTCCATCTCCTTCCTATTCACTCTTCGAACCATCATTTAGTCATCAGTATGCAAATCTTCGTGAAGACCCTCACATCAGCTCTTCCCCTTGCCTTTCAACAAACACTCTGACTCTGTACTTCTAGCTTCATTGCACTCCAGTTTTCTCACAATGGGACTACTGATGTTCTTACTGTCTCTAAGTCAGGAGACAAGGTCACTGCAGATAATCTATCTGAATTGTCAATCAGCAGAGCTTCTGTCTCGAATGGTGAAGGTAAGGGAAGGAAAGATGATGATACTACATCTAGGATGAAAGCTGGAAACAGAGTGGCAATTTTTCGGGATCGTGAAAAAGATAAGAAAGTTCCACAACCAGAGGACTCTGATGGTGGAGGATGAAGATGACGACTCAGAGTCTGACGGAGAGGAGCTCGATGAAATTCCTGTCCAGGAATCTCGCTCCAATGCAGTTTACAACTCCATCGTCCTCCATGAAAAGCTTAAAGAGATCAGCTGGCCTGGTGACTTAGACTGGTTGCAAACTCTAACAATTGCATACAGTGAGCCTGGTGACATCGATGTTAACGGCGACTTAGTCTGATGGTGGAGGAGGTCCTGGTTGCGAGGCCGGATCATCCACAGATCGCACCAGGATGTCCATCACAAATGGCCTTCGTCGCACCTCGACATTAACGAGGACCTAGTCTGATGGTGGAGGAGGTCCTGGTTGCGAGGCCGGATCATCCACAGATCGCACCAGGATGTCCATCACAAATGGCCTTCGTCGCACCTCGAAGGACATCATGGACGATTTCCAGACCCTCCGCGAGAAGATGATGTCTCAGTATAAGGACACCATTGCAAGACCCTCCGCGAGAAGATGATGTCTCAGTATAAGGACACCATTGCAAGACAGTATTTCACAGTCACAGGCAAAGAGGCCGACGATGCCACCATTGAGCGCATGATCGACACCGGTGAGAGCGAGACCTTCTTGCAGAAGGCCATCCAGGAGCAAGGGAAAGGGCAAATCATTGAGACGATTAAGGAGATCCAAGAGAGGCACGAGACCGTGAAGGAGATTGAGAAGAATCTGATGGATCTGCATCAGATCTCCTAGACATGGCGGCCCTGGTCGAGGCACAAGGTGAGCAGCTGAACAATATCGAGGCCGCAGTGTAGAATGCTTCATCCTTCATCGACAAAGGCAACAAGAAACTCGAGGAGCGTGGCTAGCTTGGCAGGAAATAACAGCAGATGCACGACACACAGTCCACTGTCACATGTACAATCGAAAGAGGCTCTTGCATCAGCATCCAAAGCCAGAAGGCTTTCCTTTATGAGGCGAGCTTCTATGAAGGCAGATACTCTGGTCTCAAGGAGCAGGCACAGCAGAAGAAGCAGAACATTGAGTCGATGAAGAAATGGAGGAAGATGAGACAGGACAGCAATTTTGCTTTCTCTTCACCAAAATACCTCCAGCCATAGTTGTGTAAACTCCCAAGAAAGCTGCCATTAATGCTTCTGCATGCAGTCCTTGTGGTCCAGAGATGTTGTGTAAACTCCCAAGAAAGCTGCCATTAATGCTTCTGCATGTAGTATGCCTTCAACTCCAGTTACATAGAAATGATGCCTGTAATTAGATCTTCCATGAAAATGACCTCCCCAGCCAGATCATAATCATGAAAATGATGGAATTAAAGCATGCCTTGGATCAAAGCAAGGCTCTGATACCAATGTAATGAAAGGTCCTAGACTACCATAAAATCTAACTATGGAACAATGGAAAATGAAGAAATCACTACATTAACCTATGGTGAAAACATGAATACAAGAAAGGATTCTTGGAACACACCCCAAGCTGGTGCCATGGAAACTCACCTCCATGTAGGTGAAGGACAAGAAAACTAATGTGACTACCAAGAAAACTTACATGAATAACATGTCCAAATGGCAAAAGGCCCCTAACTTTGGCTAGGGCTGCCTATTTATAGCAAACCCTCAGCCCTAGACCTCTAGTTTTATCACAAAGGCATTTAGCCTGCTGTCATTGTTTTCCATTGGCCTAATTTGCTTCATTACACTCAACAACGTGGGCCAAGTTTTTTTAACCCTACACCTTGTTTCTCAGTGATGTTCATGTTTTAAGTGTGGGGACGTTAGCGGATGGCTTGTGGCGTGGTCCTATGTCCCTGTTGCTCGGTTAACCCTATCCGTTAAGGTCTTAAGTGTGGGGACGCATCCTTGCGCATCTACATTGCATATCCTTCTGCATATACCTCAACCTGTTAATGCCTCTATGCCATGCCTTGCTTTTACCCTAATGGGGTCCCTTCCCACCCACCCATTTATTTTTCACCCACCCTCGGGGCTGTTCCCTTGCAGTTCTCCTTAATTCCTTGATTTTGCAGTCCTGCCATGTGAACACACCCTACATTCACCGCAATCCACATACAACCTTATAACCCTGTTTCTCCCTTTGAACTGACAAATTTTCCTTTTTACCTACCCCTATTCCGGTGCATGATTTTTGCATTATTAATTTTTGAAGTATTTTGCGCAAATTAGCCGGTTTTCCATGTGAATGCATCTTGCTTGCTTCGAAACGATGATCTGACATCATAGCCCTGACAACCACTTTCTCCCTGACATTTTTCCTTTTTACTCCGTGTCGTTTCGATGCACGGTTTGTCCAATATTAATTTTGCGGTTTTTTTAAGACTTTTTCGTGCGTCTTTTTGACATTTTTCCATGAGAACCTGCCCTGTTTGCATTGGAATTCACACTTGATTTGACAACCGTGTCCATCGTGCATTCCCCCACCTTTTTCCTTTTTTCTCCCCCCTCTTTCAACATCTGGATTTTTAATTATTAATTTTTCAATGTGTTTTAAGGTGTATTTTTGGTGTTTTTCTCATGTGAATCACTCCTACTTCAGCCGAAACTGCGTTTTGACATGACAACTCTGTGCCACCCCTTCCTACGGACATTTTCCCTTTTTACTGCATGTCCTTTCGGCAAACGGTTCGTCCAATATTAATTTTCGATCCCATTTTGGGGTCTGTTTTTTGGATTTTTTCCACGTGAACGCGTCTTATCTCAGCCGGAACTATGTTTTGATGTGATAGATTGTCGGGCACCTCTTTCTGCACATTTTTCCTTTTTCCTGAACCTCGTTTCGATGCACGGATCTTCCGATATTAATTTTCATTTCCGTTTTTGGACCCGTTTTTTTACATTTTTTTGCATGTGAACGCCCTGTTTTTCCCCCAGAACCCCCGTTGCATGTTTCTCCTGTCTTCCCCCTGCTGTCCTGCCCACTTTTTGTTTTTACGATATTTTGTTTTGATGATTAGATTGGGAGATATTAATTTTTCTTTATTTTTATGTGTTTTCGCACGACTCGTCCCTCGCGTGAACGCGCCCATTTTTAATTTCATGCATCTCCACGTGCCCCGATCGCATCCGCGTGACCCGTCCTGACATCCCGGCGCTCTTTCGATCCCGTCACGGCAATTTATTTTTTTTTTACCCCACCCCGCGCACGCGCACGGGACGGGGGTACGCCTCTCTTTTATGGGACCGCCCGCCCATTCTTTCCCATGGGCACCCCACCCCATGACCCCCTTTCCCCTACCCTTCACCCGGGCACCCCCCATAGGTACCCTTGCCCATTCCCCCCCCCCATAGGTACCCCTGCCCATCCCCTCCCTTGGGCACCCCCCCCCCCCCCCCATGGGCGCCCTTACCCCCACACCCTTCCCTATCCCCCTCACCCTTCTCTCTCCCCGACCCCTCCCCACCCCAACTGCCTCCCTCTCTCTCTCTTCCCGTTCCCTGCGTGTCGCGTTCCCCCCCTCCATATCCTTCACCTCCTCCATCTCCACCTCCCTCTTCACCTCCATCTCCATTTCCTCCCCTCCTCCTCCTCTGTTCCTCCCCTCCTTCTCCTCCCCTTTCCCTTCTTCCTCCTCTTCTCCTCCCCTTCCCTCCTCTCCCGCCTACCCTCCTCCTCTGCTCCTCTCCTCTCCTTCCCCTCCTTCCCCTCCCTCTTCTCCTGTGCTACCTGCCCCCTCCTCCACGACTCGCGACGCCCTCCTGTGTCGTCCTTTGGCCTTGCCAACGACCCCGTGACGTGGCCCTGCCCCGCGCCGGCATCACCTGTGGCCCTCGTGGCTAGCGCCCTCTGCCCGCCCTCCAGCCCCGCGACGCCGCCTGGCACCGCTGTCGCCGCCGACTACCCGCCTGGAGCCTGCTGTCGACGACCCCGCCATCGATGCCCTCGCTGACGTGCCGTCTCTACGCCCCCACCATCTGCTGTTGACCCCGCCACGTGCCCTACAAACATCACCCTCCACCTCCATCCATCTAAGCCCCCCTTTCCCCCCCACCATTATCCAAACCTGGTCGTTCCCATGTTCTGGCTGATCATCTGTCGCGTATCCCGCAAACTGCAGACGAGGAGCAGGATGATCCAGACCTTCCTGATGCTTCCCTATTCTTAGTAGAAACTGTAACTCCCTGGTATGCAGACATTGCCAATCTACTGGCAACCCAACAGTACCCTCCTAGCATTTCTAGTCGGGAAAGGAAGAAGCTTCTGTTAGAATCAGCTCCCTACACCCTGCTAGGCGGTGCACTATACAAGAAAGGCAAAGATGAAGTGCTCAGAAGATGTGTTGCAGGAGATGAGATTGGGATTGTTCTGAAGGCTTGCCATGACGAGCCATGTGGTGGAAGTGTTTTGAGAGTGTTTTGGATGATATTGATTATGTTTTGGAAGTTCATGATGTTTATTAGTAGAGATGTGATGTTCTGATATGTTGTGATTGGTTCTGTATACCTTTTGTATAGCTTCTGTTTTGTTCTGATTGTCTTCTGTATGAAGCATGGATTGATGATTGATGAAGATTGAGATCTTTTGTAAGCTTATTGAATAGTTTTTGAGAGTTTGGAATGGTTTGAGTATGAGTTATGAGGTTTTGATGACCTTCTATAACTTTTTGTAGATCTTCTGTAGAGCTTCTGTCTCTGTACTGTAGCTGTTCTGGTACTGTACTGTGACTGTTCTGTATGCTTCTGTAAGTGTTCTGATGGATGAGAGTGTAGCTTGGGAAAGTTTTCTAACCTTGGAAAGAGGTGAATACAAGTGTAAAAGAGCTAAAAGAAGTAAAAGAAGTAGCTGCTAAAGACTCAAGTAAAGACTGGAGTGAAGTGACAGTGGTGAGCTATGAAAGGACACTATAGTGGCTCTGGTGACTCTTCATATCAGACATACCTCTTGGGAAGGGTATCCACGACCTAAGAAGGATTATTGAGAGTGATTATGAGAGATTGTAGTGTGGATATGATGTATTATTGATGGAGAGAGAGAGAGAGAGAGAGAGAGAGAGAGAGAGAGAGAGAGAGAGAGAGAGAGAGAGAGAGAGAGAGTCAGAGATAGCCAATTCTACTAAAACAGAGTGATTGTATATGAGAGATTGAGAGAGAAGACTATGAAGACATTGAAGATGAATACTATGTGATGTATTTCCATTCAAAGATGGTGCATTCCTTTGCTTTCTTTGTTCTATTGATGGATTTTGTGAAGATATTGAAGAAATTGGTTGATTCTATCAAATCCGTGGGAGATCTACATGATGCTGCATGAAGATTTGTTGTGCCTGGTGTTCTTTTCTTCATTGTGATCATATAAAACCTAATAAACAAGCTTGTTGATGTTACAAGATAGATTTTCTTGCAAGAGAATTCCCTTTTCCTTGGTGTTCCTCTTGGGGCTCCACACCTTTCCCCTTGTCGACATATCCTTCCAAGGACGAGCCCTGCTCCACTCCATGACAACCAGTCCATGCAACTTAGCATAAGCCAAGATCTTCTAATGGTTGGAATATGCCCTGTAGTCAAAGTAGGACGAATATCATCACGGGGGATGTCCCTCTCCAACAAACACTGCATGCCTCACCTCACCCCTCCTCCTCATATGCGCTTGATAATCCATGGTTTAATCCCTTTCATGCATAATTCTATCATGCCTCAAAGCCTAACCTTGGTTCACATTTTGCAGATTTCTCCACAGTAGCCGTCATGGAGCACACAATGCAGCTGGCATGCAAGGAAGCTCTCCTCCGTAGAAGGGAGCATAAGGCACAAGCGCCTCCACCAGAGCGATATGTGCCTACCCTTAAGAGGTAAACACCAAAAAGAGGCCCTAAGCAACATCGCCCCCCCAGACACAAGCTAAAAACTTCCCAAGCCAGGAAAACAAAGCCTCAAGGGAATGCCCGGGGGTGTCAACCCCGATCGTGCAGGCCCTCACCAGACACTTGGGTATAAGGTGCTCGAAAGAGGAGAAGGCAACTAGAAACAAGAGAGAATTTGATGAATTATTTAAAAGCATTCTTGAAACCTCCCTTAAGTGGTTAAAGGGGCAGTCTTCCCACCTGTACAAACCTCCCTTACCGACTGTTAATACATGACACGTCTTTAACAAGCACCAATGATATGCATCGCAGTCAACACCATAGGATTTAGATAAAGTAATATCTTCTTGCATTGCATTTGTTCATTATAATTGACGCATGTGACTTGCATATACTCTCATGAAGTGTCAAGTGAATGCAGGATGACACAAGTCTTTATACGAAAGTGTTCAATGCCCAAGTCACTCCAAGACCACCAACCTCACAAAGAGCCATGATGGAAGCCTCACCGCTGAAAGAGAAAATCACCCCCATCGATCACCCGCATTGCATGGCCCAAAGCATGATTAGTGGTGGCCACTCTCTCTTTGTGGGTCAAAACTCTACACCTGGCACTCACGGCAACTGTTACCTCAATTGTACAAACATCACACGTGACAAAGAGGTTTTGCAAAATCTCCAGTGTATCTCTCCATTTCAACAATTGTTTCTCTAGCAATGAGACTAGGGCACAATCATCGCTATAATATCCATTTCCGAAGCCTTTGAATCTCGACATTTCCCGATCCAATTGAAAGGTTGATAGCCTCAACGTATTGCAATGGTTGTACTCATGTTATTCTTTTTTTTAAAAGGTGGGAAAGAAAAAAGAAAACAAAAAAACAAAAACAAAAGAAAAGAAAAGAAAAAAAGCACTCACAATCACAGCACGACACCTAGGGGTCCTCAAAATTAGGTATGCCCAGTGACCTTGGTCGACTGGCTTCGTCCCTAGTCCCCTAGCCCTCTACACATCCCCCACAATTGTTCAAGGCACATCAAGGGTAGGACATACCTAGAGAGCTTGTCTCGCCTATGGTTAGACCTGTCACCTTGATCCATTTGCACGATTCCTTTTTACACTCCGCTTTAGTATCATTGCAATCGATCCTGGTAAGTACCTCACAAATGGCCATGAAAAGTATACTGTACTCATCGAGCAAACCCAATAGCTACCAGCTACTGAAAGTTCAGTATCAATGTGTTCAATTATGCTACATTGTGATGTCACAATGCAAAGGATGTCTCATACACCTTTCTGTGTACTTCTCCTCAACATGGACAACTTTGCTTCATCCACATATTGTTATGAGGAACCAAACCTGAGGTCTTCTAACTACGTAATATCTAAGTATGCACGAGCACTCACATCATATCTACACTGAAATATATACATTGTTTGGGTCCTCAAGTGTAGGACAATACTCTCAGCTTGCTTAGAGTTCGACCTGTCTCCCAAACTAATCAAACTACGTATTGTGCACGATAAGAAGACTAGCACTACCCCCAGGGGGAGACCACATATGAGAGGTTTTCAATCGCAGGTACTAAAGACTCCATCAAATGCATCGTCAGCTCTTCATCATCACTCAATTCTGACCTCTTGGCCATTCCTATCATGCAAGCACACCAAACAATCGACCTGTGCAGAATCCCCACAAACCACCACTTGTGCCAGTCCTCAACGCAATTCCCAACAACGAACAGCCCTACCCCCAACTCCAACCACCCTACCACCAGCCACCCACGCCAACAATGTGGCCCCAACAACCTTTATCTGTCCACCACCAAAAATCCTCCAAGGCAACCACAGACGTCCTTGCCACCCACGTCTTCGGTGCATGCTAAAGCCTGCTACCTACGACTGTGAGTGCCATGGGACTGGCACTTGTCTAGGAGGAGGGTAATATTAACCCTCAAACGAACAAGGGTGAAAAATCCAAAAAATTTGAACCAAAAGACAAGGTCAAGGCAAAAACAAAACGAAAGGTGAAGGCACACAAGAAGAATCCAAAAACGCAAGAAGTGTAGAAGAGTCCTAAATCAAGGAGAAAGGTGCACAAGAGAAGCGCAAGTTAATACTCGTGTAAAAGAGTGCAAGGCGCACCAGGATTTATTTACCCTCAAATGAACAAAGGTGGAAAATCCGAAAAATCTGAAGCAGAAGACAATGCCAAGGCAAAAGCAAAACGGAAGGTGAAGGCACGCCAAGAAGAATCCGGAAACACAAGAAGTGCAGAAAAGTCCTAAATTAAGAAGAAAGGCACACAAGAGAAGCACAAGTTAATACTCGTGTAAAAGAGCGCAAGGGGCACCAGGATTTGTTTTAAAGAGCACCCGTGCAAATTGTAAAGGTAGATGGGCGGTGAAAAGGAAGCTAGGAAGATAGGAGGACAATGGAAAAAAGGGCCTAAGCCACGGTCGGCCATGTAAAAAAGGGGATAAGGGGATGACCACCCAAAAGGGACTTAGGGTTTTGTATATAAAGTTGAAAAGCGAATGAGAAGCTCATTCTTGTGTGTGGCCAAAAGTGGCTCTCCTCTTTTTCTTCCTCTTCTTATTTTTGCTTGTTTGAGCTTGTGTTTGAGAGAGGGAGGGAGTGTGAGGGACCGGGGAGGAGAAGCTCTCCACCTTCTCCTCTCTTCTTCTCTTCTCTTGTCTTGCTTGCGGCAATGAAGCTTGGAGCATGGAGCTTGAGGATGGTGCTTGCTTGAATCTTGCACTTGGATCATGGAGCTATCGGAGTGCACGGGAGAGGAGGTTTGGATTGTATTCTAGATTAGCATAGCAGTCCATGTCGAAAGAACAGATGCCTACTTGAGTGACGTAGGTGAGGACATCCATGAGGAAGTTATCGAAGTCGATCTTGCTAGCAACGTGTAGCTCCTCTTCCGTAAGGACTTGATCTAGGTAAGGACGGCTCATGACATGATCTTCCAATGATTGATTGTGAGTGATGGCCAATACCTTAAAAGAGGTAGGAGCTACGTAAGTGGGATCATACTCAGATGTGTTGATGGCGCATCGCTGCTCAATATTGGTCATGATTTTGGCAGCCTTCTTGTTCCCACTGGAGTTGGAGAGCATACCACTTGTGTAAGAAGGATGAGTCATTATCGGCTAGCTTGCGAAGTTCATCCAACTTTTGGCTCATGGCAATAACTCTACTCTTGCTATAGGAGGTGATCAACCGTTGTTTAAGGGCTTGGTCTCGAGATATCTCGGCGTTGGCAATCAATTCCTCTATGACCATGGGGGTTTTTACCATTATGAATTCATATTCCTCCCAAGTGCATGGCATGGAGCGGACATCCGATGCTAAGGATGGATCAAGTAGACCTAGGTCTAAGCACTCATAGCTTTTAGCAAGTAGGGTGAAAGTGGCATCTAAGCACTTGATGCAAGTGATTAGATCATCTCATGTGTTTTCAACTAGGTCTTTAGCCAACATGAGGATCAATCGTCATTCGTAGAATGGCTTAAGCCTTACTGGCGAGTAGGGTCGACATGAGCTAGACAAGGGAGCTTCTAGTGACCGACCCTCAGGTGGGTCTATAGGAGTATTGGCATTCTTAGGGGCCATGGGTTGGGCTTGTGGCTCAGAGGATGTGCTATGCTCAGCTTGAGAAGTAGCTAGGTCACTAGGCTCCTTGGGGGTGGTCGAGTCAATGGAAGTTAGGTGCAACTTTGGTTGATAGACTTGTTGTAGTGCCAGTGCCTTTAGTGATCTTAGACTCTATAAGATTAGCAGCTTTGGGGTCTATATGCTTGGGTGTGAGGGTCTCTTGGGGGCTTGCTTCCTTAATTGTTGTAAGAAGATGGGTTTGAGGGTGGCACTTGAGTAGTGCCCTTGGCAATTTTGGATTTAGGCACCTATATCCAAGCATTGCCCTCATAATATCCTTGTGCTTGCAACAAGGTTTTGGGAACCCATCATAACTTGATTGTTCATCTTCACATGTATCGCCTATTATGTGGCCTCCTAGCTCTTGGGTATGAGTTTCTAGCATTGCAAGATTGTGTGTGCATGCTTCTAGGAGGTGAGCATTTGTGCTTAGACATCCATTTGAGTAGTGGTTCATAGGCCCTAGCTCTAATTTCTATGGTTTATTGGCATTGAGGGTTGGTGGGTTGTGACAAGTCACGACCCCCTCCTTAGGTTTTATGATGGGTTTCTTTACCAATGGCTTGGCAAGTTTTGATGGAGTCATGCTGCCCTTTGCTGAAAGTCGTGATTATTTGTACTTTGCCAATGGCTAGATGAATGTGTTGTGACTAGTAGTCGGCATTGCATAGTGTCTACTTTTTAAATGTACATCCCAAAAATGATTTCATATATGTATCCTTTGTATTCGGAAACATGTAAAAGATCATGGGTAGGCTTTCCAACTCGATAGAGATTTCACTTACATTTTCCCAAAAGTACGTATGATCGGCCCTTATATGGGTTGAACTTGGCATTACTGGGCTGTAACTGTGGTTTGTCAATTTGAATCCAATGATCATGAGTCAAGATGTTAAAATCAACACCCTCATCGATCAATGTGTAACGTGTTCACCTATAGGACACGTCTTAGTAGCCCATCGGGAAGAGAGTCCAGAAAGCATCGCCCAGCGCTCCCATGGAATGTCACGGGGTTTGCAATCTAGGTCTTCCCGAGTCTGCCATGAAGCGAAAGCATTCCGGCCATTCCCACTTAGGACCGCGACCTGAATCATGGTTTTCCTAGTGGTCAAATTCCTAGAATGGTAGCTAGCGTCGAGAACTACTTTATGCAGAAACGTCAGGGTCGAAGTGGATTCATGCTGCACTTGGTTCAAGGAGAATGGGAAATGAGAGGGATGCAAGCTCATCCTCTCTACCCGTAAGGCATAGTCCCATTCTGTTCCCCTAAAACAGCATAAATCGAAACTCTAGTATCCTAGATTCTAGGTCATCGTTCACCTTGCTGTCAATTTCTTTGAGAAAAGTTCCCGGCCAATCGGGACCACCCATCCGTAGGACGGACCCATGGCCACATCCATCGCACTTTCCTCGAGGTAACTTTAGTTATCTAATTACCTATCACATTTAGTTTGACACGCAAAAATAGCTTCCTTAATTAGCCAATTGATCACCGGTTCCTTCACGTAACTTAAGCACTGACATGGAAAAACAATGTCAAACAAGTTCCTTTTCAACAATTGATCTTATTTATCAGTCTTTGGAATACATCATATAATCCAGCCCGAAGGCTATTCCATAATCCGCCCAAAGGCAATCCATAATCCGCCCGAAGGCAATCCATCAATCCTTAGGGATTACTAATCCAAGTTTCCGCCTGTAGACTAGTATGCGGGCCTCGAGATCCAATCTCACGTCGGCCTCTTGTGCAGGACCTGGAGGCAAGGGATTTACAGTCAGAGCCCCCCCTAGCACCCAAGCATCCTCCTGCTCCAAGTAGCACCCACGGAGAGACCTCTCGCGGTGGGTTCGGTCCTCGTACCCGGCGCGGCTAACAACCCCCTTGGATAGGGTCAGGTAGACAGTCGGGGGTAACTGATGCTGCCTCTCCCTCCAGGCCTTCAACCTGAAGCATTAATTAATTTTCCAGCTTTAGTTCATTGAGCAAATAAGTAGAAACAATGCTCCTAACTGTACAAACATAATCAATCCAGTGGTCATTTGTTTGGCCCACTGCTAAGGTGTGAATCCTTCTCTCCGAATGCATCCAGCATTCGATCCGGTATCAATTTGCGACTTGGCAAGATCCCCAAGGGTTTCGTTGCTCGTTTTACCCTTTTATCATTGGGTTAGGGTTTATACCCTATTAACCCAAATTAACAAACACCTTAGGTTCCTTAAACTAAGACAGTAAATCTTGGGCAACCTCGTCGCCCTAACTTGATTGGTCAATTTCTTACTAGGCAATACATAACTTCCCTAACTTGGCAAATCAGCCCAAAGAAGGGTGATGTAGTAGGATGTCTACTCATCCTCTTGCAAATTAGACTCGCACTAGAACCTGCCAACCTTATTCCAAGGAATGGCAAATCTATATTGTGATTTAAACACAAAGCCATGCGACGTTGCAACTTGTTGTACGAGACAAGTGTCGCACCTAACTTGTGGGATCATTTCTCCCATCAAACGACGTTCCTTGGTCAAGAAATGCATTTGGTCAAGATGTAGGGTTTGGGAGTCCCTTTGACCCAACCCAACCCTAACCATACTAGGCCGACAACGTTTGGCCCTAGGGTTTCTAAACTCAATCGGAAGTCTAGTATTAGGCCAATTTGCCCTAGGGTAAAAACCCTAGATCGTTATTGTATGGTCGTCTAATTAACCCTAACATTGCGTGAATGTGGGTAGGATCTTGGGATCGAAAGTCTTGGCTTGGCATCCCTAGTGTGATACTAGGGCAGAATTTTTAGCGTACTAAACTCTACCTAGCGCATTGAGGTAATCATCGTTTGAGTTACACCATTGCAAGCGAATTGCCTAATCGATCTAATTGTCTTGCAACAAGAAGAGATCTTTCCTTAGAGATGCCAATATTTTTCCTAAAAGAAAATAATTTCAAGACATAACATTCCATGCAAATATGCGATTCATAGACTTTTCCCTTCTATGCAACAACAAAATGTAAAATGACCATTTCTTTTCCTTGCCTAATCTATAATGATAGACAATTCACGGCTAACTCATATAAAAGCCTACGTTGAATTGCATCAAGAACTATACCTATAAACCCTTTGTCCGATGCATTGAATTCATGATTTAATATGAAATGCATCTTTTTCTAAAACAACTTCGACAAAGAAGTTCATGAATGTCACGAGACCATTAATGATTTTAATTCGTCCTTCGACACTTAACCCAATCCTAGGATGTAATTTTCACCGCATGCAATTTGCAAGATACATAAATCCCTTTCATGCAAGGCAACTACTTGGACAACATTTAATGGATATTAATGATTATCTCATGTGAATCACAACTAGGAAGTTATTGCCTAAATGCATTATGTGATGTTCTCATTCGCGAGGCAATCAAGGATGAATCTAGGCAAATCCACCTTTTACTTAAGCAATATGCTTTCAGGATTACGACTTGGACGTGCAAGCAATGTGCAACATGCAACTAGATCTTGTAAGACGAATAAATAACTGCATTCATAACTTCCCCATGAAAATTAAACGTGCCTAATGCATTCCTTTTATGTGGAATTAAACTTCTAAGAACCTGGGTATTGAGGTTCAGGGTGTTATCCATATGCGAACTCGGAGTAGAAACTCCTGTGTGTGCGCCTCTTGCCATTTTCTTGGGAGCCATAGACGACGTAGATACTTTGTTCAGCGACTTTCCCTTGGGTTACTTTCGCGTATCGAACCCTCTTTGCCTGGGATCTTCTATTCTGCATGAGACACGGCCCTAGCAGATACGGTTTTAGGAAAACCGAGATGGTGTGGGTGAAAAGGGTTTAAGGAAGCCTTGTTTGGAAGCTTCTAAAGAAGCTTCCAAGAAGCTTCTGTTTGACAGAGTGACGTGGGTGGAAATGATTGGAAAGGAGGAGATTGACAATGAAGGAGGTGAGGATGATGATCACGATGGCAATGGTGATGTTGCTGAGGCGGCAACAGGCCAGCGTGGCGCAGCAGGCATGAAGGCGACGATGGTGGGCTGCACGACAGGTAGCGTGATCTCCTCCTCTCTCCTCTCCAGGAGCACGGCTCCCTCCTCCTCCTTTCCTTCAAGCTCCAAGGGGGGGGGGGGGGGGGGATAGCCACCCACGTGGCTTCACATGCCTCCTCCCTCCCCCATGCACTCCACCACTACACCACTCCTCTCACACTCCCTCTCCCCCTGCCATGCATTGGCTGAGGGGAGGGGTTAATAATTAAAAAAAATTGCACAAAATTTGACCATAATCCATTTACCTTTTCCCCGAGAAGGATGTTCTCTGCGGCCTACGGGTTTTTGAGCCTCGGCCTCCTACGCTCGATGCGGTGAGTTGTTTATTGAAGCACGCGGGGTAAGCACTTAGCCACTAACATTATTCCGTTGTGGAAGAGGACTTAGCACTGCTTTTGCATGGGGCGCGTAGTGGTCAAAATTCTTTAATATTTCGTGCATAAATATTACACAATGCATCAAATGTATGTGTTTCCTGGGCAGTGATAGTTACTTGCAAGTAGGCCAGAGCTATGGCTACTTGTCTTCATCTTCAATTTTTGTTATAGTGGCCACTCGTACCTTAACAGGGAATTCTAGCAATGGAGACTCATGTAGTGGGTGTGTGGGAGGGTAGTACTTCTTTATGCGGCTGCCATTGAAGAAGCCTATGCCCTCACCCTCTAGGGTTTCGAGTTCTACATTACTAGTTCGGTTGATGGTGCAAACTCTAAAAGGTCCTAGTTCTCTAAACTTCATCTTCTATTTATGACCTTTGATTGAGTACAATAGTACTAAGTCTCCCTATTCAAAATCTCATTGCTTGACATGCTTGTCAAACCAACTTTTACATCGTGCCTTCTCGCATATCAACACATGGGTGGCTAGAAGTCAAGTCTCTGATCAATGTTCTAACTTGATTAGGCACTCCGTCCATGCCTCCCTTCCACCCCATCTCTCATGAAGAGCTATTCTCAAGCTCGGAACAAAGAACTCTATGGGTAGAATTGCTTCAATTCCATAGGTTAACCTGAAGGGAGTTTGTCCTACGGCCATTTTATAGGCTATCCGATAGGCCCACAAGGCTACCATTAGTTTGTTATCCCAGTCACTGTGTGAAGCAAAGACTACTTTGGTTAGGATGTTTACTAGAAACTTGTTCGTGGACTTAGCCTAGCCATTCACTTTGGGGTAGTACGGTGAGGATTTTTGGTGGATGATCAAAAAGGTGGACAAGAGGTGAGTGATCACTTCATTGATGAAGTGCATACCCTGATTACTAACTAGTTCCATGGGATAGCCGAATCGTGAGATGACTTACTCCCATATGAACTTAGTTATGGTCCGAGTGTTGTTTTTCCTTGTAGCTCATGCTTTTGCCCATTTTGTGAGATAGTCAATAGGCAAACAATGATGTACTTGTCTTGCAAGTACTGTGATGCGGGACTAATAGGCCCAATGAAGTCAATCCCCCACTTTTTGAATGGTTGTCTTGTAATGATTCGGCTTAACTCTATTTCATCCTTACAAAGAGGTACCTTGGTCTGTTGGCACTCGTTGCAATGCCTTACAAATTGTATTGCATCTCAAAAAAGGGTAGGCTATCATAGTTGAGACTACAACATTTTGCGGGTTGTTGTATCTTCTCTAAGGTGTCCTCCTGCAATTTCCCTGTGTGCCTTTTCAAGTATGTCATGCATTTCATGCTCACACACACATCTTCGCAATAACTCGTCTTGCCCTAGCTTGTAGAGTTGGCATGCTATCAATTGATAAGGTTGGACTTTAAGAATGATTCACCTAAGTTGGGCCTTTTCGATGGGTCTTTCAGACAGTCTATGTTCAAGCACTTGGACTATGTCATCCATGCAATATGGCGTCAAGTCAGCTCTAAACAAAACTCGTTCGCTAGACATGTTAAATAGATGTGTGTCTGGCAACTTGTCCATAATGTCTTGTCCAACAACTTCTCTAGTGGGTATGTGAGATATATGGTCAACCGTGTATTGCTACTTCCCCTTGCATGCAACCATGGAGAAGTCGAATTCTAAGAGCAGCAGTAGCCATCGAGCAATGCGTCCTGTAGTGCACGGCTTATTCACAAGATAAAGCAATGCTTGATGGTCAACAAAGAAGGAAAAAGGTGTGGCCAAGAGATAATGCCAAAATTTCTTTATAGCAAACACCATGGCTAAACCCCCTCTCTTTCTCTCTCGTCCAGTAGTTCATTTTCATATCCATGAGTTGCCTACTAGCAAAGCTCACTAGATAGTCTAGATTTTATTCATCAAGCTGGCACAACACAGCTCCCACGGCAAACTTTGAAGCATCAATGTGAACGTGGAAAGTTATGGTCTAGTTAGGGGATCGTAGGATTGATGCTATGGTTAGAGCCTTCTTCAATTCCTTGTATGCGCATTGGCATTCCTCGGTCCATTCAAATATTATCAGCAACTTGTACAAAGGTCTAGCAATTAATGCATAGTTTGGTACAAATCTCCGATAATACCCTTGTATGGCCTAGGAAGCACTGAACTCCCTTGTAATTAAATGGTGGTGGTAGATTAACAATAACCTTGACTTTCGAAAAGTCTATGGCAATACCGTTCTTTAACACCACGTGTCCTAGAATGCATCCATGTTTTACCTAGAACTTGCACTTCAAGGCTCCCGGAAGAGAGTAATGAGACTGGCTTCCTCCTCCTCAATCAAGTCATTGGCTATAAAGATAGGTCGAGGCATCTCCCCTTCCTTGGCTAGG
Source organism: Lygodium microphyllum (assembly GCF_053477565.2). Classification (NCBI taxonomy): domain Eukaryota; kingdom Viridiplantae; phylum Streptophyta; class Polypodiopsida; order Schizaeales; family Lygodiaceae; genus Lygodium; species Lygodium microphyllum. The sequence goes on along the minus strand of NC_141161.1, from coordinate 84,517,554 downwards.
TTAACCTCCTTGACTTTAGCTGGCACTTCTATTGGTTCACTTGTCTGCCCATGTCGTTTGGCTTCTAGCAAGATTACTACCCTATCGCCCTTCTTAAACTTTGTGAATCATTTCGGCAAGTCTTATAGCATCCTTTGCTCCTCAACTTGCGGTTCCTTCGACTATCCCCTTCATTCTTCCTTCAACCTTCGGCACCTTAGGTGGACTAGTAGGTCCCCACTTGGTATGTCTGGTCTGAAACGGTTGAGTTATCTCATGATCACTGTCTGAGCTTACTTTTGACTCGGATTCGAACTCTCTATCTTCGCTAGAAGAGGAAGTCTTTCCTAGTGGTCGAAGCTCAGATGGTGACTCTATCATGAACAATGAGGCGACGCTTGGTTGGGCTAGGCCTGCTTGCTCACAATCAATTGCACCTATGTGTTCCAACCATGTGCGATCACAATCTATGCGCATGACCCCTCTCTTGCTTCTAAAAGTGTTCTTCTTTTGAGGTTTGGAGTCTGCCCATATTTTCTCAATTATACATGTCCCTCGGTGTTGTATTCTATCATGTCAATTTTCTGTTTCGGTTTCCTTGCTCGTAGAACAGGAGTCTTCGTACTCATCATTTGAACTATTTTCCTTTGATTGCTCATTATCTCCTAGGCTCTCGTCTCAAGCCTCACTCTCATCAATGAGACTAGGGCCCAATTATACTTCAAGTTTAGGTCGTGCACCTTAGTCCACTCCCACTTAGGTTCATTCATGAAATCCTTGAGTGGTTTCAGGTTAGTGACAAGGTTGTCGGCTAACTTGCCCATCATGTATTTCAAGACCTATTGGAGTTCTAGCCTATTGCTAGGGACATGTAACATGATAGGTTCGGGTCAGCTACAAGAGCCTTTGGCTATCATGCAAAGTGGCGTTGTGGGTTCCCTCTTGCGCACTCTTACTTAAGGTCCTCAATTACCCGTTTAAGTTTAAGAGTCTCCTCGATTACCCGTTTAAGTTTAAGAGTTTTCTCCTACTCGTGGGTTCATTCGGTTTCTTAGGTCTAAGTGAGTTCCTTATTATTTGCAAATAGTCCTCAATTAGTTGTCACTTTGTTTGTGTGTGTGTGTGTGTGTGCCCACGCACGCACGTCCTCTTTTCTGTGCACTATGCAAAATCAAGCTTTCAAATATTCTTCATGTGCATTTCAAGTGTCGAAAAACAATGTGGAATATAATGTAGAATGGTAAATGTAGCTTCAACACTCCTGTCTATATTCTCGGCCTGATAGGGCTTTAAGCTTGGTCGTTGGCCACTCTCATTGGTCTCTAGGTCTACGTGCTGCATCTTTCCACTCAGTCAAGGTTTAATGGAGGGTCTATGACTCAGTGAAGTGTCTAAATGTGATTGGGCCAAATGGCTGAGGGCCAATTCTGGGGCTTGGCCTAGAGTGGCCGTTCGAATCTGGGAGTGTCCGATTTAACTAAGTTTGATCGTCCAAATTTAAGGAATCACACGTACAAGTGTCCAATTCTAGGAATTAGACCCCTGTGGACCTTGTTCGATTCGATTTGTTGAAAGTTCAATCTCTCTCTCTCTCTCTCTCTCTCTCTCTCTCTCTCTCTCTCTCTATATATATATATATATATATATATATATATATATATATATATATATATATATATATATATATATATATATATATATATATATATATAGATATAGATTGTAGAACTGAAATTGAGCCTTCCAACCCCCTTCCCTGGGTCTTAAGCCCTTGTCCTAATGCCCAAGTTCTATCCCATTAATGCTCATGGCTTGTCAATGGATTGTAAGCCTATTTTTCCCATGATATCCCGTTTTGACCTCTTTTATAGCACAAACCCTAGGTTTCTTTGCCTCAATTTCTTGCTTCTAACCTACTCTAAACGCAACAAAAATCAAAACACAAATATTGAAATGAATCCTCCTATATGTCTACTCATCAAAAAACTAAAATACTTACTTGTTGTGAAGAATAAAATCCTAAAATCTCTTACATATCTCAAGCTCCAGTTCGAGGATGAAACCCTTACTTCATTGCTCAATTTGAGGCATGCAAGTGCTCAAGCTTGAATCCGTTTGTCCTGGCAGCAACAATGGAACCAAAATGTAATGGGAGGTCACACTCGACCACCAAGACCCACGGACCACTTATTCTTTCAAGCATTTCAAGCTAGCACAAATGGCTATCTCTCACCTAGCCCATGCACCTTCGATCCTATGGGGGTGTAGTGAGCTTACCTTGATACCCAAATGAGTAGCCTCCTCCCTCAAGCAATAGCTCCAGGATTCTAGATGCAAGCTCAAGCAACCTCAAGTCTCCACCGTCAAGCTCCATCCTCCATAGTCGCGTGCGAGACAAGAGAATAGAAGAGAGAAGAAGAAGGGAGGTGACAATGGAGAGCTTCTTCTCCTTGATCCCACTCCCTCACACACTCACTCCCTTACACTCTCACACTCCCTCTCTCAAGCACACACAAGCAAGCAAGAAGGAGAGAAGAAGAGAAGAAAAAGATATCACTTTTGCCCCACACCAAAGAATGAGCTTCTCATTTACTTTTTGAGTTTATATACCAAACCCTAATCCCTTTTGGGTAGTCATCCCCTTTTTTACATGGCCAGCTGTGACCTAGGCCCTCTTTTCTATTGTCATTCTATCTTCTTAGCTTCCTTTCTACCACATGTCTACCCTTACAATTTGCATACGAGGGAGCATGGCGCTTGTTTACAAAAGTTTCAGGGACACCTTGCATTAAAAAATGTGATTTTGCCTTTGACTTAGCTTTTAAGGGCGCCCTTGGGCTTGCGATCATTTCCCTTCCTGCTTCTTTTGTTATGTTCGATTTCCTTTTGGATTGTCTCTTTCAACTCCCGACTTTCGCTTTTCCACTTTTTCTTGTGCTGAGGTTAACAAAACCTACAAATATATCCGCTCTTAGCACATCACATATTATAAATACCATATTCATGCTTTTATGGTCCTTTTGTGTAGGCATCCAAGTCCAGCTAACCAATACTACTTGGTAAGGATGCTCATTAAGTTAGTATGGCAAACTTCTTAGGTTTTCATCTCCAAGTCCCTAGAGTTCCATATGCCCAATATAATCATCAAAGAGTAGATAAAATGGCTAGCACTATTCTAATAAGTGATCTCTACAACTTTAGTGGCAAAACCTTAAGAAGTTGTATGAAAGGAGAAATTTTCATCTCAACGAGGTCCTAGATAGTGTAGAATATAGGGCCATCAATCAAGGCTAAAGTAAAGGAGGGGTATTGGAGTGGTTGTGACAGGACTTAAAATAGAGTTTAGAAAAAAGACATGTAAAATAACATCAACCATCACACAATTAGAAGGACCATAGTGTGAAGGACAACAAGGAGGTTTTAAACAAAAGTAATGACTCCCTCTCAAAAGTTCAAAGGTAAGAGTGCATAGGATTATAAGAATGTCTTAACATGTGTAAAACTACACGACTTAGGTCAAATCGAGAATGAATTGCTTTGATTCTAGGCATATTTGCTCATATTAATGTGTGTGTGTGTGTGTGTGTGTGTGTGTGTGTGTGTGTGTGTGTGTGTGTGTGTGTGTGTGATCAATACACTTTTAGAAGTGAAGTGTATGAAAATTTGATGATAGATAGCCAAGTATTTGATGTGTTTGTGTGTTTTTTGCAATTGTGTACATGTAGCATTGAAAGACTAACCAAGTGGTTCACCATATAGTGTCCCAAAATTTGTATGTGTGATCTTGTCAATCCACAAGGTTACATAGCTTAAGAATATATTGGGGCTTCTCTGATCTACAAATTTTTATTATAAGTCAATCCACTAGTGTACATAACTTAAGAATATATTTGAGCTCGTCTAATCTGCAAATTTTCATTATTCTCCATGTAAAAATGGAAGGTCTCCTACATGCACAATCTAAAATAGTAAGAAAGAACAAGGGTTAGGAAGAACAAAGGTTAAGAAGTAAGGTGCGTACTTGTGTGGTCCTAGCAAAACAAAATAGATAGTGCATATTGTTGTTGTAGAAAATTTTGTGTTTGTAGGGAAAGGTGTACTAAGATACACACACGTATATGTAAGTGTTCTTTTGTGCGCCTGATGTGTGCGGATGCATGTGTACTTATACCATTTAAGGATGGATAGCTTTAATGTAGCTATAGACATAGGGGTAGGTGTGTGTGTGTGTGTGTGTGTGTGTGTGTGTGTGTGTGTGTGTGTGTGTGTGTGTGTGTGTGTGTGTGTGTGTGTGTGTGTGTGTGTGTGTGTGTGTGTGTGTGTGTGTGTGTGTGTGTGTGTGTGTGTGTGTGTGTGTGTGTGTGTGTGTGTGTGTGTGTGTGTGTGTGTGTGTGTGTGTGTGTGTGTGTGTGTGTGTGTGTGTGTGTGTGTGTGTGTGTGTGTGTGTGTGTGTGTGTGTGTGTGTGTGTGTGTGTGTGTGTGTGTGTGTGTGTGTGTGTGTGTGTGTGTGTGTGTGTGTGTGTGTGTGTGTGTGTGTGTGTGTGTGTGTGTGTGTGACACACACAGATCTATATCCCAAGAAGAGAAGAAAATAGAGAGATCTATATCCCAAGAACTTGAAACTTAAGTGTAAAATATCTAAAACACATAAGGAACAACAAAATGGTATAATGTGTATAAGCTATCATTGACAATGAAAAAAGCACTTGACAACTACATGATGATAATGTAATATAAGGAGATTTCCACATCACTACATTTACAAAAGCATAATAAGACACCTTTGAAATTATGACTCGAAATCTCAATTAATATTTGGATATATTCTAGTAGCATGTTCTAACATTATTGTATGTAAAGTTAGGAGGCTTTTGACAAACTTGATAGGCAATGTGTAGGATAAGATTGTGTAAAGTTAGAAGGCTTCTTCTATAAGTAATGTGTAGTGTCAACTACAATTGTTGGATAAGAATTTAATGGCTTCACATGAACACTTGATTGCATTATCAAATACAACATTGGATCCTCATGCAGAATCGGCTAAAGTATACCATGGGGATATATCAGACCAATTTATAAAGAACATTTTTTATTTGTCCCATTCTAAATAACATTTTCATTTGACATATTGTTGCTAAAGGAAAGCCAAAATCTTATTCATATATGATAGTTAAAGCATTTTCAAGAATACTTACATAAGCTTGGTAGTATGTGAACTCATCCCTGCCCATAGAACATGAAAATTGATTAAGAGGCATATTTACAAAGTATATGGTTGATATTATTTATGCCATCATATTTTGAATTTAATTTTTTTTTCATGTGATTGTAAAACATAAATAATATGGTAGTTTCCTTATTTAACAAAAACAACTAACATAATTTTGAGCAAGTTTGAAATGACTCCTTCCTCTAAACTCTTTGTCAACACTTGGTGTGGACTACTATTATATGAAATTTTAAGCAATATTTGAAATTAAAGATGTACCTCTTATGCAACTTCAACATCTATTCTATTGCTCATAAGAGTTCACAAAACAAGCAAGCTAACCAACCAGTTTGTTGTCATTGTAGATAAGCACTATATAAAAATCAAGGATTGATATCATCTTTTGGGTTCGTGATGGTTCACCAATCTAAGATCCTTAATGTATTGAGCCAAATGATATTTTTATTAGGCACTTTATAACTCATGAGAAATCAAGCCTTTTATTCAAACAAAAAAAAAATTGGAATTTAGGTTTTAATTCTATATATCAACTTATGCAAGCATCTAGTACTTACGACAAATAGATACTTAATTTTGGTTTCTTTGAGTAATTTGAATACTCCAAGGAACCAAAATTGAAATTAAACATTACATATGTAAGAAACTTATCTGAAGAGTATCAAACTAGGATATCATATTTTTTTTTTGTTAATGTAATAAAGTACTATTCATTTTTTATTCATGTGATACTCCTAAAAGAGTGAAGGATGTAAAAATAATAATCAAAATTGGTATCGCAAAAGCGAAAGGTATGGTCACCACAACTTGGGCTTGAAGGTTCTTCCTCTACATGTGATTTGTGTCTAATTGAACTCATTGATGAGACAAGCAAAGTAACATGAGTAATAATGTCATATGATGTGACGAGTAAGCAAAGAAATCTTTGACACAAAGAAATGTGTGCAAGACACATGTCCAGGGTCATCATTGCATCACAATTACCAAAGGTTATCTTACTTTCAATTCCATAGTGCAATTCTAGATGAATACATTCTAAAGTGAAGCTTCAAGTTTTATTTATTCTTAACACTATGTATTAGCATGTACACTTCAGCAATTTGGAAAGATTGATTCCAAAAACCACCATATCATTAGTGGATATTCAATTTAGCACTTCAAAGCTTGGTAGCTTTGAAGAAAAAGAACTAGTACTCTAGAAAATGATCAAAACCTAAAGTCAACAAAAAAATGATTGGATTTAACAAGAATACAAGGGTAATCCAAAGGCGTGTAAAGACCCAACACGCAAGATGGAGAGATTGAACTTTAGAATATATAGATGATGGTTGAAACATTTTTCCTCTCTCTTTACATGCTTTATAATATAGACAAGAGAAACTATAGGAAAACAAGTTTTCTAAATCTTAATTGAAGTGTGAATACAATTAAATAAATAATACACTATAACTATGCCAAGTGTAGCATATTCAATGAGCTACTATCTATGTAGGATCTCTAACATGTCCATACCATCATTGCAACAATTGGGGGAGTGCCATAAATGTAGAAGTAACATTTGTTGGGTCATGAATGTTTGCATGCACTGAGCTTGAGTTGTCAGTAGTCTCCTTTTATCCCATTCACATGTTCTATACTCTAGGCAAACTCTCAAACTTTTGAAGCTTGTTTACACCCCCAAATTTGTCAAAAGTTCTACATGTGATCCTTCATGATAACATATCAAGAACCACATTGATTTCACTTACTAGAACCTTTAGCCTTGTAATGCAATATTACACTTTTATCTGCTTTGTTATCACATGAAAGAATTTGCTTATATGCTAATCACATGTTCTTGATCTTATCTCCAAATATGATGATTTTTCTATCAATGGGTGCACCCGAATCAATTGTAAATATTTGCAACTAAACCACTTTAGTTAACCACAATTGTACCTTTGTACTCTAGCTTTGTGCTTAATGAGGTAACTAGTTTGCCCTACTTAGCTATTAAACATAAAAGTAATGCTCTTTGGGTCAATGCAGAAAATTGGTTCTCGAAAGAAACTCAAACAAAGGCTTTATGATGTTTTATGTTGTAGGCATTAGTGCATCATGGTGGCTGGAGCCCTAACATTTCCATCCATGCATTAGTATGCCGTCCTTCCTCTTGTTCTTTATGTTTAGCTTATTTGTCATATTTATGATGCAAAAACACTTCTAGTCAAATGTCCTAGACTTGAGTCATAAAAAACCAACGTGACTACTTGTGTGACTGTGTCCCTTGTGTGATGTGGTTCGTAACCAATATGACTTGCACGACAAGCATGACCTATGTGATTTGCAAACTCATTTGTAATTTGGTTGTCATAATCCATAGTTTGTGGGGTATTCTTGTCATCAATATTTATCCTATAAATAGTAAACTTACTTGAAAGGAATGCATGTAAAAAGAATAGATTTTTTCTTTATATATGAGTGGAATTCATTCATGATGAGCTCATATTTTTCTAGCCTGTAAAGCCTTGCAAACTTGATAACAAATGTAATTTCTCTTGCAAAAATATATTGATGATATTGAAGATATGCATGTCATAGGATTTATACCATTATATCAAGGTAGTATACATAGACAATACTAATACAATATGCTTTATGGGGGAGTAAATACCCAACTATAAACTTGTATAGTGTCTAGCTCAAAATAGACACAAAAGATAAGTACATAGGAGAAACATAAATTCTCCATCTCAATGCATAATGTTCCACTCCTACTACATTGAAATTGAAGGTCCAAGACAATAATTCAAGGCCTAAATTTGGCCTAAACATGCAAGCAATAGATAATAAGCACATATTCTCATAATATCTCGTGTGATAAGGACATGAGGTGAGCTAGTACCCAAAGTTGAGATCTTGAGACAATACATATAAGTTGTAAAATGCAACACATTTGAGAATAATCCATATTTGTAATGCCAAGTTGCCATAGCTTTGATCTTCGTGATTATCTTTACTTGAAGCTTTTGCACTATGCAATCTTCAAGTTCATCCCTTTCTTTGTTAATAAGTTTTATTGGACATAGAATAATAACATTGACATGGAGCTTTTTGAGGGTTTGTTGCATTTATGCCAAGGTTCAAGAGGTTTCTTATTTTTCTTTTCTATGAGTGATCACTAGTTAAAAACTATTCTAAGAGTCAACATACTAAATCATAGGCTCAAACCTTCATTTCTTCCTTTACCTTTTTTGTCTCGAGGATCACAACCATAGCCCCCAAAGAATCTAGACACCAGAGGAGGAACCAAAACTAGCAAAAATCCTAGAATTAAGTAGCAAGCTAAAGCAACACTGGTGGACCTGAACTTTTATGCACTAGTTCAAAATCATGAGTCATTGGATCAACTAGATTCAATATGATGAGAGATCACAACTTTCCTCCCAAATCATATGTAAATGGAATGTGAGGGGACTCACTTCACATTTCAGAAAGCAAATAATCTATGGGTTAATTGGGAAGCACAAACTAACCTTCCTAGAGTTGAGGGCAGTCAAGCTCAATGAGGCAGCATGCATGGCATTTCAAATCCCAAATAATGTGACCTACAGTGTCGTTGCAAGTTGACAAGGAGGCACAATTTTGCCGGTGAAAGAAGCCTTGGATCCCTTGGAAATTTTCATTGCAGGGGATAGTAGCTATGTAGGTGTGTGTGGAGGTCGAAAATGAAGAACTAATTTGCATGCTTGTGCATGTAGATAATTACTTGTCTACAAGGGCAAGGAAATGGGACAATGTAAGGCAACAAAGCCAAAACAAGAATGCCTTGCCAGGTAGCCACTAGAACATGACAACCAGAGAGGGGTACCTATCCCATGGAAAAGGAACAATGGGAGCGGAAGAAAGAATAGCACGGTAGTCGTTAAAGTTTGCATGCAAGTTGCAAGACCTAACTGCTATTGCCTATTTTATGGGCATGTAGGGGAGATTGAAAAGCACCTTTAGGACTATTTACATGTCACTTCAATGCCGAAGGAGGCAAGAAGATGGTTCAATCAAGTTAATCTCCAAAGCATTTTTGGTATGACTATTGCTCGTTTTTTTTTATTGCACAAGAATGGACTCTAGCACATGGAATATCTCTAACTTACTTAGTGGATTGGCTATCCAATTTTTGTGAACCAAAAGAAATAATATGATATTTAGGAGTACAAAAAACAAAAAATCTCATATGCATGTTAATGATTTGAAACTTGTGGTCATAGATGTGCTGAGAGTCCTCAAGGAGAGACATGTAAGGCATGATGCCTTGACACATCTTTATGATGCACCCTTTGATAATATCAATATATGAGCAAGTGCATTACAAAAAAAACTTTTGTGACTCTCCTTCTATGCATGCCTTGTTTGTCATTGCCCCTCCTGCTTTAACTTGCATGTTGTATTATAACTTTTTTGGCTCTAGCTGAGGTACTTTGCTTGTTAACCTCCTTTATTAATTGCTTATGATTAATACAATGTTTTTTCCTTGGGAAGAAACCAAGCAATGTCGGTATCCCATGTTTGGAGATAATCCAATACTACACACCAAAGGGTGTCCCAATGTGGGAAAGAGGATTCATAATGTAGATGGATAATGTGGTAATAATACAACTTGGATAATATGTTTGAGTCCATTGATTGCTTTTTGGCCTCTTCCATTATTCTATTACATATTTTTTCCACATGCATAGTCCAAATTTTAGGTAAGGTTATTTATTTTTAGTTCAACATTATCACTGGGATGTAGTTTTGATAACTTTGACATTGAACACATTACTAGACCTCTATATCTTTATTTCAAGCTCAACAATTCAAATATCTAAGGTGTTGAATCCTCAATGTTTAGTTAGGTAGTATCGAGTTTCTATTTATATATAAGTGAGAGATCATATAAAACTTTTTTAGATAACTAATGTTCTCAACCTTCTAAAGAAATTGATTATTGCTAGCTTGCCAATAGTGGCAATAGGAAGGTTCTTGACTAATCACAAATGCTTATGGGACTTCAGGAGACCTAGAGAGAGAGAGAGAGAGAGAGAGAGAGAGAGAGAGAGAGAGAGAGAGAGAGAGAGAGAGAGAGAGAGAGAGAGAGAGAGAGAGAGAGAGAGAGAGAGAGAGAGAGAGAGAGAGAGAGAGAGAGAGAGAGAGAGAGAGAGAGAGAGATGCACAGATCATTCCTCTAATCTACAACTTAAGTGTGAACATTGCACGAGAGGCACTCCCCTTGCCCATTGGGATGTATGTGTCTTGTCTTAGTTCAAAAAGCACACAAAACACATAGTCCCACATAAAGAGAGAGTGTGTGTATGCACGGGTGGGCACATGCATGTGCATGAGAGAGAGAGAGAGAGAGAGAGAGAGAGAGAGAGAGAGAGAGAGAGAGAGAGAGAGAGAGACCCCATGAAAGAGAGCATTTACTCTTTTTCTTTCATTAAAGAAGTAAACTCAAACAATGCAGTACAAGGTAGAAAAGAGTTGGTTAAGTCAATGACACGACACATTTATCTAACCAGAAGATGCTAAACACAAATGCATTGAGCTTGACCTGTAAAACTCCCTCTCAAGCTCTAATAAGATGCTTGGGCCCAAATAACTCCTTGCAATGAGTCAAGTTCTCTTTCCCAATAGATTTTGTAAAGATATACTTGGCCTTCCATCTTCACATGGATCAAGTCAATCTTCATGATATGTCATCATCTCTATGATAAAATGGTAGGGCACTTTGATATTTTTTGTTTTGGCATGGTATACTAAATTGTTTGCAAATAGTATAGTATTTATATTATCGCAACACAATCTAGAGAGAGGGGAGGCGTGGGGCGTGAAAGAGACCTTACACACAAAAAAGTGAACGCAACTAATACAAGTGGAAACTATATTGTTAAAAGTCAGCATGACCCAATGTATATATCTAACCAAAAAACAATAGAAAAAAATAATTGAACTTTACCTTTAACACCAAGCTCAAGAAAGATGCTCTAGCCCAAGTAGCTATTGAAATGAGTAAGCTTCTCTTTACCCAAGACTTGGTAAATATATATTCTCCTTGGTGATCCATCTTCACATGGATCAAGTCGACCTTCCCTATCATGATCCTCTCTATGATGGAATACTAGTATTGTACCTCGATATGCTTCTTTCTTACATGATGCACTAGATTGTTTGCCAATAGCACACTAAGCATATCACCACAATAGAATATGATTGACTTCTCCACACACAATCTCAAATCTTGTAAGAGCTTTTGGAGCTAAACACTAAAACATATAGGCTCAATATTGACGTTGAAAGTGACGAAATTATTCATACAAAAACTATTCCCATTGTCATTAAATACATCAATATATGCATCTCTATAGAACCATTGCTATTTGCATCACTATCTATCGGTATTAGCGTTGTTATATAGTAATGTTGATATTGATGCAAATAGTAATGGTTGCAAGTTTATTTTCCGATGCAAATAACAATTACTATAGGGTTGTTTTTTAATGCAAATAGTGACTATAAAAAGTAAAAAAATATTGGGTGAATTTTCAAATAAGTACAATATTAAGATGACAGTCCATAGAGGTACAATAAAAGATAGGGAGGAGGAACCAAAACAGGGAAAACTATCCACCATAAAAGCCACTAAATGCAAGTCACGTATAACAACAAAGGAGAAATGTATCTAAAAAAAGCTACATAGAATCAATAGAAAGTGTATGTATGGATCACAAGGCTAGAAAAGCAAGGGGTGCTCCATGAATCCAATCGATTGCTACCACTTTTCACCATCTAAGAGCTCATCTTGATGCAACAGATCATTGAAACGAGTCTGCAACGTAACAAAGATTAATCTAGAGTACATAATACATCACAATAACTAAAATAAGAAACATGAAAGAGACATGACTTGCGGACCTTGCACACATATAACTTATTGATAAGTATAATAAGACCATGCCTTTCTGCAGTTTGGGTCTCCAATCTTGAGGGATCAAGATTTGTAATTGAGTGTTGTAGCAAAAAAAACAAAGTAGCATTATTGGAATAAGGTTATTAGTACAAGCAATATATAAAATAGGAAAGTGAACATAACTAATATAGAGCTTACAAAGCCTCTAGAACTCAGATAGGAGTGAGAAGTAGTAACTGGCCATGGGGTTGCAACATTTGTATATTTGCATCATTCCTCAAAACCACCCTAGAATGGGGAGGAGAAGAAGTCTATGGCTCCTCAAGGCATCCACCACCTCCACTAATTGAGTGAGGCATCCCTAAGCCACCTTCATCCATAGCCAATGTAGAGCGTCGACTCTACCTATTAGAGATCGACACATTGGAGCATGCTGAGATAGAACATGTAGAATGCCCAAACGTCGATCGAGACAACTCTACATTTGCTATGTGCCTAAAGTGTGCCATCTAATTTGGAGATGTCCTATAGCTTCTCATCTCTGTATTGTTGGCTCATCTTGCTCTCTAGAGAGTCTATAGTGACATGCATAGTCAAATTTTGATGTTAGCACATTCAATATAAGGGTGAAAATGAAGCACGATGACATATATCTATAAATAAGTAGATAAGTTAAAAGACATATAATAAAGTACCAACATAAGTGAATAGTCAATGAATTTGACAAGTGGATGCAATATACCGGTGTCTACGGCTCCATAACAAACTCTTAATATAGCTTCACATAGACTAAAAGGTCTTTGTAGAGGTCACCATAGAAATAAGAGCCTACTTCGCTCTCGAAGAATTATTATACTATTGTCTCCTCCCTTGGATTGCCCATGCTGGTCTCCTCCAAATGCCACAAGCCCTCCTTATCTTCTACCCCCTGCAACAATGACTCCTCTGCTTGCATACTCTTCACATCCATGCTAGAGACAGTTTTCATCATACACTTAAGGCATCCAAGGTATTGCATGCACAACATACCACCACAAGGTGGTTGTGGATTAGGATAAAAAATCACATGTTTGGAATGAGTTAAGAGTGTTCCACAAAGTAAAAAGGCATTTGTGACTTTTATACTACAATGATAAAAATTTTAAAGAAAGGCCATGCACATGCTCATAGTGACCTAGCAAGACAAACCTATCACATAAATTGTTCTATCTTTTCTCAAAATTTACCTATAAGAATCCACACAGTCCTTGTCGAATGTTGCCCCTACTCCTTCCAATATCACTTTGAACCAATGTACTTGAAATATGATCATGGAGAAGCTATGATAATCTACCAAAATAACACTTTGCATGTTGCTAAAATACTCTATCTTATCCACTACAATATTCGAATCTCTGGACCACTGTCAACTTTCTTGCTCAAACTTTGCCATAACACCACAATCCCTCATTGAGCACAATTTTGTCAATGCACTCCACTTTGAAATATTGCCCACACAACCATACCACACTGTAGACTTTGTATTATACATGGATATTATAGATTAATTGCCACATACACTTGTTAGATACAACAATAATGAAAGCGCGCATTTACCTTTGGACTGTATCCCCTTGAGAACTCCCACTTCTCTCCAATTACTTCCTCCCCTTAGTGTGAAGCTATTGCAATGGCATCATGAAACCACCATACATACGTGAATCACAATAACTCCTCCATGCCCTCATGATATTGATGAATAGGCCGCTAACATGTACTACACCAAAATTTTGATCATGCTACTTCTTATTGACTTTTGGCAAGCTTGTACCTACTCAACCACTTCTCCATGAATGCATGGAGCAATGTACAAAAATGATTCACATTCTTATCCATGGCTCCATCCATTATCTTCTCTATCCCATTTCCAACTACCACATTTCTAGTGAGTCTATTGTTGTTCTTCAACATCCATAGTATCATGTTATCTGAATCCACCCTCAATAACTACTTTGAAATATGTGTAGCCTCCAACACTAGCTAACCTTCAACCATGCTACCCTCTAGATGAGCTTATTATCACACAATGTCTTTTAGGGTTTTTATGAAGCATCCAAAAAGAACATCCATTGGGTATGGATGGTCCTGCAAATTCCATTTTGTACACAAGGTATATTAAGAGTGAGGTAAGTCTCTATTGTGAGCATGCTTATGGGTAAATACTTCTTGAAGAGACAAACATTCTCCATTGCTTCTTGTTTTGTGAATTCAATTGAGGATATTCTAATCTCCTACAAGATTGATTGCACTAAGTTCAACAACTTATAAATTGTCAAATGTATCTCTAGAGTGAGACAATATGTAATCGTGATTGGTAGTATAAACTACCAAAAATCCAATGTATTATATACTATAGATAGATGCAAAATAAGAAATATGGATAGTACTTAATCAAGTCAATTGACTATCAAGGTTAGAACAAATGTGGCATATCTTGTGCCAATTATGGGATTTTAGTCCTGTTAGCTAGTAATCTTTAGAAAATACAAATTTGACAAAAAGCATCATATTCATCGGTGTGCAGATAAATTTGATGATTTGCTTCATGATGTACTCCTCTTGAGTGGATAGGACCCAAGACCATAAGGTATTTACACATGACTATCGAAGCCAAGACCATAAAGAGATTAGAATCCTTGCCTATCTCTTTCAAGTCCATCCTTGCCCTCAGAGTGCTTCTCCAACAAGCTAGTAACATTCTTGAAGACGTGCATGAGATCTCACAAATGGTGATTTGTAAATGGATCCAATATGGCAAATCATAAAAATTGAGAACCTTCGCATTTCTCTTGGAAGTGACTCCTCTGGACCATCTTCCACTCATACCAGCTTTGGGCATTCATTTGTGTAGGGGTCATCCAAGGAATCCTTCTCTCGAGTCATGGGTCTCCAATAAGAATGTAGCACACCCCTAATAAACCATCATCTTTTTCATTTGCAACCTTTGGGAGTCCAACTTTCTAAATACAATGTAAAAAAAAAGACAAAACAACATTTCTAGTTGTTCTATTGAGAGACTTTTTGTGAGCAAATTTGTAAGATTTTAGTTAATTGAGACATTGACAAGGTTGACAAGCCTATCCTCAATGACCTTTTTAATGAAGTGCTAATGCATCTCAATGTGTTTCATCTTTGCATGGAAGATCAGGTTCTTGGCTAGGGTTCTTGGCTAACTAGATAGCACTCATAAAATACGAATATAATGTAGGGACCATATCAATAATACCAAGGTCCACCACCAAATGGCCTAACCAGAGAGCCTCCTTGTAAGGCTTAGCAGCTGCAATATGCTTAATCTTGGTAGGAGAAAAGACCATGCATTTTTGCACCATGGACATCCAAGAAACAACACCTCCAACAAAGGTGAAGACATAGCCAGAGGTGGACTTCCTACTGTTTGCATGTCCTGCATAAACAAAGTGAGTGTTCTTCAAAGCCCTTTAGTTGTTGCATATAGATCTCATCATGAAAGTCCCAATGTAAAAAAGCTATCTTTATATTCATCTGATATATGTCCATATCAAGTTAAGCAGCCAATGCTAGTACCAAGCGTAGGGTCATAATTTTGACCATAGGAGAAAATACATCATAAAAGTCAACACCATATTCATGCGTGAAACCCTTAGTTACCAATCTGACCCTATAAGTGGGGCTTGGGGTTTCTAGGGATACTTTTTAGCTTGTATAACCACTTACATGGCAGTGCCTTTTTGCTACTAGTCAAAGGAACCAAATTCGATATATGGTTAGTTTGTAAGGAGTCAAACTCTGACTGCATAGCTTTGTCTCATGAGTGACTATAATCTTTGTGCATGGCATCATCATAAGAGAGAGGCTCACCTGCATTTGTCACCATAACATAATCCGTGGAGGGCGTAAAATGCTCAAACAGATGTCTAGCTCTAGTAGAGCATCTCAAAGTAGATTGATCCTACATAATAGGCGAGGCCTAGGCCACCAGAGCATCAACTACCTATTGTAGGCTATCTAGCTGGCCGTATGGGAGCAAAAGGCTCCTCTTGAAATATTACCCTACATGCCTCAACTACCTACTTAGGATACTTATGTATCTTTTTCTCATGGAAAATGACATCATGGCTATGGATAACCTTGCAAGCTTATGGATCCTATAGGCGATAGCCCATCTCACCCACATCCCCATAACTAAGAAAGACACATTTCACGAACTTAGGATCCAACTTATTGCACTTGTCTTTGGGAACATGGTAGAATGCCTCACAACCAAACACGTGCAAATGAGCATATGATGGAGGTTTTCTAGTCCATACCTCCTCTACAACCTAGCAATCAATAACAGTGCAAAGGGACCTGTTAATCAAGTGTATGGTAGTAGTAACTGCCTCAACCTAAAAGCATTGGGGTAAGCCTACTTGCTTAAGCCTTGGGGTAAGCCTGCCTGCCTAAGCCTTGGGGTAAGCCTACCTACCTAAGCATTGGGGTAAGCCTGCCTGCCTAAGCATACTATGGACTCTCTCTTGAATCTCTTGTTCATGCATTTGGCAATACCATTTTGGGAGCGGTTTAGGGGGCGGTCAACTAATGCTTAATACCTCACTCATTGCAAAAGTACTCAAGAGCTTTGAGACATAGTCAGCTCCATTATCTGACCTTAGGTAATTCAGCCTATACCCAGACTGGTTCTCAATAATTGTGACCAACATTGAAAAGCAAATAAGACATCTAATTTTTGCTTAATAGGGAAAGTCCAGACCTTATGTGAGTAATTGTCAATGAATGTGAGAAAGTACATTGCACCATCTAGTGCGACTGACATGACATGGGACCACATACATCCAAATGAACAAGAGCTAAAGGCTCGCCCATACACTTCATGCCTTATGCATACTACATGTTTGCTTGCCATATAAACAATGATCACAAGACTCAAAATATTTATATTATAGGGGCGAAAGATACTACAAACTAGTAAACTTTCATTCTTTTAAAGGCATGTGCCAAGGAAATGATGCCAAAGAGATACATGTCGGAACTGCAGCCACAACCAAAACATGGTCAACTCACCCAGCTACAAGCAAAGGATAGAGGGTACTAGACTTAGTACCACGTGCAATAACAAGATTTCCATGGGAAATCTTCTACACAGAATCACCAAAAGGGACAACATAACTTGCATCATCCGAGGTGCCAATGGAGATAAGGCTCTTTGTGAGGGCCAGTACATGACGTACATAATGAAGAGTGAATATGCTGCTTGAACCAAAATGCAACTGGACATCACCAATACCAATGATCTCCAATGCCAAGTCATTACCCAAATGGACAAATCCAATCATACAATGATAGGAGTAAAACCACTCTCTATGAGGGGTCACATGAAAGGAATCCCCTGAATCTATCAACCAATACTAAGTATATCTTAGCAATAGGTGTAAGAAGAAGCTGCCAAGATAAGATCATCATATACATCATGCTATACTACATTAATCTCCTCAATCTAGACTTGCTAGGCCTAATGTTGCGATTATTATTCTTGTCCTACACTTTACCCTTTTCCTTTTTCTTGTGCTTGTCTTTGCACATTGTATGGTATTGTGGCAGAATATGACCTACTTTTTCACAATAATGATAAGTAAGACTCGATTTACGACCACGTAACTTATTGCAATACTGTCCTATGTGTCTTAGATTGAGACCTATTAGAGTCTCGAATGTAGCCATTTACATCTTGTTTGTTGGCCTCTCACACAGTCAATGCATATGACAAACAAGAAGCATCCACATTCTTTCTATTCATGTATTTTGTTGAGAGGACACTCTCAAGATCCTACAATTTTAGCCAACATCTTGTGAAACTCATTCAAGTGTGCAGACATAGAAGTCCCTTCCTTCATGCCAAGGTCCATTAACTGTTTTAGCCAATACATTTGAAATACAACACTCTATTTATCATAAAGATTCTTAATATGTATCCAAAGCTCATATATAGCGTGATTGTCAGTTACAACATTGTAGTGAACCTACTTAGAGAGTGATAAAATAATTGTGGACTTGCATAGCTCATCCAATTCATCTCAATCCTCAACTGCAGTGTTTTTGGGTTTGGTACCCCCATTTTTAGTGGTCTAACTTACAATTGTTGCACTAAAACCTGCCATATCTGGGTCTTCCAATAACTGTAATTGCTCCCATTCAATTTCTCAATATTTAAGGTAGCATTATCATGAGAATCACTAGCCATAATGAGACTAAGTAAGTACAAAGAAGGGCAAGATGGGCTATTGCAATACATTGCATTTTAGCCCCAAAACCATTGCTAAATTAAGCGGGCGACAAAAGATACTTCCAAATTAATTGAGATATCCACAATCTGTAACCAAAAGATTGTCAAGTCTAGGTGACTACCTTCAAATAGAATGCATAAAACTGAAATGACATGTTATTGCAATAAATTGCAACTATATGCCAACAACCAACTATGAACAACCAAGAAAGAAGAAGCCAGAAACAACTGGCACTGAAGATTGTCACAACTACAATGTGTTAGAAACCATATGTGCAATAGGTGTAAACATCATGCATAGGGTAGGTCTCAAGGGCAAATGAAGAGAAATGTCAGATGCATAACCTATTAAGTAAAAGCTCAATACATAACCCAAAAGTACATAAATATCACTAACAACACCTTAACAGACATAAGAACCAAGTCCAAGCCAAGAGATCAAATCAGTCCATGATAGGGTAATTGCATCCAATAAATATCAAGAGAGCATGTACATGTCACAATGAGTCCCACTATCTCACTATAATAAGCTCAAGCTCAACTACATAAATCGAATGCTCGTAGTACATCCAAGTTCCAATGTCGCTTAGTACATAAAGTTGAGTAGCTTCCACTAAAGCAAAAGTCGAATGCCAAATGAGTAAAAAAAACCTCAAAACATCATGTGAACGACATCTAGACATCCAAGATCTATAGAGCATACATCCAAAAGCATAAAACCCATGTAGTCTCCAAGACTCTAACTATAGCATCCAAGGACAGGAATGATAGCCAATTTCAAAGAATCCAAGCTCCAATCTTAGCTTAGGAGCATGTCATAAACATATCCGTAGGCATACATGGCAACCAAAGTGTCAGTACATCCAATATGTGGTACCTGAATAGCTTTAAGGCATAATCTTTATCAGACAATTGCTTGTTGCCCACTATGAACAGTAGGGATATAATAGTCAAAATTAAGTGAATGTGAGTTTAATTGAAGCCCAAAATCATTCTAAGACATATATCAAGCATCCCCAAGTGTCAAGTAAGCATTTGGGGGGTTAATATACCAAGCCCCAAAAGTATCAAGTGACAAGAGGCATATGCTTTTCCCAAATAAATGGCATTCAACCCTATTATTATAATAATGAAATCTCTAAGAAAATTGAGCCAAATGTGTGCTAAAATCAATCCAAAAGCATAACCATACCATCCGGACACCAAAATAGCATCCTCAAAGCATCAATCATGTATTATGGAATGTATTGTTTGTTGTTCAATCTAGAACTATTTTTTTCTATGTAAAATAGAGAATAAAAAGCTACACACATTCAACTTTGAGAGTGCCTAGATCTGTAGCTCTTGTCACGTTCTTCGTTTCTAGCTATAGAATGCCTAAATCCGATATTATATGCAAAAGTTATAGCCAAAATACAACAGTACTGTCAAGTTGCCATAATTATCCATGACTTCTATAGTATGCTCTCTATCCACTAAAGATGGATAAAATGGCTACTCCTCGGCTCAATAATCACTCAACAATGCTCAATTAAGCATTACAAAACTCCTCAATAAGCACGAAAGCAAGGAGGAATGAGCAAAAGAAGGAAAGACTCAATGCATACCTTGAGAGAAAGAAACATTGGCTACCATGAAACCTTGAGTTGAAGCTTTGAATCCGAGCTAAAGCAAAGAACAAAGAAGCTCCTCAAATCGTTGGCTCTGATACTAGTTGAAGGGAGTGATCTCGGAGTGGAAGCAAGAGCTATGGTAGAAGGAACAAGAGCAAGAGAGAGAGAGACATAAGATGTGGGAATAATGGGCGGTGACCACTTATAGTGTATAGGTGTGTGGGTACCTATCAATGTGTGCATGTGGGGGGGGGGGGTGGGGGGTGAGGGTGGATAGGTTGGTGGGTACAATGATGTGTATAAAACCCTTTGACATTTCTATTAAAGGGTAACTTATTTAAAGTAATATAAAGTAACTTATTTATATATCAAAACAATGCTCAAAATATTTCCATTTCCCCTCCTCGTCACAAAAGTTTTTTTGTCATCTGCATCCCATTATCACATATGCTTGTACTTGATGTGAGTAGCGAAAATAGAGA
This sequence comes from Lygodium microphyllum, assembly GCF_053477565.2. NCBI lineage: Eukaryota > Viridiplantae > Streptophyta > Polypodiopsida > Schizaeales > Lygodiaceae > Lygodium > Lygodium microphyllum. Next base: position 84,497,027 of record NC_141161.1, on the reverse strand, counting down.
GAGAGCATTCACAACATAAGACCATCAATTTGAATAATCAATATCTCAAGTGTGAGGAATTCAAACTTTATTTGATTATTAAAAAGAGGGGGTGCCAAATACAAAAGGCTAGTAACAATATTAATTTCTCATGTCATGGATTTACTATACACACAATGTCTCTTTAAGAAATTGTTTATGTAAGGTTGTATCTTACATTGAGACTAAATATTCCATATTTTACATGCCAATATAAATTCATTAACCCTAAAACGATGGCTACTAGATGTATTGCCATTGCTTAGGTAGGTGCATGGTGTTCAAGCCATCAAGAAGTTCTCATAGATGGGCAGATAACATGGTTGAACATGGGTAGGCCATGTTGCTAGGTTGTGTGACTAGTTTAGGTCTAGACTATTGGTGTGTCTATCTAGGCTAGGTAAATGATGTGTCAAACAAACCTTGCAATTCTAGACCTCGCATGTAAGGCATCTTGTTGGACAAAAAGCTTATTTGAGCTCCTTGCACTTGTTGAACAATATTCAATTTATGTTAGTATTCAATTGACGCACCAAATCACCACCAATCAAGAACATACGTGCCTTGCAATTGCAAGATATACCATGCTTGTCTTGTCTATGGAGATCTTTGCAATGTCATCTTCAAGGAAGGGAGGATTCATGCCCTATACGAAATAGGAAAGTAGCGAGTTTTTAATGAATGTAAAATGAGAGAAATAAATGGATGTAGTAGAGAGGAATATATGTAGCAAAGGGGCCACCATTGTGAAACTGCATTAGTATTTGGCATGTGAGAAAGCCAAAGACATGGAAAAGCACTCGAGAGGTTAGAAAGCTAGAGACGCACATATAGATTTATTCAATGAAAGGACCTTTGCAACAAGGAAAAGGTAAGCATATCAAGCTGAGGGGGAAGAACACCTGATGATAAGATTAGCCTTGCCTTTGTGTGCATGAACGATGATCTTCATCTAAAATGGATGTCTCTTTATGCAAGATGGATGAACCCCTCTTTATGTCAGGACTCCATCAGTGTGCCTAAATGATCATAAGCTAAAAAAAGGTCCTTGAAAAACCAAAATAATGGTCAAAATGCCCTTGCAAAATGGTCTGCATCTCAACACACCTCTCTCTTTATGTAGGGGCTTTGATTTGTTTACTTGAACAATGATGCACTCAAACAAGTCCCGGCAAAGCCAATGTAAGGTTTCTTATTAGCATAATCCTTAGACCCACCGATATTGACCAATATGGAGATCATCTCTAATAAACTAACCACTAGAGTCACAGACCTAGTGCAACTATCCATCATGGGGGCCAATCTAGGTGGGTGCATGCCCAAGAACATGTGGCCAATGGCCTAAAACACATTGACATGTCCAACAACACAATCAAAGGCACTATAAATTGTAGATAGCCAACCTATGCCAACTTCACTACCACCACTTCTTAACAACCACGAGAGAGAGAGAGAGAGAGAGAGAGAGAGAGAGAGAGAGAGAGAGAGAGAGAGAGAGAGAGAGAGAGAGAGAGAGAGAGAGAGAGAGAGAGAGAGAGAGAGAGAGAGAGAGAGAGAGAGAGAGAGAGAGAGAGAGAGAGAGAGAGAGAGAGAGAGAGAGATTATGCCAATGATCATAGTAGTGTAGGAGAGGATGAAGATTGTGGAGGAATGCATAGAGAGATCAAGATGTAGCAAACATAGGACTATAAGAGATTGTTAGCCGTGGACAATTACAAATGAAGAGCTTGGGGGTGGAGCTGAACCAAATAAACATGAAGCAACTATGTTCTTGAATAATGGTAGAGATTCCCCACATCATTATGGTCCTCGCCCATAGGGGTGGCTCATGACAACACTTTTCATACACCAATGATGTAGTTGTGGATGACAATGGGGAACTTGGTAATGGCCATGACAATGGGTAGGATGACCACTACAACCATGATGTAGTGGCATGGGATGAACTCAGGGAGCCCCAATACAAGCCTACTCTTTCCCTACCCTTTTCATTTCGAGAGCAATCCAAAAACAAAAATGGGAACTCTATGCAAATTGGTAGTAGCCTCTATCTTCACTAGCCCTGCTACTCCCCTCTGGTTTTCATGATCCAACACTCAATCTTGTGAAGCTATTGGGAGAAGAAGGATGTATTATATTAGTATACAATGGTTAGGTATCTCAATGTCTCACGAGAGAGATCAAAAGACATGTTCTACTTGAGAAATACCAATAGTAAGTGAGGATTTGACAAGCTAATATATTTTAGAGTTGTGAGATCGAACCAAAGGGACTATCGAAGAGAGAGAGAGAGAGAGAGAGAGAGAGAGAGAGAGAGAGAGAGAGAGAGAGAGAGAGAGAGAGAGAGGGTGTTATTGAGGGGGAGAAGGAAAGGGAGATGCATGTTGTGGGTCTCCAATATGAGAGAGAGAGAGAGAGAGAGAGAGAGAGAGAGAGAGAGAGAGAGAGAGAGAGAGAGAGAGAGAGAGAGAGAGAGAGAGAGAGAGAGAGAGTTGTGGTAAAAAAAGGAGATAGAGAGAGAGGGTGTTGTTGAGGGGGAGAAGGAGAGGGAGATGCATGTTGTGGGTCTCCAAGATATGAGAGAGAGAGAGAGAGAGAGAGAGAGAGAGAGAGAGAGAGAGAGAGAGAGAGAGAGAGAGAGAGAGAGAGAGAGAGAGAGAGAGAGAGAGAGAGAGATTGAAGGGAGTGAGATATCAGTGTGGTTGGTCTCCAACATATATGAGAGAGAGAGAGAGTTGGGGTAAAAAAAGGAGATAGAGAGAGAGAGGGTGTTGTTGAGGGGGAGAAGGAGAGGGAGATGCATGTTGTGGGTCTCCAAGATACACAGAGAGAGAGAGAGAGAGAGAGAGAGAGAGAGAGAGAGAGAGAGAGAGATGCTATTGAGGGGAGTGAGATATCGGTGTGGTTGGTCTCCAACATATATATGAGAGAGAGAGAGAGAGAGGAGAATAGATTGTGGTTTTGATGAGGAGAGTAAGATGTGGTGGTGTATTGGCAAAGCTAGTGGTAGTAATGTTATTGAGGGGAGTGAGATGTCAGTGGTTGGTCCCCAACATATGAGAGAGAGAGAGAGAGAGAGAGAGAGAGAGAGAGAGGAGATTTGGTTGTGGTTCTAATGAGGAAGGGGAGAGTAAGATATCATGGTGGTGGTGGCGGTGCTAGTGGTGGTGGTGCACTGGAGGAGCAGCATTGGTGCTTGATATATTCCCAAAAGAGAAAGAGGAATGAGTGGACTATGTGGAATAAAACTCGAGGTTGCCAAAAAAATCTCGTTCAAAAGCTCACTCCAAAAGCTTGCTTCTCGCATAGGGGAAATCGATGTTTGAATTGATATTTCTAACATTGTTGATGAATTAGGCTATGATTTTGACAAAAAGGTTGAGCCTATTGTTTTGCCTTTAATTGTATGGCTTCTTGCCCTTGTCCCTGTCCATGTGTATGTTGTTGATGAGAATCTCCCTTGTAACCTTGCACGATAGCAGTAATGTCAATTTTATCTACAACTTGACACTCAAAAGTCTTATTGTATTGATGCACGACTTATAGGGCATTTTGTCAAAAGCAAGTGTTGTAATTGTTGGACCCAAATTTGTCTCTTTATGTTCACAAGATTGATGGTAGTATCTATGCACTTAGTTTGCGTGATGAAGTTGAATGCTAACATTCATTGCATTGCCACTATTTTGTAGATGGAGTAATGTGTTCATTATGAAGAATTTGAAGGTCCTTGGCTAGAGTTGTTTGATATGACTACTTTAGTTTTAGACCTACTGCCTCAAAAAGGGCCTCTCAAAAAGAAGTGGAAGGGTGGGAGCAAAGCATTGACTCATGTAGCATATGTAGTGAATCCTACTCATGTTGATGACATGGAGTTTAATTTGTAGGGTTTAGAGAAATTGGTGTTTGAATTGGCTCAATGTATTTCTAACCTTGTTGATGAACTAGGCTTAGATTCTAATGAAAAGCTTGAACCAATTGTCTTGCATTTAATTGTATGAATTCTTACACCTGTTTCTACCCATGTGTATGTTGTTGGTGAGAATTGCCCTTGCAAACTTGCACAATAGTAGCATTGTCAAATTTAACTACAACTTAACCCTCAAAAGTCTTATTGTGTTCATGCATGACTTATAGGGTATTTTACCAAAAACAAGTGTACTACTAGTGGGATCAAAATATGTCTCTCTTTATATTCACAAAATCATTGTGAGTATATGGACATTCAATTTGCATGATGAAGCTCTATTGATTGAATTCTAAACTCTATGGCATTGCTACTATTTGTAGATGGAGCTGTGTGTTTATTATGAGGAAATTGAAGGGATTTTGCAAAGAGTGTTTTGTGTGTGTGTGGGGGGGGGGGGGGGGGGCGGCCTTGAAAACATTAATTTCAAAAGTGATGTTCCTACATGGTGTCCTTATAGGGCAATTGCTTACTATAATACTTTTTGTATTTGATGCACACTAAACAATATCAACGTGTATTTTCCTACCCACATTAGTATCGTAGAGCTGAGAGCAGGCATTGATGAGTAGGGTCACTATGTGAACTAACTGTTAGACGAAGTGCTATTATCAACACAACTATCAACACAATTCAAAAGAGGAAATAGGGACTTGCTTCTAATCAAAACATCTAAGGACTTCTTCACAATGCCCATTTTCAAAATATGCTACAAGTAGACTTATCCATAGGACAACATCCTTAACTAGTAGTCTGTCAAACAACTAGCATGCTTCTGTGAGCAAGTTGCATTTGACATACATATCCACTAGTGTGATCCTAACAGGGAACCATTGCTTCAACCCATTTTGAATGATTCTTTCATGTAGTTCTTAGCCTATTTCCACAATCCCTATGGTTGTATAAGCTTTTAAGCATTGAACATATGTGATAGCATTTGCAGGCAATCCTTTGAGTTGCATCTATTTGTAAAAATAATGTATTTCTTGATTGAGACCCTATTCAACATACCCTTTGATGAGCCCAGTCTAGGAAACCACATTTTGAATAGGCAAGTTCATGAAAACTTGAAGTGCTTTAATGAGCAAGTGGAGTTTCCAATACATTTCTACCAAGGTACCACGTGCATTACTTTATATATCCAATGCATGCCAAACAACATTAATGTGTATTTGCTTGCCCATGTTAGCATCTTGGAACAAAGAATAGACATTCAATAGGGCCACTGTGTGAATTGACTATCAGATGAAGCCCTAATATCCACGTAGCTATTAGCACAATCCATAAGAGGAATGCTTGACTTACTCAACTAGGTAACTTTGCAACGTGCATCCTAATGGATTATAATCTCCAGTATGAGTGATAAGGAAACATGCTCAAGCTTGTGGATGATTGAGATGGAGGACGAGATGCATATTCATAGTGCATGATAAGGACATGAGAGAGAGAGAGAGGGAGGGAGGAAGGGAGGGAGGGAGGGAGGGAGGGAGGGAGGGAGGGAGGGAGGGAGGGAGGGAGGGAGGGAGGGAGAGAGAGAGAGAGAGAGAGAGAGAGAGAGAGAGAGAGAGAGAGAGAGAGAGAGAGAGAGAGAGGACCTAATGATGAGCATAGCAACCCTAGGATGAACAATTTTTGTGGAAATGTAATGGAAATGTGGCTTCCTCACTAAAGTACACCAAGTTTTCAAGCACCTACTTGTTCAAAATGTGGTTTGTTGGATTGCACTCATCATAGGGTATGCTGAACAAGGTCATTAGAAAATAGTAGATTCTTACAAATAGATGCAACTTAAAGGATCGTGTACAAATGTTATTACATATGTTTGCTACTTGAAAGCTTGTAGAACCATCAAGATTGTGGAAATAGGCGGATGTCTACATGTAGAAATCATTCCTAATGGGTTTGAGCAAAAGTTCCATGTCAACACCACAACGGTGCTGATGTATGCCAAATGCAATCACTCACAGAAACATGTTAGTTGTTTGAGAGACTGCTAGTTAAGGATGATGTCCCATAGATAGCTCTACTTGTAATGTATATTAAGCATGACTATTGTGGAGAATTCCTCAATTGTTTCAATCAAATGCAATTGGAAGGTGTAGCTTGAGACACTATCACATTCATTCTGTACTTGAAAGCTCATGGGACCATTGAAGCCTTTGAAGTGGGTCGATGATTACATGCAAAAATCTAATTGGTAGGATTGCAAAATCTCTCAAAGATTGATGCATTAATCAACATTATGGTTGATGTGGCTCTATAACTAAAGGGAAAAAAATTTTGATGATCTTCTATGGACTTACTAAGTCTAGTTCTTGGTATAAAAGCTTCTGGCACCATAAGGTTCTTGGAAGCAAGTAAATATCTACACATTGAAGTATGCAAAAAAGGGTTGGCACAAAGAGCTTATGTGGGAAGCACACTTATGGATGTGTGTATACAGATTGCTTTCAACAACAACACATGTGTTGAACATAATACCAAGTTGAGGTGTAGTGTTATGGACTACACTAATTGTTGTATACGTGGAATGTGGTCATTATGAGGAAGCATTTAATTGTTTCAACCAGATGCATCTAGAGAATGTACTTGCGGATGCCCTTCCGTTAAATCTTTGCATAAAATCTTGTTGCATCCTAAGAGCTTTATAACCAAGGTGAAATGTGCATAATGAATTCATAGGGAGAGGATTTAAGAGAGACTTATGTAATAGCAATATTTTGGTGGAATTGCTCTTGTGCATACATATCTTGAATGCTATACACTTGTAGAATCACATCATGTGTTTGACAAGAGTGCTAGATCAAAGTACGAATTCATGGTCTCAATTGATTTGCTAATGAACATGGACTTATCAAGAAAGTTTTGTGCTATTTCAAACATATACAATTGGAAGGTGCACACCTAGGTTTGCCCATTTTTATATAATGCTTGAAAGCATGTGCCACAATAGGATATCTTGGAATGGGTCAACAAATCCATGCTCACATTGCAAAAATAAGACTAGATAAGGAGCACACGGTGAAGAATGTGCTTATAGACATGTATGGAAAATGTGGCTACATGAAAGATGGATGTGAAGTTTTCAATATACTAATGTTTCAAGATGTTATGTTATGGACATCAATAATAATGACTTGTGGCAAAAATCATGAGGTTAGTATGGCTAAAGAATGCTATGAGGACATGCAAGAGTGAGGCATTAAGCCAAATTCTATGACTTCACCTATCTTTTAGCCATGTGTAGTCATGCCAGCCTAATCAACAAGAGCAAGTCTATTTCAAGAGAATAAAGAGTAGTATGATATTGAGCTAACGTTTGACCATTATGCACACATGGTCAATCTTTTTGCTAGAACAAGAGACATTTGTCAAATAGAGAGCTTTCTTAGTGCAACAAAGGGTCTTCTATTTAGGAATAGAATAATGCCTCTTCTTAGTGCATGTAAAGTTTATGAAGAATTGGATTTGGGGTAGATATGCTTTCAGCAACTTGTGGAGGAAATGTATGTAGATGTGTCTACCTATTTGCTAATCGCATATTTGTGTAACTTCATTGTTGATATGAATTGCATCAAGGAAATTCTTTCATTGTTAGAAACCATGTATTCTTGTATGAAGGCTAAAGGGTATTTGCCAAATGTAGATTTAATGTCGAGATAGTACCCAAGTGGGACAGAACATCATAATTTATGTTTGTATGACACTTAGATGCCTAGGATTGGTAGGATCCTAGTTGGTTTAAGGAGCAATGCTAGAATGGTAGCTATCATCTCATGTAGATGATGATGAATGTTGATCATAACTAGTACCTCTCTTTCTTGAGCCATAAGCATGGATGATGCTCGTACATCTTTTGCAAATTCAAACAAAATTAAGTCTATTTTGACTAGCCATTTGGTTGCATAGTAAGAATAGGTTAGCAACTGGATATGCTCTTGGTTGGCTTTTGGACTTGGATGGCTTTATCTATTAACATTATTTATATCTATCCATATTCAATTGAAGACTCGTTGACTTGATGGAGATGCAATCAGAAGTACTATCCTCTACATTCCATAAGTGCATTTCAAACTTTTGGTAAGAATAATATTGTGCTAAATTTCAAAGGATAATCCAAAACAAAGTGGGAAAGGGAGGGGGAGAGTATGACTAAAAGGTGTAGTTTTATGAATAGGCATGGAGAAACCTATTTTGGGAAAGACCTTAGATGGAATTTTGAGTTTAGCTCACTACACAACATGCAACAAAGCTATTGAAAGCAATAATATCATGGCTTTTAGTATTCCCATTGTTGGTTTTCAAGTGAAGGATTTGCAAAAGCAGCTTCAACTATCATATCCCAATGCCATCATGTAGCAATGAAACCATCATATCTAGCTACATGTGGTCATGAAAGGCCCTCAAAGACTCCCAAACCAAGGTCTTGGAATGCGCAACACTTCTATGGGGATTCTGCTTGTTTTTGAGATAGCAGAAACAAGAAGCTATAAACATGCCTATATTTGAAGGCTTTTTCATTTCCTTCCCAATTTTGAAAGGTAAAACCTTTCAGACCGTGGCACCAAAGAATCCTATGTTTAGTTTGAGATGGGAGGCTCTTAAACATTGGGAACACAAGTAACTAGCATTACTAAATTGCACTCTGCCCTAACAATAATATCAACATATATTCCACATCACCTTCCGATGCCTTCCATGGACACATTTAAAGCAAGCATGGTAACACAAAGGAATACGAGTTTTTCAACTCTTCCCAAGTCTATGCTTAGTGATGCTATCAAGTATGTCTAACAACTACATATCAAAATATATTCCACCATCACCTTCTGATGCCTTCCATGTCACCTTTAAAGCAAGCATGGTAACACAAAGGAATATGAGTTTTTCAACTCTTCCCAAGTCTATGCTCAGTGATGCTATCAAGTATGTCAAGAGCGTCTAAAAACACTAGAGAATTGGCTTCCAAAGTAGTTATCTATGGTGGTATAAAAGTTTGACAAAGTTTGTAGCAACACTAGCTCTTGTTCAACAAGCAAGAGGGATGAGAATGCTTACCAAAATAGACACCCCCTCTAGGAAAACAAACAACAAAAATGAGAAATACAAAAGATAGATGGTGCCCAAGAAATGCAAAAAGTCACATGTTAGCTGGAAAGTGTGTCAAAAGTTGGGGTATCCAAGAGACCACTCCCCCTATATTGTTGCTTTCACCCGTTAAATTTGAATTCAGATCTATTTGGATTGTCTTAATCAAATTGTCATCCTCCTCTTTTCCTCATGTTTTTATATCACAAAACACAACATTGACGAGTTTATATTACAAAAGTGGCTCAAAAGTTAGAGTACCCAAGAGGCCACTCCCCCCTACTTGTTTTAATGGATAATGTTCAAAAGAAGTTGCATTGTGATTGCATGAATATGTACTTGTATCTTTCATTTTATCTTATATTTTGGTTTAGGAACAATTCAATATGCTTGAGAACTTCACCAACTCCATTTTTTGTGATAGTTGCCCTTTTGATTGGTGCACTTGGTGTCCACCCAAATTTGATTATTGGGTTTTGTTCCACTCCTTTTTATATGACAACTTAAGAGGATGGCCAATTGTATACGTCATCTCATTAGAAGCTAAACTATTTTACACAATGTCATTTGTCAATCTTCCACCTTGTGCCTTCAATCAGAGCTTAGATGGTTGTACATAATATTTAACTTAGGTGCATAAGTTCAATATTTATATCTTCACTCCCTACCTATTTTGAGTCCCTCCTAGCCTATATTTTCTTGCATACAATCATGCATTTTTTGTTAGAGCGCTCTTGTGATGCCAAAATGCACATTGTAGATAATAAACTAGGGGCGAGTAAAGCATTACAATAAGTAAATTCATGGTGTAATTGGTGTGTTAAATTGATCATGTAATGGCTTGAAGACAAATGCACACTATCAATGTTATGTTTTATGAAGCACATTTGATTATTTTATGTTTTCTGACGTTTTATGAAAGGGTCATCTCTAAAAAACTAGGATGTTGCCTGTTAAGACAAAAGAAGCGAGTGTATCTGACCATGTTATCTTGACTTGAGAATGACAATGAAAATGAAATGAAAGCAACTAATGATATTAATGTTCATATTCTTAAGGGATGCTCAGTGTGGGCTAATATCATGTACCAAGAAAATGATAAATAGCCCTCTCTAAAAATGTCGTACTCTCCTCAAGGTGAAAGTATCTATTATGGGGTGATCCAAGACGATGAGTGCAAAGAGAGAGAGAGAGAGAGAGAGAGAGAGAGAGAGAGAGAGAGAGAGAGAGAGAGAGAGAGAGAGAGAGAGTGAAATATATCGAAGATTGAAATCTAGAATAATGGTATATGTACAAGTGCTAAGCATTTAGAGTTAGCTATGGTATAAATATGCACAATATTGCATGCGGTAAAAGGTATGTTGCCTTAGTAGGCAAGGAGAAGTATTTTGTGGGAGGGAAGAGTTTAGAGATAGGCTTGGTCATGGAGTTGATTTGGATGTGGCACATCCGCAATTAGTGGAAAAACTAGCAAATCCTAGTATTATGATGTCCTTAAGCAACTTGCAATTTATTATTTGTTTGACCCTTTCATCCTCAATATATGTGAAAATCATTTGAGCACCTTTTGTGCTCTTTTTGTCCAAATATTGTGACGATTAAGTTGTTCTACAATTGTCATATTTGTCAAGTCAAGTTCTGTCTCATCACACGTGACCAAATCCCAAATCCTTTCACTAGTAATAAAGTTTTCAATCTTAAACTTCCAAACAACAAAGTTATAGCTATCAAAATTATCACTAAGAATTTGGGTAATATCTGAAAAATCATTTGAGCACCTTTTGTGCTCTTTTTGTCCAAATATTGTGACGATTAAGTTGTTCTACAATTGTCATTTTTGTCAAGTCAAGTTCTGTCTCATCACACGTGACCAAATCCCAAATCCTTTCACTAGTAATAAAGTTTTCAATCTTAAACTTCCAAACAACAAAGTTATAGCTATCAAAATTATCACTAAGAATTTGGGTAATATCTATACCACTAGACTTTACTATAGTGATCCAAACCAATCCACTATGACGTATGTAACAAGTAACATGCCAGCTAGCTAATGATCAAGATAACCAACAAGCAAGGCCAATCAAAGTGCCCATAATACAACACGATATCCAATCCAAACTGTCAATGAATAGCTCAAAATACCACATACCAATTCCACAAAATAATAATGTTGCCTCCTTTATAGTGTGCATAAGAATCCCCTTAAAACCTGATCTAGAATTATAAGCTACCATGTGAATACTCCAAAGATGAACCCATTTGATTAAAACAACAAGTTCACTATGCAAGAACATGAACATGGACAAATGTATAAAGGTTAACAAGCGTTAGCTTCAAGACTTAGAGGCTTCACAAAAAGAATAGAGACTTTAACAAACATGCACTAATTGTGTTTGTTGCATACAATACCTCAAAGGATGTATTCAATTTAGTGAAACATGTCCTTTAGTAGAGTTGACCAAGTTGTAGCACCATTCATCTCCTCAAACAAAGCTTCAACCTTCCTTTTTCCCTTTTGTGCTTGATTTTGATAGACTAGTATAGGTCGTACTTGATTAAGCTACCCTTCTAGATTCAAGTTCCACCCCTACTTATCAATCTTAAACTAGCCCCTAGCTAGCTAAGCAAGGCATGCGCTTTGTCTATCCCAAGTGCAAAATCACAAGCTCCTTCCAAGCCTATCAATGCCTAAATGACACATTGATTTGTGGCTCTCAATATCTGCTTTAAACCCTTCTAGATGGGTAATGGAACCCTCATATCACTTGCTAAATGAATACAAGGAAGGAGTAGATAAACACATTGACATGGTAGCTCTCTCAATGAATAAATGTCTAGATGTGCATGTCCACACAAGAGCTTCCCACTCTAACAACAACACCTTAGAGCACAAGCTTTCTTGCACACAAATACATATACATGAGAGAGAGAGAGAGAGAGAGAGAGAGAGAGAGAGAGAGAGAGAGAGAGAGAGAGAGAGAGAGAGAGAGAGAGAGAGAGAGAGAGAGAGAGAGAGAGAGAGAGAGAGAGAGAGAGAGAGAGAGAGAGAGAGAGAGAGAGAGAGAGAGAGAGAGAGAGAGAGAGAGAGAGAGAGAGAGAGAGAGAGAGTGCGTGTGTGTGGTGTACTCTCTGTCTTTGTTTAGTTATCTTGCACATATAAAAGTAAACTCAAAGGATCATGACATAGAAAATAAGAAACTATGGTTAAGTCAATAACCACACAATGGTGAATAGTCAAGTTTTGACCTTAACTTTTAACATTTGATATCATTGACTTGTAAGTGCGTATTATAGTTATGGGTGCCTAGGAACCCTTAAGGATTCCTACATGCAAACTACAAGTTAGTTACAACTATTGATATAGTAAGTGGCTTGGCGATATTTATACTAGTGTCACTTGGTTGTATGGTTGTCTCTCTTTCTCTTTTTATTGGTTAGCAAGATTAATTATGAAAACTTTGTGGGCAATACCAAAGCATAGGTTTCAAGCATGGTCACATATAATAAAGCATGTTTTAGCTTGAGAGGAGAAAAAGTTATTTGTGGAATTCATCGGATGATCATCAACCTAAGTTTTCCTTTTTCAACATCTTTGCTATCAAGCAAGGCAATAGAGTGATGATTATTATTATCTCACACAAACACATACAAATGCACATGAGAGAGAGAGAGAGAGAGAGAGAGAGAGAGAGAGAGAGAGAGAGAGAGAGAGAGAGAGAGAGAGAGAGAGAGAGAGAGAGAGAGAGAGAGAGAGAGAGAGAGAGAGAGAGAGAGAGAGAGAGAGAGAGAGAGAGAGAGAGAGAGAGAGAGAGAGAGAGAGAGAGAGAGAGAGAGAATATTGCTATTATTGGATAAAGAGAATGACAATTGCATGTTTCTTGAAAGATAAGTGCATGTTTTCTTCTTCATCGTTTGGACGTTTCGATCATGTTTGACAAGCTTATCTTATATAATATGTTGTTTAAAAATCATGTTCATTCTACAAAGTAATCCTCCTACACACATGACACACCAGTTTCTCAAAATTAGGAACTACTTTATGAGTGAGCTCTTCGATGGATGGATGTATGGATGGAACATTACCATTGGAAGTTCAAAACTATACATCACACAAAGAGGGCCTATCCTAAAGCCATCGTTGGAATATAAGCAAAGTATATGAATGTAGAAAAGAAGTGTGAAACAATCTTTATGGCTGATTGAGGAGAAAGTAGGATTCAATAAAGTTGTGTATGTATTTTGGTAATATAGGTTAAGCAAATAAAATTTCTTTGATTTATGACTCAAACCAAATACTAGACATGCAAAACAAGGAAGGAGGACATGGACACCACATAGGTTGTTAGTTGATGGTGGCAACATTTTGAGGTTTGGTACTCACAAATAGAAGGTGACCAAATGCTTAGCATGTGGTAATGGGCATGTAATTGCTCGCTTGCAAACCTTGGATAGCAATATACCATGCGATAAAACAAATAGCATATTGGGCAATAAGTTATCCACGTCTACCTTCATCAAAATCTTGCTCTCGTCACATTGTCATGTCTAGTGGTCTCCTTAGATGCTACCACCCCATGACCTAGGGTAATCCCCATAAAAAGTCAAAATGATTGGCAAGTGGTTTTTGAAAGAACTTTGACTAGCTAGCCCAGACCAAGTGTTCATGTTGTCCTCCTTTTTGTTGCCAAACAATGCTTTTTCTAAAGCATCTCTTAGATGTAGTCTAGAATGGGCAAAGAGAGTGATTTTACCAATGAGCACAAGCCCAATTGGTGGGGGTATGTGTGAGTTGTGGGTGGACAAAGGTTCCAAAACCCACACTTGGATGGCTCTTGGGTGCCTTACCCTTAGGGGTGCTCTACCTTTGGGTGAAAAAGATAGGTGTTATTCCAATCAATAAACACCATTGAAAGACAAAATAGGCTACCTTTAAATTTTGGAATTTACCTTTAAAAATAAAATTAAGAAGTGAAGACATTTTAAAAGCTAAAATTTTAGAGTATAAATGAAAAAGATCTTCAAATATTGGTATTTTACCCCTTAAAATTTTCATTGAAAAGTTTTTCACATTTGGGAAAACAGGCTTTTTCGAGCACCGAGATAGGTCTCCAATTTTGGTGACATCGGTGCGTGGTGTGGGGTGGTGGTAGGAACGTACCCTAAAACAGGAAGAGGCAGTGCGGGTGAAAAGCATGCATTCAGGAAACGCGAAAATAGAAAAGAAGGAAAAAAAAAAGGAGAAGAAAAAAAGAAGAGAAACCAAAAAAGACGAGTTCTCTTTCGCTCTGTCTTCTCTTCTGCTCGCTCTCTTCTCGTATAACACATCTCGCCTTCTTCGGCTCTCTCTCTCTCTCTCTCTCTCTCTCTCTGCCAACGCACCAAACGAAGGAAAGGACGGAAGGAAGGAAGGTAGGGGAGGATTGACAGTCTGACGTAACATAGAAAAGCTCTTTTCGCCATAGCTGCCTTCAATTTCGCCTGCTCTGCTTCCTTGTCCATTTGTGCCTATCCCTGCCCTATCTTCCCGTGTTATGACGTTTCCCAAGGCTACCCTCATCGCACGAGCCTCCCCCTCACTGCGGCTTCCTCCGTCTTTAGTACATTAGGTTATTTTTACCTGCAGCAGCCATGCTCTCTGTCCAGAGCGGGCTTCCCGTCCAGAATGGGCTCCGTCAGGGGCACAACATCGGCTTTTCTCGAGAGATTGTGAAGCTCGAGCCTCCTGAGCAACCCCTGTTGACGCAGCAGCCGCCTGCCCTTCAGCAGCCACCGCCGCAGCAGCATCCACAGCAGCTTGTCTTCTCCCAGATTGGGAAGCCGCAGGCTGCAACAGTCGGGCTAGATCGACCTGATTGTAAGCTCTGAAATTGATCTTTATTATCTCATTTCTGTTTTTAAGAAGTACAATAATATTCCGTGCATTTATTTCATTTGTAACTAACCAAAAAATTGCGAAGAACACAAATTATACCATTGCAGAAGGTTTCATTATTCCAACGCTTGTTACCTGTATATATCAGGGGATGAAGATACACTGTTAGCATTGGCTCATAAGGAATACAAAGATGGAAATTTCACTAAAGCATTAGAGCACTGTGGACTGGTGCATGAGAAGAATCCTCTACGCACAGATGCGTTGTTATTATTGGGTGCAATTTATTATCAGGTTTTTTCTAGCTCCTTGACAATCACACTAACTTGGCTGTGTTGTAGCTATTAATGGCCCTAGTTTGGTATACTTCTTCCTCAATTTATTTATTTTTGTTGTGCCTGCATCAATGGAATTTTCAGCTTCATGATTTCGACATGTGCATCAAGAAAAATCAAGAGGCTATACGAATAGATCCTAGCTTCGCGGAATGCTACGGCAACTTGGCCAATGCGTGGAAGGTTGTGATATTTACATGACTGTCCTTTGGTTAGGAATATTGTAATGGAGAAGTTTAATTTCGGTGCCATGATTGCAGGAAAAGGGAAATATTGATTTGGCAATACAATATTATGCTTTTGCTATTGAGGTAAATCTCAGTTTGATTTATTGGTGACTCGTGTAGTTCAGCAAGGCTTTATGCATCGATATTCTTTTTGGGTTCAGTGGATGTTGATCGTATGGTGATTCACGTAGGTTAAGCTTGATGCAACGATTTATGATTTAGTCTCCACGTTGATTGAAGTTGTCATCACAGTATTGGGTGGGTTATGTTGCTGCAGATTCGTCCTAAGTTTTGTGATGCATGGTCAAATCTGGCCAGTGCATACATGCGCAAAGGGATGCTTCAAGAAGCTGAAGAATGCTGCCGCCGAGCCCTAGCTATAAATCCCAACCTGGTATTTTGTTAACAATAGTTCAGTTTCCACTTTGATGTTGTTTTGTCCGTATCTATTTTATCTTTTGAATGCTGTAAGGGTATCATACAATCCTTTTGATTTTGAACTAGGTGGATGCTTACAGTAATCTTGGGAATCTTCTGAAAGCAAGGGGACTGCTCCAGCATGTAAGGCATTTACAGATTTGAATAGTGATGTGCTTATATCCTACAGTGTGGATATGACTTCTATACTTCTCATGTTCAGGCATATGCATGCTATGTGGAAGCTATTCGTAAACAGCCATCTTTTGCAATTGCTTGGTCAAACTTGGCTGGCCTTTTTATGGAGCTTGGAGATTACCCCCGAGCACTTGCATATTATAAGGTAAATGCACAGTACTGACTGCTAATGAAATTTTGGCAAGCTTATGTTGAGTATTTTTTGATGCCGATGTTTTGTACAAGCACAGTTTGCTAATTAACTGATGTGTGCATGGCATTCCCCCCAGGAGGCGATCAAGTTGAAACCAAATTTTGCTGATGCGTATATGAACCAAGGAACTGTGTTAAAGGTGTGTTATAATGCTACATGTTGTAATTTTTTGGTCATCTCGTAACTGCAGGTGATCCTGCAATGTCATAGACATAGCAACTCATAACGAAGCTTTTTGTACTGCAGGCTTTAGGCAGAATCCAAGAAGCAATCCTTTGTTTTCAGAAAGCTATTCAAGTTAAGCCTGATTATGCCATTGCTTATGGTAAGTAAACCTTTGCCCATTGTTTCTTTATGTGCTGTGTTTTATGGAAGTTCTCTGTGCATCTGTTGTCCACAATTGTTTTACTTGGGGTACTTGCTTTGGGCTGGGGATCCTTTTATCCGCATGGTGGCTGTATGTGCCTATTGGGTTCAGCTTTTTGTTTTATCGCTGGCCTGACAGAATGTCCTTTTCGTGTGGTCTTGTTGTCTCCTTTCATCTTGCTCGGAAGGTGCGCGCTCTTGGACAGCAAACTTATTGCCTGAGGCTTTATATTTGCCAACTCATCTGTTTGGTCATTAAAGTATTCACAGCAGTGGGGAACCGGCATGAATTTGTTTTTTGATCTATGTGTAAAGGGTGTTTACCTGTCATACACATCAACAGCATCCCTGCCAAAGGATGTTTGAGTATCTTGTCATTGGGTGACCAATGACAGATTTGTGTATGAAGAGAGGACTGCCAGATCTTGCTTCAACATGGCAACAATACAGCTGCTAGCTATAGCTAGGGTGGATTTTGTTGTGTGTGGAAGATCATAATCAGCATCTGGTAAGTGTATATTGGGTCTTTGGGTGACGGGGGCTCGCTGGGGACGGTTTTTTCATGGTGTGCAGGTAATCTGGCAAGTCTTTACTATGAACAGAACGAATTGGATCTGGCAATACTTCACTACAAACAAGCCATTTTACTGGACTCTTCTTTCTTGGAGGCATATAACAATCTTGTAAGCTACTCAAAGTCCTATAACCTGTGGCAGGGGTTCAGAAAATGGGCTATTCTTATCTGATTCTACAAATTGTTTCTGTGTACTGATAGGGCAATGCTTTGAAGGATGCTGGGAGGTTGGAGGAAGCTATAGTCTGCTATCAGGTTGATGTGTCCTCCTATGTTAAATCCTGCTGCTCTGATTGTGTGGCGATTTAGGCCTGTTAACCTTTTACGTGTAGTCTGGGTCTATTGTTTGTAAATGTTCAATGGTACCTTGTTGTTTGCCTGGGTCTATCGTTCTTTAATGTTAAATGGCAGCTTCTTGTTGGGCAACTGTGCCACTGGAGTGACATGCCTGGTATGGAACAGGGAATGAGTAGCAAGTAAAGGCTGTTCCTATCTATATAGATTAAACTTGATGAACAAAATAGACTGCATCAGACAGTTATCCTTCTGGTATCCACGTGTTTTGCTTTGATTATACTTCAAGGGGATGAGTGCACATGCACACATGCACTGATTTGGAGATCAAGTTTTTGCAAAACAAGCCTATCAAGCACCAACTTTGTATGATAAACGGGTCACTCTGATAAGGCTAGGTGCAACTTATCTTGTTTTTAGGTAGTGGGTTTACTAATGTATAATTCCTGTGGGCAGGCTTGCCTTCAACTTCAAGCAAATCATCCTCAGGCCTTAACCAACTTGGGAAACATCTACATGGAAGTGTAAGTATTTCTCTTATGCGTCTTAATGAGCTCAAATAACAGCTAATTGGTTAATAACTTAATTGCATAAAATGGGACACTTCAAGTTTTGTCTAGATGATTCAACATACTATTCTTTTATCCAAAAAAATGCTCAGCTAAGTTGGCGGCTGTCTTATCTGGAATGGTCTTTATTTATCTGTATCAGAAATATGGTCAATGTTGCTGCAAATTTCTACAAGGCCACTTTGGCTGTAACCACAGGATTGTCAGCCCCTTACAATAATCTGGCAACCATTTACAAGCAGCAGGTAAGTGTGAAGTTGTCTTGTAATGCCGAGTCTTGAATCAAAGAGGATGCTGAATAAAAGCTTATACCGATCTTTTCAGGGGCACTATGTGGAGGCAATTGCTTGCTATAATGAGGTTCTACGAATAGACAATAAAGCTGCTGATTGCTTTGTAAACCGAGGTAATACTCTGAAAGAAGTTGGCCGTGTAACTGAGGCAATCCAAGATTACATTCGGGCTGTAAAACTGCGTCCAACCATGGCAGAGGGCCATGCCAATTTGGCTTCAGCTTACAAGGACAGGTTGCATGTTAAGCTATTCTTCTTTTGTTTGTTTAGTTTACTCAATGTGTGTGAGTTTTAACTAAATCTTCCATGTTTGGTGATTGCAGTGGGCATGTGGAGGCGGCCATAAAAAGCTACAAGCAAGCTTTATGTTTCAGATCTGATTTTCCAGAAGCAACCTGTAATTTGCTTCATACATTGCAGGTTTTCTCGGCTGCCTCTTTGCTGTTTTTTTGGCCAAACCTTCAACATTTTATCATTACTATGCCTGATTTGCTTTGTCTATTGCTGTGTGTGTTGTTACTGTGGCTGAATTGCTTTCTATATTGCAGTGTGTTTCACATTACTATTCCTGATTTACTTTGTCTATTGCAGTGTGTGTGTGATTGGGAAGATCGTGACAACAAATTTGTGGAGATTGAGAAGGTCGTCAGGCAGCAGATACAAGTAAATGCTTTGTTTAGCAAGCCTTTGAACTTCAGTTCACAAGTCTACTGCTCTTTGATTATGGAAGCTGATTGACTGATCTTATACTTCTCTTGTTGATTGCAGTCACAAGTCCTTCCAAGTGTGCAGCCTTTTCATGCGATTGCATATCCTATCAACCCTATACTTGCTTTAGATATAAGGTAATGAGTTAGGAGTTTAGTGGGTAATCAGGCGCTACCCCCATCAAATACATGCACTGACTACTTGCTTCATTTACAGCTGCCAGTATGCAAAACATGCTGCATTAGTTGCATCACGCTTTAGTTTGCCTCCTTTCTCTCATCCATTGGCTGTACCTGTCACAAGTCAGGGTGGGTCTGGACGCCTCCGAGTGGGGTATGTATAAGATCTTGGTTACAGGGTCATGGACGATTTATGGCTACTTCAATCACTTTGTAGAATTGAAATTCTGACCTTTGATTGTGGTGTGTTTGTAGTTATGTAAGCAGTGATTTTGGCAACCATCCCCTCTCTCACCTCATGGGATCTGTTTTTGGAATGCACAATAGGGAAAATGTGGAGGTAACATAATATAGTTGCCTGTTTGGGTGATGATTGCATCAAACTGCTTTGCATGTCAGGTGTTCTAACTGCTTTGCACATCAGGTGTTCTGCTATGCATTGAGCCAGAATGATGGTAGTGAGTGGCGGCAACGCATAATGGCTGAAGCAGAACATTTTAAGGACGTTTCTAGTGTGTTGTCTGATGCGATTGCACGGTTAATTGCTGAAGATCAAATTCAGATTTTGATAAACTTAAATGGTTACACGAAGGTAAGTCAGGAATATAGGTGGTGTTTTACCTTCTGGAATATAGATGCATGGAGCTAGGAAAAAGTGACTCTTCTACTTGCATTGTCGTGAACAGGGTGCTAGGAACGAGATATTTGCCATGCAACCAGCTCCGATACAGGTTTCATACATGGGCTTTCCTGGAACCACTGGTGCTGATTACATCCACTATCTAGTGACAGATGAGGTAGGAAACCCTGCATCTCTCTTTTTCTTCCTTGCTCTTTACAGTGTTTTCCAAGCCTAATATGAACTTGTGGATCTCTTGCAAATTGCAGTTTGTCTCACCGAATTGTTATGCTCATATATATTCTGAGAAGCTTGTCCACTTGCCACATTGCTACTTTGTGAATGATTACAAACAGGTAGTCTTTTCAAGTGGACTTTGTAGCTAGTTATTATTTCCAATTAGAGAACAAGGTTTTTTGAGATATTTGGTTGAATGCCTTGCAGAAAAATCTTGATGTGTTGGATCCGAACTGTCAACCCAGGCGTTCAGACTATGGCTTGCCCGAAGACAAATTCATATTTGCATGCTTCAATCAGCTGTATAAAATTGACCCTGAAGTATTTGTGACTTGGTAGGTTTCTGGATACTCTCAAACATGATTACAGTGCTGGATTCTACATTCATTACTAATAATGTAATGGGACCAGGTGCAACATATTAAAGAGAGTCCCAAACAGTGCCTTATGGCTGCTCCGGTTCCCTGCTGCTGGAGAGAGCAGGCTTCGGGCATGTAAGCAGCACCTATACAGTTGGGACCATCTTTTACATCTTAGATGATGCAGATGCTGATCGTGTTTACAAATTCCTTGTTATCTTTATGTGTTTCAGATGCCATAGCACAAGGAGTTCAGTCAGAGCAGATTATTTTCACAGATGTTGCAGCTAAGAGTGAGCATATACGTCGAAGTGCATTAGCTGATCTTTTCCTTGATACGTAAGCTTTACTTCTTTTATTCCTGCTCATTGTATGGACGAGTTTCTCTTTCTGAAGGTGCAGATGCCTTCACCAAGAGCTAGAGTTGATGCTTTTTCCACTATCTTTAATCAGATGCATGTATGATGGCAGAAACCTTGTTTCTTTACACTGAATTTCTGCAATTGTGTAGGCCCTTATGCAATGGTCATACTACTGGAACTGATATCCTATGGGCTGGCCTACCAATGATTACGCTACCCCTGGAAAAGATGGCAACTAGAGTTGCTGGGTCTCTTTGCATGGCTACAGGATTGGGGGATGAAATGGTGGTCAAGAGGTAATGCTAGTGTTTCAAGGAAGTGAAGGTCACTATCTCTATGATCATTGTCTGTGTTGTTGGGCTGATTGGACGGTTTCTTTCATGATCAGTATGAAAGAGTATGAGGAAAGGGCTGTCCTACTTGCAACAAACCCAGCAATGCTGAAGTCTCTGTCTGCCAAACTTCGGGCTGCTCGTTTAACATGTCCCTTGTTTGATACAGCACGATGGGTAAGTTACAGCTTTCAGTTTTGCATATGTTGCATTTATCCAACACGTGTCTTTATTGTTTGTTGTGACTGGTTTCTTTGCCCTGGCTTCTGGTGCCCTCAATATTTGCATAAATAGTGTGTTGTTGTGCTATTGCTAAATGTGTTCATTGCTCCAGTGAAAACTTGAGGAACTGTCTTGGGCTGTATGACTTTGATCTTTGCTTTTATCTCAGAAGACTGTGCCGATTGGATATTTTTGTTACAGAAAGAAAAATTGTGAGATGAGATTTCTTGGGCTTATGACTGAACGTTGTTTCATTTCAAGCAGGGCTCTGCAGGTTGCATGGGTTGAGTCCTTCAATTCTGTTGTGGAAATTGTTAGATGCAGTTTCTTAGGGAAGATTTTGCATGGACTTGTTAAGCTGAGATAAACAGTTTAAGTATTAGGATTTGCCCTGCAGTTGTAAGCACTGGATTATGTGTTGTGTGCATGCTAGTCCCCTATTTCACTTCCGAGATTTGTGTGTGGTTCGTCTAATTTCATCTGCAAGGACTGTGATCTTGTAGAATTCACCATCTTGTCTGCTTACTTCGATGTCTCTGGCTGTGGACATTTTGCATGGGTTATGGCACATCATAGTCTTGTTTAGGTTTCTCCTAATGTGAATCTGTCAATTTTCTCGAATATTACTCGTTTTTGTGGTGTTACATCAAACATCTGATTGCTTGCTTAGAAATGTTGACTTTGTGCTGTACCAAGTGTCCCTTGATGTCGTTCCAGGGGTTCAGGTCGATGTTGTGAAAGTGCACTCTTGGTTTGTTTCATCACCTTATGCGATTACATACATAATTTTAAGCAGTATATTTGCTATATTTGCTAGATGTGCAGGAAAATGTATAAAATTCTCAGAGTACACCTAGTTGCTTGTTAAAAACTCTTCTTTATTCAAGCTCCTAGCCATTTCTCCTTTGCTTTCCAAAAGAACAAACATCCGACTGCTTACATAGAAACATTGACTTTGTGCTGTACTAGTGTGCCTTGAAATGAATTAATGATCCTTTTAGGTTCAGGTCAATGTTGTAAAATTACTCTCTGTGTTGTACTCATGCTTGGTTTGTTTCATCTCCTCATGTGATAATGCACATAACGTTCAAGCTGTATACTTGTAGGATAGAAGCATAAACTGTGCTACAATATTGTTGTGCCGGCCGATGCACAAAAACAGGAAAATTTCAAATTACACTTAGCTGTTTGTCGAGAACTCACTTTATTCAAGCACCTAGCTAGATCTGCTTTGCTTTCATTGAGGCTGTCTCATTATTCAATGTAACTATGTTTTAATCATGTCTTTATAAGTAGTATGATTAGTTATGTTTTTATGGAGTTTGCATGCACATGAAATTAGAAATTAAGCAACTGCATTCATGATACATCTCAGGTGAAAAATCTTGAAAGGGCATATTTCAAGATGTGGAACCTTTATTGCTCGGGGAAGCACCCACAACCTTTCAAAGTGTTAGAGAATGATATGGAATGCCCGTTTGATCGGTGATGCTATTGAAATTGTTAACTCTATATGAATTTTAGGGCTGAGGTATGTCCAAATGATGCATTTGAAGTGGGCAGCAGCAACTTCTATGTTGATGGAATGGGGTGCATGTCCAGAATAACTGTCAGCATTTGTTGATTATATTTGGTCATCAGATGTTCTGGCAGAAAAAGGCTCATCTGGCATGCAACCCAAAATGCTTGCTGACTAGGCTTAAATAAATCAATGATTACACTCGTACATACTCAAGGTTTCACAGAGACTCAAAAGAATTGAGGCCCAGAAACCTTCAGTTCTCTACATGGCACGTCCCTCTGCTAATGGTGGTTCAGTGGGTGCTTTTCTCTGTTGTACCCCATTTTTTTGAAGGAAAATATAAGTTTCTTAGAGCCTGTGTGGTGTTTCTACATTTTTAGAGATTCAGCTAAATATTACCACAATCTTTGCAGTTTTGGTGTTTTTGGGGGTGGGGTTGGTATAGGATACTGATTGATGTAATGTATGGTGGTGTGCGAAACTGACACAGTTTGTGTGTGTCAATCCCTTTAACTAGACCTGAAAATCGACAGGGCATAGCTTGTAAGCAGTAGTTGTTACGAGTATGAAGTAATGATTATCAGTTCCTATTCAGGTGTAGGCTGTTTGAACATATTTTAGGGCTCCAGAAGTTTGCTCTTATACGTCTGAATGATCAACTTTCTGTGATAACTCTAAAGATTTAATCTTTTTGGCTGGTCCTGAAAATAAACAGGACATATCTTGTAAGTAGTAGTATGGTGCAATGATTTGTCAGTGCCTTTCCAGGGATAAGGTGTTTGAACTCTATTTCTGGGGGATGCAAAATTTTACTCTAGTACATCTGAATTGATCAATTGTGATCTCTTTCTAAAGATTCCATGTGTCAGCTTAGTGCCCGTCTGTTCAATTCTAATGTATGTCATCAGGTCTAACAATCTTCTTCTGTGTCCTAGTCTCTTCTTTGTACTGCTGCTGCTTGAAGAGTCTGTCCTAATTCCTTGATTGTCACTTGCATTTCTGTAAAATAGTTTTGGTCCTCCCCCTTCCCAACCCTACAGATACCATCACCACCACCACCACCACCACCACCACCACCACCACCACCACCACCACCACCATGACCACCACAGGACCAAATTCCCACTTACTAAAAATAAAAACGAAGGGAAGAAGACCCATTTAAAGGCAGAGAAGGAAAAGGAGAAGCAAGAACAAGCAAAACTGGGGTAAGGGTGTTTGGCGATGCATGTCAGCTATATACCTTTGGTATTATCTGCGCCCTTCTGTCAAATTCTTGGAGTTTCTATGCTTCTTTTCATGTTCATGCTTGGAGCCGAGACTACACGTGCTTGAAACTACTCTGTTGAGACTTTTGTTTTAGTGCTACATGGAGGTTGGTATGCTTGAGCCATCTTGTGGTAATTTCGAGCTTCTCTTTGTGAGTTGGTCTCTTTCTGGGAGAGTTTCTAGTCTCATGTCTTGTAACGAGTTCTGTTATTTGTTCTCATCTCAAGCAATGGGATACCACTTTCACTAACATCTGTGAATGTTCTTTTATGGGGCTAATCTGTGATCTCCTGGTCTGACATGATTCTTTAGTTCTGAATGTCCTTCACCTGCTTAGGGCAGTTTTGCGGTATTGCTCTGTGTACTTCATTATGTGTACTGGAATCTGACTTTGTTTAATCTTCCACAATCCAACTATTTATACAAACAACAGAAAAATCTGACAAATCTTTTCAAGTTAAAATTTTTTTGATGCTTCAGTGAGCTTATTCTTAACTAGGAAATTCTTCTGTTCCTTTATGTAGTTTTGCCCTATCGGTTAAGTATATAAACTTGAATTGAGTTGGGATGGATTCTCAAAACATTTATTCTATTTCACTTTTCTAGAGTTAGCATTAGTCTTAGCCCCTGGCACTTGATTATGGTTGAGTTAGGACACAGGATTGATTACCCCAATTATGCTTTTTAGAAAAAACGAAAGAGTTCTGAATTGTGTGGTTTGGAAAATTTAGCAAAGCAGTCTCTATCTTGGAGATGATTTTTTAAGGTTAGAAGTCTAAATAAGTTGTATTGCTTTAGGATATAACGAGCTTCTAACAGAGTGAATTAGTTGTACTTTCAAATCGATTCCTGGATTTTTCTTTTTGGAACTCTTAACAACAGTCCATCTTGGAGAGGATGTTGTTAGGTCTGAGTGCTACATAAGGTGTAAGTAAATTCTCTTAAAGAGTTTCCTTGACTACAGTTGTATACAAGGTTTATTGAATGTGCATGTTTTGCATCACTTGCATCTGTTGATGCATGCAGTTGCAAGAGCATACAATGTGGTAATTTGGAGGTGTTTGTGAGGTTAGAATGATCTTTTAACAGAGAATTAATTATACTTTCAAATTGATTCTGGATTTTTCGGTTTGGAATTGTAACACAAGTACTCCATCTTGGAGAGGATGGAGTATGGAACTCTAACATCAGTCATTCATCTTGGAGAGGATGTCCTTAGGTGTTACATAAGGTGTGAGTTAATTGTCTAAAAAGTGTTTTCTTGACTACAGTTGTAATCAAAGTTATTTGAGTGTGTGTTTAGCAGCACTTGCATCTGTTGCTGCATGCAACTGCAATAGGTGTAATGCAGTTATGAGCGACTTGAATACGGCATGTGATTGATCTAGTGTTTAACTGAAGTCTTAATGCTTTATGGTGGGTTGTCCCCCAGACTAATCAAGAGTGCACTGAATCGAGCTTAGACAATGCAAAAGGTTTCACCCAAAGAATTGGCCAGATTAGGCTTGGATGTGCTAGAATTTTATCCGAATAAAATGTCAGATTAAGCCTGCTGAGTGAGATGATTGCTATTCAGTCATTCCAGTAGGTGCTCAACTACCTTTACAGGCATGTTGACTTTCTTATTCTAAGATCGTATTTGCCATTTGCCAATGTTCAATTTCATAGTTATAATATTGTCGATTATCAATTATCAATATTGTCCATATCTCCATTGTAGAAAGGTAAACTATTTATGATGCAAATGCATAATAAATTTTGTGAAAATGAATAAAGATGTGATAGTAGAATGGTAGATTTTCTAGTGGTGGTTAGACTGAAACTCATGAACTTTGGATTTCTAAATCAAGTTTTTGCATTTCTTTGAACGTAATTTATTTCTCACTAAATTTTTACTGTTATTTTGCCTGATTTTGAGTTGCTCCAATTCCTTGCCTCTTATAGTATTGACTGGTATGGTTTTTATGTGTTTACATGTTCAACTCCTCTTGAGCATGAAATCTTGGTTTGTGTGTTTGTATAAGTTGTAGGTCCAGGTCCACAGCTTAAAAGCTAGACTAGTATCCATTTAAGTTGTTAGGGAGGGAGAACATGAGCATATGATATTTTGTACATGGTAGGTTTGATTGTATTTGTATGCCATTTAGTGGTAGGTCAAGCTATGGTTGGTAGGCTTGAAATGTACATTCATTAATGAGCTATTCAAGAGACACATGCTAAACATCATTGTCTTTAATGAATCGACAATGGATGAGATATTTGACCAAATAGTATGCTCGTGTGTTGATTAAGAGATCCTTTAGTCCTTAGTAACTTGGGCCTTTATTGTTAACAATATACTTGAGAGAGAGAGAGAGAGAGAGAGAGAGAGAGAGAGAGAGAGAGAGAGAGAGAGAGAGAGAGAGCATTTGCTACTAAATTTGCTATGTTGTATAAATTGATTGATCATAGCGGTAATTAGTTGAAAAGAGATGGTAAAGAAGGAAAAATAGATTGTCATTTACAAAAAAGAATATGTATAATTTTTGAGGTGTGAGGATAAAGAAAGCATTATGGCCAATGAAGCATGGCTAATTAGTTGCTTATTTTCTCTAATCAAGGAAGCATAAGGCTAAAATGAAGAATGGCTTATTAATTGCTTATTTTCTCTAATTTTATGCTCGATTAATCATTCATTAAATTAATTAATGACAATGTCTCTTTTCTTTGTTGTTCCTTTTCTTGTGTTTTATTCTCTCTAACCTTATGTTGATTAATAATTAATTAATGGCAATGTTTGTTTGCTTTGTTGTGCCTTGTTTTAATAGACGGAAGAAAAGCAACTAGGACTTGAAAAAAAGGCCATATTTTATAACATTTGATTACAACCTTAAATTTATTGTATAAGGGTCTAATTGCTTTTTCTTCTTGGGCTTTAACTTTTCCAATGCTTCACCTTTTGTACTAAATATATTATTTTGTTGCTTGCATTCTTCTCTTTTTGGTTCCTTTTCTCTTGTTACCATCTTTCTTTTGTGTTTGCAGTTTCTTCCATTGTAAGAAACAAGTAAGTCATCAATGTATTGTTTGGAATATGAGGAACATAACTTGTGTTCACATTGCCAAGGGTTCTTTCATCCTTTTGAAAAATTCACAAAATTCCAGTCTCATAAGCTGCACTTTAGAAAAAATGTAGTCATCACCTTAACAATGGATTACTACTTTGACAAATCACCTTTTATTTTTGGGCTCAAGTTTGGTCTTCTTTCTTCTCTTATCAATTCTCTCATTTTTTGAATTTTCCTTAAAATGTAGGTATATTTTTCATAATCTTGATAGTTTCCAAGTAGTCTTTGAATAAAGCCTCACGTAGCTTGTATAATGTCCTCGAATCATTATCTCACAATGATGTCTAATCCCTTTCTTTACCACCTTTCTTTGATCTCATCACTTGGACAATAAAAATCTCTTGCAAGTAAAAAGTGAACCCTCACTTTGAGTTAACTCACATCCACTTTTGGACATTAGGGATGTTTATTGTGTTGGTATGCTTTGGGGCATTTTTGTGTGTTTTTTGTTTGTCTTGTAGCCTCTTCAAGATATAGCTCCACATAGATGTTTGGAACTTTTCATGTTGTTTGACTCGCTAATACCATTGCTAGTGCCACAAATAGACTAATGGATCTAAAAAGGAGTCACATTAGTTAGAGGGAATGTTACTTGGTACCTTGTATCATTTATCTAGATTGTAGATTAGTCTAGTACGAGTCCAAAATAAAGAAGTATTAACATTTATTTTTTGGATTATATGTTTTTAATATTTATTGATAATAAGTAAAAATACTAAAAAATTATATTAAGTATTTATAATTCACATAAATAAATGAAGGTATTTATGTTTGTAATCAATACTTGATTAATTATGAGCTTTTTACTTGGGATTTTTTTGATGGAATTTTTGAATCTCTTAAGCTTTTGCTAAAGACAAAAGCTATATTTTCGTTTTAACTATGGCCCATCTAAAGTAAATAGTAATATAATTCTATTGAAATAAAATATATTTCATACTAAAGAATTCTTTCTCACCAAATTCTCTATCTTTGTAGAACTTTAAATATCTTTGATGGTCAAGATGTTTTTGAGAGAGAGAGAGAGAGAGCGAGAGAGCGAGAGAGCGAGTGAGTCAGTCAGTCAGTCAGTCTCCTCCAATAGAGGGAGAGCTAGCATTATGTTAAGAGTGGGTTTTTTAAAATTTTAATTATTTTATTAAAATTTAAAGAATCTAATAAAGAATGTTGCAAGACATTATGTGTATATCCTCAATGACACGTGTTTAGGGCCTATTTATAAATATTTTTAATCTTGAATTCTCCCTTGATAAAACATAACCTTTTTAATTCAGTTTGCAAGTGACTTGTAGAAAATTTGTAAAAAAAAAAAACCGTCGTGTTGAATTCACGTGATACATAAATACATTATTAATTGACCAGTTCATGCATAATCCCTTTTCTCCTCCTCTTCGGTTACTTGTTAGTTTTTTCATGGTTTGTGTTTACTATTGGAAGACACTACAAAAGCAAATAAGAACTCCAAAAAAAAGTGATGAAAAACACAAGGGGCTTAATTTATTTTTTATGTTTGAATTTGTAACTTCAAAGTTTAGATTAAGATGTAATGTAACAACAAATACTAATGCATGTCTAATAATGTCTTATTATAGAAATAAGATTGTGTAGTCAATTTTACTAAGGAATGACAATGTTTGGTTATCGTCTTGTTAAATATTATTATATTAGATCTATGCATATTTTGTCTAGACATGTTATCTTATATTCAATCTTTATCAAATATATAATTGGTTGCTTTTTAGGAAACCAAAGATAGATCTTGATCTAATTGAAGAGTGATATACATTATTCAAAATTTTGAGTTATTTCACATTCTTAAAATTGTACTAGTGTGTCTTTTCACTAAGGGCTTGCTTGATTTATGAGTGTTGCATGCTTGTGTATATCCTTCAATCACTTCAATGTTTATACCTCAACTATTATAAGGTTTGTCTCTCATCCTATTTAAAAGCCTATTGAAGACTCCAATTGCATAGCTAAGATTTGAGCAGTAGTTTCTCTTTCAAAATCTCATGCATATGCCCAATGTGGTGTAAGAAATTTGTGAAGTTGAAAAGATGAGAAAATTCTATATAAAACTTAATATCCTATTGAAAACTATTGTGTATATAAATTAAGTTTTTATGTTCTATCTCAATGCATGTCATTGTTTCAATCAAATTAAAGACCTTGCCATTGATCTTGTTCTGTTATACATATATGAGATGGTTGAGGAAGAGGCGTCTTACATGTATAAAAAGAACAAGAGTATCAAAGAGCTTCTAATACTAACTAATGTATGTAATTGGTGATACATTCTTTTATAAGAGTTTTGCAATCACTTTAGTGGAAACACTATTTGGTACTCTTTCATTCCAATGGCTCCAAAATTCCTCCAACATACCTTGGAAGGAAAAACGTTAAGAATCATCTACGACTATTCATTCACAATAGTTTTTTCTTGTTGAGCAGAGATATTTACCTATTTCTTTTCATTGAGGAATGCTTCTTTTACAATGTAGGCACTCTCTTCTTGCAAGTCAATTTGTAAAGTTATCAAGACACAAAATATTGCAAGCAATATTAGAAAAATTTACATTTAGAGCTTAATATCCGAATGTAAGCCATTGAATGAATTTGTAAGGCAAATCTTCTTGAATTTCAGATCTAGGATGACAATACTCTAGCATGAATTGCATAGAAGAGGAAATTATATTAAGCAACCATAACAATTTGGTAATGTTACAAACTATTGAATATTGGAATGAAACAATTAAATACTTAAATTTATGCCTTATTATAAGGAATGATTATGTATTATTTTTTTAAATTTTTGAAAGAAAATTTTAAGGTATTTATGTTGTATTTTGCAAAGATGAGAGAATCCACAATATATACTTGTGAGTGCACAATGGAAAGAGAAAAGTGAACACAAAGAGGGGAGAAAGAGAGAATGTAGAAGGGAGAAGGAACAATGTGACTTGCAATGGTTGAAGGTGCAAGGCTACTATAGTTAGCCTTTATATGCAGCTTTATGTGTTTGTGTGAGTGCTAGATAATAGTGGGATGATGAGAGAATGAGGAGGCTAGTTGATCATAAAAGATCAATGATGGATAATGGGTACTTAAAGTGGAAGGGTAGGTTGCTTATATAAAGGTAAAAAAGAAATAATCCTAAATGTGGTTAAACCCTTAAATGGTAGCTAAAAGAGTACAAAAAGAAATTCACTAATGTGCCTGTATCTAAAGTATTTGGAACATAAAGTGACAAACAAATATAATGTTAGAGCTCCTAATGTCCTCATCTAACTCAAACTTAGGCTCACAAATAGAAGATAACTACATAAGATATACATG
Organism: Lygodium microphyllum; assembly: GCF_053477565.2. NCBI lineage: Eukaryota > Viridiplantae > Streptophyta > Polypodiopsida > Schizaeales > Lygodiaceae > Lygodium > Lygodium microphyllum. The sequence goes on along the minus strand of NC_141161.1, from coordinate 84,466,367 downwards.
ATTGCTAACATTCACTATTAGATCTTGGAGGTGGTGAAAGGCCAAAGGAGAAGCAGATTTGAGAGTGGCAAGAAGAATGCCAATGTTGATGTAGTCTGTCGATGAAAAAAGCTATTGAAGGAGCAAGACTTCCTCTCCATATAAACATGTGAGCAAACAGGACACCAAAGGGCAATGGGAATGGAGGGGCCTTGAATAGATTATGCCAAATAACTTTAGTTGGGGATGGGTGAGCCAAACCTCTAAACCGATTATGAGATGATAACTAGAAACTATCAAATGTGCCATAAAATGTATAGAAATACTAGGGACCAAGGGCCAAGCGGAGGGAATGGTGGTTCGATGACAAAGAAAAGGGGTAGTCACATAGAAGAAATTCCCAAACTAGATTAGAGACCTTGAAGAAACTTCTCATGATCGTGGAAAGTCCTTTTTGAAACAGAAAGGGTCTAGGAATCTACAGTTATATCACCTATACCATGCCCCCATTTGAAGGGGTGGAAGGTACGAGGGAATCACTAGAGATGATGGTGTAGGATGGGATGAAACTTGTGGAATATATGGTGTATGATTAGAAATCAATGTGACTATGGAAAGATGCATGGGAGTCTTGTATAATGGAAGGGGAATGGGATATAGTAAACTTGTCACAAAGGTGGCTCCTATAGAAGAATCCTCAACAAAGACAATCGGCTTGGTAAAGATAACACGAATTTGGAGTCTAGAAATGCCATAAATTGAGAGGAGAGAGAAGCTGAAGTTGGTAATAGGTAGTGCCTCACACAATAGAGGCAAGGTACTAGCATAACTAATTGGTATCGAAGAAATGCCACTAGTAGTGATGATATCCTTAGACGAACAAAGAATTAGTAGCACATCACATTGGGGAGTCATAGGACTTCATGCACCATTAGTAATGAGCCGAGGTTGCTGAAAAGAAGAGAGAGTCAAAGAAGACTCCTTTTGGTAATTATGGAGAAACATTCGACTCATTGGAAACAGTGGGTGACAAAGTAGAGGTAGACGAAGGCTTTGATGTAGATTCACTCTTCACTCTTGAACAAAGATGAGCGTATACCCTCCACTACTTGGGGTGTGAGGTCTTTCCACAATGAGGACACATGGGATATCCTCTATATCTTTCGACAAAAGCTATATTAGAGTCGAAAGATGACTCCAACTTCTTCCTCTTCACTTTCTTTTGCTTGATTTGTTTTGTATATGTAGAGAAAATCGCATAAGTATAGCCATGTGTATGGGCTAGGCACTCAATGTCGCATGACCATAGATGATAGTTTGTTCCATCTAGCTTGTCGGATATTGAGAGAGAGGCTAGGATTGACACTTCCTTAGGAGATGCCATCAATGCTAATGAGGGACTAGAAGCCTTGGAGATATATAATGAGAAAGAGTAATAAGATGGTGATGATCTTGAACCACATGATCCCCATAGGATACATGCTAGCCATAGATGTCATTTGATAAATTACTTGCAAGAAAACATATTGGCTGAGGTAAGATAGATGGGGAGTATCTAATTCTGAAGGAAACGCACAATGCCAAGTAGAGAAAGAAAGTAGTAAATGCAAGGAAAACATGTCTTTAGTGGTGTAGTTGCAGCCAATCTAGGGGTTGGTAAGGGATCATGAGTGCTCAAAAATTGAGTCATTGCAATAAAGGAAAATTTGTAATAATGCGGGCTTGTAATGGAGGATGTCTAGCACAAAAGAGAAGCCACCTTGGTCAACAAAGACCAGTTGGTAGGAGAACGTAGTAAAGAAAGAAATTTGTTTGCCTATAAGCCACCTAACAAAGAACATAGTAAATAAAGAAATTTGTAAATAAGCCACCTAACAAAGAATATGTGTCGCCCAACTTGCAAATGTGTTGCTTTTATGAGGATCGATGATCTACCTATCTAAAACGTAGACATACCTGGGTTGGTTGCACAAAAATGCAAGGTCTCGTTTTGGAGCATGTGTGCCGAGGGCTACTTATGACAGAAAATGCAAGCTTGTTTTGTTATCACCCAATCAATAGAATGGTCACTTAGTTTGTTTAACGCTGCTTGAGTGCAGTAATGGTGTGCCTAGCCTAGTAGAGGTTACCTAAGAGCAAAATGTAAATCTACCATAGTAAATGTAGCTTGAAAAAGGAGCTAGAAACATGTTGTCCTATCTTGTTTGACTCTAAGTGCAAGGTCTGTAGTACATGGGGATGACGCCTAGCTTATTGTGGACACCATGCTCCTCTTCAAGTTCTTCGGCTCCCACACTTGGCTTTGATACTATGTGAGAGTGTGCAATGGAAAGACGAAATTGAACATGGAGAGGAGACAAAGAGAGAGAGAATTCAAGGGAGAAAAGGAACAATGTGATTATAATGGCTGATGGTACAAAGTTGCAACAGTTAGCCCCAACATGCATCTCTATGCGTTAGTGTGGGTGCTAGATGGGACTATAATGCAGTGCAGCTAAGTGAGTGTACTACACGCTTTTGAGGAGTTTGATTTTCTTACTTGCATTAAGATTGAGAGAAGAAAGTACAATTATTTTGATTTTGAAGCGCTAGTAAACTAGGTGAGAGATAGTTCAATTGCAAGTGGGTTGAACTCTTGAAAGAATAAGAGTCTTTGTCCAATGTCCTTTTGTAGAGCGAGCTCTCATAGAGGTGAACATATTTCAGTTCAATTTTGGAGACAAAGGATGAAATCGATATACTCACATTATTCACATTCTCATAATAAAGATATAGGAGGCTTGAGAGCATGAGTGGGATGAAAGGGTTAACGATTGATCTCCCATTTGTGCATCTTGCTCACTCCATAAGCCTTAATCATTCTTCATCCAATGAAACAACTTTCTCTGTGTTTAGACCTTTGGTTCACTGTACCAACCTCATTTGATTCACTTATATTACCTAGGCAATGTAAATCCAACAAAGTAATACTTTAAAATTGACTCATCAAATGAAAATCCTAAACTCTATCATTCGTGCAAATTGGCTTAACGTTGCCATGGTCCAAATGCATCATCTATCATGGGGATATCCTTTTGTTTTCTTATGGACTTTTTTTTCACAGTAGTATCAATAGTTGCATCACTAATGGTACCTAAGTAGTGTGAAGTCAACAAAATAAAATACTATATTCATGCAAATTAGAAACAACGCTACTTGGATCAAACTAAAACTTTGCATTGCATCCAATATACCCTTTGCCATGCTACCACCACAAGTCGCCTTCATCCCCACAACATGAGGGACATGTCTATTGTATTGGACATTTCTAATTTGCAAAAACAACAAAGTTAAGAAAACATACAAGTCTAAAAAGTTATGATAACTTTCATGCTAAACAGATACATTTTTAGAAAGTACAATTTCCTTCATCCTTTCTTTTTGCATAGAAATTACTCTTACTCTATTTTGCTCCAGGAACCCTGCATATAAGGCAAGTATTACTAAAGCAAATAGCTAAGAGCAAGAGTTACCACATATTTACTATGTTTGGCTCTCAAAGTACTTAGTCTCTCTTAATTCAATCTCTTGCCGTGGAATGTCATCCAATGGATAGTTTATCCACCATGGACAAATATGCATTTTCCATTCTGACAGACCCTTGCCAAGCAGTGCTTTTGAGAACATACAATTTTCACATCTCAAGTCCATCCACTCCTCCACTAGAGGAGGCAGACTTTCTAGCACCCCACTTTCCTGAAGACTATGTAGCCATCTTTTCCAAAAATATAAGAACAAACAACAAAGGCACTCTTAAGTTAGAATACATTTGTACATATGCTATTTAGAAAATATGATTTCTTTATACTAGAAATACCTGTATACCACCCTCTTGCTTGGTTGTGTGAGCTCTGGAACCTTCTCAGAGTCTCCAACATTCTTCATCTCACCAAAAATATTTGCAAATTTCTTTAAAATATGCAAACGTCTTTGACCTTTTAAAAAAATGTCAAAGCTTTGTGGAATCTCTGTGCAATCAACTTGTAAGTTCCTGATCAATAAGAAGCATTCTCCAATCATATGAAACCAACAGACCTCTTGCTTCATGTAGCTCTGAAATCTCCTTACATCCGCAAAGTGTGACATAGTGGAGTCCTTTGCCTTTGTGACAGTCATGAGAAGTAAAATCTCCCTTTTCCTAATATATTGGTCATTGAACAAAACATAACTCCAATATTGTTGAACCAAATTAAGTTCAATTCCAAAAATTAAGAGAACATTAGTCCATGAGGAAAACATACCTCTTTGTAGCAATATTAGCACTACAAATGGCATACAATATGTCCTTGGTAATAGCCATCATGTTCTTTTCATCCCAATTCAATGCAAACAAAACATAAAAAAAAATCCTCTCCATGCACAGGATCAACTATTCCGAGGTACTTGTATCCTTTGTCCCTCAATTTATCTTGCTCTTTGTTTATGAATTTTTTCTTTTTGCCTCTCATAATTTGCCTCTGGCAATGCAAGCTCCTTGAGGTGGGCCTCCTCTTTGAATATGGCAGAGTTATAGTCATCCTAAATAAAAAAACCGATACACTATTCTTAGTTATGGTTAAATTCAAGATACCACAATTTGTTATGCTGAAAACTAAAATACTATACCAAAATTTTTACCTTCCACACCAAAAGCGATATTAGCAAACATGGGTTCTTGTACCATGGATCATTGCCATGGTTACTCTTGCCTTCAATTTGATACTCTATTTCAACCCACTGTCTTTGAGAAGGGCTCATCCTTTCCAAAATACTTTGTTTATTGGCGATGCCAAAATTTTGGAACATGAAAATTTCATGGCCTAGGTTGGGTTTGACATGTGTTCTTGTTACACTCTACAACATTGAAAATTGTCATTAAACTTTAAGATTCATACATAAATAAAACCTAAGGCGTCTCTCTTTTCTCATGAGGCATCGAATATTGCTAGAAACTTGCACTCTCTGCATCTCGGACTCCCCGTTAGTATTTCACCGCCATATGGTTGACCGGCGATTACTAGCAATTCCAGCTTCATGCAAGCGAGTTGCACCTTGCAATCCGAACTGAGGCCGAGTCTCTGCAAATTCTTATTGATTATTGCGACTGCTCCTTGATCTCCCAAAGACCAACTCAAACATTAGAAACATGTATGAAATAAATTTTCATAATTAATGATTAATAATTAATTATTTTTAAAAAAATCTAAGTAAGGAACAAAAATGGAGATTAGTAAGAAGATCCATAGATATGTTAGTGCTGTTTGAGCTTGTTGTAGGGGCTGCTCTCCTTCTTGCTTCTTCTTTGTGCCTTCCAACTTGCAATGGGAGAGAAGAAGAGGGAAACAAAAGAGAAAATTAAGGAGGAGGAGGAGGAGGAGGAGGAGGAGGAGAAGAAGAAGCAATAAAACATAAGACAAAAAAGAAGATATATTTCAACTGTTACACACAACTTCCAATGGCAAGAGGTAGGTGCATATTGAACGTCCATTATGAGAGAATGTTTATCTTGAACATCGAAAAATTATTTACTAAAATATGTAAATGATAATAATGCTTGTCATTTGACAAAATAAAAAGTGCAAATAAAAATCTGTGCTACATCATGACCTTGAAAATAATTTATAAATACTCGTTAAATTTATTTTTGAGAAGATATGATTTTTAAAAGAAATTATTTAATGAACTCTTGTGATTTTTCAATATGTAAACTTTTTTTGAAGATTTGGTTCATTAATGGACGGATTTGCAACTTCAACTGTCACTAAGAACTTTCCCATGGAGTAAGAGCTCATTCAATCCATATTTGGTGGTGGTAACAGACTATTATTTCTACGTTCAAAGAATTGGATAAACAATAGGCATGCTATTAGATATAATATTTCACATTTGTAGCTCCATTGTTTGCTGAGTTTCAAATTGGCTTTTGTGAGAGACAATGGTAGAAGTTACTCTTCAATGGTCAATTGGCTCCCAATCACTGGAATGTACTGTGCCCCTGAGGGATGGAAATATTCTTGTGAGATCTTATTTTCTTCAATCACTTCTACCCCCTGACTAGAAGATGGTAGGTTTGCATGCTATTTTCCAACTTGATGCTTAAAGTGAAGAGATAGTTTCCTGGCCAACCGGATATCAATGGTGCACATTATGATACGGCTTTCACAATGGACCAAGGTGAAGGACTCTACACTGTAGAAAATAGCAAACAAGCTCATCACTTTCAATACATGTGGTAGACATTTCATCCGATTCCTTCGCACAGAAGTCATCTCAAACTTTTTCGCCACTTATAACAAATGCTTTTTGTGCACCTGTATCAACTCTAGCTATTGACTTAGAGTTGGATGATGGACTTGATAGTTAACAACCCCAGAGGAAAGAAGTTGAAGCCTTTATTGCAGATGAGTGAAGGTCCCTTTTTTTATTAGTGAGATTCCAAGGCTGTACAACGATTTTGTTGCTTTTGTTCTTCTACCTATATATGACACATCTTCAAACATGGATGGAATGCAACAACAGTATGATGGTCATGTATGGACAATACCCCATCCAACTAATATCTTACCTAATGCTACTTCAAGTATTAGCCATTGCCTTGGAAATTCTCAATGGTATTGAGTCAACTATCCTTACTATGAGAGCAACAATCAACATAATAAAATCTATTTTCATGGTTACCTCAACAACACAGTGAGTAAGGGGCTACTTGCAAGTGAAGAAAAACATTCAATCACTTGTCACTATTGTAGTAAAGTTGTCACTTGTTGTGCAACTTGTAATTGCAAAGTTTATTACATTTTGCCAAAGGACACAAGCATAGAGAGATTTATGCTTCATGTAGGTACTCACATACACAATGTGAAACAAAGGACTTCAATGGCTGCAATAAAAAAAATTAGATCTCTAGTTTACTCAATTTTGCAAGTGAATCAACAATGTGGTGCTAGGAAGATTCAAATGATTGTAGCAAACAAATTAGCATTGAATCTTTGACAACTAATGGTTCAAAGGTGGAGGGAGAACAAGAGCTTACAAAATTTTTGAAGGAGTTGATGCCATTGGTTCAAAATTAGAGGTTAGTTTTGGTTATTTAAGTTTGCAAACTATGGTTTATAGCATTGTTATTGGTTTAACAAACTTCCTTTTGTTGAGGTTGCAGGTTCAATAGTATCGTGACATGCCAAAAAAAAAAAGAAATGTGTGTTGTTGGAGATGGCTTTAATAAAATTTTGGAGTTGAAAAAAGATGCATGTTTCTTTTTTCATGGTAGTAGATTTCCAGGGCAAGGAGGGGTGGGTGAAAAAAGTTACATTTTCAAGATATCTACTAAAGGACCTAGCTCTGGAATGGAATTGGTAAATCGAATGTGACGCTCAAGAAATGGAGACCTTTATAAGTCTTGGGTTTACTTTGACTTTACACACAGAATAGATGATTGGGCAACAATGTCTTGTTTTGTGTACGATCCATGGTTTGTTCGAGAATCTTGTTATCAATTTTTATTGACATATGTTAGTTGCTAATCACTATATTTTTTTATTGCAGCTTGAAGGGAATCATGGTGATTGCTATTTGTGATACAAAGGAAGAGGATACAGAGACACAGATTCTCTTTTGGAGATGCCTTAATAATGTGATGCTCAAGTGTGGACACCCTCCTGCAGACTTTGTAGGTTTTATGGCAGATGAAGCAGGTGCAAATTGGATGGCGATTGGCAATGTTTTCGGTGGGGGACTTGAGAATGTGTTGAAAGAAAGAGAGCATTCGTGTTTGCTTCACTGGGAACAATGCTTACAAAAGCACACAACAAAATACATGCCTTCAAACCTTCAGAAGCATCACTTGAATTTTTGTGAGAGATGGCGCATTTCAAAATCCATTGAAAAGGGTAAGAGGAATGCCACGGCTATAGAAAATTGGTGGCAGCAAGTAGGACTACCTCAAGATAGTGCTGTAGCATTGAAGAGATGGATCAAATGGTGGGAGAATAGGATAGACCATTGGGGTAATACTACATATGTAAATGCTTTTATTTGTTTCTATTTGTTACATGCACATGTACTAATATCATCGGGGTGGGAATACCCAAGTACGAGAACAAAATAGACATGTAAGAGGAATTGATGACTTTTTTATTGGGTTCCAGGCTTCCTTGAGTCCTTGGGAGAGGGGTTGTATTCCCAACACAAATCAATCTGAGAGCATGCATGCAAGTTGGTTGGCAAGGGAGGATGGAAATAAGAAAATTGATTTGCATTGACTTGATCAACTCATATATTCAATGCTCAAGGCAACTAGCCTTCACAACTAGAAGATACTTTGGAAGTCGTCCCAACATGGATGCTCTTACTAATAGGGTGGTTGCAAGAAACACCCCTTCACCTACGTTCATAGCTCAAACAGCTTAAGGAGCACTTCTTGGCACTCCCATGTATGGAGAGCCTTTCATTTCTGGGAACAAAGAAAGAGTTCAAAGGAAAAGAAGAGTTCTGGATGGTTGTAGCTCTCATAAACCTAGCTATGCAATGGAGTCAAGGGATAGAAAACAAAAAGGATGACCACACAAGATAAATTTTCAAAATAGAAATGACCAAGCTACAGAAGTAGGCTTGGACCATGAGGTGCATGTAGTGCCAATTGAAATGAATCTCCCAACTAATATTGTCTCAGAGGAGGAAATGCATAGAAGTTTGTGGTCCATTTGGAGAATGCCCGTTCATTGCAAACAAAAATGTTTTGGAATTATAAATAGAAAGAAGCACTACAATGTGATAGAAAGTAGATCACTTGGGTCACTATGCCCTTCATTTTGGTCAGAGAGGGAATTTCAAGGTAAACCTATTGCACAATGGTTTTGGTTTTGTAGTCATGATGTGGAGCATACATGGGATGTTGATAAACAAGTAAGCATGCACCCTTGCGACCAAGGATTTGGTATATTGACAAGGGCACCAATGCTTCTATAGAGGAGATTTCAATTCTTATAAAATGAGGTTTTGCATTAAAACATGATGGCATTCCACTTACCCCAAAAATACTATGACTCATGGGACATGACCACTTACCTCTTCAAGTGGCAAGCGAAGCAAAAAATGGAGACATGGTATTTCTAAGGATGTAGAAAGAAAAATTGCATTGATCGAGGCATTGGATGTAGTTTTCATGGAAGAGAAAGTAGTGGTGGCAAATGAGAAAGTCATATTTTATGTTATATTAGAGTATTTGTATGAGGTGCATGTCAATCCTGAGCCCTTCTACATGTGTCCTGACTTTCAAAAGAGAGAGTTGGAAAGTAAACCCTTCATGGCATGCAAGCACATGTATTATGTCTACATTTGTGTGCTTGGGATGGACAAAAATCAACATATGATGATGCATCAACCTTCCCTTAAGCAAATTGATTTAAATTTTATGCTTGCCTTTCCCTCACACATAAAATGCAAATCAAAGACTTGAGAGTTTTTTTTTGGCTATCATGCTTTTTTGATTCATTGAGGGGACCGTCTATTTATATTCTTATTTAGTATGCAAAGTAATTTCATTTTTTCCTAATTTTGATGCTCCAACTTCGTTTTTGTTGCTTGAGCCAATTTTTCTTTCAAGGTAATCTAGATCTTGCTTCTCTGCTCCTATTATGAAAAGTATGCAAGTTTATTGTTTTCCTATTGCTATGAAGAATACATCCATAAAGCTTGGTATTCATTAAGGGGACTACCTATCTATAGGTGACGGATCTCGTTATAAATCATGCTTGTTTTGTGTGCAAATAAATTTTATTTTCATCATTTCTAGTTGTGACAATTTTTTTCTCAAGGTAATCTCGATTTTGTTCCATAAAGCTTCTTGATTACTTTGTTTTAATTCCCTTCAAAGGGTCGTCTATATCCCTTCTAGATATGTTAGAGTTAAAGCTCCCTACAACCATTGCATATACAAGAAGCTTTGGAGCGATTAGCGAACAAGATGAGGAAGATATTGACCTTTGTTACTGCCAAGTCCACATATCAGTACTATATAATAGTTATATATTAGTGGCTTTAATAATTTGCCTGAATAGTTGCAAGAGAAATAATTATCTTTTCCTATATTGAGTTCTTTTTGTGTTTTGTATATATTGACTCATTATTTTAAAGATTAGTTTGATATACAAGGGTACTTTTTTAGATGTGTGGTAGAAACCCAATTTTGTTCATTTTTCTCTCTTTGGTATATTTTGAGAGTTTGAAAAAAATGGTCCCTTGAATAGCTTGTTTAATACAAAATTTCAATATGGGTAACAAGATTTTCCCTCATAAAGTTACAAATTTTATAAAAAAACTCCAAGTTTTGGCAAATACATTGAAAAACTCCAAGTTTTGGAAAATTTTGTGAAAAAATTCCAAATTTGAGGCTTGCTTTTTTAAATCCCCCCTCATTGGAAGCTCCTCGTCATGATATCTATATGCCATTGTTGGAACAACTAGTTCTTCTTGGCTTAGGCTCAACTTGAGCAACACATGTTCACTGACCCTTTTGTGAGGCGAGATATTAGCTCTTGAGGCAACCCTCTTGTGTACTAATCTCGAGTTGACATTTTACGTATTGGAAAGGCTTTGACTAGTGTCCATTGACTAGTGTCCAACTAGGCCTATAGGAATTAGGGACTTGTTTGGATGAGAACATATTTTGCCTTGAGCTTCTAGTAGGTCAAACATTAATATTCGAGCCTCATTTTTTGTGTGTAGAACATTGCTCCTTTTGCCAAGGAGTACCCGACTCACTTGACTCACAATTCATCTTTGGTTTTGCCTTTGAAAATTCCATTGGTGCCTAAGTGCCTAATTGCATCATGTAAGTGTTGTTGACTATTTAGCCTACTTTGAGGCTTCCTCCCTAACCCCCATAAAGCTTGAGATATTGCTTATTCTTGAGTTTAAGCAATTGGGCTCGATCCAACGATATTTTCTTGGTCTTTTGCATAACTTGAAACAATCAAACCAATACCATGTAACCTAGATTAAATATTAGTATCAAGTTCAAGGGGGAGCTAATTATCCATGAGGAAGGAAGAGAAGGATAGAGAGAGTCTAACTTGGGGCCCAAAAGGAGGAGAATAGGGAGTTATTTGTGTGAAGGTATTCCACCTATTGAGTCACTGAGCCTAGATGTCTAGTATTGGGCATAAGCTCATTAGGCTATGCCTCACATGTAAGGGATTAGCAAGGGAGGAGATCAATGCAACTTACAACAAGAAGTCACAAATTGACTAAGTTGAGCTGCATACTTTGAATGATCCACCTAGATATAACAAAGATAACTCATAAAACATTGGTACTTTCCCAAGAGAATCAACTTCTCTAATGATTAAATGCATTGACCTTATGTATAGAAGGTCATTAGAGCATCAAGCACATTGTTTGATATTTGGAAAATGAAAAATTTTTATTATTCAGAAGAGTAGTTGTACCAACACTTGCTTGAAACCAAAATGATTGTTTATACATGGTTATTTAAAGTAACACTTCAAAGTCAAAATGAACAGAAAAACAAAAAAACACTCTAGAAAATTCAAAAGAGAGCTTTGTAAGATGTAACAAGTCCTATGAAAAAAACACGTGCTTAAAATTAAAACTTAAATTGAAAAGTCTTGGTTAAACTTTCAAAGGATAAAATATTGAAGAGAGATTAGTCAACAAGACAAAGAAGCAACATAAACAAACCTCAACATACACACTCTCATCAACCATAAGACTACTTGCAAGAGCAAAATAACACCATAGAGCATACAAGGAGACCTAAATATGTAAGAAGAATAAAATAAAATTTATTCATCTATTTAGGGCTCGGCATATCAGTTGACGTGCTTACAAAATTATAATTTGCAAGAAGAATGAAAGCAAAATATTCATCTATTTAAAGCATGGAATGTCAATTGATGGGGTTACAAGCCTAACTTATTTTACCCGATTTGGGGGACTATGGAATGAGAATCTTATGCACACATATAATGATTTGAAATAACTTGTGTCGCAAATGAGATAGCTTCACATTTTTCTAGCAATGTTAAAAGATGAATTAGTGAGGTGGTATGACAATCTAGATGTTTGAAATAAGGGGACTTACACTACCCTATCAGAAGTATTCAAAAAAAAAATTTGATGGCAAGGTTTCCAAGATAGGTTAGCCCTTCAATTGGATTATTTGTCTCGGGTTACTATATTGAGCATTTGGAAAGAGCCGACCAAGAGCATAAATTTATCAATGGGCTTAATCTAGAAGTCCTTCAACATGTTAGCCACAAAGACCGGCTGCATTGGTAGATGCATGGACACTATAACAAATTATAATTATATGGATAAGAGTAATACTACTCATGAGATTGGACCACCTAACCAACTATTTAAGCTACAAGGTTTGACTATGCAAGGAAGATCTCTAGTACCTTGAAACAATTATAATACTGATTGGAATTGTGGAAGAAATTCTCTTTTCAAGAGGAATAATGAAATTTTTTGTGATAGAATGGGGCAAAATGGACAACAACGACCTAGAGGACTAATAATTTGTTATTGATACCAACAAGAAGGTTATATAGCCATGTACTATCCAAATGCACACAAGAATCATGACTATACTCCTCTTTGCAAGAAGTGTAGGAGTAAAGGACATTATGAAGAAAATTGTCCCAAGTGGGATGATAATGAGACCAATGATAAAGGTAAACAAACCTCCATCGATCCTTCAACATCTACTGCAAAGTTAGTTAAAGTGAAACAAAGAGGCAAGAGATGGAATCAAGTCTGAATTCCTTCCTCATAGGGTGACTTTTAAGGGTGACCCCATAATTGATATCATCACTAGAGTGACAACGACAACACAAGCAAGGTTTAGAGAAAGAGAATCCGCAACCCAAAAGGAGCTACAAAGAAAAATCTAAGGATGTAGATCCTAATGTGGAGTTATCTAAATTGGATTCTCCTTAACAATTTTCTGAACATCAGTTAGTGCTGGTACCCTTGGCAAATCCTAAAATTTAGGCGGGTGTAGCTCCATTCAAAGATCTCCAAAGGGGGAAAGTAAAGAGCAAGTGAAAACGGGAATAAAGCTTATGATCTTTGGGAAGCATATTTAATAATAAACCTTTGACCATTGCTTGAAATAGTGCCTACATGCCAAAGAAAAATTTATCATAAATTAATTTGATGTAAAAGAAAAAGAATTGAGACTAATGCTTCTAAAGTAAGGACAAATGCATCTAAAAAGAAAGTAAACAAGGAGGTAAAATTAGTAGATCTATTTGTGGATCCAAGAGAGCCAGCAATAGATGCTACCATCAGTGGCCATTTTTTGAATGAAGTGAAATTAGATGGTAGATTAGTAGTAAATTTGATGATAAAACAAACCATGTAAGAAGTAAGATTGAAAAATCTAGAACCTACTCATATAGTTTTATGTGGGGTTGATAAAAGAAAAGTAATTCCTTTGGGGCTATTTCACAATGTGAAATATGTAATATTGGATTAGAATTTCATGTGAATTGCTTAGTAGTCCGTTCTTCAACAAATATCTATTTGTATTTTGTCTTATTAGGTTGACCTTGGTTATACCAAGCAAGATACAATCAAGATTGATATAAAGATTCAATTGTGATTGGTCCTCAAAATGATAGGGTCAAGATACAAGTTATTGCAAAGGGGTTGTTAGCGAGATGGATGAAAAATCCAATAGTGAGTTCTACGATGTGGAATTAGAGAGGACTAATAATGAAGGCCCTTATACCTAGTTATTTATGATACAACATCCAATAAGAACGAAAAAAGTAAAAGTGAATGTAGTGCATCATCCTCATAAAGTAGAACAAATAGGTACATCATCCTCACAAATTAGAACAAATAGGTATTGGAGAATACACTCTTAATTTGTCATCTGATGAGGATTCTGATAGTGATATTTTACATGTTGGTTATTGCATCAGAAGATATAATCCTAGATTGTTTAATGATTTCAAAAGAGGGAGATAATGGTTTTCATATTGCAAGACACCATGATAATGAATTGAATGATTCGTTCATAAAAACCTATGTTGGATTACCTATGAATAAGAAAGACAATGACCTTGAGGATGCATTTTTTGCACATAATGGGTTGGAAATATTTTCCACTAATGACTTAGAGAAAGAGGAGGCGAATGAGGCATTGATATCAGATCTAGATGAAATGTTGACAAACTCTTTGGCATTGATGAGAATGATTATGACAAATTAGAAAATAATGTATTTACTACCTTTCCTTTATGAGATAGATGTTACATCTTTTGGATTTGAATACCTTCTAGTGGTAGCTAAAAGGACTTATTATTGCTTCTTGGAAAAGAAGGAAAGGGATGGCAGAAACAGGGATAGTTGCAGACCTTGACATGGGCTAGTGTTACCTAAGGATAAGGATGACCCATCTCCAACTTTGAATAAATTTATGAAAACTACCAATGGATATTATGAAAGCAATGAACATATAATTAGACAATTAAATGAGACACTAGAAAGTGAGTGTAAAGTAGTAGTGACTACTATAAATGATGTGATGAAGAAGATTTTTGAGCTACAAAAAGAGAAGTCAGAATTTCAACTTAGGGTGTAAGGAGCCCACCCCATCGGCTATCCAGGCACGCTTTTAGCAGTCTATTGAGAAATGAATCTAAGTGTTGCTGCTTGAATTCCCATGGAATGTTCCAAGTTTTGTTGCCTAGGCTTTCCTGAATCCGCCTCGCAACGGAACGTTTCACGGCTGAACCCACTAGAATCGACCTGAAATTTGGGCTCCTAGTGGCCAAGGTCTCCTAACAGCATTCTAGTGTCGGATCCTGGACATCCTACTTTACGCAGAGATATCCAAGCCAAAGCAGACCCATGCCGCACTTGGTTCAAAGAGAATGGGAAACAAGAGGGATGTGCCACTCAACCTCTCTGCTCGTAGGGCATAGTCCCATTCCGGTCTCCTAAAACTGCATGAATCGGGTTCTAACCTAACAATACCTAAAGGTCGAATGATGGTAAAATCTTGTGAGAAGCCTCCTAGTTCTTTGGGACCACCCTGCCATAGGAAGGACCCGTCGGGGGTTCTGCCCACCTACTTCCCTCAGTAGCTTTAGTTTTCTAATTAGGTCCTATCACATTTATGTGTGACATTTAGTCAGCTTCATTAATTAAGCCTTTTAGAGAATAGGGTTCGTTCGCATAACTTATAGTACAGACACAAAAACAGAGCAAAGCAATCTACTGACAAACAAGTTCATTAACTTATCTTCAAGTTAATCTTTGTCTCCTGCCCATACATGAGAAATTATGTATGCCTTTTGTCCAACAGAAGTATCCCTTTTGCGCCTTGTAGAAGTAACTGGTCCAAATCACATGGCACCACAAATTCAATCCTTTATCTAGAATAGGATCTCCCAACATGCCCAGACGTTGGGGGCCATGGAGGTCTTCAACTCCATTCTAGACCTAGCAAGGGGTGTCCAGAGCTCCACCTGACCCGCAAGCTGTTTAGAAGCGAAACATCATTCCCGTGGTTGGCCTTTTTAGCACTCGCCCATGAATCGAGCAGTGCTCTCTCGGGTTAATCCGCAGTGCAATCATGGAGGTGATCCACCCGTGCAACATATCATTCCTTAATTAAATCCTTTCGGGATCCAGCACAACAAGGTATCCAACCCTAATATCAGTTTCTAGGAAAACAGAAGAAGATCAATCCAAAGCAACCTTCACAATAGAATGAGGGACCTATGGTTATAGAATGATGCCATTTAGGCTCTGCCCCTACTACCTTTCAAAGAGTGATAATGGACGCATTCCAAAATCACATGCATGATTTTATTGAGGTATACCTGGATGAGTTTTGTGTTTATAGCCTAATCCATGAGCATTGGGGACACTTGGAGTAGTGCTTTGATCGATGCTTGGAGTATGGAATCTCCCTTAATATCAACATCTTTGGAGACTCTTCAGGAGCTCTTTTAGGCTAGATTGTCTCTACACAAGGGATATCAACAGATCCTACCAAGATTGAGAATATTGCGACTCTAACATCACCAACCAACCTTAAATAGTTGAAGGGATTTCTCGGCCATGTGACTATTACAGAAAATTTATCATACACTTTGCAACAAAGGCGACCCTCCCGCATCAGCTCTCCTGAGGAAAGATGTAGCATCTAATTGAACTGCTAATTGTGATGAATCTGTCAACACTCTAAAGTAGTGTATAATTGAATAATCCATCTTGTAATCTTTAGATTGGATGAAGGAGTTCCATGTGCATATTATGCATTTGTAGAAGGGTTAGGTGCAGTCTTATGCAAGAAAGGCTCCTCCAAGCTTGATCAACCCATCTACTATGTAAGCCGTAAGGTAATTGATCGGGAGAGAAACTACATAGTGATAGAGTTAGAGTGCCTTGCAATGATATTTGCCTTCTTGGAGAAGTTTTGACACTACCTTCTATCGACACACATTAAGTTTTATGTGGATCATGAGGCATTGTACTTTCTAATGACTAAGGCAGATGTTAAAGGTAGAATGATGGAATGACACCTTCTATTCTAAGATTTTGACTTTGAAGTGGTTACCCAGCTTGGTCACTCTCACATTTTAGTCGATCATCTATTGCAGATCCCTCATATTGAAGAAGAGGAGAATGCTGATCTACTCCTTGATACTTCCCTATTTCTAGTTGAAATAATAACCCCATGGTATGCAGACATTGTCAACCTCTTGGCCACACAATAGTATCCACTCGACATCTCTAGAAGAGAGAAGAAGAGGCTTCCATTGAAATCAGCCCCCTACACTCTACTAGGTGGTACTTTGTATAAGGGAGGCAAAGATGAAGTGCTGTGGAAATATATTGCAGGAGAAGGTATTACCAAAAAGGCCTTGCTTGCAGGTTATTAGTGGTCTACATTGCATAAAGATGCCTATGACTATTGCAAATGTTGTGATACATGTCAGTGGTGGATGGAAAAGCCTAACAAATCCAATGCTATGCCACTAAACCCATCCTTTCCCTAAAGCAGCTAGGGAAGTGGGGCATTGATTTTGTAGGCCCCATCGATCCTTCCACTAGAAAAAAGTAAAGTGATACATTTTGGTATGTATGGACTATGTGATGAAGTGGTGTGAAGCCAAAGCTCTTAAATGAGATGAGGTAATAATATGGTCTTATTCCTGTATGAGAATATCATCACCCGATTTGGTAGTCCCTTAGAGATGGTGAATGATAGAGGTACTCACTTCTTGAATAAGATTATGAAAGAGCTAACAGGGCTTTACAAGATACGCTATCACAAGTCCACACTTTACTATCCTAGAGCCAATGGCCAAGTCAAAGTTACCAATTGCATCCTTTGCTCGATCTTGTCAAGAACGATTGCTGCATATGGCTGCGATTGGGATGATCGACTTACAAAGGTCCTCTGGGTATACAGAACCTCTCATAAGGTTGCTATAGAATAAACACCTTTCTAGCTAGTGTATGGCATAGAAGCCATCTTCCTTGTTGAGCTAGAGCTACCCTCTTTGTGAGTGGCTATCACAGAGCCTTTGAGAGATGCTAAGTCCTTGCAACGTTGCCTCCAACACTTGGAATGTTTGGAAGAAATATGATAGATGAGGTTAAAGTGTATGGAAGCCATAGAGGCTCAATGAAAGGCTTATCCCACGACAACTTTATTAAGCACAAAGAATTAAAGGAAGGAGACCTAGTCCTCCCCTATGATTTATGCTTTGGCAAGTTACCAGGAAAGCTCCAACAATGTTGGATGGGCCCTTGCAAGGTACTCATTGTTAACTCTAATAGCTCTCTCCAAGTGCAAGCCGTTGATGCCTTTGATGATCCCTTCGTGATTAATGGTCACCACTTGAAGAAATATTACTCTCCTTGGGGATCTTGACAATCACAGCCGATAGTCCCTCTCCCTCTAAGGCATCGCTCCTTCCTACTTCTTATGTTGTTCTTATTGATATCTATCATTCTCATCCTGACAGGGTGGCACCATTCTATTAGCTCCTCATCTCCACTTCTTGTCTTTGTTTGGTTACCTTGCTATTCAATCCAATTGATGTGATGAGGTTAGTTTTGATATATGGTGTTTTGCCATTTACCTAGAAAAATAAAAAGAAAAGAAAAAAAGAGAAAAAAATAGATCATGAGAGAAAAGGACTTTGGTCCCTATCACATTCATATACTCTTCGAGAAAAGATGAAAGCACCCTTGGGAGTAGGGGAAAAAAGAAAAGAAAATAAATAATAAAACATAAAAAATAAAAAATTATTATGGAAGAAAAGGAAGAAATTTCCTATCATAATATTCATCGTTTTAAGAAAAGGTGGCAAACACCCTTGGTGGACGAGAAGTTGGATGTGGAAAAGGTGACAACACCATGTAGTCTAGAACAACTAACTTCTTAGTAGAAATCCCTAAGATGTAATTCTGAAGCCACCTCCCTTGGTGCGCTATGTCTTATGCTGAGATAGTTGCATCTAACCCCTATAACAGATGATTTTTTCTCCATGCGAATCAAGTTTTTGATCTGTTGGCTACCTTCCTAGGTATGCCTCTTGATTAGCAAACAATATTTGACTTCATTGACAAGATGAAGCCACTTTTCACTAACAACCTCATGAGTGATGTGAGCTTTCATCTTAATTGGATGGGGATGTGAGTATGGACTGCCCTCCTATATTCATCAAAACAGAGTGTGAGACGGAGGGGGGCTGAGCGTGACTGATTTTCCCTTGAACCAACTCTGAGAGGTGAGGATTGAGGGACGTTACAACACTAGTGCTAGGTACGCTTTCATTTTTCTATGTACACATGGAATGGGCCTCTGCCATCAGCATCGAACACATCATTCTGTTTTGTGCACTACACTACAAGGCTCCTTAGCCTACCTTCTCGCACCTATGCCAGATGGATTGGGATGCATTGATGCACCATCAATTGTGCATGCTAGCATACCCCCTCTGCATCATTCCCCTTGTTGATTTCTTAATTAGGTGTGAGATATGAGTTTTCCTTCCTTCCTCTCTAAGTAATGTGAGCCATAGGAGGGCGAGATACTAATCTATTATTCTCACATGAGCACTTGTTGAGCCGAGCATTGCATTCCTTGTCACCGATACTTAACAGTTCTCCATCAATGATGCTACCTCCTTGGGTGCTACTACATGGTCTTTGCCATGCTAGATGCATGCTGGAGTGTGAGCTGTGATATCTCTTGTAGATGACTCCGACTTACAGTGCATTGATGACAATCCACATCGACCAATTGAATGGGCCAAGTGTTTCTAACCCGACCTCTTGTGTTGATCTATAGTTTGTGTTATCCATTTTGTTATTGGTGTCACCCTACTCACTTTTCCTTTTCGCTACATGTCAATTTGAGGCTTGAATATTTTTGAAATAAAATTTCAATGAATTTTTGAAATTTTTTGTGAATATATTTGTGAATTTTTTGTCTCCACACAAATGCTTGGTTTTCACCTTGAATTGTGTGCCCTCGAGACTACCATCTGGTGACCAAGCCACACGTCCTTCTCCCTTGCTAATCATTCCAATCATAACAAATTTTTTTCTCCGCCCTGCGATTGTGCTCGGGATGGGGGGTAGCAAAAAGAAGAAGAAGAAAAAAACAACTTAATTGGTTAAAAAAAAGAAGAAGTATATACACATAGATCTAGTGCTATTCAAGACCTCATGATACTCTTTATTGCCTTTTAATGCTTCTGCTAGGATTTTCCATGTACTTGCTAATTACTCCTATTGCATAGATAATGTGTGGACATATAGCAACCATGGCATATATTAAGTTTCCAACTAGGGGTGCATATAGATGCTTGGCCATTTTAGCCTTCTGCTCATTCTGTCCTCTTGGCTTAGTTTCAAATATGGAGGAAAAAAACAATGATAGCCTTCCCCCTCTCCATATTAAAACACTTCAATACTTTCCCAATGTATTTTTTCTAAGATAAATAGAGTATATTTTTGCCTCAATCTCACATAATGTGCATACCAGGAATGTGACCAAATTTTCCCAATTTGTTCATGTCAAATGTATCATGTAACATTTTCTTCAAAGCATCCACATTCATTATAGACTTCCCAACAATTAGCATGCCATCCATGTACATGATCAAGATCATAAGGCTACCAAACCTAGCTTTCCTTGTGTATAGGTAGCAATTAATCTCACTCCTAGTGTACCCTTGAGATCAGATAAAGGCATGAAACTCATGATACCATTCCGTGGAAGCGTGTTTCAAATCATATAAGCTCTTATGTAGCTTACACACCAACTTCTACTTACTTTCAACAACAAAACCCTCAGGTTGCTACATGTATATATCCTCATGCAAGTCCCAATGCAAGAAAGGGGTCTTTACATCCATCTAAACCATCTCTATATCCTCTCAACCAACCAAAGAATCATACGAAGGATATTCATATTGACTATTGGTGAGAAGAACTTATCAAGGTCAATCCCTTTCTCCTTCTTGAATCCTTTAGCCATCAATCTTGCCTTGTACTTAGGCAATGCATCACATGAAGATACCTTTAGCTTATAGATCTACTTAGATGACATTACATGTTTACCCTTAAGCAAAAGAACTAACTCCCAGGTAGATTTTTTTCGAAAGAATCCATCTCTGATTGCATAGTCCTCTTCCACATATGACTATTATGCTAATCATAGCATGTGCATAACAAGAAGGCTCACCACAATGCTTCACCATGACATAGTCTAGAGACAAAGTGCATCTAACTGGTAGTCTATAAACTCTTGTAGACATGCATAAAACTAGCTCAATAGGAGCCTCTAGCTATCCCACTTGTTTATCCTATAAGACATGAGGTTGTTCATCATCTCATGGCATTGCACTTTAGCATTAGTAGGTTATCGAAGCTCTACATCATGTGGAATAAGTTTGTACAATCTACTCATGTATTGGCTTCCCATCCTTCTAAAATACCAATTTGTGGATTGCAATCATTTTGATAGGATGTTTATGTATCTTATCCTCATTACAGACAATATCATGGCTATGTACTATCCTTCTAAATTTAGGATCCCACAAGCAATAGTCCATTTCACTTGACTCTAGATAGCCAAGAAAGTGCATTTCTTAGACTTAGGATTAAGCTTACTCTAATTATCCCTAAGTATATACATAAACGCATCACAACTAAAAATATGCAAGTGGTCATAACTAGGTCTCTTGTGAGACCATGATTTTTTTGATATCTTGCTATCCAATGGCTTGCTAGGAGACCTTTGATCAATGTACTATTGTCTTTACAAGTTTAGCCCAAAATCCATTAGTGAGACCAACATTAGAGAGAGCATACTACAGACTGTGGCTTGAATAGTCCTATTTATCTTCTTAGCCACACCATTTTGAGCAAGATTATCAAAAGCTATCAACTCTATGTCTTGATACCACGACCTATAAAAAGGTCTCTAAAGGCATGCGAGATATACTCTCCACCATTATTAGTTCTCAAGTACTTAAGCTTCTTACTAATTGATTCTCTACAAATGTGAAGAACTTTTGAAATGCATCTAACACATCACTCTTCTTGCAAAGAGGATAAGCTCAAACCTTCCTTATGGCATCATTTATAAAAGTGGCAAAGTACAATGCTCTGCCCAATGAAACCGTAGGCATTGGCCCATACAAATCACTATGAACCAAACCAAGACATTCTAATCTTCTACTTCCACTAGCTCTCTTATGTGACATTTTTGTTTGCTTTCCAAAGAGACAATGCTTACAAAAATCGAGATTAGAAGAATTTAGATAAAGAAGATAGTTCAAATGGTACAAAGCATTCATTCTAGTGAGATTGATATGTGTCCTAAATAGCAATACCATAAAGAGACTCAATGACAACTACAAAATGGTCTTTAACACTAGAAATACACAAATGATACAAAACAATAGATTTGTGCACTTTGACCACAATAAGAGATTCCTTGCAAATCTTCCACATCACCAAAAATCCTTAATCATTATTTGCCTTCTTACCTGTTTGCTTATTATTTTACTTGCAAAAATCCTTTTTGATGTATCTCTTCTTGTTATAGAAGTAACATTCTACATCTTTTTGGTTATGTGACTTACTTCTTGTTTTAATTGAGTTTTCCTAGCATTTGACCTTTCTCTCACCATAAGTGCACTAGAACTCTTTGAACTTTCATTGTTCTTTTTGTTCACCTCCTCAGTGAGTAAAGTGCTTTTAATATTGGCACTCATAGGACCACTAACATATATAGAGTTAATAATGTGAGTCTTGAAAATATGCCAACTCTTAGGCAAGGCGGCTAACAAGAACATGGCCTTCATTGAATCATGAAAGATAAAATTTTGAGATGTGAGATGGATGAAAATCGTATTAAAATCATTGAGGTGATTAGACATCAAAGCCCCCTTCTCCATACAAAGATCAATGAATTTTTTATCCTAATAAACTTGTGAGACTACACTTTTTAACTTTAGAAAGCCCCCTACTAGATCTAAGAAGAACCCTTGCTTCTAAAAAACAAGTTGCCTTTGTGCTTAAGTAGCCCCTCTACTTGTATATATCAAAACCATATACCAAGATCTCTTCCTCCTGAGCAACATTCAGACTACAACATGCTAGAGGTAAGTAGATGAGTCTACTATACCATCTTGTGCTTTTTAGATTTCTTGTTTAAATTAGCATTGTGAGAACATATTAGGATGACTTGGAGTTTGGAGTTAGAGCTAACTAAGTGAGCCAAGAATGGGTTGAGCTCTTGAAATAATAATAGTCTCCATCCAATGTCCCTTTGTAAAGCCTTTATAGAAACCAACATAGGTGACTACATGCACATTAAATATTCAATGTATTTTGCAAAGGCAAATAAAAAAATTATGAATAATTTTTATTATAGTAAACTCTATAATGTCTCAATAGATCATACTACAATACAAGTTAGAATGGCTCCTATTTATAAAACATGACTCCAAAGAATATGGAGGGAAGACTTATTTTCAAGTAAAAATTGGATGAGGCACAAATATTAAAACACAAAAAAGTCAAAGATATTTATCATGGTACTCATGAATACAACTTATCTCAATGCAATCTCCATTCTCTTGGAGCTCCAACAATTGATATCAAAGTAGGAAGGAGTCTCTATCAATGCCACCAATAAAAATCTTCATGAACTTCATTTTAGATGAGATTTGACATGTATAAAGAGGTTGAAAAATTCTCAAGGTAAGCTTATAAATGTTCAATTTACTCCATTTTTTAAATCTGAGGTTGTTTCAAGCTCTGTTTTTGACTTGTAAGTACTACACAGGCTACTTTTCCTTTTTCTGCATAGAGGTTGTTCAAAATTGCAAAATAAGTCTAGGATTCTAGTGTCCACTTAGAGTTGATATATATAGGTTACTCAACATTATTAACCACAGGGTGATAGACTATTAGAAACAAGTAATTTAAGGTTGCAAGTTGTTTGATGCAAGTTGTAGATTTCATAGTTTTTGAGGTTGATATTGGCTACTATTATATACACAAGTTTTACTAGAGTAGAGACTTTAATGTATATGTTGTAGAAATTCTCGAGCTACATAGATTGTAATACTATCCATGCATATTTTCTCATGAATAAGTAAGAATATTGTTTCATGATGTTTCGTAAATGTTTCAAGGTGATCAATCATTTGATGTACTTTTGAGTAGATGGATGTTGCTATATTTGTGAGGAAGCATTGATATTGTAATAACATGTTTCAACTGCATGCAATGATTTTCACAACACTTGGGCAATTATATATGCATTATTGCTAAGTATGGATGTAGAGGTGAGCTCACGCTCACATTCAACCACCAAGACCCACGGACCACTTATTGTTTCAAGCATTTCAAGCAAACACCTATGGCTATCTCTCACCTAGCTAATACACCTTTGATCCTACCGAGGTGTAGTGAGCTTACCTCGATGCTTGAATGAGTTGCCTCCTCCCTCAAGCACATCGATAGCTCCACGATTCGAGATGTGAGATCAAGCATCCTTAAGCCTCCACCTCCAAGCTCCAACCTCCATAGCCACATGAGAGACAAGAGAAGAGAAGAGAAGAAGAGAGGAGATGATGGAGAGCTTCACCTCCAAGATCCCTCACCCTCACACACTCACTCTCTCACACTCTCACACTTCCTCTCTCAAGCATACACAAGCAAGCAAGAAGGAGAAGAGAAGAAGATGAATCCACTTTGCTACACACCAAAGAATGAGCTTCTCTATTAACTTTTTTGGCTTTTATACATGCCCTAAATCCCCTGGGAGGTCATCCCCTTTTTTACATGACCGGACATTATGGCAAGGTCCTCTTTTTCCATTCCCATCTATTTGCCCTATCTCTTTACCTATGCCCATCTACCTTTTACAATTTACATAGGAGGAAGCCTGGCGCTCTTTTACAAAAGTTTTAGGGGTGCCTTGCATTTACAAATGTGCCTTTGCATTTTACTTGATTTTTGAGGTCACCCTTATGCTTTTGGTTGTTCTCCATCCTGCTTCTTTCGTTGCATCTGCATTCTTGACTTCTTTTTTCTCCGTCTCGAACTGGGGTTAACATTACCCCCTTCTAGATGAGTGCCAGTTCCATGGCACTTGTGGGACTTTATTGATGAGGGTTGGTGTTTTTTGAAGGGTGGTTCCAGAGTTGACGTGGGATCTTGGGTGGATTGGCACTGGGTGAGAAGATTTGGTAAATGGTTGCATTGTTGGAGGCCAAGGGTATGTAGAGTGGATGGTGGAGTCTCTGATGCTGGTGGTTTGAGACATTCGTCTTTACCTAAAAAGAGAAGAAGTGCGCTACCTATGGGGAGTGTCTACCTTACCATTCATGTGGTGCATGGTGCTCATGCTAGTGGAACTGGGAGTTGGGTTGAAGGCAAGATTGGGTGTAGTCCCACACTTGAGGACCTAGTTTGTGTGTAAGGGAGGTGCAGTGGGTGTAACTTAGGGTGACATGTCTAACCATAGGCGAGTGTGACCTCCTTAGGTATATCTTGCCCTTGATGTACCCTAAGCTTGATGTGGGGAATCAAAAGAGGGGCTAAGGGGTTGACACGGAGCCGGCCGACGGAGGCCACCAGACACACCTAACTTGAGAACCCCTAGATGAACTGAATGTGGCCAAAGTGGAGCTAATTGCTTTTTCTTATGATTCCCTTCTTCGTTTTTTTTGTTTTTATTTTTCTTTTCTTTCTCTTTGAATTACATAGTCACGATGAGAGATAATCTTCGTCATTCACGTCGGGAGAGGGTGGAGTTGGGGGCTTACAAGATTTACTAAGAAATTGCCAGATCTACATGTATCCTCTAAGGTTCAGGTATACTTGGAAAGTGGTGATGGAAAGAAATGGATAATTGCAGTGGGTGAAGTGGCTATCATTCATATCTTCCAAGAGGGCTAAGCAAAATGAAGGAAGTAGAGCAGCCTTGAATCATCAATTTGGCCATGCATAGCTACTTATTCCATTGGGATCAAAAAAGAGGGGTGGAAGGCGATGCTCTTGTGGTGCAAGATCCTGTCGTCTAAGTAGTATCCTAAGCAGTCTAAGATAATTACAGGTTGTGATGAAGGTGGGATCGGGACATGAAGAGAATTCATCATTGAAGCGAACTATTGAATCGTATAGGTCATCTGACGTGAAAACGAGGGCCTCTTCAATTTAGTAGCATTGGCATTGTAGATCCATGGAAAGTCATACCGGCTATGGGAGCTTGGGTTAAAATCCACTCCTATCCTTTTTGGATATGGCATAAAGGTTGGGTTATTCCTCTCAAAGGGTAGGGTGTTAAAAAAGTCATCCAAGCATCGAGGTTTACATAAAAAATGAGCCTCCTCCATGTGGGTTGGCACTTATAGCCCTTCACAACCCTTGGCACTTCAAAAAATTTATCCTGCCAAAAATCTGTGTCCTCGGTCGCCCATAGGATGGGATTCTGCTCTCTCTCCAAGGTCCATTTGTCTCCTAGCTTACTTCCAATATTAATTACCTCTTCCACCACATTGACTGGTAGTACTTTGTGCAAGTTGGCAGGGAGTTGAAGAAGTGCTCCATGGCAGTCTCTTATTGGTCCCAGATCACAAGTTCAACATTAAAGCTCACCGGACAGTCATCTTGGCATGGTGGGATAGGCGTGGTTGGCACCATTGCTGGATGGGCATTCAATCTTCTCTTTGCTTTCTCCACCATCTATTGTCTCTTTCTCTTAAGCTCCGCTTTTCTTTCAGTAGAGGTGTCCACCTTATTGCTATTCTTTTGGGCATGGGGAAGGAGGCTATGGGGGGAACAAGTTCTTCTTCGTGAGGTCCCATGTCAAAGCTTGTGCTAGCCTATTCTCCTTGCTGGTCTTCTTGTTGTGCCCCCTCAGCAAACCCTAGTGCATCGACTTCTTGTGGGGTCAAGGCTGCTTGCAGTAGATAGTTTTGTTGCTCCTCAAGTCCAAGGCGTCACACAGGTTGCGCTGGGATTTGCAAGCCTACTCTCAGGCCCTATGTGCAATCCTTAGCTTCTTCTTTATGGAGTCAACAACCTCCCCTTCCTCTATTTGAGTGACATCCAATAGTGTGTTCAGGAATGCGTATTGCTAGGCTTTGAAACTCACTTTGTCCTTTTCCACTTGAGCTGCCAGACGGTGCGTCAAAGCTTTGACTCTTCTCTCATTATGGTTCGCCCAGTCCTCTGCTCTCTTCTTCATTTCCTCAAGGCTTTCTCCTTGCCTTTGAGCTAGTATTATCAACCTTTACTCTTGATCTTCAATCTCTCTTTTCAGTATTTGTTGCTCCTCCTACTCCAAGGTTGCCTCTTTTTTCAAATTCTCTATCTCTTCTTGGTACCTACGTGCCCTTTCTTCTATTGCCACCTCTAACTCTTCTATGGATTTATGGACCTTTTCCATCTCCCCCTGCAGGTCTTCATAGAGCCCTACGAGCTCGTCATTATGGCATCGCAGGCTCACTAGGGCTTGTGTCTCTTCATCCAGCCTTGCTTACCAATCGGTTTCTGCTTCGTCTTTGGCTTGTAGTTGCTCCTTCAACTCACTTATCTTCCTTTGGCACATGGCTACTTGATGAGTTTTCTCTAATTGGAACACAACATGGCCTCCTTTTCTGCCTCTAGTTCAGCCACTGCTATCTTCTTATCCTCCTTTGTCTTCATTAGCTACGAGAGAAGCTCCTTGACACATTTGTCATACTCTGCAGGTGGAAAATTTGTTGTGGGAATGGAGGTTGTGGAGGTGTCCACCTTCTGCCTCTTGGGATCCTTCCTAGACTCGACGTCTGCTATCGGTTTTTTAGTTCTTGTTATGAGGGTACCTTCTCCCATTCCTTGGGCCATTTCCTTATTAACAAAGTAATGTGCCCAGGCCATGAGCTAGCATCCACTTTGGCTGTGGAGCTTGGTGTGGATATGGTTGTGGGGATGGCAGGCACTAGGAGAGTAGGGATGGGATCGATTGGGGCCTTGCCCTTGCCTTCTTTCATTGAGGGTGGCATGATCTCTGGCATTTGTGCACTTGAGCCTGGGCCTTCATCTCTAAGCGGGTTTATGGCACCCAACTCGTTCTGTCTAAACTGTTGCTCTATAGAAAGACATGTTGCCAGAGCCATGTCTT
The DNA here is from genome assembly GCF_053477565.2 of Lygodium microphyllum. Lineage (NCBI taxonomy): Eukaryota > Viridiplantae > Streptophyta > Polypodiopsida > Schizaeales > Lygodiaceae > Lygodium > Lygodium microphyllum. Next base: position 84,438,673 of record NC_141161.1, on the reverse strand, counting down.
TGCCTTCCTTCCTTTTCAACTCTTCCTCTTCTTTAGCTACCTTCCTTTTTCTCTCCTCAGTTTTTTTTAATTCTTCTTTCACCCTTTCCGACTCCTCCTTTTCTTTTTTCTTCCTTTCTTCCTCTTCCCTCTTAGACTCTTTTTTAGCTTTTTGTAAGTTTACTTTTTCTCTTTTCCTGCTTTACTTCTCGGCCTTCTCTTGGGAATCCTTCTTCTTTGGCTTTTTGGGCTTTTGTTGGCTACTTTGCATTTCTTATTCTCCTTCCTTATCATCACTCATCGTCCTTTCACTAGAGTGTAGCTGTTGTTCATGGTGAGGAGGTGACCTCTCTGGTGTTTCTTCGATTCCTTCTCCTTCACCTTGTCCTTCTCCCAATTCTTCCCTTATTATAGCTGTCAAAACCCCACTAAATTAGATAATAGAGGCCTTTGAGGATGATGTTTGTCTTTTTTCCTTGGTAATAGGGGATTCTCCTCTGTTGCCAGTGCTTTTGCTAAAGATTCAATGGCCTTTCGCACAAAGACATTTAGGTTCACTTCGTCAAGAGATCTTGTTGTAATGCTTTCCAGAATAAGCACATTGATTCGGCTCATTATTGAGTTGTACCTTTTGCTAGAGAACAATGAGTGCATCATTTTGGCCTTGAGCTAGATTTCAGGGTCGGGGATGTCTGCCAAGCTAATGCTATTGTTTGTGTGTACCATCAACTTGTCCATTCCTAAGATGGCACACACATCTCTCTTTGGCCATCTTTCCACCTTTTTGGCTAGGCCCAATGCTTTCTCCACCAACTCTAGAGTCCACTTGATTTGGACTTGGCGGGTTTCTTCTCTTTCTTGCACTGTCATAGTGTCGTGGTTCTTGTTGAAAGTCCGAAGGAATTCCACACACTTCTCGTAGACAGCTTGCCAACTACCTCCATGTACTTTTGCGGATGGCATTGTTCAAAAATCTACTTAACTGCTTATTCCTCCATGGTAACATCCTTCAAGTTCAAGGCCCTTGTTTCCACGAAAAGGTCATATTTTGCCTTCTCTTCTGTTGAAAACGACAACTTGTTGGATTTCTCTTGGCTTGCCATGTTGGATGCCTGCAATGAAGCCATGTGCACCATTAATGCTTTTCAAAACAACTATTTGCAGAGGAAAAAGATCACATTCTTGTGGAATTGAAATGCTTAATTATAGAAGTAAACTTCTCCCTCAAGTAGTCCATACATTCCAAAATTTATGACCCTTTTTCTTAACCATGAATCGGTTTTGATTTGTTTTCCTTTGCTTTTGAGTTTTATTCTTTATTTCCATCTTACCCCCTCCCCCCTGCAGAAATAAGAAGAATCCTTCCTAGGATTATAGGTGAAGGGGTCAAGGGCATTCTGTGCATGGTTATGGTATTTACTTAAGCATGAGCCAAGGATAAAAATTGGGGTTGTATTCCATTTAAGCATAGTGGTCCATTTGAGCATAGTGGTCCATGTCGTAAGGGTCTGATGCCTACTTGTGTGATATAAGTGAGGACATCGAGCATGAAATCAGCGAAGATGACTTTGTTAGCAATATGAAGCTCCTCTTCTGTGAGTCCATTGGTAAGAGGGTCTAAGGCTGGGAGTTGGCTAAGGTTTGGTTGGGCTTGATAGTTCAACAACTAATAGGTGCAGCTCTGGTTGCGGTTCTAGTTGGGGTTGTGGCCTTGGTGCACTAGGCATGGCTAGTGCAGTGGGTGGCGTGCTATTAGAGGAGGCATTAGTAAGGCAAGGTTGAGGCAGTTTAGGAGTAGTGAGCTGCGGTTTGGGTTGATAGACTTATTGAGTCTCGATGGGTTTAGGTTTTGGAGGGGCAATGAGCCCTACGGCTAGAGGCTTTTGTGGCGTTGATGCTTGATCGTCTTGATGCTTTGAGTGGTCAAGCTTGAGGGTGGTATTTGAGTACTGTCTATGGCCATCTCGGCTTTAGGTATCCAAATCCAGGTATTACCCTTGTAATAGCCTTGCGCTTGCAATAAGGTCTTGGAGACCCATTACGGCTTGATTGTTCGTCGATGCCTGTAGTTTCTTCTAGGCCTCCTAGGTTTCGAGTGAAGGTTCCTAGCCTTGAGAGCTTGTGGTTGGGTACTCCTAGGTGGGGGTCTTCAATGTTTTGGTACCCATTTGAACCGGTGTTCAAGGGTTTTAGCTTTGTGATCGGCTTTTTGCTGGTGCTCAGGGTTTGCAGGTGGTGATGAATCACGACCCCCCTCCTTAGGCTTGATGATGGGTTTCTCTATCAGTGGCTTTGTGGACTGTGACAAAGTTGCATAGCCCTTGTTGAAGGCTGTGATGATTTGTACGTTGCCGATGGTCGGGTGAATACACTGTAACTGGTAGTCAACGCTACATTGGGCTTTCTTCTTAAAGGTTTGTCCTAACAATGATTCCGTTCTTGCATCTTTCATGTTTAGCAATACATAGAAGATCATGGGCAAGCGTTTAGACTCGATAGAGACTTCAACTTTGCACTTTCCCAGAAGTGCATATGATCGGCCCCCAAATGGGCTGAATTTGGCATTAGTTGGTTGTAACTATGGTTTGTCAATTTGAGTCTAGTGATCATGAGTTAGGATATTAAAGTTAGCACCCTCATCAATCAATGCATCAATGGCATATGTCTATTGGGTTGTAATGGTCATGCATAGGTAAGCTGGAGCTACGGTTTCCTCATCCTCATCTTCAATCTCCATAATGGTGGCTACTCGTACATTGACAGGGGCTTCTAGCATCAGGGATTTGTGTAGTGGATGTGTTGGAGTGTGTACTTCTTTATGCGGCTACCATTAAAGAAGGCTATGCCATCACTTTCCAAGGTTTCAAGTTCTACATTACCAATTCAGCTTATGGTGTAAACTCTGAAAGGTCCTAACCCCCTAAACTTGATTTTTTGCTTATGTTCCTTGACTGAGTACAACAGTACTAAGTCACCTTGTTTGAAATCTTGCTTCTTGATGTGCTTGTCAAACCAGCTCTTGTGTCTTGCCTTTTCACAGAGATCAGTGCATGGGTGGCTAGAAGTTGAGTTTCCAATAAGCGTTTTAGCTCAACTAGACATTTCGTCCATGCTTCCTTTCCCTCCCATCTCTCTTAAATAGTGATTCTCAAGCTAGGGACAAATAATTCTACAGGTAGAATTGCCTCAATTTCGTAGGTCAATCTAAAGGGAGTCTGTTGTCCCACAACTATTTTATAGGCTGTTTGATAGGCCCATAAGGCTACCATTAGCTTGTTATCCCAATCATTGTGCAAAGCAAAGATTACATTGGTTAGGAAATTTACTAGAATCTTATTTGTTGATTCTGCCTAGCTATTTGCTAATGGTAGTAGGGTGAGGATTTTCGATGGATGATTAGGAAGGTGGATAAGAGATGAGCAATCACCTCATTGATGAAGTGTGTGCCTTGATCATTGACAAGTTTGATAGGGCATCCAAATTGAGAGATTACATGCTCCCATAAGAACTTAGCAGTGGTTCTTGCATCATTCTTCCTAGTGGCTCGGGCTTCCACCCACTTTGTGAGATAATTGGTGGCAATGATTCTTCCTAGTGGCTCGGGCTTCCACCCACTTTGTGAGATAATCGATGGCAATGATGATGTACTTGGCTTGCGAATATTGGACTGTGGGGCTGATAGGCCCAATGAAGTCAATCCCCCATTTCTCAAATGGTTGTCTTGCAATGATGGGACTTAGCTCCATTTTCTCCTTGCAAACTGGCACCTTGGTCCATTGGCACTCGTCATAGTGCTTTAGAAATAGTGCCACATCTTGAAAAAGTGTGGGCCACCACAGTTGAGACTGTAGCACCTTGCGAACTATCGTATCTCTGCTAAAGTGTCCTCTTGCAATTCCGCCATGTGCCTCAACTAGTACGTCGTGCATTTTGTGCTCACACACTCATCTCTGCAGAAATCCATCGGTCTTGCCCTAGCTGATAGAGTTGGCATGCTATTAACTGATAGAGTTGGATTTTGAGAATGAGTTGCCTCAGTCTCGGGCCTTTTCTCTATGGGTCGATCAAGTAGTTTGTGCTCAAGCACTTGGACTATGTCATCTGTCCAGTATGGCATCAAGTCGGTTCTAAACAGATCTCTTTCGCTAGATAGAGTGAATAGATGTGCATCTGGCAATTCATCTCCAATGCCCTATCCAATGGCTTCTCCCGTGGGCATGCGAGACATATGATCAACCATATAGTGTTGCTTTCCCTTGCATACGATAATGGAGAAGTCAAATTCAAGAAGCAAAAGTAACCATTGAGCTATGTGTCTTGTAGCACATGGTTTGTTTACTAGATACAGCAAGGCTTGATGGTCAACAAAGAAAATGAAGGGCGTAGCTAGAAGATAATGCCAAAATTTATTTATGGCAAAGACCATGGCTAACCCCTTTCATTCGGTCATGGAGTAATTCATTTCTATATCCGTGAGTTGTCTACTAGCAAATGTCACTAAATAGTCTAGATTATGGTCACCAGGCTGGCACAACACAGCTCCTACTGCGAATTTTGAAGCGTCGATATGAACATAAAAGGTAATGTTCCAGTATGGGGCTCTTAAGATTGGTGTGGTGGTTAGAGCCTTCTTCAATTACTCGTATGCATGTTGGCATTCCTCGGTCCATTCGAATATTATCACTAGCTTGTACATGGGCCTAGCAATCAATGCATTATTTAGCACAAAACGTCAATAGTACCATATATAGCCTAGGAAGCACTGAACTCCCTTGTAATCGATTGGGGGTGGAAGATCAACAATAACCTTGACTTTTGAGAAGTTAGTGGCAATGGTGTTCTTGGACACCATGTACCCTAGGATGCATTTGTGCTTTACCCCAAAAATCAGCACTAAAAAACTTAGATTCCAGTAGTAGAAGAGTTGAGCACAAGTGCCAAGAAGCACTCGGTGAGTGTCAATGGACATTATGTCTGTGGCTTCTTCCTTCAAAAATCCTTCAAGATCTTTCAAACCTAAGTCTTCAGAATTTACATTGAGAATCAATTTTGAAACTCTGAAGCTTTTTAGCAATAGAGTTGAAGTTTAATGTGTCAAGAGACACAAACAATGGTAGTGTGAAGAAACACACTATGGAGGTACTATGCTTGAATGTTTTGTTGCTTGCTTCAAGTTTGCAAGATCTCCCCTCCTTAGTGATTTGTTGCCCAAAATGTGTGCTGGTTACTGAGTAAGAACTCTGAATGAAGTGGTAGGAACTCCAATTGACTAAGAATAGTTAGAAAATGAAGTGGTTTTTTGAGCTAGAGCTCAAAAGCTATGGCTTTCGAACTTTAGGGTTTACTGCAACCACTAGTTTTTTCTTTGCAACAGCCCGACGTAGCAATATCTTAACGAGATCTCTGGTGGGAAGATGCCTTAGATGTCAAGCTTTGAAAGCCCTATGCTCTTGTCTAACATCGTGACGCAAGCGGAGTAGGCGGATTATACGACTAGTCAGAGGTGGAGTTCTAAACAAGCAATCAATTTCAGCAATGCTGAAGCCAGGGATCATCAATATTACTGATTGAAGTGCCACAGAGCTACGCCGTGAGGTGATGAAGAGATCTGCAGAAGATGTCGTGAGTTGAAATGGTCTCTATGAAGAGATCCAAGGGCTCAAAGGAGTTGATTGAGGATGGAGTTGAAAAATGAAGTCATACACTGATCCTCGGATGAAGAGGAGCTAAAGGAGCACAGAGGAGACTTGAGACATGCTAATCTATGCTCAGCTAAGCTTTGATACTATGTTAAAGATGCGGATCTAGAGCATGGCTATGGCAGCTTGTAGACATAGACTGAACTTATGAAGACATTGATAGACAAGTCAAATTGTCACACAAGTGAATTAGGTTCCAAGATTGAGACTTGGATTCATAAACACAATCTTGTGTGTGGATAGTGACAAGGACACTTTACTGGAAAGAAAAGAGAACTTTCATTACTTGAAAAAAGAGTGCAAGTACAATGCTTTATAGGAAACATAATGGTGGCATTTCTCCTACTGTGCATAAGGGATTTTGGTCCTAAGCCCTCATTGCTCCTTACAAAGGGACTGAAGTAGGTGTGATTGCAAATATCTCAACAAGAATAAGGTAGGACCTTAAAAGAGAAACCCTAGATTTGGGTGGGGCTTCTTCCTATGCTTAAAACACTTGTTGTTGTTTCTTTTTTTGATTTGTGCACACATTGATGGTTGCATAATAAAGATTAATTATACTTGCCGTAGTTAGATCTTATTGCAAATATATAATCAGGATAATAAGTGGAAAGATCGCACTATGCCTCCCCCACAGCTAGATGTGGAACCTTGCTCCAACGAGGATTGTTTTGTACCACCGCGAGGAGCTTTGGACCAACCCTGATAGTGAGAGGTCGCTAGGTGAGGAATCTGTTAGGCAGGAGGAGGCAGGAGTGCCAAGGGGATTGTGGTCATAAATCTCTTGATCGCTCCTAGGAACTGCTTGATCCTCACATGAATTAGAATGGGTTCTTGGAGTCCCCAGTACTAGTGAAGGGACAGAAAATTTGGAGGGTTTCTTTTCTACTATGTCGATAGAAGGGATTTTCTAATGAATTGAGGTTTATCTTCTACGTAGACAGAAGGGGAAAATCATTGTAAATAACTTTGCAAAATAATAAATAAATATGTTTTGCCAAAAAAATATTTTCTCTGTCTTTGTGTTATGCCATAAAATTACGCAAAGGAACCTGTGATAACAGGTTAATTAATGAAGCTGCTTTTATATGCCATAACTTAATGTGATAGGTAATTAGGAAACTAAAGAAAACCATCTGTGGGAAGTGGGTGGGTGAGATCCTTGACAGTTCCATCCTATGGATGGGTGGTCCCAGTAAGTTGGGAGCTTCTCTTAAGGGATTGGACGAAACATTAATTAGGAAAAATTAGGTAGAGGCGAGCATTGGCTTACCTAGGGTTAGGTCTTAAAACCTTGATTAAAAATCATCTTAAGGGAAAGGTGTGGCAGCTATGCCAGAACTCCGTTAAGATTCCCAGAATCCTAATCAGTTATTGAAAAAAAGTGTCGCACTCAAGAACCAAGGGTAACTACAATTGCTACAGTTGAACAAGAAGCCCTTGTGGGACACCTCCGATGGAGCTAGTTGATGTATCGAGACCTCAGTTGTCAAATTAAGACCTGCAGGTTGATCCTCATGGGGACGACCGATACCTTTCGTTACGGGGTGGGCTCTGGGAAACCTAGATGATAGACCTTGTGCATTCTTGCGAGTGCCAATCGAAGCTGTCTAGGATAGTTTCCCAATGGACCACTAAAACATGCTGCAAGGGAATTGTTAGACAAGCACATGACACGTGGTATCAAAGCATAATTGAAGTTAAAAATATATATGGTTTTTAAGACCAAATGTTCTAAGTAATAATCAACCTACTAATTGCTAAGGGATAAACTTTGGCAGAATAATGAAGCCTGAAACCAGTTCCTTGTTTTTTGAGCAATGTACACATTTGCATTGAACTCCAGGGATGACGAGTGGACAAGAGAAATGATGAGGATACTTGATTTCCTGTACGATCCATCCCTTATGAATAATGAAAGAAGATGGTTTCGGGATGAGTGTTACTATTACCTTGAGACTGATTGATTCTTCAACATGTAGACTAATCTCAAATGCCTTGAATGGATGGAAAATTTAAAAGTATTTGAGGCCTTTATCTTTTGTCCACATCCAAAAGGAATTCACTTATGATTACTAGTGGTCGGTAGATACGTCTAGACCGTTATGTCTATGACAAGATACTAAAGGTAATCCCAACCACTAGGATAATAATCCAAGGATGTCGCAAGCATTGAGATTACCATATCCATGGTTTTCCAGATCTTCCATTTCCATAGTATAGGTTTCCGAACATAGACAACAATTGGCCTACTTTCTTCTACATGAATGTAACTGATATCCATCCTTGAAAAAGAAAGATATAATGATATCCTAATTTGGAATTTATACATAGCATCTATCAATACTGATGTATCTCTACTTGTAAACATCTACCATTTGTAAATATCCCTTACTTGTAAAAATCATAACTTATGGCTACTGATAATAAAAGATAACAGTGGCTAGATTTTGTTAATATTGTGCTCTTTGGCCCATCATTGTTTTACAAAACTAGTAAGATATGTTAATGTGGAAACGAAGTTGAAAATTTTAAGCGTTAAACTAATTCATGAAACTTATGATAACCTAGGTAATACATCTATCGCTAGATCGACTAAAATTTAGGAGAAGAAGTATCTCCTTAAGCAGGTTAGGTTAAGCCACCGAAATTCGATGGCAAGGGCAAATACGTTGAAGCCGAGGCAGAGATTTGAATTAAGACCATGGAGGACTACTTTAGGAATTACCCTTGCTAATCATGCTATAATTGCCAAGTTAAAATTGACCAGTGAGGCATGCATGTGGTGGAAATAGTGGTGTAAGGACCAAGGACTTGCTAAGACTACTATTACCTGGGAAAAGCTGAAAGAAGCTGTGTGTGGTCGTTATTTGCCACCAGCGTATCAAAGTTTATCTCATTGCTTAAATGTGCACCTTCCATGACCATTGCTCAACAGGTGTCTAAGTTTTGTCACAGATTGAATGCTCCTTTGAACACACGCCTTGAATCTATGCACCCAACTAATTTGTAAGATGCTTTGATTCACGCAGCACCTCTCTTGTTCAAGAGATTCAATCAAAGCCGAGGAATAATAGACTCTGGAATCAAAACAAAGGGACTTCACGGGGCTATGTTAAGTGAGCCCAAGGTCAGCGTCTGCCTGGTCAAGGAAAGAGGGCCAAAACAAATGTAGTTGGGAACCTTCAAGAAGTAATTTAGGAGTATCTAGGTGTTTCCACTGTAATGAGCTAGGCCACTTTAAAAGACAGTGTCCAAATCTTGGCCAAATTCCTCGCCAAAGACAGTATAGAGGTCAGAACCAAGCTTCAATTGCAAAAGAAAAATCATTTGATGTAATTCTTAAAGAGCTTGAAGAAGAGGGAAACCTAACTATGGAAGACAATATGGAGAGGGCATCACTTCATGCCACCCTCCATAAGAAAGGCCCAAATCACCAGTTTTCAACGATTTATACACCAGCAGAATATCAGGGTAAGTCCTTTAAAAATTTGATTGACTGTGGAAGCACACACTCATTCATGTCACCAAAGTGTGCCAATAAATTAGGTAGAGACACAATATCTATATTTAGGTTGCTTGTGAAACTTGCTAATGGAAAATAAATCTTATCTACTCAACAAACTTGCAAAGTGACATTTAGCTTGGGAAGCAATCTCTCTGAAATGGGATTTGTGGACTAGCTAATCTCCAATGTTGCATATATTTAGTGCAGAAAAAGCTAGGTGACTTTTCAAAACCTAAAGGGGGAAAAAGTGATGACCCAAGGTGAGGCAAGAAAACCCAAGGTTCAACTAGCCAAATCATCTTGCATAATAAAAGGATTAAGAAAAGGATTACGTGTGTATCTCATAAAATTAAATAAGGTTGAGGAAAATAAACAAGACGAGGGAGAACCATATTGGTTGAAGGAATATGATGACATCTTCCTAGAAGAGATAACTAAATTACCACCTCGATGAGAAGTCGATCACGAGATCAAACTTGAACTAGGAGTTGCTATAATTGCTAAGAATCCATATAAAATGTCTATCCTTGAAGCAATTGAGTTGAAAGAGCAACTCAAGCAATTACTAGATCAAGGATACATAAGACCTAGTAATTCACCATGGGGAGCCCCAGTATTGTTTCAAAATAAAAATGTCAGAACTCTTTGCTTTTGCATTGATTACCAAGGTCTAAACCAAGTAACAATCAAGAATAAGTATTGGATCCCAAGAATAGACGAGTTACTTGATAGGCTACAAGGGGCGAAAATCTTTTCTAAGATTTATCTCTGATCTAGTTATTACCAAATAAGGACCAAGGAAGAAGACATCCCCAAAATTGCCTTCAATACCAGATATGGTCATTTTGAATTTATTGTAATGTCTTTCGGTCTAACTAATGCCCTTGCTACATTAACAGATTAATGTAGGAAATTTTTTGACCTTATCTTGATGAGTTTGTTCTAGTCTTCTTTGATGACATCTTAACATACTCCAAGAGAGACGAAGACCATGAGCTCCAATTGTGCATTGTGTTGGACACAATGAGGATGCATAAGCTCTATGTGAAGAAAAAGAAACGTGCATTTTTCAAAAGATAGATGGAATAACTCGGATTCATAGTATCTGCTGAAGGAATCTCTGTGAACCTAGCCAAAGTTAGATATGTTCAAGAGTGGAAACCACCAACGACAGTTAAGGATGTGGGCTGACTAGATGATATAGAATTGCCATAAAAATTTACGCCCTAATAGCTGCACCTCTCATTAATTTGTTGAAAAAGAAGACTGCTATTGTGTGGACGCCCATTGAGCTAGCAAGTTTTGAGCAGCTCAAGAAAAGTTTGGTAACAACCCCCATTTTAAAGCCACCTGACCTAAGTCAAGAGTTTGAGGTCGTAATAGATGCAAGTTCTCTTGCACTAGGTTGTGTAATTATGTAGCAAGGTCATCCAATAGCCTATTCCTCAAGGAAATTGAGAATCCATGAGAGGAATTATGCCACCCATGATCTATCTACTTGGAAGCAAGTTTACTTTGGTCATTGAACATAAAAGTCTCAAATGGATCTTTACTCAACCAGACCTCAACATGAGGCAGCATAAGTGGATTGAAGTCTTGCAAGAATTTGATTTTAAAATCAAGTTTAGACCTAGAAAAGAGAATGTGATTGCTCATGCATTAAGAGAGGTGGTGGAGAGGAATGGGTGGTTCAGTGGGTGAATCGGCTATCACTCATATCCTCAAGAATAGTGAGGCAGAAGGAAGGTAGAAGACTGGCTCGCATCATTAGGTAGGTCATCGCGTAGTTATCAATGGTGTTAGGGTCAAAAGAGGGTGGGGGGAGACCACGTTCTGCCAGGGTGGGATCTTGCCTAAGCAAGATTTTTAATAGCCTAAGATAGTTGCATGTGGTAATGAAGGCGGGATCGAGACAAGAGAAGAAGTCAGTAATAAAGAGGATCATGGTGGTATCTAGGCTATCGGAGGTGAAAGTGAGGGCTTGGGCTAAGGTGGTAGTATAGGGGTTATATATGACGAGGAAGTCATAACGGCCATGGGTTTTTGCATCAAAGTCTACTCCTATCCTACGAGGATACGCCATGAAGATGGGATTGTTTCTCTCAGAAGGGAGGATATTACAAAAAGCCACTCATATGGCTTCTTTGAAGACCCTAGCTAGCACATCCCTTTGCATGATTGAATTGCTCACCAAGGCCTTGTAAAGCTCTTCACTTTGGATTTCACTTATGAACACAGTGGAGACTGCCCATTCGCTAAGTTTCTCTACAACTAGGATTCTCTTAAAGAGACGTTGCACATGGGTGATATAGCCTCGAATATCCTCCTTGTCCTTTTGATGTTCATCAACCTAATGATGAGGTTATCAAAGTATTCTACCTTAGAGAATCTCTTAAATCATTACATTGCATTGTCTAGACTAGTGTGCCATGTCCTTTGTCTCCTAGAAAAAGTTCGAAAGCTTGTGCACGTTGAGCAAGGTCCATGAGGCCATTAGCCTTGTATACTTGCTCAAACTTCTCCACAAAGCTATATAGGTCATTGTCGGGCTAATACTTGTCGAGTTGCTTGGCAACCACAGGTATCTTGGTCTGGCTCCTAGAATTTGGGGTGGATTCCTAGTCTTGCTAGGAATGAAATTGCCAAGGCTACTCCACTCTGCTTTACAACCGTGTTGTCTAAGAGTCACTTTGTAAGAAGCTCACTCAGTGTAAGATTGGCCTCTAGTGCTCTCTCACTCTCTGCGTTTGGTCCTTTCCTATTTCGGTTGGCGAGCGCTAAGATGCATTAGACCTTGTGCATTTCTTTGTCTTGCCTCATCCTTTGAGCTCATTGCTCTTGATTGTAGGCAGCCATGCCTTGCAATGCTCTCCTTGCCAAATTCAGCTCTTCCTCAAGATCAACTATGATGTCTTTGGTGGGGTTGGCTGGTCTATTGTCATGCTCCGTTTTATTTTGCAGGTCATACCAAGTTATCATTTGCTGGATATTGACTGGGAATTCTCCTAAGTCAAGCTCGTCATTTTTCGGGTTAGCACTACTTTTTGACATGTTGCCAATTTCTTGGGCAACTAGGATATTGATCAAATTGATCAAGTGAGTTACGTCCCTAATCATGCATGTCGATGTTCCTCCTTGTTGGTGGCTTGACGATTTGAGTCTCTCAGTATTCAATGATTGGGGCCCTTTCCCACTATTCGATGTATGGGGTCTCCTCCTACTAGTGTGTTTGTTCAGCTTATCTTATTTTGCATGAATTCCTTGTTATTTAAAACAATCCTCAATGTTATAGGCACTCATATGCTAGTGATCTACTCCTCAAAGTGTAATATGCAAAATCAGGCGTTTAGCTTTTTTGGTGTGTGTCGAATGTTCAAATGATGCAAGGTGAAAATTCAATGAAAACAACACAATGCAACATATGCTTTTCTTGATCCTTTCATGTGTTTAATGGCCACTCTAGTTGGTTTGTTTTGGTCTCTATGGCATCCTAGACCTATTGTCTGAGTGTGTTGCATTATCCTAGACGTGTAGCCATCTTAATGAATGAGCACTTGGCAGTCCTAGGCCGAATATGTGAGCGTTCAAGTGGATGATTTTGGGGTGTTCGAATTTGGCCATCCAAGGCTGAATAATGTTGTTTGAGTGCAAGTCTAGGACTCGACGGGACTGGTATGGTTTGTATGAGTGGACTAGGGACTCGGATTGTCCAAGCTATGGCGGGATTCGAACGACTATGGATCTGTCTAAGCTTGACATCGTGAGTTCCAAGATGATCAAAATCTTGTCGAATCTCATGCACATATTGATTAATCTTCCATCTACAATCTTGGGAGCAATCATCTGATACAAGGGCACGCTTAGAGCTTATCTGCAAGAGAGCTCAAAGGGGCAGTGGATTGCTAAGCATAGAACGGTTTCTAGACATGTAGCTCTCTCTCTCTCCCTCTCTCTCTCTCTCTCTCTCTCTCTCTCTCTCTCTCTCTCTCTCTCTCTCTCTCTCTCTCTCTCTCTCTCTCAAGCTGTCTCTTGGCTGAATGCACACAAATGAGCTCTTTCCCCTATTAAGAATCGTGTGATAGGGGGGATTTTCTTGAGCTGTTGCGCCAAACACACACTGTATACACAAGAGGAAGCTCAGTCAAGAACACAAGAAGAGAGATGGATGCCAAAAAGTTTTCTTGCTGATTTTTCTTCTTCTTCCACACACTATACAATATACCCAAAGTATAGATAAGATACAACATAAAGGAAAGTGGCCTTCTAAGTCAAACAGTGCATAACCGACTACACTAATCGATTGGCGTTATATCTTTGCCAGTTGTAGGTAGGTTTAACAAACTAAATATAATAAGTGATAAGTCAGTGGCCATGTGAGTATCATAATGACCACCAACGTACTAAGTGTAGACATGCGGACTCATCTAGCCAGGTGGTCCATCATCAATGTCTGCACGTATTGAGCTTGCAATCTCAACATCCCCATCTTCCTGGCCTCTTAAAACCCTTCTCTTTTGCCTTTTTACTTCCCTCTTCTCTCTCATTGCTATCTTAATGCCTTGTGGCTCTCTTTCCCCTGTTTTTCTTTGTTTTGGGCTTGCTATTACGGTAGAAATTTTCGTTGTTTTTGGATCATCTAAATGCATCCAAATCACAAGAAGTAGCCGCTTACACTAATCCAATCTGCTTACCTAAATCCAAAAAAAATAAAAAAACTTACTTGCAAAGAAGATCGAATATCTCTTCAACTCCCTCACTTCCTACCTATCTCAAGCACTGGTTCAGGGCAAACACTACTTCAATGCTCGATTCAAAGTGCGCAAGCACTCAAAGCTTGAATCCATTAGTCCTGGAAATGGAACCAAAATGTGGGAGTTTCTCGTTTGATTGCCAAGACCCATGGACCGCTTATTGTTTTTCAAGTGTTTCAAGCCAAGTGCAATGGCTACCTCTCACATAATTGTGCACGTGCTCTCACATCTACGAGTATAGTGAGCTTACATCATGCTTGATCAAGTTTCCTCCTCCCATAAGCTCTCCAGTAGCTCCACAATCCAAGGTGCAAGCTCAAGCAGGCCAGAGCCTCAAGCTCCAAGCTCCAAGCTCCATGCTCCATTGGCACGCATGAGAGAAGAAGAAGAAGAAGAAGAAAAAGAAGAAAAAGAAGAGAGAAGAAGATGGAGAGCTTCTCCACCATGGTCCCTCACCCTCACACACTCACTCCCTCACACTTCCTCTCTCAAGCACAAGCTCAAACATGCAAGAACAAATAGTAGTAGTAGAAAAAGAAAAGAGCTAGTTTTGGCCACACACAAGAATGAGCTTCTTCATTCACTTTTTGCCTTTTATACTGTCACATGCCTACCTTACAATTCCCTGACAGCACGTTTTAGTGGTCCATCGGGGAAATATCCTAGACGACTTTGCTCAACTCGCAAGAATGCACGAGGTCTATTGTCCAAGTTTCCTAGAGCCCACCTCGTAACAAAAGGTATCAGCCATCCCCACGAGGATCAATCTGCAAGCTTGGGGTCCTAATTTGACAACTGAGGTCTCGATACATAAACTATCTCCATCGAAGGTGTCCTGCAAGGGCTTCTTGTCCGACTGGAGTGATTATAGTTATCATTGGTTCTTGGAGTGCAATGCTTTCCAATAACTGGTTACGATTCAAGGAATCTTAATGGAGTTCTAGCACAATCGTCGCACCTTTCCCCTAAGATAAATTTTTATCAAGGTTTTAAGACCTAACCCTACGTAACTCTGCACTCGATGGCTCTGCCTAATTTTTCCTAATTAACATTTTGTTCAATCCCTTGAGAGAAGCTCCTAGCTTACTGAGACCACCCATCTATAGGACGGATCAGTTTAGGGATCTCGCCCACTCACTTCCCACAAATGGTTTTCTTTAGTTTTCTAATTACCTATCACATTAAGTTATGGCACATAAAAGCAGCTTCGCTAATTAACCCGTTATCATAGGTTCCTTTATGTAATTTATGGCACAACACAAAGACAGAGAAAATAGTTTTTTTGGCAAAATGTGTTTATTTATTCTTTTGCAAAGTCATTTACAATGATATTCCCCTTTTGTCATGCAACAAATAAACCTCAGTTCACCAGAAAATCCCTTAGACGCATAGAAGAAAAGAAACCCTCCAAGATTTTCGTCGCTTCACTAGTATTGGGGACTCCAAGATCCTACCCTCATTCATGTGAGGGTCAGGCAGTTCCTAAGAGCAATAAGTATTTTTAGCATAGAGAGTAGTCCCACCCAAATCTAGGGTTTTTCTTTTAAGGTCCCACCTTATTCTTAGTGTTTTGCTTCTTACTTACAACTCTTTTTCGGGATCTGCAAGTTATTTTGCAAATATTAATTCTATTTTATCCTTATAAAAATTTGGTATTTTTGCCCTAAAAGATAACATGGGCATTTGTGCCTATGGCAGACAACTCATGTGTTGCCTACCTTAGCAAGATTTCAAATGCTTTTCCAAGTCTGTTCAGACTTTAGAATTTGTATCGACAAATTCTTATCAATGTCCAACATGTCCCATACTATTTAATTTCTTGATACTTATAATTTCAGGATTGTTGAGTATTTCATAGTTGTTTTCCCTTTAACATTCTCAATATTTTAGGTTAGGTTTTCTCATTGATTCGTAAGTGGATCGACTCATTATATTAACACTCTTGCTAATCTAATCATTAATATTAACATTGCATGTGTTTTCAACAAGAAAATAATTTTTATTTTATTCTACTCATATTATATGGTTTAATCGACGATGTCTGACCATTTGCCGAACTTTCAACGCTATCTAGAAAGATCAATTTTCATTTAGCTATGTCCTAAGTGCAATGCTAATTGTTTTTCTGAAAACTTTATTCTAGACAATGCAAAAATCACAAGTGCAATTTTTATTTCATCTTTCTAACATCGAATTATATTTTCATGCATCTAATTTATGCACATCTAATATATATTTTCCTATGTAGTTTTTTGTTGATTTAATGCATTGATTATTTCATGATATTATCTAAATGTTGTTTCACAAATTATTATAAAATTCATATGCATATGTTTATCATTAGCAAAATGAAGTAGAGATAATCACTTTCAAGAGATATTATAAAATATTCCCTTCCTTAACAACGTTTATCTTTTTTCTGTTATTATGATCATATGCATCATTAATGAAATAACAATAAATATCGTGAAATAAACAATAATTAAGGTTTTTTTAATGATAGGTATATAATCAATTTTCAAGTGAAAAATTATTTTCACTGAATAGCTAATTATTATATTACTTATGTTATTTTCCTAAGTAACAGTTCATATGCATTTTCATTAGAATGTATTTATAATCATTTAAAGCCAAATATAGCGATAAGCTTGTAAAACATTAATTTTTTCCAAACCGACGAGATGTTATCTCTCTCAAGTTTGTTGTAACGACAGTTTTACCAATTCCTATAGTGCCATTTTTCTCCATCAACTGCATTCCTTGCTTCAAATATGTTTTTTGAATTTTTGCGATCTCCCGAAGCCATCGAATGTCAGGCAAAATTGATGTGATAGTTCAAGGAGAGTTGGTGGTTGTCCAAAATTTGCATGTGTTTCACTTAACAGTATCGTTGTACGGGGCGAAGGCGTAGCAAGGGGTAGAGAAAATGAAAATGAGGTAGAAGGGGGTTATTTTCCTCTTTCAAGGCTCAAGCTTCAATGGATAAGCGAAGTACATAAATTTTTCCATCATCAGGAGGTCTCCCTTCTTGCTTTCTTTGTGAAGGAGGGGTGTACTAATAGGCACGAGGGGGAGCATATAATCAACTCATTCTTTTGGCTACTTATCAAAAGCCAATTAAGCTTTATTAATAATGTATTTTGATTGCCTACGTATTGGATGATGGCATGGAGATGATGATTTTAGGCTTTCTCTCCCTCCAAGCATAAAAAACATAATGAGTTTTGGCCTATTTTTTCAATTTTTTTTTTCTTCAAAACAACTTCATCTAGTTTATAAAGTCATGTCATACTCTTTGATACTTAACTTACTCAATATCACTCTCGTCTTTGTGTGTTCTTCATCTACCCATTAAGGATTTTACGATTTGTCTTGTGATTATGAAATCCATACGATCTTTGACGCATTAAATGGAATCGGAAATGCTAAATCAAATATAATGCAATAAAATTTATGATCAAGCCATCGTAATATTATTAATGAGGCATCTTTGCTTTTTGTTGACTTGGAATACTGAGGCATCTTCTCATGTCGAATTGCAGAATTGATTTTATGCAAGACTTGATATTAAGAAAATTACATGCGGTCACTTATGTGATAGCTCGATGAGTAATTTTTAAAATGCCTCAAGACCGAATTTGTTTCTTGATATGAAGTGCTGTGGTAGGAATATTACATCCTCTCCTCCTCAGACAAATCAAAATGCCCTCATCTCGAAAAGAACTGGGAAAACTGTTTTTCCTAGAGTTGTCTCTTCTATCTAGGTGGCATCCTCCTCAGGATAGTCTTTCCATTGGATAAGATACTCTTTAATGGTTCTATTTCTCAGAGGTTTCTCTTTTACTTCTAGAATCTTATTAGGATGGAGTTCAAGGGCTCCTTGACTAGGCATTACAAATTGCTGGTCCTCAAGAATATGATCTTAATTTGTCACATAAGCTTTTATAAGACTAATATAAAATACATTATAGACTTTCACATGATCATGAACTTGCAATTTGTAGGCATTTGAGAATCTTGTATGGTCCACAATACCTTGGACTCAACTTTTTGAAATTTCCTAATGACACATAACTCTTATTTGGCGTACATGGATGAAAACCATGTCTCCCTCTTGGAAAATGCGCTCTTGCTGTCCTAGATCATTAGCATGAGCTTTGTGGGTCTTTGGTAGCTTAGATATCTTGTCTGATAGTTTTGACCTGATCATCCATGTCTTCTAGCATTTTCTTAGAAGCCTCAACCTTTGGGGTTGGATTAGAGAAATTCAGTGGTGTCAAACAATCTTGCCCATATACAATGCTTGAAATGGAGTCATTTGAATACTTTGGTGATATGACACATTGTAAGAAAATTCTACTAATGGAAAATACATTATCCACCTTGTAGATTCTCTGGAACAGTAAGCCCTCAGTATATCTTCAATGACCTGATTAACCCACTCTATTTAACCGTCAGTTTGGGGATGATAAGCTGTGCTAAAGCAAAGCTAGGTTCCAATTGCTTCAAATAAGCTTCTCCAACTAATGATCCGTTTAGGCAATCCATGAAGCCTAAAGATTTCTTTCACAAACAATTGTGCAATATTTGAAGCTTTGTAGTTGGTCTTGACTAGGATAAGGTGAGTGACGTTTGTCAACATATTCACAATCACCATGATTGAATTATACCCTCCTTGAATAGAAGGTAAGCCAACTACAAAATCTATATTGATGAACTCCCATTTCATTTGTGGAATGTCAAGTGGCTGGAGCTTGCCTGGCATTTTGACACGCTCAGCTTTCACCCGCTGGCAACTTAGGCATTCAGTAACATATCTGAATACATCATACTTCAATCTTTCTAATAGTAACTTTTCCATACTACATTAAGAGTTTTTGCATAGCCAAGGTGTCCTGAGAATGGGGAGTCATGGGCTTCCCATAATACCTTCTTTTTCAGTACTTGACTAAGAGGAATGCAGAATCTTGTCGTGAAATAGACTAGTCCATCATCCACAGTGAAATTTTGGTATTTGTCTTTGAGCTTAGAATCAGTGTCTTTGACTAGGATTTCTCTAAGTATTAGCTAATACTTAGGATCCTTGTTTCCCTCTTCTTTGGCTAGCTCAATGACTGGATTGCTAGGCATCGATATCATGGTAGCTAAAGTCTCTGCCTTAGAAGACTCTTCCATGATAAGTGCATTTAGAAAAGATTGAGGAGGTTTCCATACTCATAGCCATACAATTGGCCTTACTACCTAGGGATAGACCACTATATTTTGGGAGGGGAGCTCCATTAGCCCTCGTAGCACCCAATAATTCAAAGCCAGGTGTCCCTAGAATGAATATCAATCCTATAAGGATATCTAGACCACTTGGACCCATTGCAACCCATCAACCAAGCAATGCTCTAATATATTATATAGAGAAGTTGAACGAGATGAAGCATACGTGAACCCTTAGGTCTCATATGACAAAAAGGTTAATCCCAACTTGATGGATTTCAGTCCACTGCCAGTGATGGCGTTGGGTAGGGAAAGAGGTAGAGGTCTAGGAGGACAGAACCAAGAACCCATTGCATGCTGGACTTATGGCCACCTAGTAGGACACATCTCATCTCGATGTCTCAAAAGGGATCAGACCAATCGAGACAAGTCTAACCTGAGATGCCCTGAGTGTGGGATAGCACACTTTATACACCAAGTGCCCTAGGCAAAAACCTTCCACGAGTTCGACTATCATGTCGTCTGCCATACCATTGGGATTGTTTAGAGTTGAAATTCTTGATGGCGAAGCCATGTCAATTCCACTGAATGTCATGACCTGAGCACATGCAAAACAAGCTGGTATTTCATTACCAAGACATAGCAACCTCGACACAGCTTCAATAGGAAAGAAAGGCTGTAGTAGAAGAAGGAAAAAGAGGACTAAGACGGATATTATGCTTAAGACGGACAGTGCCACCATGTTACAAAAGGGGAAGCAAGTCACAAATGAAGAAGTAGAGATGTTTGCTCCTAGGATAGTAGAAAAGGGAAGTGCCAATATTGGAGAATATCCTAGTCTGAAGCCGCCGCAGCTCTTGTGACAGTGTTGTCACCACCTCTTCTTATCCTTTTCATATTGACAACATCTTTTCCTTGTCATGTTAGTGGCAATTCAGCTCTTCTTTTAGCCATTTCTACTCTTGGAGGTCCCAAGGAGTCAATTCTCTACCTCCAGTAGCTTTTTTGTTGACTCCATGTCCTTTTGGGCCCTAATCTCTTGCAGTTCCTTCAGTATTTCTTTCTTTTTCCTCCTCTCCTAGAACTTTGCATGCGCTTGTGTCTTTACCCTCTTCAGCTCCTCAGTGAGCTTCTCCCCTAGGTTTTTTAATTGTTTGAATTGCTCCTCTATATCCTTTTCCCCTTGTATGAGGCTTGAGAAGTTTGTTTCTAGCCCCATTTCTCCCTCTATCTTTTCCACTTGTAGCCATTTTGCACTTTCTTCTTCTTGTACATCAAGTTCAAGTTGTGCACTTTGGTCCACTCTTACTTTAGCTCGTCCATGAGATCCTTGAGGGGTTTGAGATTAGTAGTAGGGTTACCTAGCAGCTCTCTCATTAAATATTCAAGGTTCCATTGGAGTTGGAGTTTGTTAGATGGAATGTGGAAAGGGACACGTGTTCATTGTCTTCTAGGGCTCCTAGCCATTATGCAAAGTGGTGCCAATGGGAGAGGTCTTACCCTTTGACAATTGAGATGTTGTGGCTTTATGGGACTCATTAGTTGTCCTTGCAGCCTACTTATAATCCTCTTCATCATCTAAGAATGGCAAGCCAATGGTGGCTAGCACATGCATCCAATCCCGCTCATCCTCAGGGGATGGGATATACGTCGTCAGTGGCCCATAAGAAATCCTAACCTATGAGTCTCCTTTCAAGATAGTAGAGATGGCGTCTAGGTCAACTAGTGTGGTTTTCCAGGTATCCATCTCAACTCTTACAGCCTTTGCTTTGTTGCCCAAGAACATGAGACAGTTTCCCCAATCTTCTATCACTCGTGCATTTCACATCCAAGGTTGTCCTAGCAGGATGTTGTAGTCCACTCTCTTCATGACTATAAAGTTCACTAAGAAATGGACTCCCGCTATCTTCAAGGGCTAGTCTTTCAGCACCCCAAATGGCCTAATTTTCATTCCGTTATGCCAGCATGACGTTAAACCTCATGTTCTCCACAAGTGGATTACCCCAAGCTTGTAGGACTACATGGTTGAGTACTATATAAAGTGCTAAGATAATAAGGCTACCATCATGAGCTTTCTTTGTGTAGAACACTATATTAGAGAATTTGAAAATTCCCATGCACTTTGGGAGTCCCCAATACCTTTGTTATTTGACCACATGATCAAATCTTATTGTCTTACTTAAAGGTGGAGTCTACCCTAAATGTTATTTAGGCTACCTTTCCAAATCCCACTTTCAAATATGGATCAAGATTTAGCCATGTGGTCAAATATTTATCACTTATTTAAAATTGGGACTTGGGGAAATTCTCAAATTCTCTAATATGATATTGTAGAAACACAAATCCATATCATTGCTAGTCAAAAAAGGCAAGATGGAGGAGAAGGGGCCAAGGCCTGGAAAGAGAGTAGTGTTGGACCTTTAGCAAGAGGAACTAAGCCACTTGCAATTATTTTGCAACACTTTTTTGTGATACCGAACCACTTGTAGGGGTTGGCTCATCACTTATTATGAATGGTAGTGCCCCAATTTTAAGGGGGAGTACTCCAATTGCAAGTCATAAGAGGACGACTTATAAGTGGCAATGAACTATGTGTAAGTGGTCATATGACTACTTGCACAATGTAGCACACCTTTTCAAATGAAAGGTGCATAGCTTGCATGTGGTCTCCAATTGTGGAAAAGCACTTATAAGGGTGATTATAAAAGTGAATCACAAAATCTGTGATGGATAACCTAGCACTTGTAATTGGCATAGCATCACTTGCAACTGGTCATGGGCCTCTTGTTAGTGGTAGCCAATAGTGTTCATGCTGACAAACCACCTATGAGTTATATCACACCACTTGTACCTACCTCTAATAAAATGAAAACTTGGTTCATAGACATAACAACAGTGTATAAAATAAAACACTATTTAGATATAGAAGATAATTGTAATGCACCACTTGTGACTAGCTCCAACAAAATGAAAAAATCGTTTAAAGACATATAGGACTGGCATATAAGCACAATGGTAAAGTGATCTAGAGATATTAGAAATACTAAAGCAAAACAACATTGCGAATTGTTACAAACCAATATACTAAATTAACAAATGTAAGTAACAAACTATTAACTTCACTTGCCAGTGCTAAGTGATGTTTGGCTGCATATAAGTTGGTTTTGTAGATACCCACAAGCTTGGCAACTTGCACTATGATCACATCAGAGATTCACCCCACTTCCACCATTTACCAACATCATTGCTTCAAAAAGAGACATGTACTAAAGCAAAAATTACATTTGGAATTGTTGGAGACTAGTATAATAAATATTTCAAAACTTCTTAGCATTGGAACATGACTAGCAAGTGGTAAAAAATACTTGAGTTAAGTGGGCCTTATCTCATCCATCCAAAACTGAAAGACTATGACATGCAAATGTAGGGAATAAACCATCACCTTCACATTCCATTGCCAAGTGATGTTTGGTTATATATAGATTTCTTTTATGGATTCCCATAAGATTAGCAACTTGCAATATAGTGACATTAGTGCTTTAGCCCCCACTTTCTCCATTCATCCACATCATCACCACACCAATTTCTTTACAAAATATTCATTTGAAGGTATTAGGATCTATACTCAATCAAAGTGTTGCAGATGTTTGTCAACATAAATGTGTCCAACTCGATCAACTTACTCTACATTGGAAGCAATGATGTTAAATAACTTCATCAAAGGTTTCTTTCCTAGCACATGTATCCATTTTAATGGATAATTTCTCAAAGTGTCCTACCATGGATTGACATGTCTTACATTTCTTTCATTCATTAGAACCACATTATTACATTTCATCCTAAATTCAACCATTGTCACTTGTCTACTTTTGAGAAGCCCATTATTCTCTCTTTGTTTTTCTGCACTAAGATTTATCCTCTTTATTCAATGATGGAAACCTCATGGAGGTTCCATTATTGGAAGGGATTTTCCTATAAGGACAACAAGGCAAATCATTAGTAGATGTCCCTTTTTATAGAAACATGAAAATGTTGTGCATTGATTTGTAACAATACGATGTACGTGTATAAGAGGAAATCGTACCCTAAGGAAGACATAGAAGAGGAGCAAAGAAAGTGCATCCTAGGACTACATTGGAGTATGCGTATGTGTGTTTCTTGTAGTGCTTCCACAACCTTCTCACATGTCAAGATTTCACAAAGTAGAGTGAGAGCAAGGAAGGGAGGGAGGGAAGGAAGACAAGGAGCTCAAACATAACCTAGTCAAAATGCTTTCAAAGAGAAAGCTCAAAGAGAGGAGGACAAAACTTCAAATTCTACAAACCTATGAACACAAAGATAGAGAGAATGAATGAGAAAGACACACACACATAGATAGAGCTTGTATAGGAAAGTCAAGAGAGAAAAAGACTATGAAAGAGAGAGAGAGAGAGAGAGAGAGAGAGAGAGAGAGAGAGAGAGAGAGAGAGAGAGAGAGAGAGAGAGAGAGAGAGAGAGAGAGAGAGAGAGAGAGAGAGAGAGAGAGAGAGAGAGAGAGAGAGAGAGAGAGAGAGAACATATGTATATGTGTGTAACTGCAGGGATGTGACTATAACTGCCTACCTCTCCATTTCATTAGATGGAGAGTAAACTATTTTTATAGGTCTAAATTACCAAATTTATTATTTTATTGGATTTAACTATTGAGATTATCTTTGAAACTATAAATACTTTCAAGTACTCACTTTTAAGTGCCAAAGAGCAATGTCATTG
This sequence comes from Lygodium microphyllum, assembly GCF_053477565.2. Taxonomy (NCBI): domain Eukaryota; kingdom Viridiplantae; phylum Streptophyta; class Polypodiopsida; order Schizaeales; family Lygodiaceae; genus Lygodium; species Lygodium microphyllum. The sequence goes on along the minus strand of NC_141161.1, from coordinate 84,414,776 downwards.
ACATTACTTTCTAGGCCACCTCACCTATGGGTGATTTGTGGTAAAGATTTCAATACATTTATTAATGCTTACATTAGCAAAGGTTGTATACATGGTGAGATAAACCAAGGGTTGGCTAAGCTCATCCCAAAGTAGGTGGATAGATCTAAGATGAGGGACCTCTTACACACTGTTGAATTTGCTAGTAAAGAAAAATCCATCCTTATCAATATGGATTTTGATAAGCCTTATGACAACATGAGTTGGCAATTTATATTGGATGTGTTAAAGGTATTAAGGTTTGGTAGAGGCTTTTGTAGGATGGTTAATACTCTCTTTTCCAATGCTTTAGCTCAAGTATCAATGGATCTCTTTCTAAACCTTTTGGCTTGTTGAGGTCTATTAGGTAGGGTTGCCCCCTAGCCCTTCTACTCTTTGCCATAATCATTGACCCATGTTGAGAAGACTTAATTGGATAGTACAAAAGTCCACACTTAAACCACTTGTTCTGTTAGGTGGAGAGTACCTTGTGTCCTAATTCTTTGATGTGATAAAAACTCCAACATGGTGGCTATTGGAACTACTACAATAGATACATGGTCATTATTGGAGTTAAATGGGCTTCCAAAGGAGCCTTACCTTCTTTTAGTACTAGCGGAATCTATTAGGTTTCCTCTACACTTAGAGTTGCTTCCTGGCTGGTGTGTGCTTCAGCTGAAATTTCTAGATTAGGGTCCATGTGTGCTACTTCTTTGCCCCTTGTTGGCTACACTAGTCTTCTAATAGCCAATGATAAATCCTCCACTTCTTTCCCCTTGAGGCGTCCTCTTTATCCTATTGTCTTTGTTTCTGTTCCTCTTTCCTTTGTGACTCCTCCTTGGCTTTTTCTACCACCTTCTCCTCCTTGGATGCAACCTTCCCCTTTAGTTGCTAATTTAGAGGTGGCTAATCTTAATAGATCTCTGGCTTTACTTCCTACTATTATGGTCCCGATTTCAATGTCTACTCACTTTGGATCTTAAAACCTTTTTCTTCTCTCCTTTGATGGCTATTCTAGTACTTGAGGCTAAGAGATTTTTGTTGCTCTACATTCTAGCTTATTCATCTCCTCTTTCTTGGTTGAACTTCTCATAGAGGATTGGGTTGATAGTTTCTTACTAGATTCTTATTATACCTTAGGCTTTTTCTACACTTTTACAAGTCTTCTTGCAGCTTCTTTGAATTTTTGTTGCAACATCCTTACGTACTCTTGCTTAGATCCTTTGAAAACTCTTGCTTCAATGTTCCTTCAAGCATGGAAGACACTTCAAGTACTAGTACACCTGGAAAATGATGACATTTTTTTCACCTATGAGACTTTGATGGCCTCCTCTATGATTGCAATTAGAATGTCTCTAAATCCCACCAATGTAGTGTTTCTTATTGCCATTTTCCTTTCTACTTGCTTGCTTGATACTAGTGTGGGTCCAGATTCCTCAGGGTCTTATGTTCTTGTGCTCTATGTTTTCACTGTACCATGGATGGTTTCCTTGACGTAAGCATTGAGATTTTCTTTGCCCCATAGTTCCTACTACTACACTCTAGGATGTTCTCTATGCTCATACCATAATATAAACATCCTCTTCTTATTCATATCCAACCTGGTGTAAACATCTATTTTGCTTCTTGATATCTTTTCCTCTTTCTTCAGTAAATTCAAAGGCTTGTACCACATCTTCTCATAATGGCACTTTAGCTTGTCCTTGGCCATTGGCATCCTTCACCATGATTACTTTGTTGCACATGTCAAGATCATAGGTTGTGCAGAACTCACTATACTTGCCATAGTCCACATTCCCTTCAAACTTTTCCATACATGTCTTCAATCTACATCTATTCACTAGATTTCTTACTTTTGCATCCTTGGTCACTATTTCACCAAGGTTGTGAATCTAAAAACATCACAAGTGGTGATACCGCCCATTTTCCATCTTCAAACATGATGGGGCGCAATGAGATGAGGAGTGGGTTTCACCACCTCCCTCGCCCAGCCAAAACCCCCTCAAGAACAAGATACCACAATAGAAAGGAAAGCATAGGCTAAAAAGAAAAGAGCTAGAATGCTTGAACGGGCATGCAAAAGGGAAAAAGTGCAACTACCTGCAGTCCTAGAGCCTCCTATCCCACCAAAGCAAGACTGCTTACCCATGAGCTAGAGCACGGAGCTATTAGTGTGGGAGTAGTGGGAAAACCACCGCTAACCCTTTCATCTCACTTTCTCATACCACCGGCCTTGAGCAAAGTGCTATCCACCGAAGTAGTAAAGGAAGTGATCGCCATGGGAAGAAGCCTTGGTGACTGATGGCTCACAAAAAGAGAGAAGAATCCAACTGCATGGGGGATAGAATCTCTAGACTACTAGTAAAATAAGGTTGAGGAGGTACCCCACATGGTGAAAGGCTATGAGTCCCAACCTAAATGAAGGAGAAGAATCTAGAATGGTAATGTAGATGCCTGGATGTCATTTTGTAGCTCCCTACCCTTTGAGCGAAATGATCTGACCTACCTACCGTATCCTAGAAGGGTAGGAGTATATTTTGATCCTTATATCCATGGCCAATACGACTTCCCTAAGATCTACAATATCAATGCCACAAAGCCTGAACAAGCACTCACTTTCTCAAAACAAGATCTATGGGAATCCATGGCCCACTTCTTAATGGAATTCTCTTCCTGCATAGACCCCGCCTTTGTAACAACATGTAACTATATTAGATTACTTTGGACACTCCTCAAGTAATCCCCCACACCGGCAAAGTACCATCTTCCACCACTCGTTTTTGACATTAATGCAAAAATAGATAGTCGTGCCATGACTCGACTGATGTTGTGTGCTACTCTACTGTTGTCATTTTGCATGGACCTCCTTGAGGGCATGAACGACAGCCATTTTACCAATTGTAGCCATCCATTTTGGTCCACCACCTCCTCTCCATGTTAGGATAGGCCAAAAAGGGTATATGATAAGTAGGAACTTCCTTAGTAAATCATTGAAGCCCCCTACCTCCCCATCTCACAATTAAGAGTTCGGGGAAAAGATCCTCTATTTTCTACTACCCCTTGAAGGTCATAATCAAAAAGAAAAAGGAGCAAAAAAGAAAATAAAAGAAGAGAACAAAGAAGAAAGAGAAGCACCTCACGAGCAAAGCAGTTAGACCACCTCACTTCACATAGGCCACAAGCACAGCATCTAGGGGTTCTCAAGTTAGGTGTGTCCGGTAGCTTTAGTTGGCCGGCTCTGTTCCTAACCCCCTATCCCTTTTAATTCCCCACTACAAATGCTTAGGGCACATCAAGGGCAAGACATACCTAGGGAGTTCACACACACCTATGGATAGACCTATCCCCCTAAGCCACACCCACCGCACCTCCCTTATGCACGAATTGGGTCCTCAAGTGTGGGACACCACCCAGGTGGTAAGACCCAACTCCCTTATGCACCACATATGGTGAGGTAGACACACCCCTTGCGCAAGTGCCATGGGACTAGCACTCATCTAGGAGAGTGGTGTAATGTTAACCCTAGTTCAAGATGGAAGAAAAATAAGTCAAGTTTGTGGATGCAATGAAAGAAGTAGGATGGAGAACAGGCAAAAGTATAAGGACAGCCTCAAAAATCAAGCCAAAGGTAAAAGTGCAATTTTGAATGCAAGGCACCCCTAAAACTGTTGTAAAAGAGCGCCAAGCTTCCTCATGTGCAAATTGTAAAAGGTAGGCGGGCATAGGTAAATAGATAAGGCAAATACAAGGAGATGGAAAAGAGGACCTTGCCACAGTGGCCAATCATGTAAAAAAGGGATGACTACCTGAAAGGGATTTAGGGTTATGTATAAAAGCCAAAAAGTGAATAGAGATGCTCATTTTTTGGTGTGTGGAATAAGTGAACTCATCTTCCTCTCTTCTCTTTGCTTGCTTGTGTGTGCTTGAGAGAGGGAGTGTGAGGGAGTGAGGGAGTGAGTGTGTGAGGGTGAGGGATCTTGGAGGTGAAGCTCTCCATCTTCCCCTCTCTTCTTCTTCTCTTCTCTTGTCTTGCATATAGCTATGGAGGATGGAGCTTGGAGGTGGAGGCTTGAGGATGCGTGAGCTTGCATCACTAATCGTAGAGCTACCAATGTGCTTGAGGGAGGAGGCAACTCATTTGAGTATCGAGGTAAGCTCACTACACCCCAGTAGGATCAAAGGCACATTGCGACTAGATGAGAGATAGCCATAGGTGCTCACTTGAAATGCTTGAAGAAATAAGCCGTCCGTGGGTCTTGGCAGTTGAGTGGTGAGCTCCCACTACAATTGAGGATATGGATGCTCTCTCACTTCAAGGCGATTCCATGTAAGCATCAAGTAAAACTTATATTGCACCTCTGCAAAAGATCAAATGACTAGCCAATATGTCAACTTGGCAATTGAATTGCAAGATTCGTGGTATTCCTAATAGCACTTGGTAACTTAGCTGCCCTATAAACCTAATGACCCTAAAGTCCATGATGCATTTGACATTAGCAATGGTACATGGACTTTGGTAATACAACCTTCCGATTGTCTCAAATTATCATCAACCATTCTCAAAATTGTGGATGCATTTTTTTGGATCTATTATCCTAACCTCTCCATCAATTCCAAGCTCATAATATTGATGGATGATTCTGTATCCACAATGGCATGGTCCACCAATATACCATCAAAATAAGCCGACACCCTTTGACACAATGTTTTTCAGCATGCTCAAACCAATCATCACCAACATGGGCTATATGCGAGGGTTCAACAATATATCTAGTGCAAATGATCTTCTTAAACTCCTTATGCACTCTAAGGATAGTTTAATTAGTTGTAGAAGGTTAATGTTAAGCTTAACCTCACAAAGAGAACTTGCTAGATCAAATTCCTGAAAGTTAGCAATATCTCTCTTCTCCTACTAAATCATCCACTCTCTTGGTCGCTTCATAGGCTTAGGCACCTCTTTCTTGGCCTTCACTTTCTTCTCCATCAACTCCTTATTTAGGTCTGCTTTGCCATCAACAACTTTCAAAGGACCACCTAGTACATCAGGGCTAAGGGTTTACTTGCCCTTATCATTTTGTCTAGGGGTTTCCTCAATAGGTTTTGCATTACCTTTATCTTCCTTTTTGCCCTTCTAACCTCTTGTAATTATTCATAAATTAGAAGCATCAATGCCATTAATACGCACTGCTTCTATCAAACTTACGCCACTGCCACTAGGTAGTTTTTCCACAATAGCCTTTCCTCTCTACAAAATCTACTTTGGTCCCTCATCATCTTGAAGTTTGTTTCCTTGTTCTTAATGATTAATAGGACTTGGCTGTCTATTTTCTTACCAAAAGGGAACTAATCTTGCTCTAATGGGTGTTAGCTAAGTGGTCAAACTTTCCACATATGTCACATTTAACATTGGGATAGTTTCGAGGGAAGTATTGACCACCACACCATTTACAGCTAAACCTCAATGGGTCACCTTCTTCAAGGTGTCAACTTCCTATTAATTTTTGTTGTCTTCAAGAATTTTACATCTGCAACTATTTGTTTATATTGTTCAATTATCATATGAGTATAATACTTCATCATATCCTTAATTTCCCCAAGAACATTTGATACAATAAACTCATAACCGTAATCATCTACTTGCCTTTTTGATACCCTAACCACCTAATTGGGGATCGATTGATGTTTAGTTGGCATTACATTGGAATCCATGATTTTGCTTCCACTATAATGGAGCTACTTGGTTAGCCATTGGCATAGCAACATTACGAGGAGCTAGCAACATAGATACATTTTGCATCATGCCTCCTCTTACATTAGGGTCGGTCATGGGTGTACTTACCACACCTTGATCTCCACTAGCCATAGTTAATGTCCAATTATTCTAGAACCCAAACTTGAATAGAGGTTTTCCCTAGAAGCATAGGGCACATGTAGTCATGACTCTATCTCCTCCACTTGTGTAATGGTAGTGTCTATATCAACAAGAGTAATACTACTCAACTCTAGTTGGGATGTTAAAATCTAATCCATATAGGAAGTACTATAGTTGTGCAATAGGTGGAATGGGAATAGAGGCTTGCAATTTACAAAACGCCTCTTTCAATTTCTTGGCATAAGCTTTGAGCATTCTCATGGGGCTCTTAACCTGTTACATTCAAAACACACAGCTAATATTGACCACCTCTGTCAAGGACAAACTCTCTTTGAAAGGCCACATAAAATAGATCTATTGTAGTTATGGTTCCAACTTCCAAGCCTGATACCACATTACAACTTTTCCTTTCAAAATCATATTAAAGAACCCATTAAAAATGGGTAGAGAAAAACCAAGAGTTGGCAAATATAATGTTCTTGCAAGTATCACAATCGGTTGTGCCATAATAACAACCGAGTTTGCTCTAAGGTTTTGTATTAGTTGGACTACATTCCCACTCGAAGGAGACTGTCTTTTTGAGAAAAGAGAGGTGTTAGAGCTCTCTCCTCTTCCTAACGGAATAACTAGGGTAGCAAGGTCAATAAGACCTCTCTCTCTCTCAATGATATTAGTGCTATTCTAAGGAGAATACCTCCTAAGGATCTCTACTCTCTGTCTAGCCCTTTCGTCTCTTTCTTGAAATTGAACCTTAGTTTGATTATTTTTATCAATATATATTGGATCTATCTAGACACTCTTTGGCATACACTAACCGACTAGGTCTCTATTAGCCAAGATTCAAAAACTATCACTTATTAGTAGCTCTCCACAAGCACATCACCTTTGTTCAGGACCAAAAAATGGGCCCAACATTGGCTCTATTGACTCTAGTTGGCAAGCTCCTAGACACATCAGATGACTCCACATAACCTCTAGCCATGAGCATCTAGGTACTATACATGACTGTTCTAAACATTGTGTTTGTAGATATGCTTTCAAATTCTAGTTCAACAAATTACCCTTCTCGACTCGAAGCAAAGGGAGCTTTTTATATGTAGCTGACTACTTCACCTTGATTCGCATAAACAAAGGGCACCCCCAGCAACCCGATTGATATGGACCCTATGGCTCTCCTACACCCCAAGGATTGGCCCCAAGATGAACTCTCTTAGACATATAACATATCAAAACAAAGTCCTCTCTTAGTGTTTATCATTCCATGAGATTTTTTTTTGTCCTCACACAATCCTTCCCCAAAGAACCTACTAACATATGGCTATGGATTCTCTTTCTCTTCAAAACAAAGTCCTCTCTTAGTGTTTATCATTCCATGAGATTTTTTTTTGTCCTCACACAATCCTTTCCCAAAGGATCTACTAAGATATGGCTAGGGATTCTCTTTCTCTCAATATGGATCAACGGTTTTGCAAACAAGTGCTATGTATCCAAGAGGTATACCATGCTTTTATGCATATGCAATGTGTCATGCCACATGGTACTTAAATAATTCTAACTAATAAAACAACCACGTAATGCGCATTTTTTCAAACGTGGTGTGGCATTGAAGAGATGGAGCTAGGCTAACCCATCCTTTCACTACTTTAAATATTTAATAAAATCCTAAATCCATTACTACAGTACACAAACATTCAGTTTTCATTGAAAAGATATGTATGTCTCTTATGTCTATCGTTTTTTTATATTTTTGTTATTTTTCATACAAACTATCATTATCCTACCACTTTAAAGCAAGTGTCGACTGAGGCTAAAACCCATGCCCTACTATTCATACACATTCATCGATGTTTTCCTTTTTTTTTAAAGGTTCAAAATCTATTTTCTTAATTTTTTTCTATTTTTTATTTTTCCTTAATTATTTTTGTGTAATGGCAACATCATGCATCATTTTGTCCCATATGCACCATTACTTTCACCAATTTTATCAATTATCATCATATTTTTTAAATTTATGTGTTTTGCATGTACTAGATGGTTAACTTTTGCCTATGATATCTACAAATTTTGAAATTTCAAACTTGTAGCCCTTAAACATAACACATATAATATCAAATTTCACCCCATATGCATCTCAATTTCATAACAATAATAATAATAGAAACAAATTTTCTTTGAACCCAAGAGTTACCACAAGAAAATCACTTAATTTTTCATGATTTTAGAGACAGATAGGCAACCTATTGATGATCCACACATCCACTAATGACTACCTTCGCAAGCACTGATTCACTCAATTTCTTGCATTGTACCATGTTCTAGCACTCGTTCTCCCTCATCCTCTCAGCCCCGTGAACAACAATTATGGCAAGAGAGAAAGAGGACAAAGAAAGACTAAAAAATGAAACTTTCAATAAAGTGCATCATTTTGCACAAATTCTATGGTGGTTTGGAGTGAAAAAATTCAGCATCTCATGGCCAAAGGGTACTCCTTGCATCTTTCTCGGTTGAAACAAAAAATTGGTTCAACCCTTTCTATTCACATTGTTGATAAGTGTTTCAACTAAAATCAAAGGCCCAAATGAACTTAGATTCAAGATCTAAAGACATGATTGCCTTCCTGGTGTCATATTCTACTAAGTTGGCCTCTTGGACTCTATTTTTAGCTTTTGGATTAGGTAGTTGCTTTGTAATGTGAAAGTTGTGCCTCTTAAAGTGGGCCATCTTATGAACTCCAATTGACAAATGGATGCTTCCAATGCATTTCCGGCCACCCACTTTCGCTTAAAAAACTCCAATGCCTCTTAATTTTACTATAAATGCTCCATTTTTTGCTTCAGTTTGGTGCCTAAATACACCTCTCATAATTTGCTTATGTGTTTCTACTCTTTTAGAAGCAACTTTTTGCTTATTAATGCAAGTGAGTGCAAAGTGCACTATGAGCAATCATGTTTTTTTCCCTCAATCAGTGTGATCCAATGCAATGTAAGTACTTTCATGGTGATGATGCTCAAGCAAGTTGTTTACTTTTCCAATCCAAATGTGATGTATGCAAATAAACATTAAACCACAATTAGTGAAACATGCATCATAATCTATTGACTCACTTTTTGAGTATTCAACCACTTGGAACTAATCAGATAGGTCAAGGCTATCATCTTCTTAGGGTTGGTTTGTCCTTAAATGTAGTAAGACCTACAAGTAAGAAGGTTGCTATTGGGAATTTAGTCATGTGAGGTCTTATGGTTTCTTTTCAATTAGTTCCTCAACTACTGTTTGTTCTCACAAAAGACTTATTAGTGGTATAGATACAATTCTTAGGTCATTGCTCAAGTTCACATCACATGGTAGGTGCCAAACCTTTAGGAATCTCTTTTGAGAGGCAAGCATCAAGTGGGTAGGTTTGTCTTAGCACACCTTACCAACTTCAAATTGCAAAGGATATGGATGCTTAGGTTCCCAAATCTAACTCTTAGATCTGCAAAGAGCCATGGTCAATTGAAGGTCATAACTAAGGGATCCTTGGTGCAATTGATTGTCAACAAGTTGGTGTGATTGGCTTTGCCTAGGGTTGAGATAGGAGCAAGAAGATTCTCGACTTCCACAAAGTGAGGATAGTTCCAAGATCAAGCCTCTAGTGCAGGGTTGCATAAAGTGATGTATGCTCCTTGGAATTATGATAAGGGAGATTTCGTCAAGACTAGCCATGGGGCAAGCTTCTATGTGCATGCCAATGGACCATGAGATTTACCTTAGCACTATTCCAATATCCCTTTCTAAGTCATTTCATCCTTCATATTTTTAAGTATCATGTCCCCCACCAAGGTTCACTCAATGAATGTCCACATAATTTCACTTTAATGCATTTTATAGTAAATCAAATATGTCCATGTCTCTCGACTTAATCCCAACTTGAATCAATACATATTATTATTATGTAGCCCTTGCACCACATGTAGACTAAATATAGGTTTATAGGTCAATGAGTACTTTTTCTTTCATTATTACGACTAGGGATTGTTGTTTCACCTAGTGCAAGAAATATAGTCTTATGGGCTATTGGTAGGAGTTTTTTTAAAGCTTGCCATTAGTGCAAGATCACTAAAGAAACTCTAGCTATATCAAGGGTATCATTCTTGATGGATCAATGCATGGCATGGCCCAAACTCCCTTGATGACAACAATGTCACATACTAAGATATTATATTGTTGATGCCTCCCCCCTTGAAATATCCCAAATGCCATGTATGATTGAGCTAGGGGCCCAACCTCAAGAGCTTAGTCCCTGAGATTCAAGGGTTGTGGTATGAATTCTCTAATTGTGTGTGAATTATGGAAGAATGTGAAGAAGGTGGTCACACCTTGTCTAGGCACCCAAGGGATACTAGGTCTTCCTTCTATTGAGACTTTATTCATGAGATGCCCTGATTATAAGTGTGTGATCTTCCTCTTGTGGTGTTTTGAGTTGTTCCAAATATGAGTACCCAAGGCATATCATGTCCAATTGAGGGGATCTTAATGGTGCATAACTTACTAGATCCTCACAGCTTGTTCATTTGAAGTCCTCCAACTAAGAAGCTCAAAGTAGACTATTACCACTCACGAGATGTGTAGTAGTGTGCCACTTGAAATGAATGTTCCTTGGAGAGAAATGTCCACTTAGGGCCAAATGATAGGAGCAAGTACCCTTTAGGCCAAGTGATAATGACAAGTCCCACAATATGGCCATTTGATTGATGATAAGGTCAATGGGCTGAATTGTGGGGTTTAAGGCCAATGGTGGTGGCCAATTTCTTCACTTAATGACTCAAAATGGGCCTAAGCTTCGAACCCTTTGGTTGAATGTTTGGGCTTTAGCCCCTTTGGTCAAATGAAATGGCCTTCAAACCTTGTGGCTAAATTGTAATGAGGCTTTGTCCTAACAACTAAATTGCATGGGCTTCATGCCAATAGTCGAATAATAAGGGCTTTGGTCCTTTTGGGCCAAGCGATTGGATTTCATCATTTTGGCCTAATGGGATGCTGGTCTTCAACCTTATGATAAAGCACAATGGGCTTCAACCCTATTGATGCTAGGAGGCATATTCCACGGTGGATTCCGTGAGGTTTTACGGTGGATTCCGTAAACTTAGATGTCCGGGGCTCATACACAAAGAGGATTCTTTGTGCGAGAAGTTGATGGGGACGCCTGTCCTTTTCGGGCGTTTCATTAATTTAGTGTGTACATGGGTGATTCCATAGCGGGTGATTCCGCAAAATGCATATTAAATTAATAAACGTTTATGAGTTTAGAGTGCGCACTCATAATAAATTAAGGTTAGGATTTATTTCTAACCAGTTGATTTATTTATGTAGCTGAAGACTGCTAGGTATTCACTTTTGTCGGTTTAATTGTATTATTTTACTAACGATTGTGAATGCTTCAGTTGATGTGTAGAGATAGCAGCAGTGGCGGAGGAAAGCATTGGAGTCTAGCGGGTTTTCGACTCTTGGACTAGATTTTGATAGGCGCCACGCCTATATTTTGTTATGTCTATTGAGACATCGATTATTTATTATTATTTTGTATGCGCTTATGCGCCTGGATATATTATTTCTATTTGGACATTGAGATTGGGCGTGCCAGACAATATGGGCACCGTCCATTAGCTTTATTTTCCTATTTTTGTAGAAAGCAAACTCAAAAGCTAAAAGCTTGTCATATTTTTGTAATTGGGCTATTATTGAGCATGAAGATTGGAAATATACATAAAATACATGCTTTGTGAAGCGCTCACACAAGGCATGGGGGAGATTGAACCCAATTTGTCTCTTGCCTCTTGTCGTGCTTGCTTTTACATGGGTTTTTGTGCAAAAAGATAGAGTACTTTGTTCTTGAGGACCTTCCGGGATTCACCACGTGAGCTATCTGCGACCGATCTGCGCACCACCTATGGACCAAGTGACATAGCCTATGGCCTTCATCCACATGGGTTGAGTGTAATGACCTTCAGCCCCATGGGCCTAATGTAATGTATTCCAAGGCCCCTTTATCGAATGAAGGAAGTCTAAAACCCTTAGGAGGCCAATTGTGATGGTCCAAGAGGTTCAAAGTGAGGATGGAGGGAGAGAGAAAAAGCATGCATGGATTCAACCAAATAAATAATTCAAATAAGGAGAAGCTATAATAGCCATATCTATAAGCTTTTTTAGGGATGGAGTAGCGTTGATTACCATCACAAGCAAATCCTCCCTTTGCCTCCCACTATTAACGACAACACGTTTTCTTATTTTATCTCTTTTTTCCTACTCTTTTAACTCCAAAAGATCCAAATAGACTTGCCAAAAACACAAAAGCAAAAGTAGAGGTCTCCACAAGTGTGAAAAACTACATACTATTGTAAATCCCATGTTTTCTCAACCCCCTTGCTTCTCGTTTATCTCTTTATGCAACAAAATTTGAAATTTTCTTTAATTTTTATTGATTCATTAAAAAAATGATTTTTTTTCTATTTTTTTGCTAATTCATAACCCTTAGAATTTTATTTTTCATATTTATTATGGTTCTTATGAAACCAAGACTACTTATAAACATGAAATCAAAATCTAAACACACACAACGACTCAATCTTCTCTCAAGTCACTCATCCTAAACTAATCCATGTGACATTTTGGAATGCAAGATCCCATTTCTCCACTTAGTATAGAGAGCATATGCCTAGTTATTTGATTCCATCAGTCTCGACAATAAAAGCAAAATATCGTAGCTTTCTCAAGCTTTGAATGGTAGACTTGATGGAATGCTTATTGATTCAAGTAATTCGAGCAACACAACTATGGCTATTCTCACAAAACCATTGCACGCTCTCACAAATTCTATAGAGAACTCACTGATTTACCTCTTTGTTGAATTCTATTCACAAGGCTCGTCAATGGTTCCATGACTCAAGCAATGCTCCTCAAGTGAGCTTCAACTCCATAGCTTCAATTACCACACTTGCCCTATGAAGAATAAGAATAATAATAATAATCATCATTATCATAATCATAATAATACTAATAATCAGTGAATAGCTTCACCCTCCCCCCCTCTCTCTCTCTCTCTCTCTCTCTCTCTCTCTCTCTCTCTCTCTCTCTCTCTCTCTCTCTCTCTCTCTCTCTCTCTCTCTCTCTCTCTCTCTCTCTCTCTCTCTCTCTCTCTCTCAAGCAGCATGGAGAAGTAAGAAGCAAGAAGAGAGATCCATAATATTGCACTCCATAAGAATGAGCTTATCCATTCATTTTTTGGGTTTTATATATAGGCTTGATTTTTGGGCACCCTACCCTCACTTTGGCCTAAAATGAGATCTCTCATATTTTATGCATATTTTTGGGCACCCTACCCTCTCACTTTGGCCAATACCTCACTTAGAAATATATTACAACTTGCATGAGAATGAGCCCATCTCCTAAAAATAATTTACAACACGAAGTTCTTCAAAATATTACAAGTATCCCAAAAATCATATTTGCTTCAATGTTTGCCCTTGCATGTACATCACACCTTGTGCTTTTGTTTCTTTTATTTTTTTTATTTGCTTATCTTTTTCAAGAAGACATTAACACTAAAGTGAACATTAGTTGTCTCATCTCCACTAGTTGGATGATGTGAATATCTTCACTATTAATATAATTTTGCATTATTTTTAAAAACTTGAGATTTTTGGAGTTTTCAAGTACAAATGACCTTTTTCTTTGGAAATTTTTTTATGAGCATGCCTTGATTGGTTTTCAAATTTTTTTTAAAAAGCAATCACTCATTGAAAGTGATAGGAGTTTACTTTTTTATCAAGTACCTAACATTTGTTTTTATAACGATATTGAATCTCCTATTCTTCTTTCATATTTGCAAATAGGATATTCTCTTTTGATGGATTGTGTTTCCTTACAGAGTGTTACATTTCCCTAGCCAATGTTGTTTTGTTTCATTTTATGGATATCTAACCCTTGCCCAAATGTAAAGTTTTGAGTTACAACTTGTATAGGTATCCTTAAGAGCATGCTCTATGGCATGGTGGTAGGGGATGGGTGCATTTAAGGTAATCAGAATCATGGTCCAATGATGGTCTTAGTTGTTTGGCTTGGAATCTCACATAGTTGTGTTGCTTGCTTATTCTAAAAGGCCTTTGATCTCATTGTATATCATCTCTTCAAATTAGAAATTTGGATTTTGATTCCAATTGTGAGTTATCATGTTAAGCCATTATTTATTTTTCTTTTTCCTTTTATCTAATCTATGTGTCCCATTTAGCTTTTCATTTCCCATATCTAGTCATAGCTCCATATCCATGATTCTAACCATAGGATATACATTTCACATCTAAGTTGAACACCTTTTCTTGGCATAATAAGTCAAATGCATAAAATCTCCTTATTAGTTGACTTGTCTTAAGATTTTTTTAGGAAGGAAACTACAAGAGGGAGATCAAATAGCCATTTCCTTGAAAATGACATCAATTAGTATGTCCCAAGAGCAACAAACTTTTATATAAAAATTATCATATGAGAGTCTTAGAAAGGTGTTGCTCTCTCATGAAGATAGTAATGCCACATCCCATATTTTTACTTCACCATCTGGATAAGCTTAGGTGAAGAAAATTTTGGCAACAATGAGAATATCAAGAATCTTCATGTGCACCTTTTTCTAAGGCATCTAATTGTAGGAAAAATAAAACAAGCGATCTACCAATGATGTATACATAAATATATTGTGGGGAACCATGAAAAGCATTCAATTGAAAAAAAATTGGGTTTTTAGTTGATATGCATACAAATTTTGTGGATTTTCTAACCAAAATAGCATGCAATTTGAAGGTTTGGACTTTTGTCCCTCAATTTCCAAGGTCCTTCCTTGATATTGAACCTTGAATTTTCATGATCCCTCTCTACATGCAAGGCTTAAAAACATGATTTGTCGAAGCAAATTAACATATTATGGTCATTATTAAGAAGCGCCATGTGCTTTAACTCTACAATCAACATAAAGATTGCATGCAATTACTTGTAAAAACACGTCAACCAACTCTTTAGAGATTGTAAGCACTTATTACCATTATACCATGTAGAGTATGGAAGAAACAAATGTATACAAATAAAAAGCTCATATTTGTTAGATGATTTCAAGTTGCATGTGCCTTCAAGCTAAAGATTTGCTAGTTTTGGTTAGCACAAATTTTTCTTGAGTTCAAAAAAGACATTTTTGTTATCAAATTCTACTTAAATTGGTTTGATTCATGATTTCCCAACACATAGCTTAAATAGATGTGATGTTGAATTGTTATGGGATTAAACAACTTATTTTAATGTGTTAAAAAGTGCAACACTCATTTTTTAACAATGTGGTCACATCAAAAGTAAACAAAAAGAATTTAAAAAGACAAGGCCTCACTCAGTGATTTCAAATAGGCCTTAAGCTTTCTTTAAAGTCTTGTACGATTAGGTAAGAGGTCTTTTGCCCTAAGAGGGTTTGCTATTAAAGTGCAAAGCTAGTTTCAGTTTCCAAGTTATGTCAGAGCTTTCAATGACCATGGCTTATGAAATAATGAAATTGTTAAAGAGAGGCCAGTGAAAACCAACAAAACTTAGCATCGAATTTTGAAGATTAACAATCTCCTTGCATGACATGTTTCACATGCCACACATTAACTACTCTTACTAGCAAAACCAAACCTTGAACCATCTTTAGAAAAGCCTCTCAACTTCAAAGGGGATACTTGCAAATAATGAGCCTTATTACAACATGAAATTTTTGTATCTCCTTTCTAGAATACAAGTTATTTTTTGTTAACATGTACAGAATTATCAAGATAAGCCATAACAAAATCATTGCATATTTCCTCTAGACAAAAAATCCTTCACATATTTTTATGTTCTAAAGACACAAGAACCCTCTCGTTCGAAATGCCTTTTATGACCTAGATTAAATTTTGAGGGACTTAGACCACATAGATTATCAATTCTACGAATACATGTGAATATCTAACTAATGATTGGAATGGTGTGTGTGTGCATGTGCGTGTGCGTGTGCATGTGCGTGCACGTGCGTATGTGCGTGCATGCGCGTGTGTGTGCACACATGCATGTGCACGTGTGCATGCACGCCTGCATGATGAAAACTACTAGAATAACTTGAGACTGGAAGATTTTCCATACTCACTAATTTGAGAAGTTTATAATGCTGAAATACATTTTTGTGCAAGTGACAAATGAAATGAACATAATTAATTGATTATTACATGTGTTTGTTGAAGTTTTTAGTCAAGCAAAGGCAATCCAACTCTTTAACAAAGTTTGCAAAGGAGCAAAGGACAGTTGACACTTGATGCTTCAAAACCTTTTCCAATGCGTAATTTAACTAGATGGAGGCTAACGTGTCCTCATGTGTGCCCCTCCAAAAGACACAAATTATGAGAAAGGACATGGACAAGATCATGAAAGTCAAACAAAATCTTTAAAGTGAACTTCCCTTTATTATGAGCATGATTTGAGGTGCTTATAGGTATAAATGCATCATCATTGTTGATATCGATATTCCAAACTTTGAGTAAATAAATATTTTGATTGAATGTGAAAGAACAATCAAAGGCAACCATTCCCTTTTTGCTAGTTCAAGATGCATATGCTCAATGATTTAGAAAGTGAAACATTATTGTCCTAGTGGTCTAAATTAATTCTTTACTTATGTTCAACATATCAATCTTTATAAAGGTCTTAAAACTTATTTTGTCGCTACATAAGACATGTTGTAATCCATTCACTTTCACTTTAAAGATGCATCTTGACATGATAGTAGAGGGTAAATCATGGGTATTCTTGGTAACATTAATTGTGATTTGTGGTCTATCTTGAAGTTTATTATTGACTCTGATTTTGAAGAGGAGTGAGCACTTAGCACAATGACATTAGTCTCCCCATCTCTTCCTACTTATTTGACCTTCACACTAGCTCACAACTTAACGTACAAGATTCCTTGAGATTGTGGGTGGGGTCATGACAATCATGTCTTCATATTTGTTGGCAAGCTAGGGAATGCACTTACAAAAAGATGAAATAGGACATATTAGGATAAATATTTCAAGAAGAAGCACAAGAGCAAAGTAAAAGGACAATTATTGAGAGGCTTCTTAATGGTGGTAACTACACAAAGCTCACGATGTTTTAAATTAACTACACACACAATGTGTTTGTGCGTGCGTGCGTGCGTGCGTGCGCGTGCGCGTGCGTGTGCGTGTGTGTGTGTTAAAGGTGCACTATCAAGCATAAAAATGGCATACTTCTTATTGAGGTTGATTCACATGCATTCTCATAAGGGAAGTTAAATGAATTGACAGGATGCATCGAGATGATGAAGGGAAGGATAAAGATATGACTACTTGTTAAGAGGTGCTGAGGTCAATTTGAGGGACTATGTTGACATGGATTAAAGTGCATGATCTCATGAGTACTATCCACATACTTGCATGCATGCATATAAGGAACATACACTACTAAGCATCCATACATGCATGTGTCATACATATGTACACATGCACATACATACTAGTGGGAGAAGAAGTGAAACTTCATTCTTTATTAAAATTAAAAACATCTAATTTGATGCCAATTCATTTGCCCACAACTTGAGCATGTTAGCTTCCATCATTTAATTAGCTTTGCAAGTTTCAAATGGTACTATGTGGTAGAGATGAGGAATGGTCAATTTGCACATGATTGTAGTTTAATATATTTGACAATTCAACCCAGAGATCACTTCTACAAAGGGACTAGGGTTGAAATTATTATATAGAGCTAAGTGCAAGGCCTCACTATAAAGTAACATCTTGTTCTACATCAACACTATTTTAAGGTTCATATAGAGCCAAAGGAGCTCAGAAGCATCCAATGTGTATTCTTCATACTTCGGAAAAAACAATTATACATGGTGTACCAAATCATTTGAGATATGGTAAGGCATGTTTGCATCTAAGATGACTTATAAAGTGTGTAGACAACCAGTGATTTTTCCATTGACACAATGAAACATTATGGTTTAAGTTTCCATTCTCCAAAGACATCAAAGTTTAGAACACTTTCAAATCATAATACTTGAAGGTCAGAAGAAAGTGTGTAACATGGTAGCGTTGCTTGGCAATACAACAAAGGGTGGATTAAGAGTACTCAAGGAATCATGCAACTTGGGTGATATACCTTTGGAGACCCCACTAAACATAGAGCCCTATTATCATGTATGTACTTTTTCATAGTACTTCCACAACACCTTAGAATATATCAAGAGTGGCAAAAACAATTATATATGCCACCAAATAGGATTGGACTATTAGCATTCATGTAGTGGCCTTATGAATGGTTTTGGATACTTTGGTTTCACATGGATCTTTACACAACCAAATAAATATTCATAAGATGCTTCTTTTACTTGTAGAAGCAATTGTCCACAAGTCAAGAGCATTCAATGTCCAAACCATAAAACATTAAAATTGTATAAGAATGGCCCATACTTTTACAATGGTACTAAAGTCTCCACATGTTATTGTTACTAAAAGATAAATCAAGATTTACTCCCACAAAGTGACTCTTTTAAGACAATCAAAGTATTTATAAATCAATTTCAATTATTTACCATCTAAATGCACTTAACCAATACGTACATAAATGTATGAATGCATATGTGCACGTGCATGTCTAGCTACAAACATAAATCTACACATGATTATAGGCATGTATACATATAAGGTGCATAAGCATATACATACATGCATGTATACATACACACATGCATGCATAGGTAATATGCCAATTCTTGCATTCATACATCTCATTAACATCAAATATGCATGTAATATATCCTATCTTAATTGATTTTCATATTCCACATGCTATCCAATGTGCATGTCCTTGCATATCAGGCTAGTTGTCCTTCCATTCCATACAGTTTTTCTTCATGTTTTGCTCTTCTCCATGCCTTTGTATCTCATCAATCTTGAGTATATATACATTTTTTTACTATCTCAATGACCTCTTTATCACTATATTTACTTTGGGTTTCCTTATGTCTTTGAATGTTAACTTGATGCTCCTTCAAACTATAGTTGTGATTTTCTCATTTAGTCATATGAAGTGCAAAGAAATATTATTTCCGCATTTTTGTGCTTGCACAAAGTTAACATGTAAATTATCCTAATGTCCCGCCAAGTACTAGGGAATTACAATGATATTCAAGAAGTTGATTCCTAATGGAGTACAATTGTGAGTAAAGGCATCTATAGGATGAGTATGAGTTGAATGCATGATGTATATGTGAATGATTTAGGTTGTTGTTTCTTGCATTGTCTAGAGAGAGTAGAATGTATAAAGTTCATTTGGTAGTATAAGTTGGAGTCAAACATAGTAAGAAAGTAACTCAATTATTTGTTCAACGTTCACTTCACAAAATGAAGCATTGAAATATTCATTCATACTCCTAGTCATGCTCCTCAACCCTATACACTTCTACTTTGCCTATGTTGTTACAATCATAAGGTATGAAGTTTTGGAAGTTGGAAGAAAATAGAAATAAACGCTTGAGGGCTATGGAAAGGGGATCAACCTAGCTAAAGGTGTTATTTCTTTGTTGTGTGGATATATTGAAGTGATTGGTTTTCTATGGTGGATTTTCAAACAAGAGGTCTCTAGTTAGAATCTAGCATTGTGATCCCTCCGTGAAAGGAACACAAAACAAAAGAAAATTAATATGAACTAAGGAGTAGTTCTAGTCTTGGGGTTTGCTTACCTTTGAGCTTATAGTTGAGATTTTATTCAATGTTGAAGATTGTATTACATTATACTGTGTCCTAATCAAGGTTAAACACTTGTGGCAATCATCTAAGGGGTTGACTTATTGGGTTGTAGTTAGTGTTTCCATCTAGAAAGAAACTATATAGAATCAACAATTACTATATTGCAATCTAGAATTTGGGTTAGATTGCACATCGTCTTTAATGTAAGAGAAAAAAAGTAACTACAAGAGCCACTTCCCAATTATGGTGTGTAACACAGTTTTATGAACCTAGCTAGTAACTATCACACTATGATCCAAACCTTAAATGATGTGCATGTATGTGCACAATGTGTGTGTGTGTGTGTGTGTGTGTGTGTGTGTGTGTGTGTGTGTGTGTGTGTGTGTGTGTGTGTGTGTGTGTGTGTGTGTGAAGTATGAAGTTGTGTTCGTATTTCACAAAACAACTTAATGTAATTGGCTTCTAGCAAGCAAACAAGAAACATTGAGTTGTGAGTTTGCTTGCCTCCTCTAGTTGCACAAAAGTGATCATGAAAAAATATGAAAAGAGAGGAGAGAATGAAAGAAAGAGAGAATAGTCTTGTGTGCTAGTGAATTAGCTTCATGCCAAATGACTTGCTCAAAAGTGTTACAATAAGATGCTCTTAAAGGTAGCACATAAATATTATTATTTTTTATAGATTGGATAGGTTCATAAGACTCATCTTCCATAAGGAGGAGGCACAAATGTATTCTAATCCCTCAACAAGCACACAAAATTATCAAATCTTCAACTTCTATGAGCATGTTGTGCTACTAGATTTGCACCCCTATCTTATGTTTTAGTGGTGTCCCATTTAAGTTAAAGCTCTTTAGTAAAAGAGGGGAAGAACGAATGATGCATCCAACTTTTTTTCTCTTTATCCCTTTCTTTACTAGAAATAGTTTGACCTCATGTGCCTAGTTTTCTTTGCAATATTCTTCATAGGCAAGAAAAACAAACCATTGTTATGCTACCTCAATCACTATAAATGAAGGCAATTTTCCCAAGTGGTAAGAAATGACACTACTAATAAAAATGTGATGAAATCACAATGGCTAGCCTAAGTGAAGTGCAAGATAGATGTCAAAATGGGAATGATTAAATCAAGTGACAAAGCAGTGTGATCCAAAGCTCTAGGTTCTTCTCAATGTTTTGGTATATGTGATCCAAACACAATCCATGAATGGTTGTAGGAATCGTGGTAACTTACAAATGAGCATATCAAATCTATAATGTCAAAAAAATCATGAGGTATGTCAATGTGGAAGTCACCCATGGCAAGGTTTTGGAAATCCTTCACTCTAGGGGGGATACGATGATCATACAGTGTGATTTTATGTGCTTAAACTTAAAGTCAATCATGTTGCCATAGTGAACATTGTGTTTTGCATACTCTATGCACTATAATGAGTTGCAAAGGGAATAGTATTTGAGGTGTAGTTTTAGCCGACTTGGAAGGATTACATAATGATTTTGATTATAGGTGTCCCAATAAGATGTATGTGCCATGTAGAATATTGGCTATACTCTCACCTATTAGCATGCATGTTATAGCTACCCATAGGATGTGTATGCTAGTACATTTGCTAGAGGCATTATAGCCCATTGAGCACATCAATGTTTTGAGAGAATATCTCTAGAAACATTTTAGTTTTAATCTCTAAGTGTTATGTAGCCTTATAGTGCTTTGGATCTTTACTTTTCTATTGCTTTTTCTTACAAGTTCTCTCTATTCTGGTTTTGTTTATGAAGTACTGTGGCTCATTGTAGGTGGTGTCAAAGAATAAAATTGCCTTTCATTTTTGTATTATGAAGAAGATGTGGTGCTTTGTCAACATTAGAGGGATTTCAACAAGTTTAAGTTGAGATAATCGATTTCTTGTTGAATTCGAGCAGTCATGGATGTACATCCTACGGGTTTATTCAACAATATATTCATAGAAAGATAATAGTTACATTAGTTTATCGAAGCATTCAAAAAAATCTAGAAAGCTTAGAAAAAACTAACTTGCCACCATCATTTCTAAGCCCTTCAAGATCCAAGATGACATAGTGGAATATAATGGAGAGTCAATCATGTGTTTCATGCCCCATTAGGCATCTTTCCACATAATCCTATCACGTAGACCCACCTTATCTAGCCACTTCTAAATTTTTATTCGCAACTATCTAGAGCCCTTGCATTCCTAGAAGAAATGAAAAGCATCATCCTTTCAACGACATACTAAACACATGGGGGAATAGGGTGCCATTTGCTTAAAAAGTGTTAAGTTTAGGTTGTAGTGTATCAAAAGGTGTTAAGTTTAGGTTGTAGTGTTAAGTTTAGGTTGTAGTGTATCAAAAGGCGGTAAGAGCATTGTGTGAAGCATCAATGAGTTAGAAGGGCATGTTCCACACATGTATGCCCCTAGAGGATATTGAAATTATGCGATAACCAACTTAAGTTACTATAGAAGCCATAATTTATTTCTTTCATGTAGATGAATGGTGTCCACTCTTATTTAGTAGGCTATTGGATACTTGATCTATGTATGCATTACAAGGCACATGACTTAGATAGTCATGCAAATTCTAGTCTAGTTCATAGTAAAGCACCAGGGCAATGACCCTAGAGCAATCTAGATCCCATCTAAGGAAGATTACTTCATAGCCAATCAAATATGAAAGCAAATATTACTATGCTTGGGTTCATGAGAATGTAAAATGAAGGGAACCTATGTCTTGACCCTTTACCAAAGTCCTTATCACTCTCCCTAACATAGTGTTACCAAGGGTTTTAATGTTTTTTCTAGACAATCTCATTTTTTGGGCCCTATTATAATGCATATAGAAAGCCACCCAACTAATTGGGTCCAGCTTTCCATAGAATGCACCCATCGAAGGTAGCATTGGCCCACTTTCCACTCACATACCCCAAAATTATCTTTAGTTTTTTTTAAGATATGCTACTCACATGATGAAACATGTAAAATTAGTTTCCTCAACTATCCCTTTAAATAATATTCATTATGAATGAAAGACAAGAAATCTTGCCAAAATAGTCTTTATAGATCCAAAACTATATTTACATTTGCTTACTTACAAGGGGCTTAGGAGACATGTAATTACTCTTTTTTGGATCTAAATCTGGCCCTTTACAAGAGGTTCACCTTGCCCTATCTAAACTCAGGCCTTTTGGTGCCTATTTCATTGAGCACATGGTGGATTTTCCTCCCAATGCAATCAAGAGAGGGGGGTTTATGGTGCAAGAGAAGGGAATAGTGAGGCCGCCCTAGTCAACTAATGGCCTCACCCAACTACTAGCCAACTATAAGGAAGGGAGGGTAGCCTTAACTAACCTTTATTTTCTTAGAACTATTATTATTTATTATTAAAGTAACAAAGTAAATAAACTAGCCTAGCTAACTTTAATTAATTATTACCTTATCGTTGTTGAATTCTAATACGTAGCTAACCTTAGTAACCATTGTTAAATGTAATTTAGTATTAACCTTACTATTTTTTTGGCCCATAGTCCCATACTAACTAGATCAATTAGCCAAACTAGTTAATGCAGCTTATGAGGAAAGTAATGTAATAGACTAACTTGAACTTATGGTGGACTTAATTAGTTTGATGAATGTAACTAGCTAATCCTCAATCTATTAATACTAACATGATTTCATTGTTAGCTTAGAAAGGGATATTAATACTAACATAAGAATTTAGATAACTAGCACTAACTTTTAACTACTAATTTTACTTTTTTTACTATCAAAACCAAAAACTTTTCAATATGAATTTGTAAGATTGATATTTAGAAGCTTGGGGTACATTAGGGTCATTTTTCTCTCATAGGGAAGAATTTATTGAACTAATGACACAAACTTGGAGACATTACAATCCTTTTACTCTTGTAGGCAAGATATATTGAATTTTTTGTTCATGGTGCTCTTCAAGAAGGAGGAGGCACTAGGGACAACATCCAAAATACGACGAGCCTCCAAATGGGCATCCAAATCTGTAATCAAATCTTGGTTATCCTACCATGGACAAAGTACCAAAGTACAACAATGCAAAATGGCAATGAAACTATTTTCACAAAGTAACAATCTCATGAACCAAAGATTCACAAAGATCTTCCAAGTCATTGGCTAGAGGTTGCACACATTCAACTAATTTTGCAAAACTCCAATCTATGCTCTATAATTCACCACTTCGAACTAGACTATCTTGTCTAGACTAGCTTGACTGCTAAGAATCAAGACCAATTTCTCCTTCTCACCCAATAAATGGCCTCGTATCTCCTGACAATATTGCATTGTCAAAAAGTTCGACCTTAGCTACTCATTTTGTCACTAAAGTAACTATTTTAGCTTTCAATATGAAATATCATATAATGAATCATTTTCAAAGCAATTTGCTAGGTACTTGGCCATCATCCTCATACCAATGACATTAAACAAGGCATGGAAATCTAAGACTCTACAAAGTAGCCACCTAAAGCATGAATCACTCCACCAACATGAAATGGCCCTTTTACCTCCAAAACACCATATATCTATGAGAATGTGTAGTGAAAAGAAAAGTGAAAATGGAGCAAATAAAGAATAAGGAGAGTGAAAGAAACATAAGAGAAAGAATTAACAAATTGATAAAATATTGAATTATACAAGACTACAATAATCAACCTTAGTGTGGATACCAAATGGAGGCAGGGGGACAAGAATGAGGAGAATGATGGATGAATGAAGTGAGGGGGCAAGCATCTATAGATAGGAAAACTAAGGCCATAACTAGTATACAAACTAACCAAACACAAAATGTGGGCACCCAAACTAGCCTACCTAAATGATCAAGATGATCATCATGCTACAAACAAAATGCACTAATATAACCTCCATACAGAGTGTCTAAAACACACAAAGTGATAGATGACACTATGTTAAAGCTCCTTAGTCTTTTTACATCTCAAACTAAAGCTTACAAGTAAGAAATCACTAGACATGACACACAAGAAATGACTAGACATGATGACACACATGATTATTAACACAGCTATCAAATTCTAAATGTTACAGAAGGACAAAGAAAATGGATTGGATTCATGGGTGGCAAAAGGAGTTCCACAATCGATGAAGTGTTTCTAGGATAATTGCTAGCTAGAGAGTAAAACCCCTTCTCTATATGAAATCCGATCCAAGGGAGGCCACCTTGGCCAATGGGAGTAGAGATACCTCAGAGTGGATAACCCTAGAAAATTCTAGTCTCGAGAATGGGTAACCCAAACCTCTAACGCAGTGGAGACATGATAGTAAGGAGCTATCAAAGGCATCATAACTTGCCAACACCAACACCACAAACAGCACCAAGGAAATGTCATCAACAAGGACTCTATCCTCTTATGTGCAAAGATCTTAAAGCAATCTCCTTAGGAAGTCATATGAGTTAATGCACCATTGTCAATGAGCCAAGGCCTCTTGGAAGACAAGCGAACCAAAGAAATCTCCTCCAATTGATGGATGTAAAGTAACTCAAACTCCATAATAATAGTAAATATAGAAGTAGAGATAGCATTAGGGGGAATATGGACTCAAAAAATGCCCTTTAGCTTCAGAGTTAATGACTTTCCTAATGACAAGAGATTTGAGGTGGACCAATGGGAGAGAGGTGGACCCAAAATTTGAATTTTCCTCCCCCCTCCAAAAATGGCTTCCCCCCCCCCAAAAAAAAAACTCTTTTTATGACATGTATAGTTTAAAAATGCATTTTTTTGTGTCTTTTTGTTTTGGTCATTCTCTTACCTCCATTTTACAAATCTTATCAATTTTCTATGCTCCCAGCTTCTCTCAACTATAGCCACACAGCCCCTAGCTTCTCTCTTTCTTCCATGGTCATTCTCTTATCTCCATTCCACAAATCTTCTCATCTTTCTATCCTCACATAGCCATAGCCACACAACATGGAACCTCTCTCTTTCTTCTAAGCATATCCATAGAGATAGCCACATAGCCCCATATTCTCCCAATCCAACACCCAACTTCTTTATTTCTTCCATGATAATTTTATTTTTTCCATTCCACAAATTTTCTCATCTTTTTGTGTTCACACAGCCATAGCCACACAACCCTCCTTACTTCCATTATCATTCCAATGGCATCTACATGTCAATAAAGGTGACCTTATGATTCCATGTATGTTATCTATGTATACAATACAAAGGATGAACATGGCACATGGGCAAGAACATTATTCAAGAAGGATTCATGGGTCTACATGCAACCTTTAGCAATAGGGCCTCATCAAGTTTGTCATCATGGTGTACTACAAAATCATTGCAAGGGTAGAGTGATTAGGTTTTGGGAGGCTTGAGATGTTGGTCTTATTGCATTAGTTCAACATGTGTATGGTGCGAAGTACTTGAAGCTACCTCTTGGGACTACTCGACAATTCTTCCCCTCAAATTGTAAGCCATTCCTTTTATATTCTTAACTTCTCATTTGTTTTTGAGATTTTTACTTCTTCTCACCCTATCAGACATTTTTCCTTCTAATCTTATTGAGGACTAACCTTTGGGAACTTATTTAAGGTACAAAGCTTTGCATGTGTATGTGGATGAGACATTGATTATTGAAAATTCATTGCAATATCTTTTACATTGCAAGATGTTCTTCTATAAGTTCATGTTAATAATGCCTACATCAGTTGATTCGTATGGTTCTCTTGAATCACTTCCTTGTCCACCTCACGGTTCTTTGGAATGGCTTATTCTGGATGAGTGGATGTTTCAGACATTAAAAATGAAGATCATACATGACATTCATACCTCATTGAGATTTGGGAGAGCTTTAAGATTAGTCGGTCTTTCATAGTTTATACTAATTCATGTTTTTGCACATATCTTCAAAAACACTAATGCACATCAATGTCTCTCCATATTCATTTGTCAGGACAACATAACTAAGGACTTTCTTAATTCCAATTTTGAAGAAGGATGGAATGAGGTGGATGGGGTGCAAAAAGGTGTCAACTTTTCGTGCTATTGATGAGTGGTGGTCTCTAGTGTTATCTTTCATTACTTGATTGCACATTCATCATTATAGATGCACTTGTATTACCAATATTGGATGAAGAAAATAGACCAATGGATTCCCTTGGAGTCCACTAAAGACATGGAGCAAGCATTTGATATTCAAATTTATATGCCAAGTTGAATGATCGAGTCAATCACAATGAGTGATTGTTGGAGTCTTCTAAATCTGTGAAAGTGTCTTGTTTTGATGGGAAGCATTCATACTACAAAGAGCATCAACTTCTATATTGGTGGTAGAAAGATGAGCTTGTTTAATATTGGAATTTTTTTGTTTTGTTTGAAATATAATATTTCAAATCTTAACTAGTTTTTTCTTTTAAATATGCAAATGAATGGAGAAATTTTATATTTTATCGATTTTTTTGCAACAAGTCAAAATTTCTAACCAAAATTATGTATCCAGATTTTAAATGAATAGATCAAGAGATTTTCTTTTTTAATTCTTTATATATTTTTTAGATTCTCTATCATTATGTATTTTGGATGGTTTTGTGATTTTTTCTTATCTTTTCAATCTAGAGTAGGAGAGGACATGGAGTAGATTAAGTTTTCATTGTATAATATTGATTTGAAAGGGCTAGAAAACAAAAGAGAGCATGAAAAATGCTTAGATGCATATATAATATGGTTAGATCCCACTAGAGATGGAAAAGAGCATGTTTTGAGTAGGGAGGGAAAAAATCACTTTATAGGGGTCAAATTTATTTCAGCCATGCTGGTGTGTTAATTAGGAGGAGTAATGGAGCATAAAGTACATATGTAACTACTTCTACGAGGTCCCAAGTATCACATGTGCATGTATTAAAATATATTAGCTGATTTGGAGGGCCTTTAATGCAAAAAAGTGTATAGAAAATGAGTATTTCAACTTGCAATATGATTGGGTGCCTTTTGAGAAAAAGTAGCCTATTTTTTGTAAAAAGTTTAAAATTGCATTTTTTGGGACAAAAATAAATCTGAGTTAGTGATGTGACACTTTTGGAAGAGTGATGGTCCCTTCTTAGAGGATGAACTAATTTAGAGGTCCTTCAATGCAAAAAAGTATACCAAAAATGAGTATTTCGACTTGCAATATGATTGGATACCTTTTAAGAAAAAGAAACCCAATTTTTTTAAGAATTTTGATATTTTCATTTTTTGGGGTGAAAATAAATCCGAGTTGCCACTGTGGCACTTTTGGAAGAGTGGTAGTCCCAACTTAGAGGCTGAAAAGGGCTAGATACCAAGGTGAAAAGAAAGGAGGATCCCCTCCTTTATAGGTAGGGTCCACCGCAAAAAGTGGGTGAAGCCTAGGAATGTAGGTGGGGTAGGGATGAGTCCATATTCCCCCTAACGGGGAGGATCTGATATAACCCATTCCTTCACTCCTAGATGAAGGTTGAGGTATTTCTTTGGGCACTTTTGCTTGAGTGCTAGGTCTTCCCATAGTGTGGACACTTGGAATATCCTTTGTGCTTCCCCTCTAAATCTATATTAAAGCAAATGATAACTCTAATTTCTTGGTCTTCTTTTTCCCTTTCTTTACTTGGCTTGACCTCCACCTAAAGTTGACACCACAAAGGCACAACTCTATATTCTGGCTCCCCCAAAATCTATTTCCTTAAAATAGGCATCTTGCTCAAGCACCAATGGAACTAGCTCCCCCCAAATGATAGGATCCCTCATACTAGATATGAGAAGACTTGTGTAGAACAATCATACTTTGATGATAAGAAGCGAGATGTAAGAAGTGTCATTACAAGGTCTGCCAAAGATACAATCTTACCAAGGTATGCAAGCTCATCTTGAATCCCTTCCATCTTGTTGGTGTGGTCTTCATCATAGAGAAATCTGCAATAGAGAGCCATGGAAACTTCAACTCAAGGGTGATTCAATGCTCTAATGTTTAAACCTAATAAAGAGATACCAATCTCTTTTAGACCTCTGTGTAGTAATGTAGATACATCTTACATGCATGAGCACAAAATCTACACAACTTAAAAAGAGAAGAAAGTGTGCTCTACAATTAAGCATATCCCATAAAGTTGTTAAGTCCACAATTGCTCTAACATGGGGATCCATAATAGGTCAAGGAATAGCAACTATCATGAAATTCCATAGGGCAAAGTTGTCAAGGATGCATTTGACCTTGCATGATAAGAGAAGGTAGTTTGTCCCGTGTGGCTTCTCTAAAACAAGAAGAGAGGGTAAGACTGGCACCTACATAGGGGGTGCCATATTAGCCAATTGTGGATTGGAAGATAAAACATGGAGAGAAGGATATGATGGTGGTAAGAAAGGACCTTGGTCATCCTATGATCCAAGTCACAATCATTGTGTTGATCTCTGAGGTCTAAAGAATTATCTTCACTATCATAGCTTTCTAAGTAGATGACTTCAGGGGCTTTGTTATCAATTTAACGTTCCTAATCCACACAATCCTCCCATATGAATGCTAATGACCTCCACTTGTTTGTGGCTTATATATTGTTGTTCAATAATACATGTTATGTAGTAGTGGAGAATAGGGAATATCTCAAGTTGGAGTGTCAAGAAACTATCGAACATTGGTGTTGGCTTGCAAAATGCACAAAACACAATCTGGTAGATTGGAAACACAGCCTATTTGATAGGTGAAGAACCATTAGCATAGCCTAGAGAGGTCTATCCACACTAGGAATGTAACTACTAGCACCAAAAAGTAGTCACCCCAACAATAAGGAGATGTTGCCCCAACTCTCAAGGACTAGCAACACAACTACATAAAATGCATCCTAGAATGTGTCATCAATAGCTAGATATTGATCACCTAGCTATTAGAACAACCAATAGGAGTAAAATGTAGTTGTGGGGAGAGGGTCTAGTTGAAAGTGCAACTAGAAAATATATGTCTAGTAATGAATTTAGCATGCTAGATATAGAGACATCCACCCTACAAAAACACATAAGAAAATGAAAATTTGGTAGCTCATATGTTAATGATGAGCTAGTTGTTGTTGTGCAAACACATGCTCCTCTTCAGTTGACTCCAAAACCAAGGCCATAACTACTATACAAGCCAAACCCAAAATGTGAGCATCCATTTTAGTTGAACCAAATGACCAAAATGACCATTGTGCCAGAATTGGAATGCCCTAATGTTACCTCCATCTAAATATTGGGGGTAAAGGCACATGTGCCTACACTACCTTATATTTACTTCACATACCATGACTACATACCTGCACACTACAAGTGGTGGGCACCCATCACTATCACTTTATTTTTTATTCTATCAATGACTATTGAATAAGGGAAGACCGGTCACACATTATGACCATTGGAGCACCCACATACTATGTATCTCTCTCTCTTACTCTCTTACTTCTACTTGTGTGCTTCCACTTGAGCCCTATCTTTCAAATGGTATTAGAGCCACCGTTCAAGGAGCTTCTTCATCCTTTGCTTTGGCCCAAATTTAAAGCTTTAGCTCAAGGTTTCATGGCAGCTATTATTTGTTCTTCCCAAGGTATACATTGAGTCTTTCCTTCTCCCAATTTTTGTTCCAGCTTGTGCCCAACTTATCAATGAGTTGCTTTGTGATGCAAGTGGGTGTACGAATTAAAGAGTATTCCTAGACACTGCAAGCTAGCATATCACGCCAATTTTATTGCAAAGGGTTTTAAGCAGGAGCATGGTGTTGACTTTGATGAGGACTTCTCTCCTATGGTCAAGATGACTACTTTACACTTGGTACTAGCTTTGGTTGCTCAATTAGAATGACCTTTATTAGATGGATGTAAAGAGGGATTTCTTACATGGGAATCTAGATGATGAGATTAATATACATCAACTTAAGGGCTTTGAGGAAAAAGGCAAGGAACACCTAGTATGCAAGTTGAGAAAGAGCCTTTATAGCCTTAAGCAAGCACCTAGGGAATGGCACCATAATTTTGATGCTTTCATGCACTCACGAGGCATATACACAATAGTGATATGGATCCATGTCTCTATAGGAAGAAGGATTGTGATGGCAGCTTTATTATCTTTGTACTTTATGTGGATGATATGTTAATTGTTGGGAGAGCTCATGATGAGGTATATGCCTTGAAAAGTTAGGTCAATAAGAGCTTTGAGATGAGGGACATGGGATAGGCCTCACATTTTCTTAGCATGCACATCACATGCAATTGCTCTAAGGAGCTCCTTTACTTGTCACAAAAGAACTACATATAGAAGGTCCTTGAGCATTTCCATATGCAAAATGTTAAGCTAATGGCTATCCCTTACCTTCCCATGTGAAGGCCAGTCAAGTAAATTGTCCCCCTGTTAGATGAATAGAAGGCCAAGATAGCCAAGATCCCTTATGCGTCTGTAGTGGGCAGTTTGATGTATGCCATGATAGCCACTCATCCAAACATGGCATTTACAGTGGGAGTTGTGGCACATTATATGGCTGCACCTAGTTGACAATATTGTGATGCTATGAAGGGTAATATGAGGTACCTCAAAGACATGATAAATATGAACATTTGCTACTTAACGACAATCATGAGTCACATTAATTCCAACTATGCAGGGCATGTAGATAGTAGGAAGTCCATCTCTAGGTATGTCTTCACTACTATCCTACCCCCTAGCAGGATAGCTCACTTAGGAAAGAAAAAATGAAATAGTTATATTGTGAAGGGATTCCCTGAACAACCAAATCATTACCGACTTCCTAAAGTCCATGAGAAACCCCCTGTATACAAAGAAATGCATGTGGCCAAGTTGCATGACTAAAGCCTTACTCGATGTATCAAAAGCTAGTGTGAGACTAACTATTACACAAGTGAATTAGGTTCCAAGATAGATTAGCTTGGACTCATAAACACATTCTTGTGTAAGATGGACAACGACACTGACAATGATTCAAACTGATAGTTCCATTTTCTTGTTATGAATGTCAACCAAGTACATGCCTTTATAGCTTTTTGGATAGTATCACTCTCCTCACTATGTATATGGGATTCTAAAAGTAATTGCTTACCAAAAGTGGGGATCAAATATGATAATACACCCACTACAATATCATCTTCTATGCCTTGACCTTGGCCCAAAGATCAAAAGAACAATCTGTTGATCGTCTAGTGCCACAAGAAGATGAGATTTGAATGGATTAGAGTAGGTTGTTGCTAAGACTATGAGCTCGACTAAATTCTCTCCTAAGGGATGAGTTGAACCACATTCATCATGAGAGTAAAGGCTAAACTAGAGCCTATCTTTGTTCCATTATGCTCAAATTTATACCTTAGAAACAAGGGGCACTGAACCTTTCAATAACCCAAAGCATGTACCTTGAGCTATTTTATCCCAAGGGAGGATCATTAGCAATTGATTTACACGCATTTTTGGATTCTTACTAGGCTAGTAGTTACAATACTCATGCATCCATAAGTGAATTTTGCTTGATATTGGCAATGCATGCATCTTATGAAGGAAATTCTCAATACTAACTATCAACCATGGTATGCATATTGCGATAGCTTTTCTAAGGTGCAAGAAGATCTAGCATACTATCCTTAGCCATGTAGATTCAATAGTCCTTTTAATTTGAGAAATGATAGCATGCCCTACATCTTGATGCACTTACATCTCTAAATCCTCTTTCTAAGCCTTTATAGACTAGTTCATCAAGAATTACCCTAGTCTAGTCCTCTTTACAACTATAAATTACCTAAGACCTCTAGGTTTTCTTCTTAGAGCACCTCAAAATCCTTATAATTAAATATATCCCCCTCTCTTCTTTGATCTCGATGCAAGGATTGGCCCTCTAACAATGGTGAGACTCCATCTTCATTCCATACTTCTCCCACCTTTTTCTTCGCATTGCTAGATGATATGAATGAGAGCATATTCATTGCATGTAGGAACTTTTTAGCTAGCACTCCTCCTTTAACTTGCCAATCTCTCCATTCTTACCTACTCAACCACGATTTCCTCTTGACTACCTTACGACCCCCCCCCCCCCTTTTCTACCTCTCCCAACTCTGCAACCTCTTTCTCTACCATCTTCTCCCACCCATTAAGTTGAAACCCAAGAATGTTTTTTTTTTTTTTTGGGGGGGGGGGGGGGGGGGGGATACCCAATAGGCTTGCAATCCTAAAAACCCTTTTTTTTCCTTTTCTTATTGATGTAAAACCCTCAAACATCTACAGTACATCATATACAAGTCAAAACACAACATCTCTCTTGTTGTTTTACCCAAAGTGTAGAAATTGCAAAAGTGCACCCAATTATGAAGTTTTATCTCCATATGCATTGCCATCAAGCTCCAAGGCCATGAAACTTTCAACCACGTCTCCCTCTCTTTGTAGCTCTCGAACAAAGGTTGAAAACCTTCTCTCCCTCTTTGTTTATACATATACAGCTACCCACGAACTCCCCTTATTTTGCCAAGTGGCAAATATGTCATTGACCACTTTAAAACTTGCTCGTGACCACAATCCCACTATAGGCACACACCTAAAAGCCAAGTGAAAAAACCATGTGCCAAGCATGCAAGCTATCACATAAAACTCTATTCACTTATATGACTTCTGCTACATGCAAGCATTGAAAAGTGGCATGTTTGACGAGCATTTTCACACAACAATATGCATGTGTGTATATATGCACACTCACACATACATGTGGGCTATCAAACTACTTTTGTGGGCAAAAGACCACCATGTGACACTATTCACCCTCTCTAGGCTCCCTTAAAGATACATGTGATTTTAGAAAGCAGTTGCCCAACATTCTACAAAAAAGTTGTAGTGTTGCTACCTTTAATGAATACATATTGTATTGGTTTAAATTGTGTTTGGCTCTTGACACTGAATTGGTTGTACACTACAAGATATGATGTGCTACAATAACAGAATATCATTAGGTCTAATGGCTAATACTTGCCTATAGGCATCTACAACATTCATAGGCATATAATCCTCCAATAAAAAGTGATTATCCTGTGCCTCTCTAGCTCAATGTGGCATCTGCATTATGATGTAGCAACATACTGAATAATTATTGTGATTTACAATGTATTGAGCCTCTAATGTGGCCTTTTTTGCATATAATAAGTCTACTAGCATGGCTATTTACTTCTAGGGGTTTTAGAAATAGAGCTTGTTAGCTCTACCAACATTTTCTTTTGGTTTACGATTTTGAGTGGGGAGAAAGGGCCTACCCTCATGCACTATTGTGCATGCTTTTCTTTCTTTATTTTTAATTAAGGTTCATTGTTTGGTTGTTACCCTATGCAACTTACTCATGCTAAAATCTTGGGGCTATAAATTCTTGAAGACTTCTCACCACTTCCTCTTGGAGCTAAGTTATTTCTACTTCTATTGTAACTGAGTAGAGCTCAACCACCTTTCCTCTTCTATCTAGATTATTGAGGCTTGTTGTTTATGGAAATGAAATTAAATAAAGTAAAGCATCTACTTGCAAGGGCGACATAGATAACAACTAGGGACTATTGTTGACACCTGTGATGCATGTGTAAGTCACTTAGTTCTTACTAATGATCTACTTATTTGGCTCACAATTAACAAATTGTCCCTCTCTCTTTCAAGCAATTTTTATGTTGCTTTATTGTACCTAACTGGTATAGCAATGTTTCACATCTTTTATGAAATTCTTTTGATTTCACTTTATTGTTCCAATCGACGCATAGGCTTTCGAATTATTTAGCAAATTTTTTTCAATTTTGCTTATGTTCTCTATAATTCTACATGGTTTGATGTGACCTATTCTATTGCTTTGATTTAGCATGCACACACACAGAGACATGCATGCATGCACACACATTCCTCAAGGAATGGAGGTGTCCACACGCAAGCTTTCTTTCTCACTTTCTTGGTAACTTGCTTACTCACTTGTATATATGTACTTACCTATATGCACACATAAATATGCATAGATGCGCACACATAAGCACTATGTTAGGGGTAGCATATATACATAGACATATATACAAAAAACCAAGGGCTTAGTTGTGCACACACATGGAGATAAAAAGGCATATATACAAAAATACACACTCATACACACATAAACACATAGGTGCACACACACGCGCACACACACACACAATATACTACCTTAGGGGTAGGGACAACACACAAGCACTAGCTTTGCATGCACTCAAACAATACATACACACAAATGGTACTTGAGGGCAAAGAAGCACACAAATACACATGCACACAAGTGCAAAAGCATAAATATTTGCAAATATGCACATGTAGACACACATGCAAATAGAGTGCACATAAGGGCTTGGGGTGTACACACATACATAGCCATTTTTCACATAGAAACATTCAAATCCATATACAAATACTATGGACATAGATGTACACATACTAATGCATACACACTGACTTGTGTGTGCACACATGTACACACAAATATACATGGATATATGCAAAAATGAACACACACAAATACATACGGTATTCATCAGATAACCCATGTTTCTATATGCATATATCGCAAGCCCACTCCCTTACATTTTTCCACCATTTGATGTTATGTTCCCCTTCTTTCTACCACAAAAGCTAGCAACAATAATTAAAATTTGATTAAGTGAAGGAACACAATGAGGTTAAAATCCTCACAATTTTAATGTATACTATGTATCAAAATAGTAATTTGTATTAGATTTGTATTCTAGAAATATTTTTTCTTAATATGATTTTAAGATCTTGTGGTGACTCACCTCTCGTGTTTCATTCTTGTTTGTCAACATTTAGGAGAAATGTTAGATATCATTGAATTAAGTTTGCAAAGAGAATAAGTAAGAGATGTAAATTAAGTGATAACAAATAAGTAGATGAGATTTGGTTGGGAGATAGGAGATCTCTCATAGAGGAGGTGCTTCTCAAGAGAAGTATTCCGATAAAAGTTTTTAATAAAATGGCAATAGGATTGTATGACTTAGTTATGAAGCACAAAAGTTACTTTTTGACCTTTTTAAGATACAACATACTACATGGTTACATAAGCACTAAGTATAGTGACATCCAACTAATTATATAAATGAGATCTTACCATTAGGCAGAAAACACATGAGTACAAAGCCACAACAATGAATAAGCTAGCTATAGAATGAGCCATACTAATTCTATTGAGTTTAGATAGATTCGACAAAGTTGAAATGCTCAACTACTTATAGTTTGAAATTAAAATTAAAATTGTATCCTTTCAACTAAAAGCATGGACCACAAAAGCCAATAAACATATCCTCAAAATTTTAGTGATTAATAATTAGATAGAATTCTATATCCTTTCAGCTAAAATTATGGACTAGAAAGACTAATAAATACATCCTAAGAAAATATTGTAACTGTAGCAATACCATATTAGTTCTATTAATGTAGTAAAAATGTGTTTTACATATGTAAGTTTATGCTATAACCATAAATTTTGATAATAAATATAATAAAGTATAAAGAAAATAACCTTTTGAAATCTATCTACATTTCTAATTTTTATGGTTTAATAGTTTACTTAGTAGATAACACGTTGATGCGACCAAACATGTAAAAATACATCCCTATGCCAATGGGGTCAAGGTGTAATATTCCCTCCATAACACTTCATAAAATAAATTCAGACTTAAAATGTTTTAAAAATTACTCTTTGAGTTATCACATAAGTGACCACATGTAATATCAAATCTTGCATTAAATCAATTCTGCAATCCGACACAAGAAGACGCCTCAATAAACCCAGCCAACAAAAAAGTAAATACGCACTGTAAATAATATTACGACGGCTTGATCATAATATTTCCCGCATTATATTTGATTTAGCATTCCCGATTCCATTTAATGCATTAAAGATCACAT
The DNA here is from genome assembly GCF_053477565.2 of Lygodium microphyllum. Lineage (NCBI taxonomy): Eukaryota > Viridiplantae > Streptophyta > Polypodiopsida > Schizaeales > Lygodiaceae > Lygodium > Lygodium microphyllum. Next base: position 84,378,163 of record NC_141161.1, on the reverse strand, counting down.
TGATTTTGCAATGGCAAGGCAGATCACAAAAGCCTTAATCGGTAAACAAAGAACGTGCAAGAACAAGCATGATATTGAGTGAGTTAAGTATCAAAGAGTATGGCATGACTTTATAAACTAGATAAGTCATGAGGTAACTTGGTCAAAAGCTACCATATGAAGTCATTTTTATGAAAAAAGACGTTTTTTGAAAAAATAGGCCAAAAATCATGACTTTTTTAACGTCTAGAGGGAGAGAAAGCATTTTAAAATCATCCCCATGCCACCATCCAACAGGTAGGCAACCAAAAATCATTTTTTATCAAGCTTACTTAGCTCTTAACAAGTAGCCAAAAGAATGAGTGACTACATGCTTTCCCCTCATGGCTATAAATACAACCCCTCTCCTTCACAAAGAAAGCAAGAAGGAAGACCTCCTGATTATGGAAAAATTTCTCTACATCTCTTTTCCATTCTAGCTTAAGCCTTAAACAAGGAAAATACCCCTCTTCCACCTTACGCCTTTCTTCCATATAGCCATATCACTAAGCACAACCCTAGCGAAATTTTTCTAGACGACCACCAACTCTCCCTGAGCTACCACATTGATTTCGCCTGACATCCATGGCTCCACGAGGTTGCAAAAATTCAAGAAGCCCATTTGAAGGAAAAAAAACAATAAACACACTCAATGGAGAAAATGACGCGGTAGGAATTGGCAAAACCCCTGTTACTACAAACCTAATAGAGATAACATCTCGTCGGTTTGGAAAAAAGTAATAATTTATAAGCTTATCTCTATATTTGGCTTTAAATGATTATAAACGCATTTTAAAGAAGATGCATATGAACTACCGCTTAGGAAAATGGCCTAAGTAATATAATAATAAACTATTCAGTGAAAAGGCTATTTCATTTGAAAAATGATTATATGTCTATCATGAAGAAAATATTGTAATTATGGTTTATTTCGTAATATTTATTATTATTTCATTAATGATACTTATGATTATAATAACTAAAAAAAGATATACGATGTTAGGGAAGGGAATATTTTATAATTTTTCCCTGAAAGTGACTATCTCTATTTCATTTTGCTAATGATAAACAGAAGCATATGAGTCTTATAATAATTTATAGAAAATCATTTAGATAATATCATGAAATAATCAATGCATTAAATCAATAGAAAATTGTATAGGAAAATATATACTAAATGCACATAAATTAGGTGCATAGTAATATAATTCGATGTCTAAAAGATGAAAAAAAATACACTTATGATTTTTTCATTGCTTAGAATAAAGTTTTCAGAAAAATAATTAGCATTGCATTTATGACATAGCTAAATGAAAATTGATCTTCCTAGATAATGTTGAAAATTCGACAAATGGTCTGACATCATCAATTAAACCATAGAATACAAGAAGAATAAAATAAAAATTATTTTCTTGCTGAAAACACACAATGTTAATATTAATGGTTATATTAGTGAGAGCGTTAATATCATGAGTCGACCCACATATGAATCAACAAGAAAACCTTACCTAAAATATTGAGGATGTTGAAGCAAAAATAACTATGAAATACTTAACAACCCTGAAACTATCAGTATCGAAAAATTAAATAAATATCGAAAGTCTGTAAGACTTATTGGAGATTGATAAGAATTTGTCGATACAAATTCTAATGTCTAAACAGACTTGGAAAAGCATTTGAAATCCCGCTAAGTGTGTTTTAGGGCAAGGCAAAGCATGAATTGCCTGCCATAGGTATGAATGCCCATATTACCTTTTAGGGCGAAAATACCAAGTTTTCATAAGGATAAAATAGACTTCTTGCGAATCCAGAAAAAAGAGTTGCAAGTAGGAAGCAAAACCCTAAGAATAAGGTGGGACCTTCAAAGAGAAACCCTAGAATTGGGTGGGGTTGCTTCCTATGCTAAAAACACTTGCTACGTTTTTTTTTTTTATGCACGTATTGATGGTTGCACATGAATGATTAATTGTGCTTGTAGCAGTTAGATCTAACTGTAAATATATAATCAGGATAATAAGAGGAAAGATTGTGTTATGCCTCCCTTATGGCTAGACGCAAAACCCTACTCCAAGGGGGATTGTTTTGTACTGCCATGAGGAGCTTTGGACCGGCCTCGATGGGGAGAGGTCGCTCGGTGAGGAATCCATTAGGTAAGAGGAGACAGGAATGCCAAGGGGCTCTGGCTGTAAATCTCTTGATCGCTCCTAGAACTACCTGACCCTTGCACGAATCAAGATGGGATCCTAGAGTCCCCGGTACTAGTGAAGGGACGAAAATCTTTGAGGGTTTGCTTTCTTCTGCACAGACAGAAGGGATTTTTCGATGAATGAAGGTTTTATCTTCTGCATAGGCAGAAGGGGAAAAGCATTGTAAATAACTTTTCCAAAATAATAAATAAATATGTTTTGCCAAAAGATTGTTTTTCTCTGTCTTTGTGTTGTGTCGTAAAATTACGCAAAGGAACCTATGATATTGGGTTAATTAACGAAGCTGCTTTTATATTTCATAACTTAATGTGATAGATAATTAGAAAACTAAATAAAACTGTTTGTGGGAAGCGGGTGGGCGAGATCCTTGATGGATCCATCCTATGATTGGGTGGTCCCGGTAAGCTGAGAGCTTCTTTCAAGAGATTGAATGAAACGTTAATTAGGAGAAATTAGGTAGAGCCGAGCATTGACTTAACTAGGATCGGGTCTTAAAACCTTGATCAATAATTATCTTAGGGAAAAGGTGCAGCAAATGTGCCAGAACTTTGTTAAGGTTCCCTAAATCCTAACTAGTGTTGCTGGAAAAAAGCGTTGCACTCCATGAACCAAGGGTAACTACAATCACTCCGATTGGACAAGAAGCCCTTGTGGAACACCTTTGATGGAGCTAGCTGATGCATCAAGACCTCAGTTTTCAAATTAGGGGCGCGAGCTTGCAGATTGATCCTCGTGGGGACGGCCAATACCTTCCATTACGGGGTGGACTCTGGGAACGCTAGACGATAGACCCTGTGCATTCTCGCGAGTGTCAGGCAAAGCCATCTAGGATAGTTTTTCGATGGACCACTAAAACATGCTACTAGGGAACTGTTAGGTAGGCACGTGATATGTGGTATCAGAGCATAATTGAAATTAAAAATATCTATGGTTTTTAAGACTAACTGTTCTAAGTAATAATTAGTGTGTTGATTGTTAAGGGATAAAATTTGGCAGAATAATGAAGCCTGGAACCAGTTCCTTGTTTTTCAAGCAATGTACACATCTGCGCTGAACTCCACAGATGACGAGTGGAGAAGAGAAATGATGAGGATACTCGATCACCTATTTGATCCATCCCCCGTGAATCGCGAAAGAAGATGGTTCTGGGATGAACGTTATTGTTACATCGAGGCCGATTGATTCTTCGACATGCAGACTAATCTAAAACGCCTTGAATGGATGGAAAATTTAAAAATAGCTGAGGCATTTATCTTTTGTCCATAAGGAATCCACTTATGATTACCAGTGGTCAACAGATACGTCCAGACCGTTATGTCTATGACAATGTACTGAAGGTAATCCTAGCCGACAGGATTATAATCCAAGGACATTGCAAGTATCGAGATTACCATATCCATGGTTTTCTAGATCTGCCATTTCCACAGTATAGATTTCTGGAGATAGACAGCAATTGGCCTACTTTCTTCTACATGAATGTAACTTATATCCATCCCTGAAAAAGAAAGATATAATGATATCCTATTTTGGAAATTGTACATAGCATCTAGCCTATCCTATCAATGCTAGTGTATATCTACTTGTAAACATCTGCCATTTGTAAATATTCCTTACTTGTAAAAATCATAACATAAGGCTACTGATTATAAAAGATAACAACAACTAGATTTTGTAAAAATATTGTGCTCTTTGGCCCATCATTGTTTAACAAAACTCGTAAGATATGTTAATGTGGAAACAAAGCTGAAAAACTTATGATAACCCAAGGTAATACAACTATCGCTAGTCCGACTGAAATTCAGGAGAAGAAGTATCTCCTAAGCAAGTTAAGCCACCGGAATTCAATGGCAAGGGCAAAGACATTGAAGCCGAGGCAGAGGTTTGGATTGAGACCATGAAGGACTACTTTATTGCCGCGGGAACTAGCCCTGCTAATCAGGCTATGATCGCCAAGTTGAAATTGACCAGTGAGGCACACCTGTGGTGGAAACAATGTTGTAAAGACCAGGGACTTGCTGAGATAGCTATCACCTAGGAAAAGTTGAAAGAAGCTGTGCATGGTCAATATTTACCACCAGCTTATCGCACACTAAAAATGAATGAGTTCTTTAACTTAAGACAGCTGGGAATGATCCTGGAGGCATATTACTCAAAGTTTATCTCACTGCTTAAATATGCGCCTTCCATGACTATTGCTCAACAGATGTCTAAGGTTTGTCACGGATTGAATGCTCCTATGAACACACGCTTTGAATCTATGCACCCAACTAATCTACAAGATGCTTTGATTCGTACAGCACCTCTTATTCAGGAGATTCAATCAAAGCCAAGAAATAATAAGCTCTCGAATCAAAACAAAGGGACTTCACTGGGCTATGTTAAGCGAGCCCAAGGTCAACGTCCACTTGGTCAAGGAAAGAGGGACAAAACAAACGCAGTCAGGAACTTCATACCTACGGGAAGTAATTCAAGAATACCTAGGTGTTTCCACTATAATGAGCCATGTCACTTTAAAAGACACTGCCCAAAGCTTGGCCAAATTCCTCGCCAAGGATAGTACAGAGATTAGAACCATGCTTTCATTACAAAAGGAAAAGCATCTGCTATAATTCTTAAAGATCTTGAAGAAGAGGGAAACCCAACTATGGAAGCCGATATGGAGAGGGCATTAGTTCACACCACCCTCCATAATAAAGGCCCAAATTGCCAATTTTCAGTGATTCAAACACCAGCAGAATATGAGGGTAAGTCCTTTAAAATCCTGATTGACTGTGGAAGCACACACTCTTTCATGTCACCAAAGTGTGCCAAGAAATTAGGTATAGACACAATACCTACATCTAGGTTACTTATGGAACTTGCTAATGGAAAAGAAATCATATCTACTTAGCAAACTTGCAAAGTGACATTTAGCCTTGGAAGCAATCTCTCTGAAATGGGATTTAGGATCATGAATTTAGGGGCCTACGAATGTCTATTGGGTATGGATTGGTTAATCCCCAATGATGCACATTTTCAATGCAAAAAAGGCCATGTGACTTTTCAAAACCTAATGGAGGAAACAATGATACCCAAGGTTCAACAACCAAATCATCTCGCATAATAAAAGGGTTAAGAAAAGGATTACCAGTGTATCTCATAAAATTAAATAAGGTTAAGCAGAATAAACAAGACAAGGGAGAGCCATATTGACTGAAGGAATATGATGACATCTTCCCAGAAGAGTTGACTAAATTACCACCTCGAAGAGAAGTCGATCACGAGATCAGACTTGAACCAAGAGCCGCTCCAATTGTTAAGAGTCCATATAAAATGTCTATCCCTGAAGTGATTGAGTTGAAAGAGCAACTCAAGTAGTTACTGAATCAAGGATACATCAGACCTAGTAATTCACCATGGGGAGTCCCAGTACTGTTTCAAAAGAAAAAGGACGGAACTCTCTACCTTTGCATTGATTACTGAGGTCTAAACCAGGTAACAATCAAGAATAAATATCCAATCCCAAGAATAGACAAGCTACTTGATAGGCTGCAAGGGGCGAGAATCTTTTCCAAGATTGATCTCTGATCTAGTTATTACCAAATAAGGATCAAGGAAGAAGATATCCCCAAAACTGCCTTCAATACCAGATTTGGTCATTTTGAATTTCTTGTAATGTCTTTTGGTCTAACTAATGCCCCTACTATATTTAATAGATTAATGCATTACATTTTTCGACCTTATCTTGATGAGTTTGTCCTAGTCTTCTTTGATGACATCCTAACATACTCCAAGAGAGACGAAGACCATGAGCTGCAATTGAGCATTGTGCTTGACACCATGAGGACACACAAGCTCTATGTGAAGAAACAGAAGCGTACCTTTTTCAATAGACAGATGGAATATCTCGGATTCATAGTATCTGCTGAAGGAATCTCTGTAGATCCAACCAAAGTTAGAGATGCTCAAGAGTAGCAACCTCTAATGACAGTTAAGGAAGTGAGAAGCTTCTTAGGACTGACTAGATGGTATAGAATTTTCATAAAAAATTACACCCTAATAGCTGCACTTCTCACTGATTTGCTGAAAAAGCAAACTGCTATTGTGTGGACGCCCATTGAGCAAACCAGTTTTGAGCAGCTCAAGAAAAGTTTGGTAGCAGCACCCATCTTAAAGCTACATGACCTAAGTCAAGAGTTTGAAGTCATAACAGATGCAAGTTCCCTTGCACTAGGTTGTGTGCTTATGCAGCAAGGTCATCCAATAGCCTATTCCTCAAGGAAACTGAAAATCCATGAGAGGAATTATGCCACCCATGATCTCGAGCTATTAGTTGTGATCCATGCTCTCAAATTGTGGCAACACTATCTGCTTGGAAGTAAGTTTACTTTGGTCACTAACCACAAAAGTCTCATATGGATCTTTACTCAACCAAATCTCAACATGAGGCAGCGTTAGTGGATTGAAGTCTTGCAAGAATTTGATTTTGAAATCAAGTTCAGACCTGGGAAAGAGAATGTGATTGCTGATGCATTAAGTCGTAAAGCTTTTTGAATGCACTTATCATGGAAGAGCCATCTAAATGAGAGACTTTAGCTACCATGATATCGATGCCTAACAATCCAATCATTGAGCTAGCCAAAGAAGAGGTAGGCAAGGATCCTAAGTATCAGCTAATGCTTAGAGAAATCCTAGTTAACAACACTAATCCTAAGCTCAAAGTCAAATACCAAAATTTCACTATGGATGGTGGACTTGTCTATTTCAGAACAAGGCTCTGCATTCCCCTCAATCAAGTGCCAAAAAAGAAGATATTATGGGAACCATGATTCCCCGTCCTCAAGACACCTTGGCTATGCAAAAACTCTTAATGCAGTTAGGAAAAGTTACTACTGGGAAAGGCTAAAGCATGACGTACTCATTTATGTTACTAAATGCCTAAGTTGCCAGCAGGTGAAAGCTGAGTGTGTCAAAATGCCAGGTAAGCTCCAGCCACTTAACATTCCATAGATGAAATGGGAGTTCATTAGTATGGATTTCGTAGTTGGGTTACCTTCTGTTCAAGGAGGGTATAATTCAATCATGGTGATTGTGGATATGCTAACAAAGCTCACTCATCTTATCCCAGTCAAGACCAATTACAAAGCTTCAGATATTGCACGATTGTTTGTGAAAGAAATCTTTAGGCTTCATGGATTTTCTAAACGGATCGTTAGTGACCGCGACTCTCTATTTACATCACATTTCTGGAAAAGCTTATTTGAAGCAATCGGAACCTAACTTTGCTTTAGCACAGCTTACCATCCCCAAACTGATGGTCAAACAGAGCGAGTTACTTAGGTCATTGAAGATATACTGAGAGCTTACTATTCCAGAGAACCGACAAAGTGGATACAGTATTTGCCCTTAGTAGAATTTTCCTACAATGCATCATATCACCAGAGTATTCAAATGACTCCATTTCAAGCATTGTATGGACAAGATTGTTTTACGCCATTGAATTTCTCTGATCCAATCCTAAAGATTGAGGCTTCTAAGAAAATGCTAGAAGACATGGATGATCAAGCCAAAACTATCAGACAAGACATCTAAGCTACCAAAGATCGCCATAAAGCTCATGCTGATCTAGGACGACAAGAGCACATCTTCCAAGAGGGAGACATGGTTTTCATCCATGTACGCCCAAAGAAGAGTTCTGGGAAAGTTCAAAAAGTTGAGTCCAAGGTATTGTGGACCATACAAGGTTCTCAAATGCCTGGGAGCTAATGCATACAAACTACAACGTCCTGATCATGTGAAAGTCCACAATGTATTTCACGTTAGTCTTCTCAAAGCTTATGTGGCAAATCAAGATCATATTCTTGATGACCAGCAAATTGTAATGCCTAGTCAAGGAGCCCTTGAACTCCAACCTGATAATATCCTAGATGTAAAAGAGAAACCTCTTAGAAACAGAACCATTAGAGAGTATCTTATCCAGTGGAAAGACTATCTTGAGAGAATGCTACTTGGATAAAAGAGAGAGCTCTAGAAAAACAGCTTCCCCAGTTCTTTTCGAGATGAGGACATCTTGATTCCTCTAAGGAGGAGAGGATGTAATATTCCCGCCATAACACTTCATAAAACAAATTCGGTTGAAGTGTTTTAAAAATTACTCGTTGAGTTATCACATAAGTGACCACATGTAATATCAAATCTTGCATTAAATCAATTCTGCAATCTGACGAGAAGACACCTCAATAAACCCAACCAACAAAAAAGCAAATACGCCTCGTAAATAATATTACGATGGCTTGCTCATAATATTTCTCGCATTATATTTGATTTAGCATTCCCGATTCCATTTAATGCATCAAAGATCGCATTGATTTTGCAACGGCAAGACAAATCACAAAAGCCTTAATCGATAAACAAAGAACGCACAAGAACAAGCATGATTTTAAGTAAGTTAAGTATCAAAGATTACAGCATGACTTTATAAACTAGATAAGTCATGAGGTAACTTGGCCAAAAACTACCAAATGAAGTCATTTTGATGAAAAAAATACGTTTTTTGAAAAAATAGGCCAAAATTCATGACTTTTTTATGCTTGGAGGGAGAGAAAGCATTTTAAAATCATCCCCATGCCACCATCCCATAGGTAGACAACCAAAAAACATTTTTTATCAAGCTTACTTAGCTCTTGACAAGTAGCCAAAAGAATGAGTGCCTACATGCTTCCCTCTCATGGCTATAAATACAACCCCTCTCCTTCACAAAGAAAGCTAGAAGGAAGACCTCCTGATGATGGAAAAATTTCTCTACATCTCTTTTCCATTCTAGTTTGAGCCTTGAAGAAAGAAAATACCCCTCTTCCACCTTACGCCTTTCTTCCATACAACCATATCACTAAGCACAACGCTAGCGAAATTTTTCTAGACGACCATCAACTCTCCTGAGCTACCACGTTAACTTCGCCTGACATCCATGGCTCCAAGAGGTTGCAAAAATTCAAGAAGCTCATTTGAAGCAAAAGAATCAAGAGAAACGCGGTCAATGGAGAAAATGATGTGGTAGGAATTGGCAAAACCCCCGTTACTACAAACCTGATAGAGGTAACATCTTGTCGATTTGGAAAAAAGTAATGTTTTATAAGCTTATCGCTATGTTTGGCTTTAAATGATTATAAACGCATTTAAAAGAAGATGCATATGAACTGCCGCTTAGAAAAATGGCCTAAGTAATATAATAATAAAGTATTCAATGAAAAGACTCTTTTACTTGAAAAATGATTATATGCTTATATCATGAAGAAAATATTGTAATTATGGTTTATTTCATGATATTTATTGTTATTTCGTTAATGATGCGTGTGATTATAATAACTAAAAAAAGGTAGACAATATTAGGAAAGGGAATATTTTATATTTTTTCCCTAAAAGTGACTATCTTTATTTAATTTTGCTAATGATAAACAAACGCATATGAGTCTTATAATAATTTATTAAAAAATCATTTAGATAATATCATGAAATAATCAATGCATTAAATCAATAAAAATTTGTATAGGAAAATATATACTAAATGCGCATAAATTAGATGTGTAGTAATATAATTTTATGTCTGAAAGATGAAAGAAAAATTACACTTATGATTTTTACATTGCTTAGAATAAAGTTTTCAGAAAAATAATTAGCATTGCATTATGACATAGCTAAATGAAAATTGATCTTCCTAGATAATGTTGAAAGTTCGACAAATGGTCGAACATCGTCGATTAAACCATAGAATACGAGTAGAATAAAATTTAAAAAAAATTGCTGAAAACACATATAATGTTAATATTAATGGTTATATTAGCGAGAGCGTTAATATCATGAGTCGACCCACATATAAATCAACGAGAAAACCTTACCTAAAATATCGAGGATGTTAAAACAAAAACAACTATGGAATACTCGACAAGCTTGAAAATATCACTATCAAAAAATTAAATAAATATCAAAAGTATGTAAGACTTATTGGACATTGATAAGAATTTATCGATACAAATTTTAATGTCTAAAGAGACTTGGAAAAGCATTTGAAATCCTGCTAAGTGTGGGTTAGGGCAGGGCAACACATGAATTGCATGCCATAGGTATAAATGCCCATATTATCTTTTAGGGCGAAAATACCAAGTTTTCGTGAGGATAAAATAGACTTCAAATTCGCGAAATAACTTGCGGATCCGGAAAAAAGAGTTGCAAGTAGGAAGTGAAACCCTAAGAATAAGGTGGGACCTTAAAAGAGAAACCCTAGAATTGGGTGGGGCTGCTTCCTATGCTGAAAACGCTTGCTGTCGTTTCTTTTTTTTTTTGTGCATGTATTGATGGTTGCACATGAATGATTAATTGTGCTTGTAGCACTTAGATCTTATTGTAAATATATAATCAGGATAATAAGAGGAAAGATTGCGTTATGCCTTCCCCACGGCTAGACGCGGAACCCTACTCCAAGGGGGATTATTTTGTACTGCCACAAGGAGCTTTGGACCGGCCTCAATGGCGAGAGGTCACTTGGTGAGGAATCCATTATGCAAGAGGAGGGTGGAGTGCCAGGGGGCTCTAGCCGTAAATCTCTCGATCGATCGCTCCTAGGAACTGCGTGATCCTCACGCAAATCAGGATGGGAACTTGGAGTCCCCGGTACTAGTGAAGGGACGAAAATCTTTGAGGGTTTGCTTTCTTCTGCACCACAGACAGAAGGGATTTTCCGATGAACGGAGGTTTTATCTTTTGCATAGGCAGAAGGGGAAAAGCATTGTAAATAACTTTTGCAAAATAATAAATAAATATATTTTGCCAAAAGATTATTTTTCTCTGTCTTTGTATTGTGTCGTAAAATTACGCAAAGGAACCTATGATATTGGGTTAATTAATGAAGCTGCTTTTATGTTTCATAACTTAATGTGATAGATAATTAGAAAACTAAATAAAACCGTTTGTGGGAAGCGGGTGGGCGAGATCCCTGACGGATCCGTCCTATGATTGGGTGGTCCCGGTAAGCTGAGAGCTTCTTTCAAGAGATTGAATGAAACGTTAATTAGGAGAAATTAGGTAGAGCCGAGCATTGACTTACCTAGGGTTGGGTCTTAAAACCTTGATCAATAATTATCTTAGGGAAAAGGTGTAGCGGTTGTGCCAGAATTCTGTTAAGGTTCCCTGAATCCTAACTAGTTGCTGGAAAAAAGCATTGCACTCCATGAACCAAGGGTAACTACGATCACTCCAATCGAACAAGAAGCCCTTGTGGGACATCTCCGATGGAGTTAGCTGATGCATCAAGACCTCAGTTGTCAAATTAGAACTCGAGCTTATAGGTTGATCCATGTGGGGATGGCCGATACCTTTCGTTACGGGATGGACTCTAGGAACCCTAGACGATAGACCCTGCGCATTCTCGTGAGTGCCGAGCGAAGCCATCTAGGATAGTTCCCTGATAGACCACTAAAACGTGCTACTAGGGAACTGTTAGGTAGGCACGTGACACATGGCTTCGTGGTTTGATTTACATGGGTTTAGGAGTTCAAACGATGTGCATGCATCCCTTGAGACATAATAAAATATTCATTCACATCCAAAAATGCACGCCTATGTATTGTTCATAAAAGATATTCGTTTTGTAGACTTGCTTTGACTCAAAATATAAATTGTTATTCCTTTAGCAAATCAATCGTTAATGGCAATGCATGTATGTTTTGGAAGATGTGAATCTATTGTAGTCAAGTTGGAGGGTGGTTTAAAGATTTCATTAAACTTGTGAATATTAGATTGATTGAAAGGAGATAAGCTCAAGTTTTGTAAAGAAACAAAAAGGACAATTTTTGACATACATACTAGCTTCTTTCAATACATAAGATAGTCTTCCATACATAGCAAACAAAAATCCATACATAAGATAGCCTTCAAAACAAAGAAAAATCCACGTCCCTAAATCTCAGCATACCTCTAAGTAGATAAGAGCAAATTTAGTAGATTTGTTCATAACTTAGTACATTTGTTCTATTGCAATATCCCTAGAAGGTTATAATGACCTTTGAAGGTTACATATTTCGCATTTGTGCCAACCGCTGCCGTCAAACTGATTGACCTACCATTTCAACCTCAAGGTACTCGAGTCGTCAACTGCCAATGTAGCACAACATCGCCTTCTCCATCGTCGAGAAGATCAGCAATATCGTCTTCATCTCGATAACGTCGAGTCCCAGCCTCACCATCATCATCCACGACGTCTCGTGTATAGAGTAAGGGAAGGGGGGGGGGGCGGGTGGGAGAACAAGTGATCGTTGACATCGACATCATCATCAAATGGACTAGCAACATAGCTGCCACGCTAGCTAGACACCCACCCACACACCCCACCGAGACAGAGAGAGAGAGAGAGAGAGAGAGAAGAGTTGTAGGACTCGTGCAAGTGCAAGCTAGCAGGACAGTTACGTAGCAGGAGGAGCAAGCAAAAGAACGGAAGCATCCAAGCAAAATGGCATGAATGGCACCCAAAAAAGAACACTTCGGGTTCGAGACGCGTAACCGAGACCCGATTTGCTACTTAAGGTCACCAAGTGCCTTCATATTTAGTTGAACAAACCAATATACTTTCTAAAGTTCAATTGCTGGCACAAGGAAACCGAACATGAACTCTTAATACTAAGGTAAAGTGTCTATCTTCTAAAAAAGTGAAGTAAAGACCTTTCATTACTAACATTATTACTATGTACTATGTTTTTGGAGAAGAATTTCCCTGTTAGTCTCGAAAGGGGAAACCTCCTAATGTCTCTAAGAGAGAGAGACCCTTACTAAGAACCTCAACTTGGAAAGGGAAGAAATCATAGATTTCCTCGCAAAGAATTGAAATTTTAACTAGAATCTAAGTCATCAAGTTATGACCTGAAAACATGAAGATGGGACTACAAGGGACTTGGACTTAGTAGCCCTAAAATGAAATAAAAATCTTTGAAGGTTTTTGCATTACAAGTGTGATAAGGAGTTAAATATGCATGTGATAAGAAGTTAAATGTTATGCTCTCTTTTAGAGGGGAACTTATGATTTTATTTTGCTCAATTGGGAATGTTAATTACTTTATTTGAGTTATTAAGAAGTTGTGTTATTGGTTTTGGAAAGAGATGATTTCCTAGTTGTGATAGGTTGTTAAATGTTTACCTTGTTCTTAACTGAAACTTGTGAATCCCCCAAGGGGAAGAGTTGTACTTTTTTCGAGGGATTGTTGGACAAGGGTCGAGATGCACAAGTGGATCACCCCCATGATCACACCACAAAAAAAGATGTTGGTCATGGCAAGGAACTCAAAAGGGCACTGCTCAATACATTGGCCGAAGGTCAAGTGGTGAGAAGGCCACCACAGAACATTAGTTCACTCCTATGGCAACATGTCAATCACGGAATCTTTGAACACCCCACATTGGAGCTAAGATGGAGATGGAAAACCTCTATAGCCTAACATTTGCAAATGTTGGAAAATCCTATTCTAGATAAATGGTGGACTATGGATTGGGTTCGTGGGACTTGGACACAAGAATCTAGATGTTTGGATAAGGGTCCCACTATAAGGGACAAAATGCTAGATTGTTGTTGCACCTTGGAAAAGATGCAGATAAATGCATTATTGTTATTGTCTTCAAAAGAGAGTTTGATCTTGACTTTGTGTTTGTATAAATTACATGAACAAACCTTGTGCTAATGAGATTAATTAAAGAAGCTATTTTTGTATGTTATATTAATCGTACCAAGTAATTAACCAATTAAGAAACCCATCTTTGTCAGAGAGAGAACTAGGGAGAGAGAAAGAGGAGAGAGAAAGATTGTAGAGGAGAGAGAAAGACTGCAGGGAGAGAGAGAAATAGAGTGACGAGGAGAGAGAAAGACTAGAATTGGAGAGAGAAAGACAGGAAAGATGAGAAAGCCATGGAAGCTTAGAACCAGAAGGGAGAGAAAGATTGTAAATGTATTGATTTGTCAAAAGATGTGAAAAATTACAACTTTTCTCCTTATATACCAGTGTCTATGTGACATGGCATATTATTAGCATTCTAACTATTCCCAGCTTCTTACAATCCAACCCTTCCCAAAAGTTTTTGTCCTCAAAAACAAACCTAGAAAGAACTAAAGAAGAGATGGATAGAACAGAGTACTACTCTGTTTTACAGCTTTACAAATGGAAAATGAATAAAAGATTATCATTACAAGGGCTGAATTTGAAGAACGGAAAGAGGACCCCATTATATACATGATTTGAAGAACTTCAGAAGCAATTGGAGCCATAGAATCTTCAACAAATAGTTCCAGAAGAAAGTAGACAGCTTGCTGAAATAACAGTCCCTGCTAGACCAAATCTGCCATAACTTTTGATAGAAGTGTCCAAATGAGATGTACCATATATCAAAACGAAGCTCTTGAAGAGTACTTTAAGCTCATATAGATAGCTCAATTCTGAAAATGAAATACGACAAAAACTGTTCTAAAACAGCGTGCTGTCCTGAACCAGTCTGCATCAATACTAGCTCCATAAGCAATAGGCTTCAGCCACCAATGTATCCCTCAAGTATGGATACTCATCCAATATTGAATCAGGTCTCCAAGAAGCCTCTTCAGAGGGTAAACCTCTCCATTTAATCAAATATTCCACAATAGAACGTGATCGAAGCTTCTTTTCACGCTGACCTATAACAGCCTCTGGGATGTACTGAACAAGACCATCTTCATCAATAGGTGGCAGCTCATCAACTAAATCCACTGGATCTCCATAATAGGGCTTGAGCTGACTAACATGGAAGACGTTATGTATCTTTGTAGAAGAGGAAAGCTCTAGTCTGTATACTAAATCTCCAATCCGCTTAAGGATCCTGTAAGGGCCATAGAATCTGTGGGCAAGCTTATTACTGGATCCATCTTTCAATGTAGAGTACTTGGATTTGGGCACCTTCAACAAAACCAGCTCTCCTTCCTGGAACTCTAAAGGCCTCCTCTTCTCATCAGCATACATCTTCATTTGATCTTGAGCCTTCCTTAGATTCACCTTGCATTGCTGAAGAAGGGTCTGCATTCTTTCCAACTCTTCCTTCCCATGAGGGTTGATCTTTTCATTAAAAATAACTGTGGGCAAGGGCACATTATAACCATACAAAGCCTCAAAGGGTGAAACTCCTATGCTCGCATGAGTGGAATTATTATAAGCAAACTCAGCCAAGTGTAACCAAGAATCCCATGAGGTTTGGACATCATAGCAAAAATGGCGAAGATAAGTCTCCAACCATTTATTAACTCTCTCTGTCTGTCCATCAGTTTGGGGATGATAAGCCGTAGATGGAGCCAAATTAGTACCCATAAATGTAAATACCGCTTGCCAAAAGTTACTCATAAACTTTGAGTCCCTATCATGGACAATCACCTGCGGTAATCCATGTAATCTGAAAATATGCTCCATAAACTGGTTGGCCACTTGAGAAGCAGTAAACTGAATTTTTGTTGGGATAAAATGAGCTGCTTTGGTGAGTCTGTCAACCACCACATAAATACTATTCCACCCCTTCTTGGTAGTAGGTAAGCTAGTGATAAAGTCCATAGTAATATGAGTCCATTTACCCATAGGAATAGGCAATGGCTGCAACAAACCTCCTGGCTTATGGGTGCTATCCTTATTTTGCTGACAATGCATACACTTCATAACGAAGTCCTTGACATCTTTCCACAGTCCTTTCCAATAAAAGCTCTTGCTGATCCTGTCATAAGTCTTGAAAACTCCCAAATGTCCAGCCAAAGGCAAAGAATGCAACTCCTCCATAATTTTTCGCTTGAAAGAAGAAGTAGAGGGAATAACAATCTTGCCCTTCCACCAAATAAGACCATTTTTAAGCTGGTAATGTGAGTTTTCTTCCATAAGACCTTGCTGTAATTTCTGAAAGATTTGGCTGAATTCCTCATCTAAGAGATATGCTTCTTGTAGCTCTTCAATCCAATCACTATGTAATTCTGTCATGGCTGATACTTTGCAGGCCCACATATGAGAAAGAGAATCAGCCACTATGTTATCTTTGCCCCTTGTATGAGTGATCTCAAAGTCATAATTTTGTAATGTTGCTACCCATCGTCTTTGCTTTGGAGTGAGATTTGACTGAGTAAGGAAATACTTGAGTACCCGATGATCACTATGTACTCTGAACCGGCTGCCATATAAGTAATGGTGCCATTTCTTGATTGCATGCAGAATAGCCAACATTTCCAGGTCATAAACATTCATGGCCATCTCCTTATCAGTAAGCTTACGGCTTTCAAATACAATTACTCCATGCTCCTGAAGCAAAACAGCCCCAATGCCACGGCCACTAGCATCACACTGTATAGTAAACTCTTTAGAGAAATCTGGGCATACAAGAATAGGAGCAGAGGTAAGTAATTCCTTTAACTGGTTGAAGCTGCTATCTGCAAGAGCATCCCAAAAGAAAGCCTCTTTCCTCAACCTATCAGTTAAAGGGGCTGCAATTGCCGCATAATTCTTTATAAATCTGCGATAGAATGAAGATAAACCAAGAAATCCTCTAAGAGAGGTAGTAGTAGTAGGCGTTGGCCAATCTTTTATGCATTGCACCTTCTTGGGATCAGCCTGTATTCCTTTTTCACTGACTACATGTCCCAAGTATTCTACTTCAGTCTACATGAAAGAACACTTCTTCTCCTTAGCAAAAAGCCTATGATGTCTCAACACATCAAAAACCTTCCTCATATGCGACAAATGATCCTGTAAAGTCTTGCTATAGATCAAAATGTCGTCAAAGAACACCAAGACAAACTGAAAGAGGAAAGGTTGCAAAATCTTATTCATCAGGCTTTGAAAGGTAGCTGGAGCGTTTGTAAGGCCGAATGGCATCACCAAGAAATGGTAGAGCCCACGATCAGTCCTAAAAGCAATCTTGACCTCATCACCCTCTCTCATACGAATCTGATGATACCCTGATCTCAAATCAATCTTCGTGAAGAATCGAGCCCCCTTAAGCTCATCAAGCAAATCATCTATCCTGGGTATAGGATACCTGTTCTTCACGGTTATCTTATTGAGATCCCTGTAGTCAATGCACATTCTGAAAGATCTATCTTTCTTTTTGACTAACAGGACTGGGGATGCATACGGTGAAGAACTTGGTTCAATGAATCCCATTTCAAGAAGCTCTTTGATTTGCTTGGCTACTTCCTCTCGTTCACATTTTGATAGTATGTAAGGTGGCTTATTGATTGTCTTTGAGTTGGGTTCCAAATCAATGGGGTGATCCACCGCTCTCTTAGGAGGCAATGAAGTAGGTACTTCAAATAAATCTCTATACTCCTCAAGAAGAGCTGTCAAGGTTGGATGGTTTGCTGAATTATTGGGCTGATCCTGTGTTTCTTTGTTCAAATGCAATACAAATATCTGTGAGCGCTTCTTGTACTCTTTCTTGAGTTGTTGAATGGTGATAAGCTGAAAATCAGATCTACTAGGGATTCCCTGTAAACGGATGAGCTGTCCATTGGAGAAAAACTCCATAATATAACTGTGAGAAATCCATAGTAATCCTACCTAAGGTCATCAACCAATCACAACCAAGTACAATATCTATGGGCCCCATTTCCAAAGTGATCAGGTTTACTTTGACTTCAAAATTTTCAGCCATCTGCAAAGAAACCTATGGGCAAATCTGTGTGCTGATTTCCTCTTCACCATTAGCCACTTGTACTCTAACGGGCTGCTGTAAGTCGGTGGGAACACAATTCAACTTGTACATAATGGATTTATTGACAAAACTGTGGGTACTGCCACTATCTATCAGGATGAACACTGGCTTTCCACATATGCTTCCCTTCATACGAAGTGTATTAGGATTCTTAGATCCCGTCCAAGCATCCATAGAGATAGAACAATTAGTGGCAGCAGGCAACTCATTACAAAATCCACCCGGATCAAATGGGATATCACCGCCTGGATCAAAAGGAAAAGAGTCAGATGGATCATAAAAGTACTCCTGTCCACCATCATCCTCAAAATCTTCATTTTCAGCATTGTCTATCACTGCATTAGCCTTATTTATGTCATCTTCAAAGTCCTCAAAGACTAGCATACTCTGAAGCTTTGGCTTGACATTCTTATATACACACTTTGAAGCATGGTCAGGAGTATACTTTTCTCCACATTTGAAGTATAAGCCCTTGTCCTTTCTTTCCTTGTAAAGATCCATGGGAATAGATTTGGAATTTGTAATGGCTGAAGTGGACTTAGGCTTGTTATCACCCTGCTTAAATTCAACCTTTGGACTGTTGCTGTCCTGAAATTGCTTTGAAGCCTAGAAGCATTAAATGGAGGATAAGTTGATACCCTTAAGTTCCCACTAGGCACATGATTGCTGCCATAAATGTTACCAACTTGCCCTTGCTTTAAAACAGTCCTTGGCTGTCCATAACTTGGCTGAAATGAAGACTCTTTCCTATACTTCCTTCCATAGCGCTCTGCAAGCTCAATAGCCTTGAAAAGTGAAGTAGGATTTTACGCCATAACATCAGCTGACAAGGATGGTTCTAAACCATACATAAACTTATATAACTTGGCCTCATCACTGATGCTTTCCATATACATGGTCAAGTTGAGGAATTGGTTTGTATATTCTCTTACACTTAGGCCCCTTTGTTCCAAACCATACCATCTTCGTGCTAGCTTCTCTTTTTCAAGAGGCGAAACAAAGACTTCAGCCATAAGTGCCTTGAAAGCTTCCCAATTGTCAATAAGTACATTCTCTTTCTTGATATACCTCCACCAAGTATGGGCAAATCCTTCTAAGTGCAAGGAGGCAAAGTGTATCTTCATATCATCAGTTTTAGGGAATATGTCAAAATAAGACTCCATCTTAGAGGTCCATTCCTCTAATTCTGATGGTGAAGATGACTGGCCATTGAATTTGGATAAAACAATTTTGTCCTTGAATTCTCTATCATGGAAGGGTTGCTGTCCCAAAACTGGCTGATCAGGATTTCCAAGTACAGAACCTCCATATTGGGACTGAAATCTTCCAACAGGTGGCTGAGAATTACCATGTAATCTTCCTGTTGGTAAAGCACCCCTAGAATTCTGAGTATGCAGTCCAAAAGCTTGAGTATTAGCTCCATTCAAACTGCCCAAATAGTCATCATGCCTTTGTGAAGCTTCTCCTACTTCATACTGACTATTTGGAATGCCTCTTCTTCCAATGATCCCATTTCCATGACCATTCTGGTTAGATGGCTGAAGTGGGACTGAAGGGCCACTGTTTGAACAAGCTTTCTCATTAACTTCCTTTTATGCCATTTGCAACTGCATAAATTTTGTAATTTGTGCCATGAGTTGTTCGTTGGATTCTACCAACTTATCAATAGAAGCCTTGGTCTAATCAGTAGATTGAACCATCTGCTCCATTCTTGACAAGATGGCCTCATGTCGTTCCCTATGTCTCAATTCATGGGCACACAAGGTATCAGTAAGTATACTGATTTCTCCTTATTGTTGAGGCTCTTCAGGGTTCTCTTGAAGTGCGCTATCCATCATAGAATCCCTGATTTGCTGTGCATAGTCCTCCTGGACCTTATTTTTGCCTTTATGTCCTGCCATACTAGTGCAGTTCTGCAGTACCCCCTGTCAGTAAAACGGCTATAACTTTGGCTAGAAAACTCCGATTGCAAAACTTTTCTGTGTGAATCGAAGCTTACAATGCCCTCTTCGAGATGAGCTATAGCACGCTATAACAGGTTTAGGATAGAAAATTCTGTAACTAAATTTCAGAGTCTGAACTGTCCAGTCCTGCACCCTGTTTAGACCTGTAAGTGCCCTGTTTTGACCCTATAATGCAAGAAAGTAACCTCAAATGGCTACCAAACCCTGCAAAGGGGTATATAAGACCTGTGGGTACCCTGTAGTACCTGCATCTATGCTTCAGTATCAAAGGGTGTACATGTATCCACCTGTAAATACCCTGTGGGTAACCTGTAAATGCCCTGTTTTACCCTGTTTTAATCCAGTAGGTACTTGAGTCGTTGGAAAGTCTTCAATCTTCAATTCTCCACTCGCTGTACCTGTGTGAGGGATAAAACGGCAGGATGGGCTCCCTACACGGTCTCTGAATCACCGGGAGGTGGGCAAAGTTCCCCCCGGGTCGGTTGGTTGCACCCCTTCGGGATCTTCGATAGTGAGGGAGGGTCACCTCTCTTTTGTCCCACTATCTCCCCCGGCATCCACCTTTTTCCTCGGTGGGAATATCAACATGGCAGAGACTAGTGTGCTAAGCAATCAGCATGATATGCAATTCCAAAAATATTCATTCAGCCTTTCATGAGATGCAATTGATTGAGATAAAAGAACTTGAGATGGGAGAAGGGTTTTACCTATGCAATTCAGTGACTCACTGATTGCTAGTACTTACCCTTTTACAATTTTTCAATTTAGGCAAAAGAGAATCAACCAATCAATTGGATTAGAGTAAACAAAGGCATCAATCAATGTATTCAGTCAATAAGATTCAAATATTATGCTGAAATCTCAGATTGATGCCTTTAATTCACTGATTGAAGCTAATATGCATTAGGCAAGCATTGCATTCATGAATAGATGAATTCAAGCAAAGATTGGCTGAGAATTTGATGAAAATGTTCAATTCTTTAATCTCTCAGTCAAATGGCTTAAGCTCAGCAATTGGATTAATGAGAGAGATTAAAAATTGAAGAGAAATACCTTGACATGGCTGAAAATAACTTGCCAAATGCTTGATAGGACTCCCGGTTGTCCAATGTTAGCAAAATAATCCATAAGGCTTGCTTATCTGATGGTTGAGACCAATCTTGAAGCTTCAAATGCTTGAAATTGAAGCATTAAACCCGTTTCCCCCAAATTTTTGCTCCATAGAAGCTCTTAATCCTCAATCTTTAGCCATCCCGTGCTTAATCCTTGCAATTTGTTGAAGAATCCTTGCTGAAATGATTCCACGGGCCAAAAGGATGAAGAATCTTCAAGAAATTGTCAAGAAATGGAAGCTTGGGCTGAAGCTTTCATGGCTGCCCATGGACTGTTCATGTAGGGTTTAGGAAGAGCTGAAGAATCCTTGAATGGAGCTGAGAGCCTTAATCTTGCTGAGGATTATGATTGAAATGGACCAGGAGCAATGCCAAGGCTGAGGGGAAGCATGCTGAGCAGAAGGCAGGGCTGGAATCAGCCCGAAAATTGCGCCGCAATTTTCGGGGCTGTTTCTTGCTCCATGGCTGAGGCAAAACTGAGCAATCTTATGATCATTCTGAAGGTCTTGATCTGAGGGAACTATTCCAAGTAATGGTTGGCCAAGAAACTCAGGGGTTTGAGAGAGATGAACTGATCTTTAGGGCTGATCTTCCATGAAACCTGCAGGAAACTCCAGGAAAGGGGAAAGAGAAACCCCTCTTTTCAAAGTAACCACAGTTTGTTCCCAAACTAGGCCCGGTTAACCATCCTTTACCCTAGTTACCTTCAATTTTGCATAAAATTTGATGACGTCCAGCCATTTAAGCCTTTACCCGCCATATCTGACCTTGGATATCTCCAGATGTAGTCTCTTGCTAACTGTAGGTGTCCTGCAGCACTCCACTAGTCACTGTCTTGTACCATTTTTGTCTGAAATTGGTTTTGAAATAGGAAAATAGGAGTGAAAATGGAAGAAAATAATGGATCAAAGACTGAAGCTCTGATACCACTTGTCAGAGAGAGAACTAGGGAGAGAAAAAGAGGAGAGAGAAAAATTGTAGAGGAGAGAGAAAGACTGCAGGGAGAGAGAGAAATAGAGTGACGAGGAGAGAGAAAGACTAGAATTGGAGAGAGAAAGACAGGAAAGATGAGAAAGCCATGGAAGCTTAGAACCAGAAGGGAGAGAAAGATTGTAAATGTATTGATTTGTCAAAAGATGTAAAAATTTACAACTTCTCTCCTTATATACCAGTGTCTATGTGACATGGCATATTATTAGCATTCTAACTATTCCTAGCTTCTTACAATCTTAAATGGAAATGGGAGGGTGGGTCCTCGACAAATCCATCCTATGGTTGGGTGGTCTCAGTGAGCTGAGAATTTTCCTTAAAAGTGTTAGATTTATAAGGTTTTAGAAGGGAGTTGGACGATAACTATCCTATGAAATATTCTAGAGCCTACTGAACTCATATCGTTTAGGGAATCACAGTGAGACTTTGCCTCTTGAATGGAGAGGTTGATGCATTAGCTCGCCCTTGTTTCTCACCCTCTTTGAACCAAGTGCAACACATCCCTGCTTCGGTTCAAGCCGATTTGCACAAGTAGTTGCTCAATGATTGATGCTAGATAAATCATTAGGTGACCATAGTATTGTGTAGAAGCCTTAAATTTAATTTGATCATCGTGGGTATGGAGTAGAACTTCCCCTACAAGGTAGACTCAAGCAAGCCTAGGCAGCAATGTTTGTGATATTTCAAGGGAACTTTGGATGGTGTTGTCTAGGACTATCTCTCGATGGGCTACCCAAATCTTTCTATCAAAGGTTCATTGGATAGGCATGGTAACCAAATCTTTCTATCAAAGGTTCATTGGATGGGCATGGTAATCTATGTTCAAAATTTTCATCCCGAAAAATGAGAATGCAAACTAGGGGCAAATATGCTTAAGTTAATCATCCTAACACGAATGTATTAGCATAAATGAAATAAATACCTAAACTAATATGGTTTCACTACAATCTAAAAGTGAAGAATGTGTCAACATTAAGTAATTTATAGAAGTTTCAAGCTTTTTTTCTTGCATTAATCACCAAAAAATGTACTTGCACTGAAGAAAAGACAAACCACAAAAGAAAATGTTCCCTATAACTTTAGTTGCTACATGTGTGCATGGTCTTTTGCATGGCTACAAGAAACGCCAAGGGGTTTAACATGTAGCACCAAAAATGCTATGATGGAATCCATCTATTGATAGTTATAATCCCTTCTTTTCCTTCCTTTATAGTATTTATATTCCTACATTATTATAATGTTTGAACAAATTATGGATTCTTGATAATCCAACAAAGAATGTAAACAAAAAGAATGCTTACGTGAAGCTACAAAAAGGGAAACTAAACTCTTATAAAGAATAAGGACAACATCTATAACTATAAAAGCCAACTTGTAAATAAAAGTGCTAATAGAAGATAATACTAGTATAACATTGTTGTTCTCATGGAAAAGGGCTTTATACTTGAGCTCTAAGAGAGAAAGAGTAAGAGAGCACATGTTTCCTCCTAACCACAAGAGGAGGGTTAAGTATTTCATACTATTCCATATTTTTTCTAAAACGACTCTCAAATCAATCACAAACCTACCAAGCTCATAGCCTTTTACATGTCTCTCTCCACTCTTTAGCTATCCATTTGGCCTTCTAGTTGAGACCTTAATAAAAACTTGTGGCTATAACACCTTGCATTAACAATCTATGCCAAAATGCATTAAATAGTATGATAGAAATTACTGATTGTGCTCTCACAATTGAGAACAGATACAACTGGATAAGAAGAAACTCAAAGGATAAAGGGGGGCTGCTCTTTTTCACTTACACACACACACACACACACACACACTCTCTCTCTCTCTCTCTCTCTCTCTCTCTCTCTCTCTCTCTCTCTCTCTCTCTCTCTCTCTCTCTCTCTCTCTCTCTCTCTCTCTCTCTCTCTCTCTCTCTCTCTCTCTCTCTCTCTCTCTCTCTCTCTCTCTCTCTCTCTCTCTCTGTGTGTATATATATATATATAGAGAGAGAGAGAGAGAAAACTTGAAGTATAAGGGGGGCAAGTTGATCCTATAAACCTATAGATCCTAAAAACTTGCATTATTAGAAATTTGAAGTATTGAAAGCATGAGCATAGTTTTATGAAATGCAATGATGCACATAGGAACTTGGTGTTTTTATACAATCTCAACTCTGGTAATCTATTAATAAGGAGATCCTCAATTTTTTTACTAGAGTGGTGTGTTCATGGCTGCTTGAGACCAATCAACATATTCACCTACCATTATGTGCATGTGCATACACACATGCACATGCACATGCATGCACACGTGTGCGCGTGTGTGTGTGTGTGCGCACACACACACATTACTACTTGACCCCTTGGTTATACCAACACAAAACCCACTATCTTACACTTTCACACTTGCATGCATAGAAACACAAATATTAAATACACTTAAACACTTCCCTCTTTGTATTGCACACATAGAAACACAAATATTAAAGACACTTAAACACTTCTCTCTTTTGTATTGCATGTAGGTTAGTAATGGATCATACATACACATTACTCCATACATTATATTCTCATGGAGATAATTTTTCATAAAATATTCTAACTTCTACCCTTAATTATAGTCCACAAGGTGATCAAAGTGTTAGATGTATTTACTTCAAGTTTGTATCCCCCCAGATGCATGCATATCTTTACACTTTTTGCTTCTACATAGTTAACCACTCATATGGTTTGGCATGTCATCATGTTTGGTATTTCTCTTACAATGATAAGCTTTGGGTAGGTGTTGTGGATCAATACATTAGCTTAAATTATGTTGAAAATAGTGGTGGACTATTTGGTCACATGCTTGTCGCTTGAGTCCTAATCCCCTATTGATTGGTATAGTAAGATTAGCATTGGGTTATGACCATAATAGTTGGCAATTGCAATAAATAAAGGTTAAGTTGCAACAAAAGTAGCATCTATTATCTTGTGACTTTGGTCTATTTTTGGGCACATTAGCTTTGTTTCCTATATGCCACATATGGTTCAAATCCCCCTAAGTTTTGGAAATGTCTTGAATCTTGCTCATATGATGAAGCTATGAACCTACATGCACCAAAGGAGATTCAAAGGCTTTGATCATCAATAGTAGTATGTTTATTGCTATGGAAAAAAGTTTCCTTCCTAGTAGTAGTGTTTGATCCTTTTCCTGCGTGGTCTCCCCTCTATGAGCTCAATTGTTTCCCCTCTTTGAGAAACTTTGCATTTTTTTTCTAGTTCATTATTAATCAAGGCATGAACCTTCAATTGTAATTGTAGTCGTAAATCTTTGCAATAGTGGCTTAAGCCAATGTACTTATAGCTTCATAATTTTACAAGATGGCTAGGCATTTGGGTAAGGGAGAATAATTTCACAATTGCTAGCGAAATTCTTGAGTAAACATATTGTCTTGGAGCAAATAGATGTGATTACATACATGTTACAATTGGCATATACTTTGGTTTGATATGGATTGGTTGCTTTACAATATTAGTATATGGAGTAGGCATGATTGGAAGAGCTTCAGACTAGAGATAAGCTAATGTAGGGTAATACTTTGTCATCAGTGAAAGCTCACATTTGTCAATTTTCATGGTATCATCCTTGTCTAACAAGTTCATTATCATTTGTGAAAGCTTGAAATTGTTCATTTTCAACTAACATTTTCAATTTTCATATGTATAGTCATTATCATATATGCATATGATTTTAACTTGATAATGGCCTATCAAGATGCTAAATTGCTGTTTGATGGAACTCTGATAGTGTTATTTGATGTGCCTACCTTTCATAGGACACCAAGTGGCACATGAGACTAAAATAAAATTTTCTTAATATAGCAATGCACTTTTATTACTTCTATTACTTACATATTAACATGATAATTGTGTATACAATCATGCTCATGGTGGGAAATTACATCCTACAACCATAGTGCATGCTTAGTAAGAGAAATGAACTAAAATTTTATTAAATGGTCCACTACTTCAAGGGGGCACATACTTAGTGTCGATTTGCCCTCTAAATGCACTAAAACTGCACCAAGTGGCACATGAGGCTAAAATAAGATTTTCTTAATATATCAATGCACTTTAATTACTTGTATTACTTACATATTAACATTATAATTGTGTATATGATGATGGTCATGGTGGAAAACTACATCCTACAACCATAGTGCATGCTTAGTAAGAAAAACGAACTTAAATTTTATTAAATGGTCCACTTCTTCAAGGGGGCACGTGGTTAGTGGTGTTTTTCCTTCTAAATGCACTAAAACATACACTAGATGAATATTTTGAAATATAAATCTTATTCATTTCTAATAGTTTTCCAACTCTTATGATTCCATGAGTCATATGTTGGTCTTTCATTGTATACTACAAGTCTCAAGCCTTTTAGTGTATGAGGGAGTACCCTTGTAGCTCCCTCACCCACGGTTGTGGTATCGTGTCATAGCGCGTTGATAGCTCCACCCACCCACCATGACATGGTCCCTTACTGAGCCCGTGCAGGCTTGTAAATGCTTTCTATCTATGAATATGACTTGTAGCCCCCAAGATGGGCCCTTTGGCAAAACTCGTGTCGTGTTATGTTCCGTGTCATGTTCCGTGACGTGTTGAGGTGCCCCATGACTCGTTGAGGGGGTCAAAATGCAAAAGTTACAGGAAGGGTCTAGTGCTGCCCCGGGGCCTAGACGGGGTCCCGAGAGGGTCCTGAGTGGGTCTCTAAGGGTTGGACCATCACACTTGGCATATGTTGGTCTTTCATTTTATACTACAAGTCTCAAGCCTTTTATACTCCACTTTGTATGAATGGTTCTTCTTCTTCATGCTAAATTGGGTAATTCTTTGATATGAAAATGATTGCCATAGCATTTACTATAATTTACTCAATTACTCTAGGGTAGCTTAAATGTTTCTTTATGTAATAAACACACATGCTTTTTTTAAGATGCTTTAAGAGACAAATTCTTTTTTTTTTTTGTAATGTTGTTGGACAAACCTTAACAAATTCTAAATTGTATGAAGGTTCATCTAGGATGACATTTTGTGCAATAAATATACATGTTTTGTGAAGATACTTGAAGAGATCAAATTTAGACCCCATGAAGATTCATCTAGGATG
The DNA here is from genome assembly GCF_053477565.2 of Lygodium microphyllum. Lineage (NCBI taxonomy): Eukaryota > Viridiplantae > Streptophyta > Polypodiopsida > Schizaeales > Lygodiaceae > Lygodium > Lygodium microphyllum. The sequence continues at coordinate 84,351,013 of NC_141161.1, read as the reverse complement.
ACCTTTAAAGGCCTGATCTACAATTTACTTCTCAACAAATTCATTCTTAGCACCCTAAGGGCTTGTTAATTTGCAAAAATTCTAGAGTCTACCACTTTGTAAGTTTGTATTAACAATGTTTTCATTGTTAGACTTGATTCTAGATGCATTTTCGTAAAAATTTGAATTTTATAAGAAGTAATAAGTTAGGTCATTTGGGTGGGGTTTTTTAAAGCATCTCAGTAAGTGTAACATAGATAACAACCAAGTTACATTGTCAATACCTACAAAGTGCATTTCCACAACTGATTTTAACTATGTGTTTTTGAATGGATATATGCAATTGATGGACGTTTGCTTGTTGAGGCCTAAAAAAGCTCTAGCATTTATGAGGAAAAACACATTTCTCATATTGTGATCATGAAACATCTTCATAAAAGATGGTTCTAATGCTTTTCGTCTTCAATATTCCTTCATGAAAATGCATGGACACATTTTATTCTTTATTTCTATGTTTCAATTATCATATACACATATTACTAGTTTACCTTTGTCTAACCACCACACTACATCAATTGCACATGCATACACACATACTTTACTAGAGATCAAATCTTAGAGTGTGGCACACATTATTTTTCCTACATACGAACATGCACGCACACACACATATACATTTTACTACTTAATGCATCCCCCTTTTTTTCATAGCTTGGTTAGCCCTACAAATATACGCCTTAGATTTTGTAAACTTCAAGCATTAGTAACATCCTTCTCAGATTTTCACTTAGGGTCTCCCTCTACTAGGCCCATTTGGAGAAAAATATTATATTCATCCACACACACATATAGCACCTAATTAGACTACACATGAACTGATATCCTTCTCCCATCCCCCTTCTTCCTTGTTAGTATTTTGGGGTAATGATGTCTATCAATACAATTTTTTTCTCGTATTAGGAGGCTTTTTTCCTTGTGGCCTTATATATGTTCATAGTCGGTCTAAGGTAAACTTAGTCTTGTAAATCTTCTACATCAACACTTCTCAACATATTGTTGTGTTATGAGCTCTTAAGATTCTTCTTCTCCATGTATGCAATCTTGCAACCCTAAACGCAACATCTAATATTAGAGAAAGCTTCAATATAATATTTGAGAGATCCTATAGGACATGGTGATGCTAGATGTTTGATCTAGGCTCATTTTGGGATTCATTTTTCACTATTGTCAATACTACACAAACTATTACATAATGTTGTACAGAACTTTGGGCATTACTCATTTCAACAAGGCCTTTTACAATCTACCTTACATTGTGCTATATAGCACAATTTGGTCTTGTGTAGATTTCCCTCTATACATGTAACTTTGGAAAACTAAATGTAGTCCATGGATGTGGTTGACAACCACGATATATTTGATATGATATTTGGTTGCAAAAGGGACTTGGAATATTATATCGAGAATTGGCATACATCCTATTGCACTATGGGAGCTACAAGTGTAGCAAACATAAGTGTTGTTGAGGATGTTCTAGGTTAGTACTACTACATTTAATACTACAACACTATCACCTACTACTAAGTAGATTCACTAGGTGGAAGAGATATAGAGGCTTGTGCCTTAAGCGCACCATTTGTTAAAAATATCATGATCCAACATATTTGCTCATGTGAGATGACTAAAGAGGCTCGGGATATGCTTGCACATTTGTATTAAGGAAGAAATGAGACCCCCATTGTTTACCTACATAAGAAATTAGGGATAAACACGTGGATGAAGGTGACTCTATAGACAATTTTTTGACAAATATTAGAGATCTTAATGAGTAGTTAATTGCTAAAAATGAAATTTTGCTAGTCAATTATATGTTCTATGGTTTACCTAATCCATACTAGAGCTTTACATCTACTCTTTGCTTGATGATGAAAGGAAATCCCAACAGATTTGATGAGTTGGTTTTTGTTTTGTTGCAACTTGAACAATCTTGACAAAACAAATCTATTACGCACACTACTAACAAGCTTTTTTGGCTACTTAGAAAGGTAAAGAAAAAGCTATATTTTCTCCTGGTAAGCAAAAATCTACAAATACCATTTAGATAAATAAATTTGATAAGGATGAGAAGAAAAATGGAAGTAAAAGCTCTTGCAAGCAATGCAAGGCAAGCAATCATATAATTAAGGATTGTCCTAAATTGGTCACAAAAGAGGCTAAAAAGAAACATGCAATACATTGCCTAGAGGGTAGTATCTCTTAATTTGGCTTCCACTCATATGTCCAATGCCTTCTCCCTCCAAGGTCTCCAGTTCTACATTAAAGTACTGAAAGTATGGATATCATAAGGTTTGATCCATGAAACTTTACCTTTTATTCATGTCCTCTTTAAGATAATAAAATAGCACAAGGTCTCCTATGTCAAGGATTCATTGTTTGGCATGCTTCTTGTACCAAGCTACGTTAGTATTTTGGTCCATTCATTTCCATCCCATCATTCATGAACTACAATTCTCAAGCTCAAGATAAGAAATTTCATGGGTAGGGCTGCATCAAATCTATAAGCGATTTTACATGGAGTCTACCTAGTTTGTCAAAATGTTGGTAGACTATGATGAGTGTTAACTTTGCCTTATTCTTTTTAATTGGACACCACAATTGGGATTGTAGTAGCCTCTTCTTATCTCACCATGTTTTTCTTGTAACACATTATCAATTTTATGCTTGCATGCACATCTTCTAAAAAAGCTTATCTTGGCCTAATCCATATAAGAGTCTAATTATCAATTGTTAGGGGTCTATCTTTGAGCAAAAAATTTCATATTGTTCTTTTTCAATGGGTCTCTCTTGTAATCCATTCTCTTCGTAAGGTGGCGATTTAGACTACAACAACTTGGCTTCTTTCTATCCGATTGAAAATAAGTGACTATCAAGGAGGTTGTCATCAATCCTTGTTGCAAACTCTCCATAGTCACTCTTGACATGTGATCTATCATTGCATGTTATTTTCCTTACATGCCACTTTGGAAAGGCAAACTCAAGTAGACTCAAAGCCATCAAGAAATTATTATTGTAGTGCATGTCTTATTTATGAGATATAATGAGACTTGATTACTACCAAAAAAGGTGAATGAGGTTGCTAAAAATATAATGTCTAAACTTCTTGATTGGATAAACTATCCCCAATCATTGTCTTTTAGTTCTTGAATAGTTCACTTCTGCATCATTAACCTCTTAACTAGTGAAGCTCACTTGAAAGTTAAGGTGTTTTTTTTTTTGAGTTGGCACAACCCCACCCCAATGGTCATCTTAGATGCATCAATGTATGTGAAAAAAAGCTCACAAGATTATTCTAGAAATTAAGATTGTCTACAAGTTTTCATACACTTTTTGGCATTCCTTGATCCATACTAACACCACAAGGAACTTGTATAGAGACTTATCAATTATGTAGTTGAAAACAAGGCACCTATAGCATCTAATGTGACCTAGAAAGCATAGGACTCCCTTGCACCTAGTTAGTGGAGGTAGGTCAAGAATCACCCTTATTTCATGATATCAACATCAATGTCTTTTTTGGAAACAATATAATTGTAACTATCTTCACCTAAATAAGATTTTATGATAGTTAATAGTCAATGCACCTTTTGAATACTCTTCATAGCTTGTCTGAATGCTCTTCCTAATAGAAATTTACACACATAATCAATGATGCAGCAATAGTGAATTCAAAGATATCCCTTAGCACATCTTTGAAGATCATATGCACTAATAGTTGAAAATTTTTTAGTGTATTGGTCAAGCTCTTGTGTTCTCTTCTCAATAGTATTCTTATAATTGTTTAAGCCAGTTGGCAAGGAACCATGGAGATTCATACATTTCATCTTATTTTGGGCTATAGTGATTCCATTCAAGACAATAGAACTTGAATCCTCTATGATTATCTCAACTCTAGAGAAGTTCACTAGAGAAGAGAATACTATGGCCTTACACATTGAAGCTCTATTCTTAGGGCAATCACAATACATGTGGGTGATATTACCTTCCATACATCTCTAATCTACCTTGTTGTCCTTCTCAATCTTCTACTTTTTACCCATCAATGCAAAATATGATCAAGTTCTTCTTAAGGTTACTCCATATTTTTTTCCTCTTTCTCATCCAAGTACCATTCTAAGAATAGGTTGATAGTCCATACAAACTACATTACTATCCTCTTCATCAATTATTATTTGTGGATTTGTTTATATTTTTTCTTCTAGAGGCTTTTCCACATAATGGGTCAGGATATTACTGAGTGGGTGAGTTGCATAGGGTGGAAGTGGCCTAGGGATTCTTGATGGGTTGATTTATGTCTTATGAGTTGCAAGTCTCTACTTATATGGTGTTGGAAGTGCTAGTGAAGCTCCTCTTCCATAGAACGCCCTCTATTCCAAAGATAAGGACTATAATGTACCTTCTATTGTAATGTATCCTAGTCTCTCAAAGCTTTTAAGCATCAAAATTTGTAACTTAACTTTTGATTTAAAATTTTACCACACTTCATGCTGAATATTCTCACAATAATGTACCAAAAAAGAGAAACCTAGGGGCCATGACATTAAGGTTAGGAAGTCGGTTAGTTAGCTAGTTAAGAAAAGTTAGTCTATTAGCTAATCTAGCTATTTAGGTTAGTCAAATACAATTTTCAATTAAGCACTAAGGATTAGTTCTTGACGTTAGTAAATTTGCTAATAAGAAAATTAAGTGAGTTAGTAATGGAAAATACAAATATTAGTGATACTACTAGTTAGTAACATTGGCTCGTACAATGTTAGTTAAATCAAAAGAAAGTATGATATTGATTATATTAATAATAAAAATGATATCGTTAATCAATAAAAGCGAGAAAGAGAGGCTCCTTCTCCTATTTCCATGCTCCCCTCGATGGTAGCATGCTAGCCCACATGCCAACCCATGCAAATATAACAACTCCATGTCTTCCCTCCCACATGGCATTCAAACCTCATCCTCCTAGCATGGTGGGGCTCTGAATCAAAAAGTGCAACCAGGGCTAAGTGAATGAAGGGAAGCTACGGAGCTCTACCCCGAGACCTACGGACTGCTTATTGATCAAGTGTTTCAAGCCGAGCGGCCATGGCTACCTCTCACATAGCCGACGCACAATGCCTACCTTACAGGTGTAGTGAGGTTACCTTGATGCTAGATCGAGTTCCCTCCTCTCTCTTGCACTCCAGTAGCTCCAGGATCCTTGCGGCAAGCTCAAGCAGCCTCAAGCCCTCTCTGTCAAGCTCCATCCTCCATAACTGCACGAGAAAAGAGAAGAGAAGAGAAGAAGAGAAGATGAAGAGAGAAGATCGGGAGCTTCTTCTCCACGATCCCTCACTCTCACACACTCACTCCCTTACTCCCTTACACTCCCTCAATCCCTCACTCAAGCACGAGCAAGAAGGCAAGAAACAAGAGAAGAAGAAGAAGAAGCTTTGGCCACACACAAGAATGGGCTTCTCATTCACTTTTCAATTTTATATACAAAACCCTAAATCCCTTTTGGGCGGTCATCCCCTTATCCCCTTTTTTACATGGATGGCCGTGGCCTAGGCCCTTTTTTCGATTGTCCTCCTATCTTCCTAGCTTCCTTCCCACCGCCCATCTACCTTTACAAATTGCACGGGTGAGAGCCCAGCGCTCCGTAAATTAAATCATGATGTGCTTGTGCTCTTTTACAAAAGTATTGACTTGCGCTTTTCCTTGTGCGTCTTTCTCCCTTATTTGGGACTTTTCTGCGCTTCTTGTGTTTCTAAATTTTCCTTGTGCACCTTTGTCTTCCGTTTCACTTTTCCTTGGCCTTTTTCTTCTGCATTAGATTTTCCAGATTTTCCACCTTGTTCGTCTGACGGTTAACATTACCCCCCTCCTAGATGAGTGCCAGTCCCATGGCACTCACCGTCATAGGTAGCAGGCTTTGGCCTGGATTGAAGACGTGGGTGGAAGGGACATCGATGATTGCAGTGGATGATGGTGGTGTGGAGGAAGGTCATTGGGGGCATGTTGGTGGCCTAGGTGGCTGGTGGTAGGGTTGTTGGAGTTGGTGGTAGGGCTGTTCTTTGTTGGGGATTGCATTGATGGCTAGCATAAGTGTTGGTTTGTTGGGGATTCTACACATGACGATTCTTGGCGGGCTTGCAGAATGATAAAGGATAAGAATTCAGAATTGGGTGTCGATGAAGAGCGAATGACACTTTCGTTGGAGTCTTCAATACCTGCAATTGAAAACCTCTCATAGATGGTCTCGCCCTAGGGGTAGTGCTAGTCTTCTCTATCATGCACAAGACATAGTTCACTTAGTTTGGGAGACATGTCGAACTCGAAGCAAGCTGAGAGTATTGTCCTGCACTTGAGGACCCAAACTATGTATATATTTTGGTGCAGATATTATGTGAGTGCTCGTGCATACTTAGATATTACGTAGTTAGAAGACCGCGAGCTGGTTTCTCGTAACAATGTGTGGATAAAGCAAAGTTGTCCATGTTGAGAAGAAGTACACGTGAAGGTGTATGAGACATCCTTTGCATTGTGACTGCACGATGTAGCATAATTGAACGCAAGGACACTGCACTTTCGGTAGCTAGGAGCTATTGGACTTGCTTGATGAGGACGGTGTACTTTTCATGGCCATTCGTGCGGTGCTTACCACAATTGATTGCAACGGTATTAAGGCAGAGTGCAAGAGGGAATCATGTGAATGGGTTAGGGTGACAGGTCTAACCATAGGCAAGCTCCCTAGGTATGTCCTGCCCTTGATGTGCCCTGAACAATTATGAGTGATGCTAAGGGGCTAGGGACGTACCTAATTTGAGGACCCCTAGGTGCTATGCTATGATCATGGGTGCTTCGTATCTTTTAGTTTTTTTTTTTACTTTTTTTTCCTTTTTTTCTTTTTTTTTGGACCTACCTAAGTACAACCATTGCAATATGTTGAGGCTATCAACCTTTCAAAGGGTTGGAAAATGTCAAGCTTCGAAGTCTCAAGAAATGGATATTACAATGATGATTGTGTCCTAGCCTCGTTGTTAGAGAAGCAATCGTTGAGATGGGGAGATACACTTGAGATATTGCAACCCTCTTTGGAACGTGCGATGTTGGTACAATTGGGGTAACAGCTGCCATGAGTGCCCGACGTAGAGTGTAACCCAGAAAGAGGAAGTGGTTAAGATCATGCTTTGGCCCATGCGTTGTGGGCACCAGCACGGGTGATCTTTGCTTTTGGCAGCGTGGCTTTGTTGCGGCTCTTTGTGGGGTCGGTGGACTTGCGGTGACTTGGGCATTGAACACTTTCGCACAAAGACCTGCATCATCCTGCATCCACTTGTCACTTCATGAGAGTACATGCATGACATATGCCGTAACTATAATAAACCAATGCAACGCAAGGAGACATCACTTATCTGAATTCCATGGTGTCAACTTAGATACTTATCACCTGCGCTTGATAAGCTTTTTCGTTTGCTTAAAGACGTGAAATACATTAAACGCATATATGAAAAGTTTGTACAATTGGGGAACATGTCAGCACTTAACCATTTAAAGACAAAAAGTCATGGCCAGGTAGCATTTGATAAGCCTTTTATACAAGATGGGGCTACTCTATTTGTATAGGCGGGGCGAGTCTGGCTGCTCGAGCGACTAAGGCTATGCTGGTGAGGGGCTCCTGTGAGGCTGGGTGGGGAAAATGTCGGCTAGGACCCAGATGGTATAGTCCCTAGCCGCAATTATCTCCAGAATGCTTTTAAACAATGCGTCAAATTCCTACTTGTCTCGAGCTGCCCTCTCCTCTTTTGAGCACCTGGTGCCCGAGCATCTGGTGGGAGCCTGCACGACCAGTGTTGCCATGCCCCATGTGCTCCCTTGAGCTTCTATTTCCTTGGCCTTGGGATTTTTTGGCCTACGTCCGGGGCAGTGTTGCTTGGGGCCTCATTTCTTTGCATACCTTTTAAGGGTAGGTATGTAGCGTTTTGGCAGAGGAGCTTGTGCTACATGCTCCCTTCGACGGCGGATAGTGTCCTTGCAAGCCAACTGCACTAGGTGCTCCATGTCAACTATCACAGGGGGACCTGCAAAATGCGAACCAAGGATTAGGCCTTGAGGCAGGAGAAAACTATTCGCATGGAAGGGATTATATAGTGGGCTATCAAGCGCATATGATGAGGAGGGGAGAGGTGAGGCATGTAGTCTTTGTTGTAGAGGGATGGCCCCCATGATGATGTTCGTTTTGCCTCCAGCCATTAGTAGATCTTGGCTTATGCTAAGTTGCATGGACTAGTTGTCATGGAGTGGGGTAGGGCTCATCCTCGAAAGGATAGACCGGAAAGGGGGAAAGGTGTATAGAAAGGGATGGTACCCTGTCTACACCATCAGAGATGTTGGTCAGGGCTTCCTATGGTGGTAATGAGGGTTGCATGCCCTCCACCTGGAGGCGGGAATGGCCACACAACTTCTAAATGTGTGGTGAGAGGAGGACTTGAGGAGCTTAGCCTGTTGAACCTACGCTTGTTGCATCAGGATTAGTTTGTTGCATGGTTGCAAGACATTGGAGATGGAAAAAACACATACTAATAACATATTGCAAATTCCACCTGAATTGTTGTTAAAGGGAGGATCGATGCAAGACTTGATCAATTTTGTCTATCGTGAAATGAATTGTGTAATCGATTACAAAACCTTCTTTAGTAAACATACCATTCTTGCACCTCGAAACAATGATGTGGAAATGATAAACAATCGTGCATTGCAGTTGATGCCGGGAGAGGTTAAACAATACTACAGTGCTGATTCTGTGGATAGAACTGAGGAGAACTCATTCCATTTACCTGCTGTTATAGTTGGGATTCTTTCAGTGATATTTAAAAATCAACTTTGCTTCAGTTATCTTTTCCAATTATTATGGTTGAGATAATCAATGTTATTGTATTGAATTGTTAGATTTTAATAGAAGTTTAAAAATTGCAAGACTATTTGATTCATTGCTAAGTGGAAGAATGTGTGAACAAATTAAAACATTGATGCTTCACATTTCGGCGTGAAGCACTGGGAGAAAGCTGGCGCGTAGCTCCGGGCTGAGTCTAGGCGCAGAGCGCCTAGTATGTAGCAACACTAGCCCTCTTAGACTTACTACCAACAAACAACAAAAAAGCAACATAGGGACCACTCAAGGGCCTACCCCTACTAATCAACAACCCTAGCTCCTTGATATCTATTTTGAGTTGAATAATGCATGCCTAGGTGGTAGCCTCTCACCTTACAAAAGACAAAGAGAGCTATAATTGTGGCTCAAAATACCCCCCCCCCCCCCCCCGAAAATAAAAGATTGTAAAAGACCCCCCAATCCTCCATTAAATTGAAACGGGCCAATAGATGTTGTGTGTGTGTGTGTGTGTGTGTGTGTGTGTGTGTGTGTGTGTGTGTGTGTGTGTGTGTGTGTGTGTGTGTGTGTGTGTGTGTGTGTGTGTGTGTGTGTGTGTGTGTGTGTGTGTGTGTGTGTGTGTGTGTGTGTGTGTGTGTGTGTGTTGAGAGACAAGGGAGTTCATGGAGAGAGAGAGAGAGAGGGAAGGTTGATTATCAGAATAATTTAGTATGGTAGAGGAGGGGTTAATTACAGTGGGGATAAAAAGAATAAAGGAGGGAATATTAAGTGTCACTATAGACCAGAGAGAGAGCATAGTATTTGTGATGACCTGTAGCTTAATATTGTAATGGAGGGTAGTATGGTGATTTAAGGTTAGGGTAATAAGAGTATTAGAAGTGGGAGAGAGAGTTAGAGAAAGAAGGAGAAGGTAATAGTCAAAGTGTTGCTAGTGTAAGAGTGTGGGAGTTATTGTAGAACAAGCAAGGTGAAAAGATAAAAGAGATGAGAGTAAGTTTGAGAGGAAAAGAACTTGGGACTAGTACTAAAAATTTGAGAAACTTTGGAATAATGCATGTTAAAAAAAAAACTCTTCTTAGAGAAGAGGATCATTCATAAATAAGTTACATTAAATGATAGCTTAAGTTGGTGGGGATAGTGTAGATGGAAGAGTGTACATAATATGAATGTTTCCTTAGCCCTCATGCTTGATTTTTTGTCTACAAACTAAACATGAATATTGAAGTGTCACACCCTCCCCCTTAGAGTCTTTGTTCAATCAGTTAAGCCAAAAAAATAGCAACTTAGAGTGTGGGGACCAGCACCTAAGATGATGAGATCAACCTTAGAGGAAGGTTCACTCCCATGGTGACATGCATACCAAAAGAGCTATGGTCATGCAATAAGCCCCATGTTCAATCTTAAGATGGAGAAGAAACCCTTCAGTGAGCATGATGTATGGGCATCAAATAGACCATGATTCTAGATATGGGTATGGTGAGACCCAAGATGGGTTGTGTTATATTGTATCATGTTATGTAGAGACTAGTTATATAAACCTCTCAAATAATTGTTAGGAAAGGATTGTCTTCAATTGTTTTTGTGTTTGTGCCTAAAGGCCATTTTATGAACCATGTGTAAAGGGGTAATTAAGGAATTTTTGTTAATCTCTCATCATAGCTTGGTAGGACTCTTATTTAAATAATTAAATATGACAAGTGTGTTAGATGGAAACTAGGTGGAAAGTAGTCTCGATTATGCTATCGTACGGATGGGTGGACCCAAAAAGTTGGGTGTTTTTTACACATTTAATTAGGACTAGAGCTAATTGCTTGTGACTATCTATGTGTTTAATGACCATGGAAATATAGAGTCCCTCAAGTTGATCCTAGTGGCTCAACGCCTAGATGTTCTACTGCGATATAGACTTGGAAGAAACCACCTAACTAGCTAGCTAAGTCTGTGAATCCATATGATCCAAACAATGCTACATAGGAATGGCGTTCAAGAGACTACAAAACATTACCTCCTCTAACCTAGCTAAGGGTGGGCAAGTTGCTTACACCCATTGCTTCACGACCATACCTTTTGTACTTAGAATAGATTTGTATATTCTGTGGCTTTGTGCATTTGGGTGGAAAGTGGTTGCCACCACAATGGTCACACTGGGCATTTACAAATACACAAGCCTAGGTCTTAAGCTTTTTAAGATCATTGCTAGTTATTTTTTGATATCTATTACTCCATAGGTGAAGACTAACTCATGTTTTCTTTGGGATTGGTATTGCTGCTTGGACCAGCAACAAGAAGCTTCATATAGATTCACTATCTAGTGTTGAGGCAATCATCCTCTTGACCTTTATCACTTTACGATTATTGCAAGAGGGCATGCGCAGCTTACTTCTTCTCCTTTTCTCAAGAAGCTCACCTATCTGTGTCACTTCTTTAAACATCACTCAAGTTTGCTTGATCAAGACTAAGGTTTTCTGTTATTACTTTGTATAGCTCTTCAGTTTGATCATGTTGATGAAAAACTTGTCACGCAGTCCCTAATGGATTTGTCCTCCCTTATGTTCAACACTTGTAAGATCTACTATGAGATTGTCTACACAACCCACTTTGGAGAATCATTTGGTGAACAAGTCCTTAAGGATAAAGAACCTTACTTTCTCAATAGCATGAAGACGTTGGTTACTAAGTCTTAGGTTTCTCACCCAAGCACATTTTAAAATCTTGCACCTCCTTATGATGTGGCACTATCCTATTGGTTTCACTACCTTACCCTCAAGGTAATATTATCTTGTGGGTAGTTTTGAAGTTAGAGGTGTTATTGATGCTTTCACAAGACAACAGAGTTTTAATGCAATGTTTTGCTTATGTTCTAGTTGTGGGTGATATGCATGCAAGAGCCATTGACTCAAATGATGCAAGATCAATAACCACTCTTTCCTCAAGATGGTATTAACTATTAGATTAAGGTATACTTCAAATGGATGTGGTGAAGGATCATTAGGCCTCAAGCAAGGACCATAAAGGTCAAAATGTAAAGCAAGGTGATTCTAGGTAGGTGTAAGATGTGCCTTGCAAGAAGAGTACTTGGAAGGTGTTGAATGATGCTTCAAGATTTCCTCCACACTCACTCAAGGTAAAAACACCTCTTTCTTGAAGGTATTAGGTGAAATTTTCCGAATGATGCCACAGTATTCCTTAACCATGCAAGGTTGTTAAGCCCGAGTGTTCTATGACTCTTATCTAGCCAAGTGATCAAGCCAAGTTATGAATGCCTTGGTTGAATGTGAGAAAAAGACCTCAAATTACATGACTCACACACCCTCAAGATAATATTACATTGGGCTAGGTTTAGGAAAATAGAACCTTGATGATTGCTAGAATTATAACAACACTTCATACAAGTCAAGAAAACACCTTGCTTATGAGGTCAAGATGTAGATTGGTAAAAGATAAGTGCTTTTGAGGTAAATTGATTATTATGGTGAGAAATGACTAATCAAAGAAACATGAGGCTATTCATTCGCTAGATTATATATATAGGTCCTTGTTCTTGTCAGACAATGTTGAGTTGTTTGGCTTATTTGTATGGAAGAAAGAAAACTTGAGATGAGAGTTCAATTTCCCTCTAGGTAATGTTATCTTGAGGGTGTGTTCTAGTGGAAAAATGAAGCCTAATGAACAGTGAGAAACACAACTAGCAATCATCATCTAGCACAAGTTCTACACATTGCATAAGGAGGTGTTTTGGTATCTCCACTACTTTTGGAGCCAAGTTATGGGTGATATGAGACCAAAGTAATATGGAAGGTGAAGTATTTTGAGCTTATAATAATCTAATAAGCATGCACATTGGTTCCTAGCTCTCCCTATAACTACCACAAGGCATATAGATCTTATTTCAAGAAGTAGTATGAGTTTCAATACACAAAAATTGATTTTTAAGGACTCATGAAAGAGGTAAAGGATTGATGCAAAACTAAAGAAAATGGTGAGGGAGGGGGAACTCTCCAAGGGCAACTACAAGCATCTAAGAGCTTGCCTCAACCATGTATATGCAAGGGTGTATGTGTAAACTAGGTATCTCAATTGAGAGATGGATTAACACAAAATCCCAATATAAGAGGGTTTTTTTGCAAGTCAAGAGCATGTTTTACCTTGTATATATCCCAATTTGAGTCCATTTGAGTAAGCAAATCATAAGATTAGGTAAAATAATGTTTCTTAAAGCTGGTATAGAATGACTAGTCAATGTCTAGACTCCTCTAGCCATGTGAGCATTGAAAAATGGATTGATAAGTAGAAAGTGTAAGAAAAATATAGTTTTTTAAACCTCTTTTGAAGCTAAAGACTCATGCAATCCAATTTTCATGTAATTCAATTTTTTACCCCTCTTGAAGCTCAAGACTCATGGAATCCAATTTTCATGTATATTTAGGAAGAGCACATTGTATAGGGCATTGTACAACCTAGTTTTAACATGGGTTTGATTTCTCATGCAAACTATTACTTCAATTGTTGTTTCAAAGTTAAAATCTAGTATAAACTCATCAAAAGGGATATTGGCAAGTTTATTTTTTAATTTCTATGCCAAACTACCATGTAACAATAGTCAAAATGCATTCTATGCAAGAAGATCAATCATGAAGCACTACACATTATGTGGGTTTTTTATATACGTTTTATAGTTTTTGGAGGTTTTATATTGATTTTTAAACCTCATTATACTCATATGTTCCCTCTTTCAATCTAATCTACTTTTATAAATCAATTCTTCTCAATTCAGCCTTCCTAATCTAATATTACAAGTTTTGTAAAGCTATGCTCTTGGAGATCCACTCAATCCCTCATGGCAATCGCATTTCCCCTATTGCTCCATCAGGTGAGGATGTAAAGAAATTTATGCATATTTGGATATATATCACTCTTGCTAATGGAGCCAAAATGTTGAGTGCAATGCAACTCAACACTAGGCTATTGGCAAAATCACTCTTATTTGTTGACAAGGTTAAATCATGCACATTTATATATCTTCCTCTCACAATGTTTTGATGTTCCCTTTGCTCTTCTTGAAGCTGCATCATGATTAGATCCAATTTCTGTTCCATAGTCGGCTTTGGCAAATCGCCTTCGCCCATAAAATCATCCATGTTATGATCTGATATCCTAGATTTGATTGAAGATCCATCACTCATCTTCTAGTCACGTGTGGATAAGATCACTACGAACTTGCTTTGTTTATTAATATGCATTTGCTTTTATGATCTTGCTTTTCTCAAGTACGATAATTAAAAACGGTCTTCTTCCAAGCAAAATAATCTTCTGCATAGACTGTGTGTGACAACCTACTTGCTGTAAATCCATTCAGCCAAGTTGCAGGTGGGATTAGGGGCTTACTGATTACTGAAGCTTCAAAACCGGTTCAGGAATACCACAGTATGAATACATGCTATGTAAGAGATTAATAATTATTAAACTTTAAGCTTTATATTAAGCTTAATGGCTTAAAGTTTTTAAAAAGCTTAAGCAAATTGACGAATTCGACGTAGGACGACAGTATACCTTTGACGAAATCGACATCAGCGAGTTCATGCCAAATTACTGATTTGAGAAGTTTAGAGCTTAAGCTCTCTATGCTTAGCAATTCCCATACCATCAATTGCTTTCTCTATGAGAAAAATGACTTAACAAAGGGGCTTCCCGAGTGGTCCTCCGCCTGTTGTGAGAGATCCTTCACGATCAAAGTGTACAACAGAGGGTTCTTCACCACCAGGAACACGATTGTGTTATCAGTTCCAATCTATAGAGCTAGTTCGTTCCAGGAGCTTTGCCTTCATGCGAGATGGCAAGCAATTGGAAGGTCGATCTTAGCTTCGCTCTGATACCATTGATGCGCAGATCAAATACTGTATACGTGCGTAGTGAATGCCGAAAGGTCCCCAAGAACAAAGAACTCTACAAACCTTCATAATTTCAAGAATAAAGCAAAAGTAAATTTGCACAACATGGAACAAAAAGAAACATTGGGTGCAATCCCCCCCCCCCCCCCCCCATGCCTTGTGTGAGCGCTTCACAAGGCATGTATTTATAGAGTTATTTATCTTTAAGCTCAAAAATAGCCCACTTTACAAATAGCATGCTTTTGCTTTTGTGTTTGTTCAAATATAGAGTAAGGCATATGGCTGTCCATGATTAGGTGTAGATGAATGCTTCCCATTTAGATTATTTCCAAAAGATTGATGACCAAAAAATGAGTTCCTATGTGTATACAAGATATTTAATCGAGTGCCTATGTGTATACAAGATAATAAATGTTTTGTCAAGTGCTTTGATAAATAAGCACGGTTAAATAAATATTGGCGCCACGCCTTTAGTGATAAGGCACACACCCATAAAAATAGTAATTCTTCTAAGCAGATGGATTCACCTCATTGCCCGATGCTACCCAACGCCACCGCCGCCTGTTCTACACATCAATTGAAGCATTCACAATTGTTAGAAAATAATAAAACCCAACAAAAGTGAATACCTAACAATCTTCAGCTACAAAATAATTAAATAGGTTGGAACTCTGTCTTGACCTTAATTTAATTCGAGTGTGCACTCTAAACTTGTAAACGTCTATTAATTTGATATGTATTTTATGGAATCCCACATGCACATTAAATTAATATGATACCTGAAAAGGATAGGCATCCTAGTCAACTTCTCGCATAAGGAATCCACCTTGTATACGAGCCCCGACAAATAAATATAGTCATGGAATCCACCGCGAAATATGCCTCCTAGTATCACAAATGTATATTGATTAAACTATCCTAGGACTATGTGTTTAAGGGGTAGCTCAATGGATGCCTTCATCAATGTGCAGCATTGCATAGAAGATACTGGATAAAGCATAAGCCTTGAGAATTAGGTTCATGTTATTTATAAGTAAATTATCTAGAATTATGCTTTAAAAGGTGGCTTAATAGGGGCCTTTATCAATACGCAACATTGTGTATAAGGTAATGGCTAAAGTATTAGCCTTTAGAAGCAAGTTCATCTTACCTGAGGTCCTTTATTTGGTTTCGTTTATGTAGGAAGATTCATGATAATCTCACTCTTGCTCTTGACCTTGCCTTTGTCTATGATGGGAGAATAGTCTCAACTTGAGCAGTAACTTTTACCTTTTATCATACTTTAGCATATTGCTATAGTTAAGCATACTTATCTTCTACAAGAAGACAATTTTCGTGAGAAAATCTAGAAATTTTACCAAAAAATTGAAACTTAAGCTATACTATGATTTTGGGGGCCAAAATGACCCTATTCATTACCAAATTTTGCTAGCCAAAATGGTGAAATTTTACCTGAAAGAAAATAATCAATTCTAATCCAAGTCTGCCCAAGTGTTGGCAAGAGATTGGTCTAAGATTGTGTTTGACTATGAGTTGGGCGGAGGGGGGAGAATGGAGGAAGGAGAGGTACCTCTCTCCTTTTCATGGTCATTTGTATAGTTTATAATGGACAAACCTAAGTTTTCTAAATCTATGTGATAGAAGAATGTAGGGGTGGGAACAATATTGGGATGATAAACATATGAGCTTCTATACTCTTGATTATTTTTAAAGGTTAATTTTGGGCTTTCTAGGATGGAAGTAGGCAATGTTATTGCTATGTTGTTCGACAAGAATAAGGATTTATGACCCTCTTTATTACTTAAGTTTAGAAATCATATTGCTAAGGTTTGGAGGTATTGTAATAAGGTCCCAAGTACTTTTTTTCTCAAGGTTAGTGAGGGGTGGAAGTATAAGTTCCCCCAAGGTAATTAGAGGGTTTGAAAACATATCATGAGTAGGGTTTGACAAGCCTCTTCCTCAAACTAGAGTAAGTAGTTTCTTTGGTTAGGAAGAAATTAACCCCTCCAATAATTGTCTTTCACATTTAAAAGATATTTATCTTTATGTTTCCTTAAACAAATTATGTTTCCCTACTTATATAGTGCCATACTTGATGATGCTTGAAATTTTAGTCTAGGACTTGCCATTGCCAAAAATAGCAACAATGCTACTTATGCTATAAACAATACTAGTATCCAGTAGCTGAACATTGCAAGTTATGGTAAACTCTACCAACTCAACATGCAGTTCCATTATGAGTCTTAAGTGAATAAAAAAGCCTAGTCTATAAAGAGGCTTTGGGGCTCCTTAGGAAGCTTAGACAAAAAAAAGCATGTCTTTAATTATAAACATAAGAAGATTTTGTATTGATTTAATGTTAAGGCTTGCATCAAGACTTGTATTAAACTTGAAAGAAGTTTGTATCAATTCAATGTTAGGACCTACATTGAGACCTGTAGTTGAGGGGAGCCCAAACCCTTAACTACCAACTCAACATGTGGTCCTAATATGAATATTAAGTGAAGACAAAAACCTAATCTATAAAGAGGGCTTGGGCCTTCCCAATAGAGATTGCAATGATGTGATTATGGTTTTGCAATCTTGTAAGAATAACATGTCATTAACTCTATGATTTTACATTAATAATGTTTTAAAAATGTTAAGCACTTGAAACTTGCTATGTTGATTAACCCATGGGATTTTTGTATATCCTAATGGGCTTGAAACCCTTAAAAATCAACTATATATAAAGGACCTCGACCACATTTCTCACTTTTCTAGCTTCCAAGTGTCTCTCTCTTAGGGAGTACATCCTTCTCGGGCGAAGAACTCTCTTACGAGACAACTTAAGAGTATCTTATGCATGTGTGGATGGATTTGATAATCTTTTGATGAGCCAGGTTCCATTCTTTGCATGGAGATACTTAAAAATGAGGAACCAAAGCATGCGCAAATAAGATCGGGTTACTTGCTCCAGTAAGAGCAAGAAGTAATCCTTAATTGTTTGCTAGTCTTGGTTCTGTTTTTGAACAAACATTAGGGCAATCACAAAGTGCCATAGCAATCAAACATGTGTGAACTTTTTTAAATGGTTTAACATCCTAGCTTGGGCAATGTTAGTTCATGGTATAGTTCATCATATGGTTATTGTCTGATGCTCAATAGTATTTTGTTTGTCATGATTAGTTAAAATATGCTTTAATGTTATGTTCATTGCTTGTAAGTTGTATATGTAAGTTGATTATTAATTACTTATATACATTACAATATAAGTGAATTACAATGTAAATATATTATATAGATTACAATATGTGTATACAACTTTGTGTAAATTATAGCTTCAAGAAGCCCAAGGGATGCACCAAATGGGTATATGTGTAAATTACAATATAAGTGATCTATAATAGATGTAAATCACAATGTAAATTACAATATAAGTATGTGTACACAATATATGTACATATGCGTATGCATGTTCATGTGATATAAAAGCTATCAATGTTTATATTGTTGCTATTAATGTTGAGACATTATCACATGCTTACTTATCTTTTTTGTAATTCTTTCAAGTCAAATGTATTATGTGCTCATTAAAAGTGGACAAAAGGTTTATTACAAATTTGTATTTTATCACAAAAATGAGTATGGATTATTGTATTGTTTGTTTTTTAGTTTGTTTCACTGTTCATTTCTCAAGAGTCAATACCTTCGTGGAAACACTTACACATTTATCATTGCATCTTCTTTGTCTCTATATTTGAGTAATTGTGGATCATTGGTGTCCAATGAGAATAGTCTCAAAATAGAGAAGATAGCATAGCAAATATTCAAAAGTTGAAGCAAAAGCTATCCTAGGAAAAGATATGGTTTGGATTGTAAAAATATTTATTATTAAATAATCATGAATTCAAGTGTGGTCTAAAAACTTTGACATACACTAAGCCCATCTATTTATAATTATTCTAGTAATGTGTTGAATACATTCCCAAGAATAAATAAATTTACAAATGATACTTTTCCTCTCTTAAAGAAACTTTATGAAAGAGAATTGATGATATACTTAGAGTCTACTTAGGTACAAGGCCAAGCCCATTTTCATACATAAACCTCTTATGCGCAAAGTGACAATAACTATCTACCTAAGAATTAAAGGTGTTTGTATGAAAGTGGGCTTAACCTTTCACCCTAGAAAACTCTATGCATATCATTAATTCTTTTTCATAAATTCATTGAAAATGAGAAAACTATCATTCATAAAATCATTTATCCTTGAGAGAGTTTTCAACAGATCCCCAAAATAATTATGAATGAATGAGTTTGTCATGTCTCTCTGAAGCTTTTCAAACCACTTTTGAATTTGTGATCATCTAAGTATGAATCTTTATGTAACCCAAACCTATCTTTATCAAGAAGGTTCTCCTCCCCACTCATGAAATACTATCATCGAATTCACAATGTATGCCAATCGGTAGCCCTCCCCTAACATACACACCACACAATGAGAGAGAGAGAGAGAGAGAGAGAGAGAGAGAGAGAGAGAGAGAGAGAGAGAGAGAGAGAGAGAGAGAGAGAGAGAGAGAGAGAGAGAGAGAGAGAGAGAGAGAGAGAGAGAGAGAGAGAGAGAGATTACCCAAAAGAGAAAGACTGAGATCTAATTGGTCCCATGCGGCTCTTATATAGGCTCTTGAGAAGCCCTCCCAAGAAATTCAAAAGCCCAATGTGCTTTTGCTAGCTATTGAGTCACCTTCAACATGCTCAAGAGTAAATAATAATCAATGTAAGCATGTTAACAAGATAATCACTCATCCTCTTTACATAAAAATATGAGTAGTTATGTAAATATTCAATCTCTACTTCTCAAGAATTTTACAAATAAAAGCATATGCATTCAATATTAAATGTGAAAGGATTTTCAAAGAATTTCCAATTAATTGCATGCTAGGGCTTACATCAAGACTTATTATTGAGGGGTACCTAAATCATTGACTACTAACTCAACATTTGGTCCCATTATAAGTTTTGAGTGAATACAAATGCCTAGTCTATAAAGAGGATTTTGGATAATCTTAGGAAGTTTAGAAAAAATGAGCATGCATTTAATCTTAAATGTGAAAGGATTTTATATTGAGTGAATATTAGGGCTTGCATCGAGATTTATAATCAAGGGATACCCAAACCCTTAACTACAAACTTAACATGTGGTCCCATCATAACATCCATATCTTAGTGACCAACCAAGTGAAGCCATAATAACTTTCTTACATTCTACAAGGTTGCTTCACTTCGCTACAACTTATGGGAATGGAACCCTTGATATTGAGTTTAACAAGCCATCTCTATACTACTTGATCTAAATGGGCTTGTATTTAAGACATCAAACCATTACCACGTGTATTTAAGGTTCTTTAGAAAACCCTCAACAAGTTATGTTATTATCCTTCATAAATTTGCCTCCTTGGCTTGATGATGAAGTGGAGAAGCTTGCTCAAGCTTTAGGTAGGGTTCTATATGTCCCAATAGCAACTACCCTCTTTGAGGAGCTTAAGGCTAAAAGGAAAGCTTGCATGTCATCGGAAGGGATGAATGTCTTGAGCTCCTTGAGATCTCAAATCTTCAAGGGTTCAAGGTGGTAGTTTGGATTCGGTTCTCTCATTTTCTTGACTTGCACTGCATGTATCATGAGATTGGTCACTTTGCCCACTCACATCCTAAGAAGAATAGTCAAGCCAATGCCACCAAAAAGTTGCAAGACAACTACAAGGTGAAGAAAGATAGTGCTTGCGATGTGCAAGCTAACAAAGCCACTGGTCCTAAAGATAAAGAAGGAGATGAGAGCAAGCTCCCACAAGCCTCCACATTGAAAGCTATTTCAAAGAAAGCTAAAGATGCAAAGCATACTGAATTGGATGGAGTGGCCACGGAAAATGGGCCTAAAAGTTCTATTGCACAAAATGAGAATGTGCTACCAAATGGGGCTTTGTAGATGGGTAGATCTACCAGATCATAATTCAAGATTTTGCTTAAGAAACTCACCCATACACTATTAATTGATTGAAAGTTATTCGTTGCTATTGATGGGATCGAGGATATTTTTTATAATGTTGATGGTTCATGGGTATCATTAACATACTTAGGCAATCTATCAAAACTAATGTAATATCATGGAATACTAAAAGTCTTACCTTTAATAAGTAGAAGATAATATACTATAACCACATTAGAAATCATAAATCAGGACTTGCCACACTTTAGGAAATAAAACTAGATGAAGCTAGTGTCGATGAGTTCTCACTCTCTCATTTCTCTTTCTTTGCGGACATTTGTAGCCAAGGTAAGGGTGCCACTTTGATCATAGTCAAAGAAGATTTTTGTCCAAGGGTGGAATGGAAAGCTGGAGATGGTTTTGTGATGGCTGGGAGGCTCTCCTAGGACTGGTGAAGACTCAATGAAGTTATTGTAATTTACTGTAATGTGCCCGCCTATCGGTTGTTTAGGAATGTTGTTAGCGGTCCATCGAGAGACAAATCTAAGCAACACTACCCGGCACTCCCATGGAATGTTACGGGGTTTGTCGCCTAGGGTTTCTTGAGTCCACCTCGCAACGAAATGTTCACGGCTGTACCCACTGGGATCGACCTAAAATCTAGTGTCCTTAGTGGTCAAGGTCTCCTGACAGCATTCTAGTGTCGGGTCCTGGATGTCCTGGACATCCTACTTTACGCAAAGATACCCAAGCCAAAGTAGATCCATGCCGCACTTGATTCAAAGAGAAGGGGAAACGAGAGGGATGCACTGCTCAACCTCTCTACCCGTAGGGCATAGTCCCATTTCAGTCCCCTAAAACGGTATAAATCGGGGTTCTAACATAACAATTGCTAAGGTCGGTCTTCAGTAAAACCTTATGAGAAGCCTCCTAGTTCTCTAGTACCACCCTTCCATAGGAGGGACCCGTCGGGGGTTCCGCACACCCGCTTTCCTCAATAGGCGTTCTTTAGTTATCTAATTAAATCCTATCACATTTATGTGTGACATTAAAATCAGCTTCCTTAATTAAACCTTTTAGGGAACATGGTTTGTTTGTGTAACTTATAGCATTGACATGAAAATAGAGCAAGTAGTCCTTTTGACAAATGTTCCTTATCTTATCTTCAATAACATCTTTGTCTCCTATCCATATAGGAGAAATTATATATCCCTTCTGCCATGCAAAAGTACTCGGTCCAAATCACATGGCACCATAATTTCCATCCTTTATCTAGCATAGGATCTTCAAATGCCACAAACGTTGGGCCCACGGCAGCCTTCGACTTTGTTCCAGACTTGGCAAGGGGTGTCCAAAGCTCCACCTGACCCACAACTTGCCTAGGAGTGAAAACATTATTCCCTTGGTTGGCCTTTTCACCACTCAACCTTCGGTCCATGAATCAAGTAGTGCCCTTTTCGAGTAGATCCGTGGTGTGATCTTGGAGATGATCCACCCGTGCAAAGAACCTTTCCTTAGTTAAATCATTTAGGAATCAAGCTCAAACAAGGCATTCAACCCTAATATCATCTTTCAAAAAACATTCATTTATTCCCATGGCAACTTGTCATCACAGACCCTTGCCATGAATTTACCATCAATCACAAGCACTTGGAATAATCATCCAAACGACAATCCAACAATCACTTGACTGAAAAGTATTTAGGAACTTGTTTGATCAACCAACAAAAACAATGGTATTTTTTCCCAAACATTGCAAGAATAATCGCGATAACCTTTCCATCACATATTTTCTCTCCCCCTTGGGATCAAAGAGCGATACTATGTAGAAATTTTACTTGACTTTATCTCCCTTTCTCTTAAGGCAAAGAATGTGACACAAATTTGTAATGATGCAAGACTATCTTCTAATGTAAAATGATCCTTGAATTATTGTGTGAGTTGTAATCGACTCATGGTTTGGCAGCACAAGGTAAGCTCCTTGACCGTTATTTTATGCAAAACCTTCATAGGATGGATGCAAGACTTTAATGCAATATCAATTCGTGTACCATCGATGTATGTTTCATATAATCTTTCCCATGCATATACCGTCTATGTGCATAGCCCTTAAGGTAACCTTGTGAACCCTAAACAATATTGTCCTAAATATAGACTAATTGAAGACTTATCGATGCTTAATACTTTAGAATCTTATGTGTTGCTTATGCTATGCATGGATTTGTCACATAGGAACTAGTCACAGCTTTACTGCTCTTGATACAAGCACTTTGCAAACTCCTTCTTTTGAATATTTGGGATGAACTTTTCCTTTTAGTTAACCTATTCTTGTGTGGCATAATATGGGTCTAATGCATCTCATGCAGAAATCAAAGCAAGTAGTTAATGCTTTAAAATTGTATTATTTACATTCGGTATTGTAATTGTATTGGCGGTGATATCCTCACCCGAGGCTTGCGGATTGGGGGATTTCCACCTACAACTGACTTTCTTTGTTTGGGGGGCATTCTCGATCTTCCTCGCTTCTAGGCATAATTCCCACAAGAATTCAATAGTCTCCTTCTCAAATAGTGGGGGCCAATTGGGGGAGAAATTGAGCTTGCGAGGTGGAGGAAATCTCACGAGGAAGGGGAAAAGATGTGTGTGTGTGGCCACCCTCTTATGAGGGAAAAGGGAGGAAGAACCTTGGAATATTCCCTCTCTCTTTCTCTCTCTCTCTCTCTCTCTCTCTCTCTCTCTCTCTCTCTCTCTCTCTCTCTCTCTCTCTCTCTCTCTCTCTCTCTCTCTCTCTCTCTCTCTCTCTCTCTCTCTCTCTCTCTCTCTCTCTCTCTCTCTCTCTCTCTCTCTCTCTCTCTCTCTCTCTATGTGTAGCATGCCAGGGCGTCAAGGCCTCTTATCCCCTTACGATGGGGGGGGGGGGGGGGGGGGGGTTTGGTAACGTGGCCTCCCCCCTTAGGATCGTCATCTTCATTGTCGTCTTCCACCACTTTGACTTTTTTGTCATCATCTACCACTTCTTCTTCCCCACCGTCATCCACTTCTTCCTCCCTCATCATCATCAACTCATCTCCTTCTTCCTCGTCAACGTCGCTTGCTTCCTTCCCCCGCCACTTTTCAGCAACAACAGGGCTGGGGGGAGGGTAATAAAAATATTTCCTTTAATTAAAAAGGGGGCGGAGGGGGTCCTATGCGGGGTGGGGATATTACATTTACTCTGTATATATGCCTAACTAACTCTTTTGCTAAGAGATCTACCCTATGGTCCATTATCAAGGATAGAATCACCAACTCTATTAGTGGCCGACTAGAATATGACTCTTAGGTCGGAGGATAGGTCACATGATGGAGATTACATGATCTCAATGGAGTGTGAGCCTTAGAATAATATAGAGCTATCTCACAAACTACATGATTTGGCCTTGATCTTTGGGTGACTTGGAATAATAGGCATCTTGATAACACTTGGTGAGCATATAGATTGGATAGATTTTATGCAAATATAGACACATGGTATATTGGTGGAGGAGCAAAGGTTAGATTTCTCATCTTTGAGACATCATTTAATCACCTCTTGAATCTTGGCATCATTCAAGGTGGTTTTATTCAATAGAATCACTAATGGATGTCCCCGTTCAAGTTTAATGTCTCCTTCCTTAAAGACAATAAGTTTATGACCCTTAGGATACTTGGAGCTCTGATCATGATCCTATGGTTTTCCATGATTTTAGTTGGCAAAAGTGTTGTTGTTGAGGCCTTTGGCATGGTAGGGTGGTGGTTGTGGCCAAAAGGAAGGCATGCAATATCATCTCAAGTGTTCACGATTCATTGTTGAGCGTCATTAAAATCAATCCCACACATCAAGTATTGCAACATCTTCTTGTATAGGTATTGAATGTTTCACAAAGAAGTAGGAGGAGACCCATGTCAAAACAACCAAAGGTCAATTGATAGGTTTATGGGAGGTTATGGGGATGGCCCCATGCCTATGTTCTTTAGCGCTCTAAAAGCTAAACACAAAAAGGAGCTAATTCTCTCTCTAGAAGATCAATTTGGCAACATAGTTTTTTATGGTCAAGTTGAGGACCACATGGTGGATATTATTGGAAGTGAACCTCCTATGATGTTTCACTATGAGACTAAAACCTCTACGTTTTTCAAATATGTGACCAATCTCATTCCTTTTGAGGAGGCCCTTCTCGTTGAAAGTTTTCCAAAATGAGATTAAATTAGTTTAGAGACTCTATGAAGCATGGTAAGGCCCTAGGCTTGGATGGGCTTCCCACTGAAGTCAATCCAAAGCACGTGGAAGGTTAGCTCATTTGATTTATTGGATATGGTTAATTGGGTGATTAAAAAATTCAAGTATTTCCTTGAGAATTGGAATAGAGAGTTGATTAAAGTGGCCCTAGAATCTATTAAAGGAGCAAACCTTCTCATTGCTATCCTTTGACAATGCTTCCCTTCTCTTATAAAATCTTGGCTAAAGCCCTCACATGTAAAATTAAGCTCTTATTGTCTAAACTTGTGCACCTGCACTAGTTTGGATTCATACATGGGTGTAAAACACAATATGCTATATACTCAAGTCGATTTTTTCTATTGACTGTGCTTTGTCTCAAAAGACTGAGGTCATTCTAGTGAACATGAACCTTGTAAGGCATAATAATAGGTCGATTGGAAGTTCCTAATCTTTGTGCTTCAAGCTTTTGGTTTTGGATGTGTTTTCATTAGGATGGTATTTGGTATTTTTAGCAATACCTCAATTGCTATCATGGTCAATGGGTTTGTTTCTTCTCTTTTTTCCCTTAGAAGGTCTATTAGATAGGGTTGTCCCTTCGCTTCCTTGCCATTTTCCCTTATTATTAATCCTCTTCTACTATTCAGGTGTGGGGGGGGGGGGGGGGGGGGTTTGGTAACGTGGCCTCCCCCCTTAGGATCGTCATCTTCATTGTCGTCTTCCGCCACTTTGACTTTGTTGTCGTCATCTACCACTTCTTCTTCCCCACCGTCATCCACTTCTTCCTCCCTCATCATCATCAACTCATCTCCTTCTTCCTCGTCAACGTCGCTTGCTTCCTTCCCCCGCCACTTTTCAGCAACAACAGGGCTGGGGGGAGGGTAATAAAAATATATCCTTTAATTAAAAAGGGGGCGGAGGGGGTCCTATGCGGGGTGGGGATATTACATTTACTCTGTATATATGCCTAACTAACTCTTTTGCTAAGAGATCTACCCTATGGTCCATTATCAAGGATAGAATCACCAACTCTATTAGTGGCCGACTAGAATATGACTCTTAGGTCGAAGGATAGGTCACATGGTGGAGGTTACATGATCTCAATGGAGTGTGAGCCTTAGAATAATATAGAGCTATCTCATGAACTACATGATTTGGCCTTGATCTTTCGGTGACTTGGAATAATAGGCATCTTGATAACACTTGATGAGCATATAGATTGGATAGATTTTATGCAAATATAGACACATGGTATATTGGTGGAGGAGCAAAGGTTAGATTTCTCATCTTTGAGACATCATCTAATCACCTCTTGAATCTTGGCATCATTCAAGGTGGTTTTATTCAATAGAATCACTAATGGATGTCCCCATTCAAGTTTAATGTCTCCTTCCTTAAAGATAAGAAGTTTATGACCCTTAGGATACTTGGAGCTCTGATCATGATCCTATGGTTTTCCATGATTTTAGTTGGCAAAAGTGTTGTTGTTGAGGCCTTTGGCATGGTAGGGTGGTGGTTGTGGCCAAAAGGAAGGCATGCAATATCATCTCAGGTGTTCACAATTCATTGTTGTGCGTCATTAAAATCAACCCCACACATCAAGTATTGCAACATCTTCTTGTATAGGTATTGAATGTTTCACAAAGAAGTAGGAGGAGACCCATGTCAAAACAACCAAAGGTCAATTGATAGGTTTATGGGAGGTTATGGGGATGGCCCCATGCCTATGTTCTTTAGCGCTCTAAAAGCTAAACACAAAAAGGAGCTAATTCTCTCTCTAGAAGATCAATTTGGCAACACGGTTTTCTATGGTCAAGTTGAGGACCACATGGTGGATATTATTGGAAGTGAACCTCCTATGATGTTTCACTATGAGACTAAAACCTCTACGTTTTTCAAATATGTGACCAATCTCATTCCTTTTGAGGAGGCCCTTCTCGTTGAAAGTTTTCTAAAATGAGATTAAATAAGTTTAGAGACTCTATGAAGCATGGTAAGGCCCTGGGCTTGGATGGGCTTCCACTGAAGTCAATCCAAAGCACGTGGAAGGTTAGCTCATTTGATTTATTGGATATGGTTAATTGGGTGATTAAAAAATTCAAGTATTTCCTTGAGAATTGGAATAGAGAGTTGATTAAAGTGGCCCTAGAATCTATTAAAGGAGCAAACCTTCTCATTGCTATCCTTTGACAATGCTTCCCTTCTCTTATAAAATCTTGGCTAAACCCCTCGCATGTAAAAAATTAAGCCCTTATTGTTTAAACTTGTGCACCTGCACTAGTTTGGATTCATACATGGGTGTAAAACACAATATGCTATCCTCAAGTCGATTTTTTCTATTGATCATGCTTTGTCTCAATAGACTGAGGTCATTCTAATGAACATGAACCTTGTAAGGCATAATAATAGGTCAATTGGAAGTTCCTAATCTTTGTGCTTCAAGCTTTTGGTTTTGGATGTGTTTTCATTAGGACGGTATTTGCTCTTTTTAGCAATACCTCAATGGGTTTGTTTCTTCTCTTTTTTCCCTTAGAAGGTCTATTAGATATGGTTGTCCCTTCGCTTCCTTGCCATTTTCCCTTATTATTAATCCTCTTCTCATGAGAATAGATAAATGATGGCATTTGTCTCTTACCAACAAGAAAAATGTTGTTAAGGCTATCTTGACCTCTATGACAATCTTTGTGGGGTCCATCTTCCCCTTGAGTGAGACTTCTTGGGAGCAGATTGAGAAGACTAGCATGGAAGATGGAGGGTATGGGCTAGAAAATATTCATGGTAATTCAACTAGGCTACTTTCTCAGCCTTCTCAAAAGGATTTAGGTGAATCAATCGTAGTCCATTCTCTTAACAAATTGGATGGAGTCTATAGCTATACTTGGCAGTATTCAGCTTGGCATTAAGTAATTTGATGTGTTGGGTGATGGTCTCTCTAGTAAAATCCCCTAGTCTTAGGTTGGTTAAGGTGTGGAACTTGATTTTGAAGGACTCTCAATGGTCAATGAGATTTCAAGAAATGGTGATCCACCCCTTCTTTTTAACATCTAGCTCTCCTTGCATGCATATGATTTGCCTTACCCTCTATGGGTGAGTGCCCTAAGTTGTCAAAATCAATTCATCTAAAAGGTTTGAGAGCTTGGGTCAATATCTAGGATCTGTAAATAATTCTTAAAAGGACATGGGTTGGGTGAAGCACCATTTTGGACTCTCTAACAAAGCATTAGAATGGATTTTTTGGGTAAATTGTAAGTTGAAGGATCCTTGGTCGATATCCCTTGCCTTGAGGATGTTGCACCCAACTAAGTGTCTAATCATTAATACTAGGAAGAAATTGTGGTGATGTAAGAAGTCTAGAGACATTCAAGGTCCTTCCTGACGGGTTGCTATGGTGACTTGGGCCTCTTTGAAGAAGAGGTTCCCTTTGACTAAAGTCTCAACTTGGAAGAAGAGAATCATGAGAGCCTAGAAGGCCACTAGTTCAAATAAGATGAATGCTTTGCTATGGAGGTTAGCACTTAACAAGCTGCTAGTTAGAGAGAGGTTGGCTAAGTTTGTCAAAGTCTCCCCTTTCTATGTTTGATGTAAAAAGTAGGAGTATGCTGCTCACTTATTTTGGGAGTGGCCCCATGTCAAGCAAACCCAAAGCTCGACTTAGAGAGGTCGATCTCAAGGACTCCTTTGCAATGAGAGGACTGCTCTTTTTTGTGATTACTCTCATATGGATGATGCCACTATGAAGTTGTGGAATTTGCTTAGAGTGATTATATTATCCACAATATTTTGTGCTTAGGAATATGGCCATATTGCTTTTAGAGTTAATGTAGCTCTAATGAATAAGATTGATGCTTTGAGGTCTCAATTGTTGGCAGTCATAGGGAAGTTGAAGATTGCCCACTAGGCATTCGAGCATTTTGTAAAACTACAACTTAGCTCTAGACTTATGTATTGTTGCATTTTTATACTATTGCAACACTTTACTTAGATTTTTGGTAGTATATACTTACATAACACTAAAAAAAAGTATTGTTATTATGAGGTGATGTAATTAAGAGTTTCGTTTCTTAGGCATATTTCTATTGTTATGACGAATTGTAAACAGATTTGTTTTCAAAGATTAAACCTCTATTTTTAAATTTGTTTGGGGAAAAGTTACTTCTCACAAAAAATTAAATTATTTATTTATTAGTAAACCAAGTGGTTACCTTATAGAATGTAGGAGTTAAACCTAAGGCCTCGTGGTGACCAGGCATTCAACTTAATTAGCTGAGCCACACTAGAACGGAGCTACACTACTAGTGTGATCACAAATCTCCTCCTCCTCCTTCACATCTCTCTCTTTCTTTATAAAAGGAAAAAGGGCTCCTCCTCCTCCTCCCCTCTCTCTCGCACACAAAATGTGTTGGATCAAAATTCACACATTAATAAGCACAACCGCAGCCTTTCTACTATTCATAGAGTACCGTCTGACCCTGAATCGCGTGTAAGCTAGCTCTGTTTAGGGCCTAGGCAGTGGTGCGTGAGATCAGCCGATTCTTAATCCTGTACTTTGGGCGTGTCAATCTACCTGTTCGAAGTCGAGACAATGCAGATCACAGCAGCTTAATTTTACATTACTTACGTGAATCGGTAAGGCCTTTTGATTAGAATATCCAACTCCGTGACATCTTCCGACATGTATCGAGTAAATCATCATCATCATGAGCTCTAAAAAGGTCATTAGTATTGTTAAAAAGGGCGCTAATCACTCTTTTCAAGACCACTGGATACTGCTTTCCCAAAAAGAAAGGCCACCATCCTGCAGCGATAACAATATAGGCGACACTCTTACCAACAGAATAACGTCAAATAACGTAAGGGATTTGCATGTAAACCATCAGTCATGCCCTGCCACAAGCCTCAGTGACAGACATGGCTGCATCACAAATTTCTTATTAAATTCTAATTTCTGAAATCTGTAAGCAGGTGCGTGCTTCTTTTTGCAAACGACGAGGTTGAGTTGGGCAAAAGTAACCCTCAGAAAAGACGACAGGTTTGAGATTTGTGGGTGGGTGTGTGTGCGTGCGTGCGTGCGTAGTAACCAAATTACAAAACAATTCTGGCAAATCCAGATTCTCTTTCCCCCTCCTTTCGCATAAACGTCTCATCGTTTTCTAAATCTATGTCAATCTCTTGTTCATGATGACTCTCAGGATACAAATAGTAAATAAACTTCGTTGTGGCTGGCAGCTTTTTGATCGGATTGCTATTCTTATTGACTATCTTATTCAAAAGCTATTTTACAGACTACAGTCGATCTTACCAGGTGGCCAGATGGATACATAATAATAGAAGAATGGACTACATTAGATGGCTTTATCTCGAGACAGGTCTTCTTGACTCACAAGGCATGATGGAGTCGATGCAAACGAGAGAGAGAGAGAGAGAGAAAGGGAGAGGGGGCCTGGGGGGGGGGGGGGTGGAACTTTTTGAAATTCTGTCTGCACTAGTGACTATTGCAATATGGTTGGTTGGTGGTGGCATTGGAAATAGAAGAAATTAGGCCCGCTTGATAGGATTTCACGATCATGCAGCCTGCAGGCCATACATACAAAAACATCGCTTGCAGGGTTTAAACTTTAATGTTTGTGACGTTCATGTTCGTATCGTATCGTAATAAATAATTATTATATTACTAAAATGGGCTGCTGCGAGTTAGAAAACCACCTTAATCGGCAGTAAAACAAACCCTGGCGGCCCCCCCCCCCCCCCCCCCGGGGCGGTCTGAGGATTTGGACATAAACTTTGATAAAAATGCCATTCATAGTTTTCATGATCGTTCAGAACAGAAATTTGAAAAGGGTCTACAACTGCTTGCGAATCTAGTGGATCTAAAAATTTATGACCATTTTGTTATTAAAAAAAAAACGTGTAAGGTGCACACCCACAAAAGGGAGGAGCTCTCTGGAGTGTGAGCACTGAGGAGAGCCGGGAGTTCAAACATGCTTTTGCATGCACACTTCACTTGTGCCAGAAGAAAGGGAAGGAGCCGTCGGGAGGCTTCACTGTCTAGATTTTCATTTTCATTATCATAATCAATCTTAACAAAAGAGCAAACAATTTCTTCGGAAAAAACAAAAGGAACGCTAAAAAATTACATTACACTCTTCCGAGGTTTCCTTTTTGCAAAATACTCCAGGAAGTGATGAGCAATGGCCCATGGGGGCATCGGCTTGGAGCACATGATAAAAAACAAGTAGAGCAAGGAAATAGGAGGAGAGGGCGCCCAGCCTCCTCTCTCCTTTTCTGACACAAGGATATCAAAAAAGTGGAGATGGTGACGAGGGTGATGGATGGTGGTGGACCGTGGAGGGCAAGTGTGTTTCTTCTTCTTAGCATTTTACAAAAGCGTGTTTTTCTTCTCTTATTTATTCAGTTATAATAATATTTGTCGTTTGAGTTGAGGGAAAAAGGCATGCACATGCGGGCACTTGATTTTTGATCAGGCCACACATGCCATGCCAAGTAGCCTGTGAATAAAGCAAAGCGAACTCAGGAAGTGAAATTGAAAAACACACATCACATCAGGCTTGCAAAATGTTAGGTGTTGCTGGTTTGAGGCGGTCTCTCGAGTCTCCTCTCCTCTCCTCTCTCGCCAGTCGCCAGTGGCCAGTGGCCACCCCTCTCTTGGTGCTTGAGCCCGGCCTGGTATTGAATGCCCCCTTATTATTTTAAACCAATTTCTGTCTTTCTCTGTCTGTGTGCTGTGTGATTGGGTGGGAGTGGGTTCTCCCGAGTCCCGAGTTCTCCCCGGGCCGTCTCCCAAATTTTGCCCTTCCCTCTCTCTCTCTCTCTCCTCGGAGTCTGAGCATGCTTCTACATGTAGTCTCTCTCTCTCTCTCTCTCTCTCTTCTGTCTCTCCCAGTCTGAGCTAAGTTCTGCATGATGCTTCTCCCTCCCCGGAAACCCGCTTTCTCTCTCTAGACTAGTTTGAGTGCATATTCTTCCTTACGTTCTCATACTGCAATCTCTGTCTCTCCTCCTCTCTGTTCAATTGTTCTCTGGTTTTTGGTTCTCTTCTTCCCTCCCTTCTACCTGCCACTTGGGCCTCTTTTTTCCCTTCTCTCAGGAATACCTTGACATCAGCATTGGTACCCTCCTCCTCGGAATTCTCCCTCTGTGTGCCTGCCATTGCTTGTCGAAGCAAGCAACACACCCACTAACACTAACTCCCACCAACTCTGTTTAAACTCCCCTTCAAGAGGAAAGAAAAGGGTGGCACTGCTGCTGGAAATTTCTCTAAACACGCATTTTGCAAGCTAATCGAAGCAGAAATCTCGCATGTGCTAAACTCGCCACCTCCACCTGGACCAAAATTAACAAGCTAGAATGGCTACTCTTTTTGTTGGGGGCCTGTTTCTGCATGCCTGGGTTTTGCACGAAAATTCCTGAATTCCGACATCAGTTCCTGGAGAACTTGTCCTTGCTAGCATATTTACTGTGTTGTGAGTAGAAGTGGGCTCGAACTTTTTTCTTCAACCGATTGATCACAAAAGGTAGAAGGGCAAGGGTAGTCACTGGTCTCTACAGGAAACAGAGCAGCTGAAGATAGACGCTACTGGCTAGGCTTCAAGTTGTATTAAAACGAGCTCAAGTGCTTCTCTCCCATATGCGCAGGATACATGCGCGTGACAAACACCTCCACAACGTGCCAAAAGAAAAAAAGTTCCGAATGGGTTTCAAAATGCTAGCTTGGAACTAAGACTTGTTCCGCACACCCAAGTTGCTTCTGAAGAAAGAGAGCGCCCCCTCTCATGCTCGACAATTGTACTGGCACAGTGTCGAGGGCCGGTGAAGCATGATAAACACTTTGGTTTGCCTGCTTAGAAGAAGTTTTATGCATGCACCAACGTATACAGCAGAAGGTTCTGCTGAGCAACAAGGGTTTTTGAGTGTCAAGAACTCGTCTTTTCTGAAAGCTCAAAATCATTTATCTGCCTTCATGGATGTATTTTGGTCACATGCGTGGAATGCTGTAAGTCATTCAAGCACGTTACCGGTGGTATGGGTGGGCAGTCTGAAAATATTATTTCCTTAAGACCCGTGTCTAATGTTGGCCAACACCATCATCAACATACCCCTGTGTCTCATGGTCTCATCATAAAATGAAGGACTTGCGGTGGGGTTCAGCAAGGTGGTTTGTCACCAACATCGTAATTGCCTGCATATGTGTGGGAACTGGAAGGTTGTCAAACACTCAACTGATGGTGAGATCCGTGGAATCCCCCATATGGGCTCCCTCAGGGATCATGGTTGCAGCTGTTCTTATCTTTGGATGCAGAATATTCGCAGGCATACTTCTTGGAACCATCGGGATAAATCTTTGGTATTTCCACAAATATGCGCCTGAACATCGCCTGCCTGCATCACTTGCATTTGGCGGGTTCTCGTTGCTTGAATCTCTATCCTGTGGATGGCTGCTAAAGCATCCTTTGCAATTTAAAAATGGGCGCTTTCGGTGGCAGGTATTCATTGCTTATGGCATAGCTTTATTTCTTTTCTCTCTCATGTAATGGTAATGTGAATACTTGTGAGATATGCATGCCTGCAGGAAGCCAGAGAAGGCACACTCTCAGTTGATACCCTGCATGATGCCTTATGGCTGTTTATTGTGGCACCCTTTTCCACATTTATTGCGGGAACAGGAAATGCTATTGCATTATCTGCATTTCAGCTGGCAGATTGGGATCGCTTTCTGTCTGTTTGGCCAACCTGGGTGCTTGGTGATTTGTCAGCAATTCTCTGCTATATGCCTTGCATCCTTCATCTGTGGAATTACTTTCATCCTGATACTAAATCTTTATGCTGGGGTCAAAGCAAGCAGTCACCACAGATTGACCCATGCGAACAAGTTCGAGAAACACTGGAAGATAATGTGGGAGTTGTGCAAGACAACAACTTAGGGATTCTGGAAGAGTCACTTCGGATGGATAGAGCTTCTACTGGCTCTTCTTCCTCTAGGAACACAACACGTTTGTATAGATTGCATGATTGTGAAAATGTTGCTTCATCCAAGTCCATGGCTTGTGTTGATATTGAGAATGCCTTACCTGAGAACTGTCAATTCCGTCAAGATGCCGAGTGGAAGCAAGACACTCCATTGGGTATTTCGAGTCAAGGGAGGATGAGTTTGTGGTGTAAGGGTCATCTGTCACTTCGAAAACATCACAGGCCTCATGTACATGAAAATGTAAATGATGTTCAAACCAGGTTAGACAGCTATACAAGCAAGCCCAGCAGTTCAGGAATGCATGGTGATCAAGGTGCTGGCACTTCATCAGGGGCAACATGTGAAAAAGAAACTCCGGAGTTTTCAATCCAAACTTGCCTTTTACGGGTCACTGAATGTGTGGTGCTTTTTGTTGTCCTCATTGTGCTGTCTCTATTCATATTCTTCCAAAGAATTAGCAAATCTCAGAACACACAGAGACTCTCTTATCTGGTGTTTCCAGTTGTGATCTGGGCATCCTTCAGATTTAATCGTGTGGGCCTACCTCTGGCAGTTGTCATTGTTGCTATAATTGCAAGTGCTGGCACTGGAAGTGTTCGTACGGATCAAAGTGCTTTGTTACAGGTGGGCATTTTTGATAGCAAACCAGCATCTGGGTTATTTGTTTCAGCACCTGTCTTTGTCTTTTGCTTGATTAAAGTACATGCTCTCTTAAGCTACACGAATGTTGTTAGATCTCCAACAGCTCCGGTTATTACTTGTTAACTGTGCTTCTGGTTTATCTCAAAACAAAACTTCTCATGTTAAATCAGTCACATTGAACAGCTCCAGTTATTGGTTGTTAACTGTGCTGCAGGTTTATCGCAAAACAAAACTTCTCATGTTAAATCAGTTATGTTATTGGAATTGAGCTTTCTGAGATTAGTGGGATAGCTACAGGGCAATGTTAGCTAATATGCAGACCAACACCTGTGGGTTGCTGGGTGCATAATCCTCTCCAGTGTCTGTACATTCATCTTATCTCAAGAAGTTTGCAACCTTCTCACCTAATCATCATATGCCATATTCGTGCTGAGTGCAGATTTTACATGATACTGAGCTGGATGCACCTTTGTCTAATCGTACTTGTTCTAACTAGCATAGTGTCTTATGTGTCAGATTGTTATATACTGGCCTATTTCTGACTCCGTAACCACCTGACTCTGAAGCAATGTCTAATAATAACTTTGATCAGTAGGAAGGGACTTGCATTTCTGCACATTTTATTTGCTTATTTTAAATTAGTTTTCTGACCAGTTAGCTAGTCATTATTCTGGGATGTTAAGCAGGAAGATACCTCATCTCTGATATTACAACACATCTGATCGCAAAGACCAGAACAATGAAAAGTTCAGTTTCAAATTTTTTTCCAGTAGAGGGCAGCTGTTGACTTGTTGATTTTATGTGGATGGATTATCTATCCATCTATACATAATGGGACTTTTGGCCTGTTACAGGTGGAGATGTTTGTTTGTGTTTTAGCAACAGTAGCAATCACTTTGGCAGCAATAGTGCACGATCGCAAGCTTATGGAGGGGGAGTTGAATAGTATGAATTCAACCCTGGAGTCTCAGGTATGGTGCTCAAAGAAGCGAGCTCTAGCTGCAAATTTGTCTGCCATCTGTTTCTGTAGACATTTGTATAAAAGACCCTTTCATTGTATTGCTCTAGTGGAACAACTATCTTGATTTAGTGATGTTTTTTAAAGAGCAATTTTTTCCTCTTGCTGACATTTGGTGTAGATAGCAGCATCTGTCTTTTGTAGCTTAAATGGCTTAA
Organism: Lygodium microphyllum; assembly: GCF_053477565.2. Taxonomy (NCBI): domain Eukaryota; kingdom Viridiplantae; phylum Streptophyta; class Polypodiopsida; order Schizaeales; family Lygodiaceae; genus Lygodium; species Lygodium microphyllum. Next base: position 84,315,220 of record NC_141161.1, on the reverse strand, counting down.
ATTTAGTTACTGGACCCATGGATCAGCAGTATCCATGTATGATGTCCTTGTAATCAACTAGGTGATTTATGAGCTTCCTGTACAAAGGAGTATGGATCAAACTTTTTACTGGCACAAGAAGCAAAACTTGTCACTGGATGCATTAGGCTACTAACTTGTTCAGAATGTTTTGACTCGAAGCAAAACTTATTGCTGAATGCAGGAAGATTGATCTACCAATTTATGTACATCTTTATGTATCAGTTCAGTATTTCAGTTGTTTGTCAGGCCAGAAAACACTCCACTCAATATGAAAGATTCCATTGGGTTGGAAGAAAAGAACCTGGTGTATTATAAGTCAGATAATCATGCAGTTAACACTGTGGGCCAGTAATCTGAGAACCAGTGAAATAATATCAATGCTGGAGGAAGTAATGCTGTAAAAACGTTTTTATATACTAGATTTCTACCACTCAATACGAAAGATCCCACTGGATTGGAAGACAAGAACCCGTTGTATTATAAGTCAGAGAATTATGCAGTTAACGCCGTGGGCCAGTAAGCAGAGAACCAGTAAAATAAAATCAATGCTGGTGGAAGTAATGCTGTAAAAAGGTATTGATATACTAGACTTCTACTGGCACCCAGGTTTGGTGCACAAAGAATGAGAAACCTGCTGCCTCAACAGTGGAGATGGTGCACTCACCTGAATGGGCAGGAGATTCTACCACCATGATTATGGAGCGGAGCGGACTATCTCACTGTTGATAAAGGAATAGCATTAAAAGCCATCTTGAAAGCAGTGATGGTCCATAGTGCGTTATGTAAGCGTGGGGAAGAACATGAGAATGACAATACTTTGAACTTAACTAACTTAATCAATTATCACCAGGAAAATTAGAAGACAGAGGGGGAGAGAGAGAAAAAAGAGAGATGACACCTTATTGAGAGGGGAACCAGCCCCTCCTTATAGGATTTTATTGAAACATGGGCACCAAGTGCTTGAACCATATACAATCACAATGGGCTGATTTGTTGCAATTTTGAAAATTAGGATTTTGAAACCCTAATTTCTGCATAAACTGTGCAGCAAGCTGATTTCCTTCTCTTTTGCTTTGATGAAGTAATTTCGCAAGTCATTTAAATGCGCACTACCTTTGTGGATAAACCCTACATTGATTGCATTAGATATTATACGAATTTGTAATAGTAGAGAGTAATGAGATGGAAGGTGCACATTATTGTAATGATGTAGCAGTGAATTATTAAGAATCAGGCTGGATGAGAAATGAGAGCTTGTAGTGCAGATGTAATTTATACATGAAAGTTGTAGAAATGGAAAGAGGATTCCAAGATGATTCATTTGATTTTAAATATGAGCATGCTCTGCAAATGATGATGTGGCACATGAAATGGCTTTTCATAGTCTTCCTTGTTCCCATTCCCCACCCTTGTTTCCCGTCCCCATTTCCTATTCCATGTGATAATGTGTGTTGTTGACATGGCAATATGTAGATTGGGCCTATTTGATTAGAAAAGTAACCTTTTTATTTTCACTTTTGAATATTAGAAAGATTGTTTGCTGTTTTAATTTTTGTTGTTAGGTTTTTAACTAGTTTAAGTTTTGTTGTTAGCTCTTTGTGTATCAAAAGTCACGAGCTTTTCGCCAGTAGGCTGAGATCATAAATATAAGGTGTGGGCTGTTGTTGGAATTGGTCATAGTTGGTTGCATAAGTCGTAGCTGCTCTAGGAGTAGGGTGTCGGCTGTTGGTGGAATCAGTCATAGTTGGTTGGATCAATTGTGGCTGCTCTAGGAGTAGGGCTGTCTTGGACATATAGTGGCTATTCTAGCTGCGTATATGGCTGCCTTGTGAGAAGACGAGTCTTGCTTGGTAGCGTTTGAGTGTGATTTTATTGTTAGTAGGCTGAGATTATTAAAACAAGGTGTGAGCTGTTGTTGGAATCGGTCATAGTTGGTTGCATCAGTTGTGGTTGCTCTAGGAGTAGTGGTTGCCTTGGATATATGGCGGCAATTCAATTCGGTTGCTGTGTGTGTCATTGCCTTTTGAGAAGATGAGGCTGGCTTGGTAGGGGTCGAGGTTGTATAGGCTGTGGATGTGGCCAGTTTGACAGCAGTTTTGGCTGATCGTGGCTATTGTAGGCAAATTGGGCTGTTCATGGCTAAGGCAAGGCAGTCTTGGCCATTGAGAGGACCATTTTTCATACTCTTGAAGAAAATTGTCTACATGTTTGTCGTTGGAAGCTGTGCGGCATTAGATTTGGAAGGCACACTAGTTATACTAGAGTGCTGTCTTGTATGTTTGGGATTGTGTTTCAAGGCTGCAGTGCAAAGATTGGGGTTACCTAGCAAGTAGTGATTATGTGTTGCTGGATTTGAAAAATTCCATCTTTTGTAATAGATGTGCATGGAATAAATTCAAAGAAATATTGCAAGGGATGCAAGGATTTAGGCCAATGGGTATTGGTGTTTGGGTGAAATTGTGACTCAGTGCAGGAGCTTTCTAGCTCCATTTGTCTTTGGTTTTTGCCCTATTTAAGTGCTGAATTTGTGTATAGTTAAAGTTCTATTGCCATTTGGTTTTGAAGGTTGATTCCATTGGTTTCATTATTGGGATACTATCAACTTTATCAAGGAGGTGGGTTTCAGTTGTTTGGGTGCAGACTAGATAGATTCAACGCGCTAGACAATATTTACCTCAGGGGTCTTCTACATATAAAAGTAAGGAGCAACCACTTGCTTCTCAACGATAACCAAAATATGTGATACAACTTGAAACAATCACTATTGGAGAGGATGCTGCTGCATTTGAGGTTCTTGTTTGTGGAGTTTTGGATGTGCTTATAGACATGTTCAAAGATGAAAGATTTCTTGCTATCTTTAAGGCTTTGGCTGAACACAAGAAGAGGAAAACCTTGAATTCCAAGTACAAATGAGGCTTTTGTTTATCTAGGGTCACAAAATCCTTTTCCACAAGTGATCGCATAGCCATAATGTCCATGTTAGTTTGGTGGAGGTTTGGTTTTTTAGGCCATGGTTGGAGGGTGTCCTTAGGAAGTCATGAGCTTGTAAGGCTACATTGACATTGGAGAGTAATCTTTGAGGTAGGTCTTTGAGGTAGGGAGGAATGCTGGTAGGAATCTAGGGAGACATGTAGACTAGAGTGCATATATGGATGTATAGAAATGTAACAAGCGGGATACACACCGACTAGGGTTTAGACACCCCGTCACACTGACCGGGGTATTTAAGGTGTAAGAGTCCCATATTAGGGCAACCAATTATTATCAAGATCACACTCTTCACCTTCACCTCCAGCTTCCATGGCTTCCTTCTCCTTTCTCTTCTCTTTTCTCCTTTTCTCTCTCCTCTTTTAATCTTCTTTTTTCTTGTTCTCTTTCTCTCTCCTCAGCTCTCTTTCTCTCTCCCCTCAGCTTCTTTCATTACAAGTGGTATTAGAGCTTCAGGCTTTGGTTTTTTCCTCTTTCCCCTTTCTCCCTTTTCAAATCCCAAAAACCCTAGTTACTCAGCTCACAGGTACAGGTACAGCAAGGACTGCAGTTAACTTCAGCTTTTTGGAGCAAGCAGGAGCTATGGCTGGAGACTTAGACATATCTGGAGGTAAAACGGTTAAAATAGCAGGTCGTCACTTCTTTCATGCAAATTTTAAGGGTTCCAGGCCAAGTTTAGAGTCCCAGGAGTTGGAAGAGGGCAAAACCTCAGTTACTTTTTGCCTCAGCCCTCTTTCTCTCTCTTCTCCTGCAAGCTGCCAGCCCAAAGAAACCCCAAGAAATCTAACTTGAAATCAACCAGCCCCGAGACTTCTTCCCTGACCTCCCAAGCTCCTGAACAAGAGGTGGACTGGGGGGTTTGCTGTCTAGGAGGCCTACAGGACAGCCCCGCAATTTTTGGCGCATTTTGTGCTGGCTGTCATGCTCCCTCCCAGCCCTCCTGCCACTTCCCCTCTTGCTGCCCTCCCCTCCCTGCCACTCCAGGGCACTGCTCCAGCACCTTGGCCTTCCCCCTTTGGCATCTTTGCTCCCGGGAATCAACTCCCATGGTGGACAGCAGTTGGGACTGTTTGAAACAGTTTGGGGCAGCCATGGATTCTCCTAACTGAAGCTTCCTCTGACCTGGAGAGCTCAACCCCACAACCCCTTCAGCTCGTGAAGGATTTCTCTTGTCCGGATGAAGCTATTGAGCTCAGCATGCATGGGAGCTTTGCGGGCAGCCATGAAAGCTTCACTTGAAGCTTCCCGTTCTTGAAGCTCAAGCTCGGGGATAAGCTTGGGAGCCTTCTTCATCAGCAAGAGCACTCAAATGCTGAAGCACTCCTCCATGGATGTCCAACCAACAACCGGACTTGATCAATGGAGCAAGCGGCATCATGGTGATTCGGGCTTCAACGGTCGTCACAAGCATTAAAGAGGTATGCCACTTTGATCTTAATCTCTCAATTTAGCCACTTGCTGAGCTTAGTCCATTGTTGGAGAGATTCAAGATTGCATACAAGCATCATACCTCTTCCCGAATTTTATTGTAATGGCTGACATTAATCCCTACTTTGTCTTATAATCTTGGAAGAATATTAGCCATTGTAAATTGGGTAAGTAGCAGCCAGTGAGTCACTGGACTGCCAAGGTAATCTCTACCCCAACCCTCATCATTCCTTGCATCTCATGAAAAGGCCCAATGTTTTCTTTCCAATGCATCTCATGCTGATTGCTAATTAAAAATGTCTGCCATGTATACTCCGGCTGAGGAAAAAGGCCGATGTCAGGCGAGGTGGTAAGACAAAAGAGAGGTGACCCTCCCTTACTACTTAAGACCTTGAAGGGGTGCACAACTCGGCCTGGGGGAAACTTTGCCCACCTCCCGGTGATCCGGAGCCCAATACTTGTTTGCAGGTGCAAGTACTTCCATAAGCCCCACTTCCCTATCCCAATGATCCCTCTTGAATACCCCGCAATGGTAATGGCACCCATGTATGCTACTTGAGGTATATGCAGTCAATGGAGATGTATGGCAATGAATGTACTTATGCATGAATGGCAGAGTTGATGGGTATGCAATGATGCTCGGGATTATGTTCAGTATGCTCTAGATGCTATTGAGGTGTCAAATCAGGCCCCTTGATCTATGCTCTATCTATGTCAGACATTGGCACTAAGGGATAGACACTGTTTTTGGTCATAGTCTTGCAGGACTGTCACAAAGATCCAATTGCAGAAAATTCTGTCCTGAATCTAGGAGTAAATCCTATAGCTCATCTTGAAGAGGGCTTCGTTCCCTCCGGTTTGCATAAAAAATCTCCCCAATCGGAGTTACAGTGTGAAAGTTATGCCCATTTTTGTGCACTAGGGTCACTGTGGACAGGTTGCAGACCGCTCTAGGACAGACACTATAAAACCCTTGTAGAAAATTCTGATCATTTTCTGTCATAAAGGTTAATAGCTCATCTCGAAGAGGCCGTCGTCCCCTCCGACTTGAGCCCGCCCAAAACCTCAGCAATCGGAGTTTCCTACTAAGAGTTACGCCCTTTTTATTGACAGCAGGTCCTGTGGACTGGATCGAGATGGCTGGCCAGAAAGGCAAAAGCAAGGCCCAAGAGGAACTCCAGAGGGAGATTAGAGACTCCCAGACCTCCATGAACGAGGAACCGAGCTCAGCGCAAGATTACCATGGTGACATACAGGAGGAAATGCCTGAAACAGACCCTTATGCCCTTCTTAATCACACCCTTTGTCAACATGAGCTTCGTCATATGGAATGCCACAATGATATGGTCACCAACCACCGCCAGATGATGTCTAAAGTTTGATCAAAGACCCAACAGACCTTGGAACAGCTCACTGCTCTTGTTGCTCAGTTAGTGACCGCTTCATCCCAAGAGAAGACCAATGACTCTAGACATGAGTCTAGACGCCCTCCACATCAGGAACTGTCGCATGGACCACAGGGTATACTTGGTGCTAAGGGAATTTCCCCTTCTACTTATGAGATCGGGGAACCCTCTCATACGCAAGATGAGTCCCTATTGAATTCCCCTGTCCACCATGCCGGCAACATTCCCTTGAGGCCTTCCCCCACCTTGGGTCGAATTTCACCCGCTCTACCTAGGAGCCCCCATGCACCACATATGAATCAGCCCCATCAAGGACAATATGGTACAAATGGCCAGCCTGGCAATCATGGACAGCATGGCTATAATGGACAACATGGGTTAAATGCACCACAAGGGATGTATGGACAGCAGGGCATGTATGGCCGCCACGGGATGCATGGACAACAAGGATTTCATGGGCAGCATGGCCCCTATGATTTGCATGACAAGGTCATTCTCACAAAGTACAATGGGTGATCCCCCTCACCATCTGACCTGGAAGAATGGACGTCCAAGTTGGAGTCTTACTTCAACATCTACCCCCGCACTGATGAGCAGGAAATACTTTTTGCTTCTCTCCACTTGGAAGGTTTTGCCCACACTTGGTGGCGCTATATCAATTGGGAGAATCAACAGTTCATTGATTGGGAAGATTTCAAAATGCATATGGTCCAAGGTTTTGTGTCCCCTGTGGAAAAAGAACGGTTGGCAAGAAGATGGTACACTCTTGACTAACGTAACCTCACTGTACGTGACTACACCAATCAATTCATGAACTTGACCATGTATGTGGAAAGCATCAGTGACGACGCTAAATTGCACAAGTACATCTATGGGTTGAAACCGAGTCTATTAGCTGATTTCATAGCCCAAAAACACACTACACTCTTTGATGCAATCGAACTAGTTGAGAGATATGCAAGAAAGTACCGTAAGAATGAGCATTTTCAGCAAGGTGTTGGACGTCCCCGCATCCCTTCATGATCAACCCCATACGGAGGTGGTTTTCGAGGCTCTTCTATGCCTAATAACAGCCCCAAAGTACCCACTTACCCCGCCTTCCATGCTGAAAGGAAAATGGGCACTTTTGGAACAGCTTCGGGCTCTATTGCTAAAAATCGGTATGCTGAAAATAAACAGTCCACTGCATCACCGTCCCATGGATCCAGTAATCAACGGTTCATCTCCCCAGATGTTGTCAAGGAACGGAAAGAAAAGGGCCTATGCTTTAAATGTGGAGATAAGTACACTGCTGATCATGTCTCCAAATGCCCGTACAAGACGTCTAAGGTCAAAGTTCATAGCATGTATGTCATGAAAGATTGGCACAACGAGGAGGATGACCTGGCCATTGACCAGACTGAGCCCACGGAGGATGTTGATCATGAGCAGTTCTATGACCTGGAGGATGGGTTTCCCTTTGACCCGGGCGGTGCGCCCTCACAGATACTTGATTTAACATCCCATCCACCTCCCACTTCCCTTTGCTCGATCTCCTTGGATGCTTGGATGGGTTCGCGTAGCCCCAGTACCCTTCGCATTCAAGGCAGTATCAATGGGAAGCATGTTTTTATCCTTGTGGATAGTGGAAGCACTCACAGTTTTGTCAATAAATCAACCATTGACCAGTTGAAATGTATTCCTATGGCATTACACCACCCCCTAAAGGTCCAAGTAGCAAACGGAGAAGAAGAAATTAGCACACATGTACGTCTTGCAGTTCCCTTATGCTTGGCTGAAAATTATGTGGCACCGGTTGATCTAATTGCCCTCGATATGGGCCCCATTGCTGTTGTCTTGGGCTGTGATTAGCTGAAACAATTAGGGAAAATTGCTATGGACTTCTCTCAGCTTTACATGGAGTTTATGATGCATGGATAGCTTATCCACCTAGAGGGAGTTTGAGATCATGCTGATTTTCAGCTCATTACAGAAAAGCAACTCAAACGGGAGTTTAAGAAATGCTCACATATCTTTGTTTTGCAATTAAATAAGGACAATTTTGATCAGCCCTCCACAGTATCATATGACTCTGCCTTGGAGGCCTTACTTGAGGAATACAATGACTTATTTCGGATGCCTACATCCCTCCCTCCCAAGAGACAAGTGGACCACCCACTTGACCTAGAGCCCCATTCCAAGCCAGTGAATAAACCTCCCTATAGACTCTCCAAGTGTGAGCATGAAGAGGTTGCAAAGCAAATCAAGGAGTTACTGGAGATGGGTTTCATCGAATCGAGTTCTTCCCCCTATGTATCCCCTGTCCTCTTAGTCAAAAAGAAAGATGGCTCCTTTTGCATGTGTATTGACTACAGAGATTTGAACAAAATTACAGTGAAGAACCGCTACCCCATCCCACGGATTGATGATTTGCTGGATGAGTTAAAAGGGGCATGCTTTTTCACTAAGATTGACTTGCGCTCTGGCTACCATCAGATTCGTATGTGGGCAGGAGATGAGGTCAAAACGGCCTTCAGGACTGATCGTGGACTTTACCATTTTCTTGTGATGCCTTTTGGGTTGACTAACGCCCCTGCCACCTTTCAAAGCCTCATGAACAAAATCCTACAGCCCTTTTTGTTCAAGTTCGTGCTTGTTTTCTTTGATGACGTCCTCATTTACAGCAAGTCATCTATGGAGCACTTGACACACGTTCGGAGGGTGTTTGACATATTGAGAGAGCATCGACTCTTTACTAAGGAGAGCAAATGTATATTCATGCAAACATCTGTGGAGTACTTGGAATACATTGTGAGCAAAAATGGTACACAGGTTGACCCCAAAAAGGTGCAACGTGTTAAGGATTGGCCCACTCCTTCCACCACCACCTCCTTGCGTGGCTTCCTTGGTCTCTCCTCATTCTACAGACGCTTCATTAAGCACTATGCCACCATTGCAGCACCTTTGACTGATCGCTTGAAAAAAGAGTCATTCTTTTGGGATGCCACTGTGGATCATAGCTTCAAACAATTAAAGGACACGCTTACTTCAGCCCCCATCCTTGTTTGCCCTGACTTCTCTAAGCTCTTTACCATTCATTGTGATGCCAGTAGCCAGGGTATTGGTGCAGTATTGTTGCAAGAGTATGGTATGATTGTATTTGAAAGCCGCAAGCTTGATGAGAAGGAGATGCAAATGAATGTATACGACCAAGAGATGTTGGCCATTCTCCATGCCATCAAGAAATGGCACCACTATTTGTATGGCAGCCGCTTCCAAGTGAAAAGCGATTACCGAGTCCTCCAATACTTCTTGACTCAGTCTAGACTCCTAAGCAAAGGCGATGGGTGGCAACCTTACAGAACTATGACTTTGACATTTCACACACGCGGGGCAAGGATAATATAATGGTTGATTCTCTCTCTCGAATGTGGGCATGGAAAGTGTCATCTATCTCAGAATTGCACAGTGATTGGGTTGAAGAGCTCCAGGAGGCTTCCTTGTTAGATGATCATTTTAGCCACATATTTCAGAAATTACAGCATGGGGTTATAGCTGAAAACTCCCAATATCAGCTCAAGCATGGCCTTATTTGGTCCCATGGCAAGATTGTCATCCCACACACTTCCCCCTTCACGCAAAAGATCATGGAAGAAATGCATTCTTGCCCCACTGCCGGTCACTTGGGTGTTTTCAAAACATATGACAGGATTGCCAAGAGCTTTCATTGGAAAGGCTTATCGAGGGACGTCAAGGACTTTGTGACCAAATGTGTTTCATGCCAACAGAACAAGGATAGTATACTCAGGCCCGCTGGCCTCTTGCAGCCTCTCCCTATTCCTGAAGGAAAATGGATTCACATTACAATGGACTTTATCACCGGCCTTCCCGTGACTAAGAAAGGGTGGAACAATATCTATGTGGTAGTTGATTGCCTCACCAAAGCTGCCCACTTTATCCCCACTAAGGTCCAATATACTGCCTCTCAGGTGGCCACTCAGTTTATGGAAAATGTCTTCAGGTTGCATGGCTTACCATAAGTCATAGTACATGATCGGGATGCAAAGTTTATGAGCAACTTTTGGCAGACAGTTTTCACCTCCATGGGGACCAAGCTTGCTCCATCCATTGCATACCACCCTCAGACTGATGGCCAAACTGAGAGAGTGAACAAATGGCTTGAGACATACTTAAGGCATTTTTGCCATGATGTACAGCACAGTTGGGATATGTAGCTTCACTTGGTTGAGTTTGCATATAATAACTCCACACACTCTAGCATTGGAGTTTCCCCTTTTGAGGCCTTATATGGGTATAAGGTTTCCCTTCCTACAGTCTTATTTACTGATAAGATCAATCCTCAGAGTCAAGCTGAATTGGATCGCATGCAAGCTTTACTTCAGCAATGCAAAATGAATCTTCAGAAGGCCCAAACACACATGAAACTCTATGCTGATGAAAGACGTAGGCATTTGGAATTCCAAGAAGGGGAATTGGTCCTTTTGAAAGTGCCTAAGTCCCGCTACTCCATCCTCAAAGAGGGCAGCAGTAACAAGCTAGCCCACCACTTCTATGGCCCATACCGCATCCTGAAGAGAGTTGGCGACTTAGCCTACCGCTTAGAACTTCCCCCTACCACCAAAATCCACAATGTGTTTCATGTCAGTCAGTTGAAACCCTTTGTAGGCTCCTCAGTGGACTATGTGGAAGAACTTCCCTCCATCAATAAAGAAAGCATCACTCAATATGTTCCTGAAGCAATCATTGGGCAGCGAGATAAGCACTTACGATCCCGATCCATCAAAGAATACCTCATCAAATGGCAAGGCCTACCCTTGGAAGAAGCCTCTTGGTGCCCAGCAACCATCCTCGATGAATTTCCCTACCTCTGTGAACCCCAACGGCTGGAAGACTAGCCGGTCATGCCCAAAATTGCCCACTTCCCGCCCGCAGACTGCACACTGTTTTAGAACAGTTTTGTACTTACTCAAATCACATGGATGTGCATTCTACATAAGCTAAAAGTACTCGTCATAAGCTCCGTTTCGACATATAGTACGCCCCATTTGGAGCCACCTATCAAAAGTTATGACCAGTTTACTTCAGCTGACCGGTTCAGCACTGCATGCTGTCCCTAGTCTCTCCACACCTATTCTTCATTGTCAAAGGGCTCTGAGTAGTACTCTGCAACCCTCCCTTAGCCCACCCATCACTCCCCTCTGTATCTCCTTGTTTTTGAGGGCAAAAAACCTTTCAAGTGGGGATGGATTGTAACAAGCGGGATACACACCGACTAGGGTTTAGACACCCCGTCACACTGACCGGGGTATTTAAGGTGTAAGAGCCCCAGATTAGGGCAACCGGTTATTATCAAGATCACACTCTTCACCTTCACCTCCAGCTTCCATGGCTTCCTTCTCCTTTCTCTCCTCTTTTCTCTCATTCTCTCTCCTCTTCTAGTCTTCTTCCTTCTTCTTCTTATTCTCTTTCTCGCTCCTCAGCTCTCCTTCTCTCTCCCCTCATCTTCTTTCATTACAAGAAATTTGGAGACTATTGGTGAGATGCGCAAAATACTAGAGCATCCATTTGGGAATTTATTGAAACATCTTTCTTATTAGCTGAAAGATTACAAAGAAAGTGGATTGTCAATGAATTTTGAACTTTTAGCAGTGCAAAGTCAAACTGAAGGACATCATCAACTTTCTGAAGGTTATGCGATTGTGGTTGTCTCTAGAGACATGTCACCATTTAATTGAAGGAGATGACTGTGTGGTTGCATCTAGTGAAAGTGCAAGTAGTTATAAATTCAGCCATATGTAGTTTTGATATTTTAGATACCTTATTATATTCATGGTTATTTTCGGTTGTGGATCATGACTCCTCCAGGATGTCCACATGTGGAATACTCAGGGGGAGAGTCAGTCAGCCATTAGAAGGAACATACCTGAAAAAGTGTAGGATTAATGTATATTTGAAACATTGAGTGTATACCTGGGTGCCTATGTTGCATGCTTGTTTACACTAAATGCTTATTATGCTCATGAGGTACCAACTAGTCTTGGCATCCATGGGATGGGGATGGGTGTAAGGCTTTTGAAGCAGGCCTGAGATTGTGTGGTGGATAAAGCATCTCAAGGAGCATAGTGTCTGCAGAAGCATATACGAGCTCTTTGAGTGGAAGTTTATGCTATTTTACTGAGGTAGACAACATGATTTTGATACCATTTTTGATGGGGTGTCATGGATGCTTGTGGAAATAGGACTAGGTTTCAGGACGGGGAACAAGATCAATTCATGGGAAATATGTCTATGTTTTCATATGGAAACAAGTCTTATGTTTATGCAAGCTATCCTAATGGGAAGGACATGGTTTGGTATAGCCTTATTGCTATTGGAACAGGTTGCAATCCATGTTTGAGATGGTGAGTTACAATAACCATAATGAAAAGTTATGTAATGAGATTTGTAGAAGAATGCACATATCTTTGCATAAAGGTCTCATTCAAAAAGAGCTTTCATATGGTATCTATATTGGGAGATTCGAGATTTTAGGAGCCTTGGATTGGCCTTCAAATGCTAGTAAAAGATAGTTATGGTGTTTCAAAAAAAGGTAAGTTTGTGTCCTTTCCTTACTGCTGCACGATTCTTATATGATGTTACTGTGGTACATTTTCTCAAGTTGTTCTTGAAGATGGCAGTCCTCATCGATGAGTCCTAAACCATGCCTACAAATTGAGTGCCTCTGTTCACTCATAGATGAGTAAGCCTTATGAATATATTTTCGTCTCCCGAATGCTAGATAATATGCAACTTTTCTTGTCATCTTATTTGCTTCATTTCTAATGTACTAAATAGTTGTACAATGGGTTCTAGTTCTTTCGGATACTGGCACTCAGCTTGTGTTGATCCCCTATCATATGTAGATGTAGACTAAAGAATCTCTGCTTAGTAAACATTTTCGTATTATTTGTTTTTCTTCAATAATTTGTGTACCCATAACACACTCAAGCACAAGAGAATCCATATTTCTAGGTCCATATGGATATTATTTGGGAAGGTGAATCACAATATGAATGCCAGGAATGTGACATGTCTCATGGTCAAATTCTGACATTTATACCAGTGGGGCCTTGGATTGTCATCTGAACCTTTTGCTTCTTGGAATGTGCATGCCTGAATGCTTTAGGATGATCAATTATTTCAGCTTGTGTTAAGCAATGGCCATCTCATGTAAATTGCATGGGTAGCTCATGTATTGCAAGGTGTTCTTTCAGGTTTTGGACTAGAGGTATTAACTCGTTGCCTACTACCTTTAGGCCAGCTTTTCATATTTTAGGTAATGAGTCAGGGCATAACCTAGCAAACACAGGGAATCAGAGAAAATGAATGTCCTATTAAGAGTACCTGGTCTTTGATTTCAACATTCTTTGATCTCAAAATGTGTATAACAGGCTGTTGTTATCGTCCTGTGTTTTCTGTAGGTCCAAGATCGCACAAAAGAGCTTGAGAAAGCAAACCGTGAACTACAGGTTTCACAAGCAGCAGCAGAGGAAGCAAGCAGGGCAAAGTCTGAATTTCTTGCAAACATGAGCCACGAAATACGGTAATGAATTCTCTTCACATGGGACATTATTTAACAGGGTATAGACTCAGTCAGTGCGGCAAATACTTTGATCTATTGTACTTTTATGATATAACTATTATTATGATTAACACTTCTTTACAATTGATAAATGGCTGACATTTTTCCTTTGCAGTTGTTCAGTGTTTATTGTCCCGTCTTTATATCATGGCTGCCCATATGCATTTGTGGAAATTACACTTCATTTTTTCGTGACATGAAAGATATCTTATGAGCATTGGAGCGCACAGTTGGCTCTTAATGCTGCTTGAGATTTCTCCAATCTTGCCCTTTGGACCTTTTATGCGGTGGGAACAACTCAAAGGCAGAAGATAGTAGAAAGCAAGTGCACAAAACATGAAGCAGGACATACTTGAGGGCTTACTTAGATATACTTGGTAATTCTGTAGAGATCCTGTAAATACGGGGTACATGTACATGCTGTAATCAGTTTGAAATTCCCACTCCTGGGCTCAATGTGCAGCCACGAAACTCATTTTGCAGCCTGAGAATTTTTGCACACACATCCCTTAAGTGGACAGGCAGGAGAGAGATAAAATGGTGCTCCATAAGCTGTTTCTGTGACAGTCTGCAGGAACGGATGGAAGAGCAATCACAAAGGCACCTTGGTTTGTTTGACTCTGATGCCCCCAACCTGCTGGTGCACTTTTTGCATGCTGTTCCTTTTAACAGTCCTAGAAAAATCCTCTACAAGGCTAATTCTTAGGAGAGTCCCTTTGTCTGACAGCCTAAGCTCAAGCATTAGCAACAATAGCAATTATGGCTCTAATTTGACCATCAATGTAAGACTTGGAGACATGAAAGGGCTCAATGATAATGACTGATGAGCCAGTAGGGAGTCAGATGTTTACTTCCAAATTCAAGGTGGAAGTTATTCTGATGTTTACTTTCAAATTCAAGGTGGAACTACTCCTTAGCAGTGGCAAGTTAAAACACCTTGGAAGTCATATTTTCTATTTTGAAGATCTCCATCGAGGAATGAGGACGCAAGATGCCTTCTGTTTCTTTTTTGGAGGATATGAAACCTCCAATGGGATGCTAGCACCATCACTTACTACATAACCATAACCTGGGCCTTGCAACACTTAAGTCAGTTTCAAGTGCCAGGAAATCATTGTGTCAGGAACTTTTAAGCATTTCTTTTAAGGTAATTTCTTATTAAAAAGATTCCCTGCCAGTAGCATTGGAAATTTCCATGGATCAATAAAGGAGATTATCTGGCTGCCTTTCATCTTGGACAGTCAATGATAAATCAGAAATACCTAGCATAATTGGCTTTGGAGGAGAGCTTGTCATTGGAAAGCTGTCTAGTATTGTTGCTTTTTGACCTCTGATGGGTCAATGGCCAGTAAGTGTCATTTTTGGTTCTAATATAGCTCAATAAGTGAAGTAGGGAACCAGTGATATCCAACTGTGATTTGTGTGAATGCTCTGGAGCTCAGCTGATTCGTTAGTTTGTCTTTGTTTGTGAGTGAATTTGATGGGGGATTGAATGTGTAAAACTTGTACCAGCTGAACAGACTTCTGCTGTGAGCAAGTAGTTGATGCACTATTGTCATTTCAGTGCTGATCAGTTTAGATAGGTTTTACTGTGTTAAATAGCTGTTTAGATGCTTTGAACTGCATCAGATGGCCAGTTATGCTATATCCTTATCGAGCTCAATCAGGATAAAACATTACCTCTTCATCATTCGGAGTTGCAGATGCATTTTGTGAAGAGCCAGTTATGTCGGAATCTGGACAATCAGGAAGCTAGAGAGTTTTACAGTTTGAAGTTTGTTGTATATAGTGATATTCAGTTCTAAAGATTGCTATAAATCTGGTTTGTGGAAAGCTCAAAACTCAACCTTTAGTCTCTACGTTGAATTGCAGGACTCCTATTCATGGAATTATTGGAATGGCATCTTTGGCATTGGACACTGACCTTACAGATGAACAAAGGGAGCATCTTGAAACAGTTTCACAGTCAGCTGATTGCCTCTTGCATATTGTGAATGCAATCCTTGACCTGGCAAAAATTGAAGCAGGGCGGCTAGAGCTTGAGCATGTTCCGTTCAATCTTTCTGAAACAATAGGCTCAACAATGAAGATGCTCCAGGTAAAATCTTATTTAGTCACGTCTCTGTCTTTAAAAGGTTCCTAGGTGCAAATAATAATCTCTCTCCAGCAATCAATGGAGCCATGGCCATTGTTGTCTGATAGTCCTTGGTAATGGCACATATAAGTAACATCCTGCCTCCCAAGGATAACAAGCTAAGAGAAAAAATGATAGTGAGAAGATGCTAACAGTGGAGGCCACCTGTAAAGGCTAATACAATGTTATAACTTTCTGAGCATGAAACGTTAAAACTCTTTTGTAATGCACAAAGGCCCTGGATTCTCATGCCTTCATTCAGAGTCCCTGGGTGTGCAAATGGAAAATGACCTATAGCAAGGCAAATAATGTACCTGTTATATATGCTGGTATGTTCATTGAAACATCTGTAATCCTTTTTGACCGTTGGTTCTGTTATCCACAAGCCGTATCATACATGTATGATGAAGAAGTGAACACAAAGGTAGAATCGTATTAATTTTTTGCGATATATTTTGTCTTTAGAAAAATTATTATTAAAGGCAATAGAGGATGGCTGCGGGAGAACCAGATCAGCTGGCTTGGTAAAGACAAGGCAATTGGTGATCTGGCTTTGGGGTCATTGTAGCCTGTGCTGCTCAGCATCAAGCACTCAACCTCAACAAACATCCAGTTTTCCATCAAGATGCCTTCAATCTTGAAGATAGTAGTATGTTGCCTAGTGAAAACAATGGCCCAGAAAGTGCCAGATCAGGTTGTGTTAGTATAATGATGATAGGAGACATCTCGATTAGTGAAAATGTTTTGAGCAGATGGATCAGGGTGTTTTACTAACACAAAAATAGAAGGTACTTCAACTGGTGAAAATGATTTGATCAAAACCTCCATAGATGAATGCAATGCTTATCAGAGAAAGCTGGGGCAGCTTATTAATGAAGATGATACAAATGATGATCTTTGCGAAAAAGGAAAGGGATCAACTCCTAAACACGAAGAACAATATCTGGTCATTTCCTAATCCTCTTAGCATTTCCTTGAAGTTTCCCTTATAGCCTCTAAAGGATTGGTTAAATAAGCCAGATGGTTGAGATGCTGTTTGTAGGAGTTGCCCTTGGTTGCTTAATTTCCTACCTACACCTCTACACATATGCCGAGTTTCTATGCAATTGATGGCTCTGTCTGTCGTTGGCCTACTAGTTGGAGAAAAGTTCAACATGGCCATAAAGAGCTGTAAAGTGTGTGCGCGCGTGCACACACACACACAAAGGGGGAGAGAGAGAGAGAGGGATGAGTTGGATGCCAATGCTTTTGTTATGGATGTCGTTTACCATTGTTTCAAAATTTTTTGAATATACTTTACAATGAAGTCTATTCTCCTTGTAATTAGTGTTAATGAACAGTGGTAAATGCAAAATGTGTGTGTGTGGACTTCGACTCGCAGGTACGAGCCAGACAAAAGCATTTAGATTTGTCATGGGAGGTGTCAAAAGAAGTACCTGTTCATCTTGTTGGTGATGCTGGGCGTTTGCAACAATGTATTCTCAATCTTGGTATGCTTCTGTAATGCGGCAAAATATTTTTTGTTTTTTTGTTTTTTGGTGCGATTTTCTAACCAAATATTTTGCTTCTCATATACACTCTCTCGTAATGAACATTTTATGTTTACCAAATTTTCACTGCTTAGTGGAAGGGGAATCAAAGGTAATTGCACACGGGATGTGCTTCTTAAAGCTCTTAATAATTTGATGCCAATGCGATGTGCACTGGATATAGAAACCATTGATATTCTCATAATTAAAGATCTCTCTTTTCAGTAAGGCACTCCGGTTTTAAATGATGTACTGTATACAATGAGTTTCCCGCTCAACAACTCTTGCTTAAATGTTCTGTTGAATTGGGGTTAAATAGCACTTCAAAAAGTGCTGTGTTTACGTGTACATGAGCCTTTGTTTAGCATCACGAATCAAAATGCCCTTGATTTTTCAACAAACGTGATGGGAAACAGGCACTTTAGATGGGGAACTAAGCTGAGGCTAATAAGGGTTGACATGCTAGTCTATGTTCTGAATTACGTTTGGCTTTTAACTCGATTTCTAACTTTGAAACTTTTGGACATCATGGTTACATCAAAGTACAAACTTTATAACATTGTAATTCCGTTTCATGTACTGCAGAGATGCAAGTGTTGCAGAGTTTATTCTATTACTGTATAATCCTATGTTGTAGGTGCACGTTTCAGACAATCTTCATCAGCAGTGTCACTGTTTCCTGGTATGTGAAACCTGATTGTGCAACTATTATATGCTGCAGTTGGTAACGCAATCAAGTTTACTCAAGAAGGATCAGTCTTTCTCTCAGCAAAACTGTATGAAGAGGAGCCTTACAATGAAACCAGTGTAAGAGCCAGTGTGAACTCAAGTGTACACGAGAAAAGGATGAGTACATTCCCTGCTGTCAACAGGGACAATTCAAAGTGCTCTTTAAAAAGTTTGGTGCAAGGTGTGGTGAACCAAGACTTCCTTCAAGCTGAGGGAAATAGTGACTGTGAAATTGTTGAAAGATGCAGTACTGATCAGCAAAGAACCTGTAGAGCATCTTTCTCTGAAATAGCAAGAGTCTCTTCAGCATACAGAGTATCTTGGTCCAAGGAAGCAGAAAGTGTATGTCTTCATGACAGCAAGGTGGATGATGATAAGAGGCTGGCTTTATTATTTTCAGTTAGTGACACTGGAATTGGCATCAGTGAAGAAAAGCAAAGGGAGGTCTTCAAAGCTTTCTCTCAGGCAGATAGCTCAACAACTAGGCTATATGGGGGAACTGGATTAGGATTGAGTATTGTGGAAAGGTATTTTTTAGTCTCACTTAAGACTTGATGCCATACTTCTACTTTAGCAATGCTTTTACAGAAATGTATTGTTGTCAAAATTGAATCTCATTGCATGAAGCTGCCAGATACATGCTTTGAAACTATCTTCTAGATCTTACCAAAAGTTTGCAAGGTTAATAACGCATCATTTTAGTGAACCTGTTAAGTTTGATTAGTCACTTCCTACTTGTACTTAAGAGATTCTTCTGATCTCCACCTCATCTGCCAGCCACTTGTGCCATGGATATCTTTTACACATCTTCATCTGTAACAGCTTTTGAAAATGCCAGATTAGTGAAGAAATGTCATTATTCTGAACATAGCAGGAAATTCAGGCCACAAAAGTTTAATTCCAGTCACTTATTTTACTGAAGTTTGTTATGTTGCATGAACCAATGGACAACGAGCAAGTATGGAGTATAGCTGCATGAATCTGACTCGTTCTGGAATGTTGAGGAAGCTTCACTATCCCAGATAAACTAAATGTTTTGAACTCAAATTTGTGAGGTCCTAATGAAGCTAGTGATATAGTAACCTCAGCAGTTATAGAGTCATTCATAACAACATTTCATCAGTCCATACTCTATAGTGGTATCTTTTTTATTATCAAAACCTGTAGAACCACTAAATTGATGAGTAGTTTGAGTTTAAACTGGCTGTCATAGCAGAGCAACTGTATGCTTTCTTTGCACTCAATTTATGGTCTAATCGTGTTCTATTATTAACTGTGAGCAGATTGGTTGGTATGATGGGTGGCCGCATTTGGCTTGAAAGCCAGCTAGGAAGAGGAAGCACCTTCTATTTCATTGCTCGATTTGACAAAGGGGATCCTTGTAAGTGCAAACTTGAGGACAGAAGGAATCTCACAGAAAGATTTGGAGATGTCTTGCTTCAGAGGTATGTCAGCCCACAGAAAGTATCTCACAATTACAGGAGAAACAGTTCTGCAAGTCTGGGTGCTGGTGGTATGCAGTCGGAAGTTGCTGCTTATGTGCCATGTTCTGGATTATTAAATGGCGAAGGAAGACAGAGTGGAAGCAGTGAAGTATTGTTTGAAGCAGAAGATACAAGAAATAGCTTTAACAGATCTTCAGATAACAGACAGGAGATTATACCTGTCAGTTTGGATGAACATAAGGCCTATAAGACGGCTGCAAAGGTTGGATACCAACCTGAGCAGTCAGTACATAGTGATCCGATTGATATTGAGAGTGAAGGCTTTTTTAAGGGATTGAAAGTGCTACTTGCGGAGGATAACTTAGTTAACCAGAAAGTTGCCTGCCAGCAGCTGAAGAAATTTGGAACTGAAGTAGATGTTGTGTGTGATGGACAACAGTGCCTCAAAGCTCTTCAAACAGATCGTGACAAATACGATCTTATTCTCATGGATGTACAGGTATCTTCTTTCAGTCAATACAAATCTGTCTGGCAAAGACTTTTTAAAAGTTTTAAAAGGTTTTCAAGCGTTCAGAACTAGTTGGCTTGGAAATGCTTCCTACTTGTCCATGGAGGCTTTGATGCCTAAGAGTTTAGGTGCTGATCTGTCTTCAATATAGAATAGCATAAGCAACCAAACAAAAAAGCGCAAACTAACTAATGTGAAAGTGCGATAAGAGTAGAGGCATTTAAAGAATAAGAGTAGAGGCATTTAAAGACTTCAGACTTATGAAAGTCTTTTCCCATGGGCCTATTTATTGTTTAATTATTAATGGTTAGGATGTAAAACTTGTTAACTTATTTCTTCAATCACATAACTGTCACATGAAAGGGGCTAATCATACTTTTTCAGCACCCTTGCTTGAATGTGTGTGCTATGTATAGAAGTATTAAAAAGGAAACTATGGTAGTAGATAGGACTATCCATATGACTATCATTCTTGAAAACCTTTTTCTGCGACGTCCATTACTGAATGGTTTAGTAGGTAGGGCTATGCACATGACAGCCATGCTTGAAATTAGTCCAATTTCTAACGCATTAAGTTTTGAACTTTTGGGTCTTTCTCTTGGATTGAATCATCATATATTAGCAATCCTTGATTACTTTTGAAAATATACCTTATATTATATTGTCTTTGAGATATTTGGTGGAGTCTCGATTTCATTTTGGTAGCCTTTCATTTCATTGCTTTTGTGTTAAGAGACGTAACATGGTATGTAAGTGGTTCGTGTGCTCCTCCAATGACTTACTATAAATAAGTATGTCCTTGACGAAAACAACTATCCACTTTTTTGAGATATGGACAAAATAAAGCATTCGTTATTTGTTGGAAAGTTGTGTGAGTGCTAGTTAATCCACAAGGTAGAACAAAAAAGTGGGTGTCTATACAACATTGAAAACATAGTTTTCAGAACATCCTTTGAAGCTATCCATGTTTGATGGTATGGGGATCTAAGATTGATCTTGGTGAAATAGAGTGTAGTACAGAGTTGATGTATAAGATCATCCATTCTAGGCAATGGATATTAATGGTTACCTTATTGAGACCCTTATAAACTACATAGAAGCGTACTGTGCTATTCTATTTTTTTGCAAAGGCAGATGCACTCCACGGAGGCTCACTAGGTTTAATAAAGCCTGCAGATAATTGTTGAGTTGCCTAGCTATCTCACCTTCCTTTTTTGGGCTAAACCGATACAGTTGCTGAGAGATAGGATGGTTATCGATGATTCAATGATCTAATTCACTACGTGATAGTAGAAGTCTGTAAAGTAATTCGGATAGAAAAACATCAACTTACTCATGTAGAATTGGATCCAAATATTTACTCACGATTGAATTAGTATGAATGTTGTTATTAAAAGAAATTGAATGACATTGCGCCATAGTCGATTGAACTTTTTCAATAAAATAAACATAGGTAGCAACATTTGGATCATGAAAAGATCTATTAAATTTCAAAGTTGATATCACATGTATATTAGATTCAGTGACCTCGGAGGGTGAATAGCCATTGATCACATGATAGTGACCATCAAGTTCAGAAAAAAGTAAATGAGTTATAAAATCAATGTACAAAGAGGAAAATCTATCAAATAACCCTGGCATGCCAAGGAAGACATTGGCACAGTTGAAACTCATTGATTAAAAGTCTAGACACCCATGGTATTGTTGCATCAATAGATCCAATCTTGGTATAATTTGATCCTAATGATCCATAGTAAAGCCCTTTGTATAACAAACATGATATTTTCAATTAGCGGGTATCGTGTGGAGTCAAAGTCTTTCTACAAATCAAAAAGAAAGAAAATTGCAAGTAGAATTGTTGTTAAACAAAATTGTAATTGTTTGGTTGTTAATATAGCCACTGATATTAAAAAGATCATGATGGCCAAACACAATTTTATTTACAAAATAACCATTGCAACTACTTGTATTAACAAAGCAAACATCTATTGAAAATTCAAAAGAAATACTTGGAGCTTCCATAATATTTATTGAAGTCTTTGAAGTTGACTTTACCTTCTTCTTCTATGGACACACTTTGTCTTGACAAAAGTGCCTATTTTGATGGTATGTAAAAACAACGACCTTTAGAGTGATCTTTATTGTGAGTTGCCTTGCGCTTACCATCCTTCTTGCGTAACTCCGAAGGCGACTTATGACTTGCTAGTGGGTTAGAAGTTTTCTATAGCTTGAAGGTAGAGATAGCTTGATGGGATCCACTTGTCAATTGGTTGTTCCTACTCGTAGCCAAAGTATTATCAAAGTTTTCAGTGTACCATTAGATGTTCTCTAGAGAATGAAGGTTTATGGAGCATCTCGTTTTGGTAGTCTAGAGGCAACCTGAAGAAATAACGTATGTAGGGTAATGCTTATGGGTCTTTGAAGGCCTTTTGTTTTACGAAGGTCTTTAAATTCCTATGAGACAACCTGAAGAGATAACGTATGTAGAGTAATGCTTATGGGTCTTTGAAGGCCTTTTGTTTTGCGAAGGTCTTTAAATTCCTATGAATATATATCTAGGGTCTTCTTTTCCATGTCAAGTTCAAACAACTTGTAAAAATTTTCAATCCAATCATTGGTTATGAACTCCTTTTGAAAAACGGATTAAAAATCACCCTATGTCTTTGACTTGGGATGTAGCCTTGCCCACCAAGCATATGTGTTCCCTTGTAACATACTTTGTATCTCTCTGATACATTGAGCATCATCGAATTGATATAGATTGAAATAAGTTGTCCATTTGGCTAGCCACAGGTCAATGTTGGTCTCATCTCGTTCTGTCTTCTCCCCTTTAAAGGGATTTGGCTGCAATTGGAGAGACAATGTACTCATGGTTGGGGGCACAAACATAAAGTGGGGTGTACATAGCTTGGTTAATTGCTATTGCATGTCTTTGATTTGAGCTTGGAGAATTGCCACAAGGGATGATTCTACGTGAGACCTCGTGAAAGAAGATCCCTTGGGACAGTACCTGTGTGTGTGTTTGGGTTTGAGAGAAGCTGGTTGAGTATTCTCCATGTATCAAGGTTCGCTCATAGCCAATGCATTCAAAGGAGGTACGTTGTGAGAGGCCATGGTGTTGAAGAAACTGTAGGATGATATGAAAATAGTTTAATTGGAGAGGCAACGTCCTCATGGTTTGAGGCACAAATGGAAAGTGGGGAGTATGTAGCTTGGCCAATTGTTATTGCATGTCTTTAATTTGAGCTTGGAGAACCGCTATAAGGGACGATTCTATAGTAGACTTCATATAAAAAGATCCTTTGGGATGGTGCCCATGAGTGTGTTTAGGTTTGAGAGAAGCTGGTTGGGCATCCTCCATTTGTAGAGGTTCACTCATATTCAGTGCATCCAAAGGAGGTACTCTTTGAGAGGCCATGGCTTCGATAGAAAAAAGTAGTGTGAAGGGCGAAGAAAGGGAAAGAAAATTGTGAGAGTAATTATTTTGTGCATAAAAATAAAGTGCTTGAGAGAACTATGAGAGAATGCTGATTACAAGAACTATAGGATTGTGGGTGGGTTCAATCAGATGGCTATAGTCAGGCAGTGGATCGTTAAAGGTGTTAATCTTAACGTTATAAGGTCACTTAATCAAATTTCATTTCAAGTATTGGTTTAGAAAAAATTGTGAGGACATGGTTTGGAGATTTCTTTCAGAAGAGCATGTTCTCATCGCGGAGGAGCAGCCTTGATCTTCATAATGTAGATTTTCAGCCTACTTTTATACCTTGTACATGTGGTCCACAACTCATTTGACTTTCTTGAAAGCTAGGCGACAACATCCAGGACTAGGCGACTTTGTCCAGGCATTAGGTGGCCCCTATCTCTTGCGTTTTTTAGCAAATACAAATTTGTGCTTTGCAAGCTGTTTTTTTTTTGGTGCAAGCTTGCTTTTTTGCATAGGTAACAGCCTCTTGGTGCAGGCTATCCCTTTCTGGTGACAAGCAATAACCTTTCTTTGCTAAATGCAGCTTTATGGGTGATTACAAGATTAAAGATGTCTTACTAGCTCACAAGCCTTGATGAGTGAGAGGAGGAGCTTCTACTCGACACCTTTGATTTTTGGGCTCTTGTTTTAGATTCCATCCCCCGTCGTAAGGAGGATCCAATAGATCATACTTCTATGGACCAAGTAGCCTTGTGGGATTGGCTCAACTCTCGAGCTTGATCCTTTCTCTTTATGAGTTTGCAGGATTCTGTCTCTGTGCATATTCAATGTTGAAGGCGCGGTGGAAGTGTGAAAGAAGCTTGCATCTTTGTATCAGCACAAGACGTTTGTTAATAAGATTTCTCTAGAGAAGTTGTGGATGCTCAGTCTTGATGACTCCTCCTCTCTGAAGGAGCACATCACAAAAAGATAGGGGACATGAGGGGTGAGCTTGCCTCTCTTGGTCAAATGATATCATCTGAAGACATTGCTATGATCCTTTTGACTCAGCTGCCATCTCCTCGGTTCTTGATATCTTCTACACTAGCCTCCTCACATCGAGGACCCACGAGACACTCTCATGGGAGAAGCTTTCACCTCGTCTTTGAGCATGAAGAGCGACTTAGAGAGGTTGGGACTAGTGATTTTAGCTCCACCAAGGCATTTATTGTAGGTACAGGTGGAGGGAAGAAGAAGAAGAAGAAGTAGGAGAACAAGAAGGATGAGAAGAAGGAGAAGAAGCATAAGTGTCCACATTGTGGGAAAGCCACTCTTGTGAGGAAAAGTGTTGGTAAAAGTATTCCCATTTGAAGCCCAAGAAGAAGGATTCAAAGGATACAAAGGATGCCTTGGTGACGATAGAGTCTATCTTTGTGCATGTATTTGCCGAGGAGGATGTAACTTTTGCTTCTTTCGCTCAGGAGAAGCCTCGGCTTGTTGACAATGGGGCCTTTTTTCACATGACCTATAGATAGGATTGACCTCTAGATTTGAGTGCTAGAGAGGGCATAGTCATCACTGGTGACAATACCGTTCCTGTTTGAGGAGTGGGGACTATTCCTTTACTACAAGACAAGTAGTCTTCTTCGGCCAAAGTTCTCTATGTATCGGAATTAAGTTTTAACCTCTTGTTTGTTCATGGTCTCACATGACTTTGGTACCTTGCGTGGTCTATACACAAGATCATAGCAGCTAGGAAATATGCTTCTTTCAGTTTAAAACTGACGAAACGTTTTTGAGAGTGAAAAATGTGGTTTTTTTTTTTGGTGAGTTGAAACCCAAAACATGGTTTTTTTGACAAAAACAATTGGGCAATGTTACACATGATGATAATGATGATGTGTAATGACTCATGAGGGCTCAAGATTTTGAACGAGAAATTGGTTTTTTTGTGATTTTGTTTAGTTATTGGACTTTGTCAATCTAGTATCTATTCTTGTCTTCAGAGTCAATTATTATATGACTTGCAACTTGACTCAGTCCATATTGTAGATATGCTATTTACATACTTATTTCAATGTATGAATCATAATGTTTGAGCTTTGTAACATATTATTTTCAATTGACTCTATTATCACTCAAGCTCAATTGGCCATTCTTTGTTTAAGAGAGAGTTCCATAGAGGTTTAGAACCTCTTTCTCTAGTCAAAACTATTAAAAATCCCTATATAAAAAAACCCATGTTTCTTATTTTACCTCCTCTTGAAAGAAACTTAGGAAACACATTTCTAACATTTCGTTTCTAAACATTTTTGATGTTTCTGGCTGCTATGCACAAGATGCGGTGATAGTAGAGGATGAATCTATAGGTGTTGTTGTTTGGATAGAATCCGAGAAGGGTGAGCTTTATACGCTCATAGCCTTAGGCATGAGGTCTCCCCACGAGCTTGGTCTGCTTTGGCATGCTTGTTATGGTCATCTCAACTTTGATGCTATCCAATGGGCTTCTCGAAAGAAGATGGTGGAGGGACTTCTTGATTTCCCTCCTACTCATACTTTGTACTCTAGCTGTTTGAGGTGCAAGCATAGGCAGCTACATCCCCAGGTTGCCACTAGGAGGGTTTCTTTCCTTGCTTGAGTTGGTTCACACCAAGCTTTGTGGACCTATGGGCACAACCTCCCTTGGGAAGGTGAAGTATCTGATGCTGATTATAGATGACTTTAGTTATTATGCATGGTCTTACTTTTTGGAGTACAACAGTGAGGCATACTACCATTTTTGCAAGTGGAAAGTGTTTGTGGAGACACTTTCAAAGTTTGTGGCTTGCAAGTAGATAATAAAGGTGAGTTTACTTCTGACCTCTTTTCTCAGTTTTGCAAGGATCATGTCATTTGGGTGGAGTTTACCCATCTGAATACACCCTCATAGAATGGTGTGGTGGAGTGTGCGAATTGAACCATGTAGATGGCCCGATCGATGTTGGAGCATTGGGGTTTTCCTCATATCCTTTGGAGTGAGGTGGTGGCCACTGCAATATACATTCACAATTGCTCCCCGACTTATGTGTTATAGGACATGACTCCCTACAAGGCTTTCCTTGGTCGAAAACCTTCTGTGTCTCACGCATCCTCGGATGTGATGCATTTGTCCATGTGGACAAGAGGAGGAAGAGGAAGCTTGAATCAAAGTCCAAGAAACTCATCTTCATGGGCTATAGCACTACCACGAAGGGCTATCGACTCTACGACCTCGCGACATTAAAGCTTGAGGTGAGCAAAGATGCGATCTTCATTGAAACTTTGGTCTCTGAGGATCTTATTGATGGTTCTATTGCAAGTGATTCTGAGTTCTTGTTGGATTTGACTCATGTCTATGCTACGCTTACAGAGGAGTGTTGGTGATCCATAGTAGGACATTGGGCACTTTTTATTCTCTGTAAGAGAGGTTTTTGTCCCCGATCACATTATTCTCTATTTGTATATTTATGTCATAAAATTCGGTCACTTACCGCACTTTACACACTTTCGGGCGTGAATGCACCTTAAGGCATTTACACAACCCTAAGGTCTAAGGGCTATACTTTGTACTTTCACTTATACACTTGGAATTGAATCGTGTTCGAGCTGTGTCTATACTCTCACTCTCTCTACTGTCTACACTGTGTGTTGAGTTGATAGTTGCCATCTCCATCTTCAACATTTGGTATTAGAGCTCCTAGGTTCGCCAAGCTCCTTGTTAGCCCAGCTCAAAATTCATCAACTTAGCCTAGTCAGGCTTGCCCTGTCTAGTCCTGTGCCACGCTCGCCACCCTACGACGCAAGCGACCAAACATCTCAGCAGTTGTTGCTTGTAGCGCCGCCTGACTGCTCTGTAGTGGCCACCAGCTCCACCAGCTCCAGTGCCAGCTTCTACTGCTCCTCTAGTCACCGCCACCAGCTGAGTTGGTTTTGACATCCACCGGTCGTCTTCAGCTCATCTCGAATGTGACACGTGTATCTCATTATTTTATTCGAAAAATCAGAGCTACAACGAAGAGCTTCTACACAGAAAGGTGCATTTCTGCTTCAGCAAGTGTTTTTGAGTACAAATCACAGAAATGTCTTGGAATTCGGGTCAGAAAATTTGGGGCTTTTGCATGTTTGGCAGACATTGGCACCTATACTAAAGATTCGGTCTGAAATTGTCTGAAATTTTGCAATTTGGACAATTAAATTTTGGGGCTTTTGCATTTTTCGTGTTGCTGAGCTCTGTACATGCATTGGACAGCATGCTATTTGCTGAAATCTGTGGAAATGTCAACACATTGGACAATAGTGATCAAGTGTGACACAGTTTTGTCAATTGCAGCTTGGTGTTTGCTGCAGTTTCTGGAAATTTGCAGATTTGCAGGTTATTCCAGCTTTAGTTATTGCACTTGTGCCTTTTGGAAGAGTGACACTTATGATGGCCGATCAAGGAGAGAGTGATGTATTCACTTATGTATTTAAAGAGGATAGATTAGACGGCAATAAGTATTCTTCATGTTCCTTCATAATGAAGAATGTTATTATTGCTAAAAATCTTTGGGAGTATGTTAGTGGTGAAGAAGTCCGTCCTGGAGTTGTGGCTCTTGCAACTCCTCCCGAAGGAGGGCGTGGTCAATGGCAAGCTCCAACTTAGCCACTTTCCCAAAGAACAATGCATAGAAGGCTTGGAACACTCGGATGCCTAAGCATTGTCACTTATTGCATTGGCAATTCAGCGGTCCATAATCCTGCATATACGGTTTGCTACTTCTTCAAGAGTATCATGGCTTACACTTGAGCAAATGTTTGTTGGAAAAAATGAGACACATTTCTTTCTTGAAAGAGGAGCTTGAAAATGTGAAGATGGATGAAGGTGATGTTATGTAGGATCATCCTAACAAAATTCAGGACTTGCATGAGTTGTTGATGAATGTAGATGAGTATTATTATGATGCACAGATGATCTCTACTACTTTGAATTTCTTGCCACCTTCTTATTTGGCCTTTCATATGGCATTGAATCTCACAATGAAAATTTCTCCATAGCCACTTATCTTTCTTCAATTGGTTAGTTTGCTAACGAAAGAAGGGCAAACAAGGAAGAACAGTGGGGTGGATGTTATAGCCTTAGAACGGGCTTTATGGCAAGATAGAAGGGCAGGGGCAATCAATCTAGGAATGCTCTACAGAGTTCTAGAAGTTTAGGTACTTCATAGAATAATAAGAAGCAAGGGGCACACAAGCCAAGAAGAACGAGTGCCATTATTATAAAAAGCCAGGTCACTACATCACCGAATACAAGAAACGAATTGCCAAGGAGAAAAAGGAGGAGTCTGGGATGTCTGTTTATGATGCACCTTCTACTGCTACTGCTACAAAGTCTACGTCGTTTGTTGTTGACTGTGACTACTATTTTTACTCTTGTAGTTATGATTCTTCTTCGGCAAATAGAGCATTCAGCTCTATAGAGGATGCTAGCACTCGGTTCTTTGACAATGGTGCTTCTAAGCATATTACATCCTTGAATGATCTCTTTACCTCTGTTGTTGCAACTTCTATTGACAAATTTGTGCAATGTGTCAACAATGCATCTTATCCTATTAGAGGTGTTGGAGAGATTGTCTTGAAGGTCATTGATGGGTCTATTCTCTGTGTGTAGCGTGCATTATTTGTGCCATGGATAAAGAATAATTTATTGTCTATTTCTTCTTTAGCAAAGTGTGGAATGTAAGTCACATTTGATCATGACAAATGCATGGTTAGGGATAATGAATCCTTGACTTTAGTATTGATTGGTACATTATGTCATGGACTCTACCAGTTAGATGCTCATTTGATTGATTAGTCAGTCTATTAGGCATCTACTATTACTCCTACTATATCACAAGCAAAATTATGGCATGCTCGCATGGGGCATGTTAACTATGGCAGTTTGATGTTTATGCAGCATACTCAAATGTTAGATGGTTTACCTTTCTTGGAGAGGCGTCATGAGCATATTTGTAAAGGATGCATTTTGGGAAAAATGCTTTGGTTCTCTTTTTCTCGTGATGTTGCTTTTAAGGCAACATCCAGGTTGCAAATTGTGCATTCAGATATATGTGGATCTATGCCGACAAAGTCATTGGGTGGATGTTATTATTTCATCACCTTCATTGATGACTTAACTTGCTTTTGTTAGGTCTATTCATTGGTGAAAAAAGTCAGAAGTGTATGATGCATTTTTGGCTTTTACTGCACTTGTGGACAATCAATTTAGTTGTAAGATTAAGACTCTCCATTCGAATTGAGGGGGGAAATACTTGTCTTCTTTGCTGAATAAAAATTTGAAGCAAAAAAGCATTGCACATCAGAATACTACTGCATATACTCCACAATAGAATATGGTTGCAGAAAGGAAGAATCAGTCATTCATAGAGATGGCCAGATGTATGTTGAAAGCTAAAAAATTGCCACATGGTTTTTGGATGGAAGCAGTTATATGTGCTTGTTACGCTTTGAAAAATGTACCGCTTTTTGAGGCTTGGAACAGTTGATCACTTTTCACTCTAGGGGGGTTTGTTGGATTTGACTCACACCTATGCTTAGAGAGGAGTGTCGATGATCCACAATAGGACACTGGGCACTTTTTACTTTTTGTAAGAGAGTTTTTTTTTGTCAATCACATTATTCTCTATTTGTGTGTTTATGATATATAGTTCGGTTACTTACCGCACTTTATATACTCTTGGGTGTGAACGCACCTTAAGGCACTTACACAATGCTAAGGTCTAAGGGTTGTACTTTGTACTTTCACTTATACACTTGGAATTGAATCTTGTCGATTTGTATCTACACTCTCACAGTCTCTACTATCTATATTGTGTGTTGAGCTGATAGCTACCATCTCCATCTTCAATTGTCCTCGAGTGACCCTCCCCCACCCTTAGTTTCTCTACTTCCTTCCAGGTTGCCTCTTCGGACTCCTTTGTCTTCGACTCCTCGCCTTCCTCCTCCTCCACCCTCTACCTCAACTTCCCTGCCACATTTGACAGATGCAACTACTTTTTCTTTGTCACTTACTTCCATCCCTTAAGCCTCCCCTTTGGAGTCTTCTAGGGATCAGAGGGGGAGCCTTCTTCAGATGAGGAGGATTTACCTTCCCTTGGTAAGGGGGAGTCCCTTTCATAGACATGTGCATTGCAGGTATCAGAGACTACCTAGTTTTCCTTGCAGGAGGACGAGCCTATTTGGATTCCTTGGTGGTACCACCAACTCATGAAGGATTCAAGAGTTTCTCTCTTTCCTACATCTTCTATCGATCCACACAAATCACCTCGCTTATGGGCCTAGCAAAATAGTTCACTCTATGTGAAATATGCTCTTATGTCACAATTTCTCCATGACAATGAGTCCACTACTATTGAGGAGGCCCTTGCACAGGATATTTTGCATTAGACAATGTGGGAGGAGCTTGATTCTATTGAGCGTAATCTGACTTGGGAGTTGGTTCCGTGTTCCGTGAAGCAGTAGGTGATAAGTGTGAAGTGGGTCTTTAAGACCAAGTACCTTGCAAGTGGTTCCTTAGACAAGCACAAATCTAGGCTCGTTGCCAAGGGTTTTACTCAAAGGGTTGGTTTGGACTATTTTGAGATTTTGCACCTACAGCTCGGATGCCTACTATTTGGGCTATCTTGGCTCTTGCAGCCCACCACTGCTGGCATGTTTATCAGATAGACATAAAGTTTGCCTTCTTGAATGGTGTCCTTCAGGAGGAGATTTATATTTCACAGTCTCTAGGTTTCCTTGTGTAGGGAAAGGAGGACCATGTGTACCAATTGCAGAAGGCTCGCTATGGCTTGAAGCATGCTCCTTGTGCTTGGTACTAGAGGATTGATTGCTTCTTTCTACAGAGTGGTTTGCATCGATTAGCTCATGACTCCAACCTATACAGGGTGATAGATGTATTATGATCATCTCGTATGTGGATGATCTTACTTGGACAAGCACAGAGCTATGCTCATTGCCAAGGGTTTTGCTCAAAGGGATTGCTTGGACTATTTTGAGACTTTTGCACCTATGGCTCAGATGACTACTATTCAGGCTATCTTGATTTTGCAGCCCACCATCGCTAGCCTGTTTATTAAATGGATGTAAAGTTTGCCTTCTTGAATGGTGTCCTTGAGGAGGAGAACAAATAACCAGCGAAGTGTGGCAATTGTTGTCTTCTTTCATGAAGACTCCCACTTAGGAGCATTAGAGAGTGGCCTTGCGCTGTCTTGTTATTTACAGGGGACTTAGTCCTATGGGATCATGTATGGAGAGAGGGTTACTCTCTTTGGTTGGAGTGATTCTGATTAGGCAGGTGATGTGGATTTGTGATGGTCTACTATAGGTTATGCCTTCTCTCTTGGATCAGGAGTTATCTCACGGAGCAACAAGAGGCAGCCTAGTGTGGTCCTTTCTTTTACAGAGACAGAGTATTGTGCTTTATGTTCTACTGCTATGGAGGTGGTTTGGCTTCGCCACATGTTGGTGAAGATTGGCTTTTCCTAGCTTGGACCTATGGAGTTGCGAATCGACAATCAGAGTGCTCTAGCATTGGTGAAGAACCTTGTATTTCATGCTTGCACGAAGCACATGAAGGTTTAGTATCACTATGTTTGCGAACGAATCGTGGATTCTGAGTTAGTGGTGGCCTACTGTCTCATGAAGGACAACGTGATAGATCTCTTCATGAAGCTTTTGCTCAAGGCTTCTATGCTTTGTCACATGAGGTTGTTGGGTCTTCAAACACTCCCAGGATTTGAGAGGGGGTGTTAGTCTGTCAATGTTAGTCATGTTGGTTTGTCATCTCTTGGTTGTGAGCTCCTGTTAGAGTCTAACGGAGACACATGAGCTTTGGAAGTTTTGGTGCATTTTCTTTATTGGTTGGTGTCTTGTGTGCATTCCAAAGCTAGTTTTTGCTTTTCACAATCTGCCTATGCCTATCGGACATTGTCATTGTCATTTGGGATTTTGCTAGAACCTCCCCCATTTTTTCTAGCATTTTTCTTCAATGACCAGCATTTAATGCTGGTCGGCCAGCAATTATAGCCCCTACAAGAGCAGGTCGGCTAGTTTTTTGGTGCTTTTGCTATTTATAGCTGCACCCCCCACTTGGCAAACACGCACGCTCAGTCTTTAGTCTTCTATTTGCAGCTGCACACTCTGATTCTCCGCACTTGGTGCAGCCATTGTCATCAGCTTGATCTGTTGCCCTCATTGACACTTTGAGCTGTTTGCAAGGATCTACTCGCCTATAAATAAACAGGCTGCCCACCATTCGGCCCACCATCCCTTATTTTGTAGGTTACCCTAGTTCGTCCTAGCCTTCATCCATTAGGTGTCTCATTTAGTCTATTGTGGTGGTCATTTGTAGCTATCACACTTTAGCGTGGCAACCCCTATATGCTGCGTTTTGCCTCGTCTTGTTGATGTCATCATTATCTATAGCAAGTCGTCTTTGCATTTTCAGCATTTTTCTTCATTTGCCTTTGCTCTGATTAGTGGTTAGAGCACTCAGGAATTGTATCCGACGAATGACTCACATTGACACCTCCCTAAGCTCGCTTCAAGGAGAGTCGATGCCCCAGACCGCTCCCACATGACCCATGGGTAGTTGGATAGCTCTCTTGTTGAGCATCTTGTACACTCTTTCCTTCATTATCAGCATCCATTCATTCGCTTCAGAGTTCTCTCTCTTTTGTTTTTGTGTTTGAGTTCTTTGTGTTTTGATTGTGGTCATATATTTAGTGTTTTCTTTTGCAAACCCTAGCATATCTCCACATGGTATCAGAGCCGATGCTCTTCTAAAGAGTAGTTACTTGAGGCTATCGTGGATTCATTGGTTTGTTCTTGATTACACTATATGTCGTGTATTGATTCATGATGGCTTAGACCACTCCATCTTTGGATCCTTTGATGCTTCGTCAAGCTACTCCTTCAATGGAGCCTCTATTGAGGCATTATGGTCTTGATTTGGAGGACAACGCTCCATCTACTAATCTTTCTTTTAGGGATCATTCACCAAGGCCCAACTCTTCTTCGTCTCATATTTGTTCACGAGGTGCATCTCAGTTGGGGCGCTCTGCTAACGAGATTGATCACCTCTCAATTGAGGAAGAACTATCCACTCAGGTTATAATCGAAAGTTCAAACTCTTCACAATGAAGTCCACATGGAGATTCATATAATCCATTTTTGTGTGTCTCTACATTGCTCCTTCCATTATACGAGGACCAACCATAAGTCATGAGGAGATCTAATTCGTATTAGTATGGATTTGAAGAAAATGCTGTGATGAGAGATGTTCCACACCTATTCTTTTTAGATAAGTAATGCCATTTGGGACTTTGTGAGGTTTGGACTTTTCCTTCTACTTTCCCTTCACATTTAGATTTATCCATATTCAATCTAGATCCTTGCTTTGGACCTACAATAGGTTATCCTATCTTTGATGCAACATTTTGGTTTTAGGCCATCACTAGATACTCATAGGATTCTACTTTGCACCTTGGTGTTTTTTTGTTGGGAATGCCACTTGCACACTATGGACCTTTCCCATCTTTGCAAGTGCATCGGTCTCTTTCATTTGGTCGTGTTGTGTGGGGAATTCCCCCCCTCTCACATTGTACCTCTCTACTTGGTTGCTCACATGCATGAATCCTTTTTTATGCCAATGAGTCACCTATTTCTTTGAAGGACTCAAGGAGTGGACATGAATCACGTAGCCATTTAGATGGAGTCCCCACACTCCCTGATTGATCCTAAATTTGGACCATGTTCCAATGCCGATGCTTAGCCTTCTCCTTTGAAGGAAAAAGGGAGCGGTAAAGTCCAAACCTCACGAAGACCCTTTTGGCCTTACTTTCCTAGAAAGAATAGGTTTTGTACTTTTTGCTAGAAATTGGGCCATATAGATGACAATGGTTGCTCTAAGGATATTAAACCCACATAGAAAATCATACCATCTACAACTAAGGATATTTTAGCCACACCATAGTTGAACCCGATCTCCATTCCCAAACCAACCTCAGCCCCTTATGACACTGGTAGTGCCACTCCAAGAAGGTTGAGAGAGGGTCTTCCCAAGGAGGTAGTAGAGTTTCTCCACCCCGTGGTATTTGTGTTCATATGTGGTTGGCCATTGGTATGGTGGATCTTGGATCTTCCCCTTAGTTGGTGCCTTGTGGCCATAGTTGCTTGAAACTAAAAACATTTCGGTTTGGAAGCGTGTTTCAGGATAGGCATTTCGACGGACAAGGGTTTTGACCCGCTTTCAGGTTGCGGACTACATTTCACCTTCCTATGTGAGCATTCCTCCTTTCCCTTGCTATCCATCATCTTTCTTAGTTGATCACCCTCCCTACCTTCGGTTTGCTCCACATCCCGGCCCTAAAACTCCACATACAGTGACCAACTGCCCAATTCCTTTCCTTTCTTGTCCATACTATTTCTGGTTGTTTTTCCTCAGATTTAGTGTTGGTTTTCATTGTTTCTAGCAAGCAATCCCTCTCCTCTCTTCGTCCTTCATTGCAACTTTTCTCCACTTTTTCTATTGGTTTCCCTTGTTTCCAGCGAGGTACAGCCATGGTGAATGACACATTTTGGAGCCACATGTGTATCGTTAGCAACTATGGAGGTAGCGGTGGCTCAAAGCAATGGAAATGCTACTATTGCCATGCCACACTCATGGGGAGTGTTACATGAGTGAAGGATCAACTTGCTCGTGTTAGTGGTAAGGATATTGATAATTGCCCTAATCTGCCTGATGATGTGTATGCTAGTTTCGAGCATTGGAGGCAGCAACACCTTGTGATTAGTGCACCACATGAGGATGTGCTTGATGATGTGTATGCTAGTTTAGAGCATTGGAGGCCACAACGCCTTGTGATTAGTGTACCACGAGGATGATACTTGTGGCCAAGTGCACGCCCTATGGTTTCCCCTCCTCTCTTAGTAGGTGGTAGTGCCCCAAAGAGGGGTAGAGTATGCATGGATGTTGGTGGTAGTGCTTTTGGTAGTGCCAGTGTCTCTATGGATACAGATGCATAAGCCACTCAGGCAAGTGCAGGTGCTTTTGTTGATGATCCAGTTGCTTCATGGACCCCTTTTCCACTTTCTAGGGGTACATAGGGTGGTAGTAGCTCATCAGCGGGCACGTACCATTGGGCAAGCAAGTGCTGCAAGAGGATCAATGGAAAGAGAAAGTATTAGAATAGCCCTTGAAAAGCAAGCAAAGGCAAAGGCTACTGGTGAGATCATGAGATTGTTTATACAATGTGCCATCCCTTTCCATGTTGCATGTACAAAGAGGTGGAAACGGACCATCAAGGCCATCAATAAGATTGGATGTGAGTGGGAGAGCCCCTTCTATGAGGCTTTGCGCATGCCGCACACGTGAGCTTGTTAGAGAGAAACAAGCTATAGAGCTAGAGATGCAGCATTTAAAGACTTCTTGGTAGACGTATGGTTGAACTATTTTGTGTGATGGATGGATAGAAGTGAGGAGGAGGGATGGTGTCCTCTTGCAAAGGGACCATGTTTTTGCATGCCATAGATGCATCAACGGTAGGGATAGTGATTACAGGTGAGTACATCTATAGGCACATCAAGGCTGTCATACAATGGCAGTAATTGTGTGGCTATGGGTAATTTCTTAGAGAGTGAGTTCTCTAAGATCATGTGGACTCCACATATATCACATTGTTTAGATCTACTCATGGAAGATTTGGAAAGGTTAGATGGATAGATAACCTCTTCTAGAGAGGTAGAAGCATGGTAAAGTTTGTGACAAAGAGCTCTAGAGTGCATGCCATTTTTAGGGCAAATAGTGATTTTGATCTTTTGAAGCCATCAACCACTCGCTTTGCTTACATGTTTATTGTTGTGGAGAGACTTGTTAGAGTCCGCCAGTGCCTCTTTAAGATGGTTGTCTCTAGAGAGTGGGCTGCGTGGGATGAGAGGAGGAGCTTAAGGCTTTGACATTTATTAGAAATGTCATGGATGAGGCCTATTGGGAGGATGCTACTGCATTGGTAAAACCTTTCACTTCCATTTACACAATCTTAAGGATCACTTATATAAAGGGTAGTCCTCTAGGCCTTTTGTAGGAGTACATGGATCAGATTGGAGAGGTGCTTGACAGAAACATCTTTTTGTCTCGAGATAAGTGAATCATTGATCATTCGGTTTAATATAACCTTTTTAATCATATGTATGAATCTATAATCTATTATGATTGATAATTTATATTGCTATGTGGGTAACAAGTTAACTTTTATATATGTTATAGAGTGCAGGACATTTGCGCAATGTGGAACAGAAGATGAGATTGGTTTCACAAACCAATCCATGCCGTTGCACATTGCTTGCATCCTCTTTGGTCCAGCAAGGATCAATATGCAAGTGAGAAGCTTGAAGAGGGGTTGCAAGATTATTTTAGTAAGTGGACTGATGGAGATGTTTCCATCATTATTCAACTTGAGGATGATCTCCTCAAGTTTCGTAATCGCACTCTCTCATTTGTACGCCCCACAACAGAGTTACGTGAGACACAGCTTCATCCTATGTCTTGGTGGGAGAATTGTTAAAATTGTACTTCAACAGTGGTGAGTAAAGTAACAAGTTTAAACAGTAAACATGTTACACGATACATTATACAATAATACATGTAAGTTGTAACATAGATAAGTGTGTTGAATTTCTTTTTTTTCTTTTATTGGAATTTGGCAGAAAAGGATGGCTATTCGTGTTCTCTCACAGGATTGTGGTAGTGGTTTTGCTGAGAGAAATTGAAGCACGTGGGCATTGTTTCACATCAAAAAGAGAAATAATTTGAAGATTGCTTAGCTTGAAAGATTGGTCTTTGGCCAAAGTAGGTAAATATAGATAGCATTGACATAGAGAAGGTGAGGCACATTTCTACCATTCCAGAGGAGGAGACAAACATCTACAATACGCTATGTGAGCAGATGTTTGCACCTGTGTATCGGACATGGTTCTGGTATACATCAGCTAGAGCGAGAGGATGTCGACTTTTATGTGGAGTTACTTCTACCTCCACAGCTCTAGTGGCTGATGATGATTATGATGCCTTCTCTTTCTTTAGTAGCAATACTAGTGCTCTTGCTAGTAGCCCTGAGGAGGCCGAGACAAAGATGGCTTTGGATGCTACTGAGTGACTCTCATGAGTCATTAGATGATAGATCATGATATGATGATTCATAGACTTGTACTTTGCAGACGACTTGTTAGTTGATTATGTAAATTCATGTTTATGGTTTAGTGGCATTTGGATGACTCACGACTCATGAGATACTGTGATACACCATACATCACACATCATAGTTGTATTTCTTTTTCATGCACTGCTTATTGAGTTACAACTTAAGAGTACTTTCTTTTTTGAGTCTATATGACATAATATGAATTTATGACTATTCACTTTTGAGCACTTTTGAGCCTTCAATCTTGAGTTTACTATATATGATAAGTTACAATTTAGTGTCTTAAATTGAATCATGATTCGTGTATACTTTAAACTTGTCAAATTTCGCTTCTCTTCTAAGTCCTAATGTTATATTGTTGAGAAATTTAAATGTTTTGATGTAGAAGTTCAACTAATAAGTGGTGTTACTGATCATATATTTTTAGTTATATTTATGACTATATATATTTTTATTTTTATACCTATATTTTTTGGATTCCCTTTTTCGCCATTTCGAACCAGGGCTGAAACTCTGCTTCATGACTCCGAAACAAGTTTTGTGTTTCGTCGTTTTCGAAACTCCTGGCGACTATGCTTATGTCATCTCTGTGTGATTTGGTCATTGCATCCCAATAAGCTAGTCTTTTACAAGTACTAGGTCATACTTAAGAACCTTAGCCTAGTTTTTTGAAGGCTTAGCTGTTCCTTATTTTTTTGAAGTCTTTTGCTGAATACTTTCTTCTTTAATTTACTTTGACTATATTTTACACTCAGCTTTTTTTCTCATTTACCATAGCTTCCAAAGCATCTTAATATAAAATATACGTTCTATACGTTTCTTTCTTAATCCTTTCATGCATGGGTTTGTATTTCAGTTAGGACTAACATTGTAGGTATGCCACTAGTCCTACTTGGGCTGAAGGTTTGCTTTTCAATTCCCCCCTTGGTGACTATTGCTTCCATTAGCATGGAGACAAAGATAGTATCTTCTCTCTTGAGATCGGGTCTTGCGTATCCTTTTTCTCTTGGCATCCGTCTTTCTTTTCACCTAAGGTGTTTTTATCATCTAACCATCATCTACCATACTCCTAGTTTTATTCATTTTTTTTTCATGTTAGGTGGGCTGCCACCTTTCATGGTTGTGCCTTTGCATTCTTGATTGGCATAGGAGCCATCTCTTGAGGTCGAGTTTTAGGCATGCCTATAGTTGGTTAGTATTGGAGCTATCTCTTGAGATCGAGTATAGACACATTGAATTGCCTCGGTGGTCGACTCTTCCCTTGCTCTTCTAGTTGGGGAATATCATGTGTTGCTTCTTCATTTGTAAGATCCATTTGCATGCTGCATAGTTGCCAGGGGTTTCAAAAATGAGAGGTATAAAATGGGTTTCAAAGGCTTCATACGAGTTTGCTGAAAGGTAAGAAACTGGTTTCATTCGAGATGAAAATTATTGAAATTCAATTTAAATATAAATGTACTTTAAGTGCCATGGGCCATAGTAAAACACATATTGAGCATGATTTAGCATGGTATATTTTCAATTTAGCATTGTATGGAAAATATAAATGAATAAGACCAACAATTTATATACACACCGTATGATATCCATATTCCACGATTCATCATCCAGATTTCATGAATATAAAGTAAACATATTAAGATAGTTTAAAATTTATTGAAATATATAAACTACGATCATTAAAAATAGGAATAACAATCCATGTCTCTAAAGCATATCAAAATGAATCCATGGATCATGTGACATGTCACATGAATTATGAAAGCTGCTACTAAATGTGTTTAAACTTCAAATCCATGTCTCTACAGGTGATATTTTAATAGGAGAAAAAGATGACTTGATTTGATGTACAAAATTGAGTTTATTGTAATCCTCAAGTACAAATTTCCAATTTAATTGTTTCCTATGTTTTAGAAATGCTTGGATGTCTCCAAAACCATATCTTAACAAAAAGAAGAAGAAGAAGTTTCAAAGTGGTTTCATTTACTTTTGTTAGTCTTGGTTGGCCACTAGGCAGCCGATAAGCATCCTTTGTCTAGTGCCTTGGCCTCTTTGGGGTGACCCTTTGAATTGCAAATGCAAGATAACCATTGCCTTCGTAGTCTTGGTAGGCCATTGGTAGTTGATGTGCACCCTTTGTCCAATGCCCTGGTTGCTTTGGGGTGGGATGTATTGGGGTGATTATGGGCTAGAGCTATGCTTGCACTTGCAGTCCCTTTGATTTCAGTTTTGGGCGTGAGAGGGTGTTGAGCTAAAAAACACATTATAAACTAATTAGCTCTTTAAAACAGTCCCAAAACATTTAAATTACCCAAAGCTTCATTAAATAGTGCATGGTCTTAGAGTGTGTTTGCGCCCCATAAGCCAAACCCTTATTTGGGAGGATCCACTCAGCTATAAATGGATAGGTTGCTGACTATTCAGCTAATCTAGTGTTTTGTAGGTTATCGTAGTTCTTCCTAGCCTCCATCCATTACGCACCTCATTTAGCTTGCTATTGTGGTTATCTATAGCTTATCGTCCTTTAGCTATCTATCCTAGTTCTTTCTAGCCTCCATCCATTAGGTGCCTCATTTAGCTTGTTGCTGCAGTCGTCTACAACTATCACCCTTTAGCTTGGCAACTCCTATAGGTTGCGTTGTGCCCCATCTCACTGATACCATGATTATCTATAGTAGATCGTTTTTGCGTTTTTAGTACTTTTCTTCATTAGCCTTGTCTTCGATTGGTGGTTAGAGCACTCCGGATCCATCTTTGGTGGATGACACATAACACCTACTTTAACTCGCTGTCATGAGAGCCATCGGCTGTTGGATAGCTTTTCCCTTGAGCATCTTGTACGCTCTTTTCTTCATTTACAGCTTTTATTCATTCACTTCAGAGTTTTCTCTTTTCTTTGTTTGTGTTTTTGTGTTTTTTGTTTTACATTTGTGTAAAAGTTCTTTGTGTTTCAGTCGTGGTCTTACACTTAGTGTTTTCTTTTGCAAACCCTAGCATATCTCCATAGGGCCATGTGAAGCCTTGCATGTAGATTGGCCCTTCAGACATAGATTACTCTCTTCATGCAAGCAGGCTGCCTCACGGCACATAGGTAGATGGCATGTTTCTCTCTCTTCGTCACCACCATGTTCTCTCTTTCCTTGATACCAGACAATTCAGCAACGTAGTGTTAATGTGAACAAATATTAACATTAACATAAAAGTTATCATTACCATTAAAATCAAAGTAACATTAACACTAAGATTTAATGTCATAAGATTGATCGTAACATCAACATGAAATTTAATGATAATGTTAATATTAAATGATAATATCAAAACTACTTATTGATGCCATTTTGAGCATAAGGCTTTGGCTACCAATTGATGGCCTACCATGGCCGCGGAGTGGCGGCTCCTCGGGTTCCAATCATTAATACCTCTGAAAAGACTTGCACAAAACATCTCCTCAGAACAAACCTTGAACACGAATACCGGACAAGAAACATACCTTCTAATATCTACCACTTGCAACATGTGCCCCCCCATGCATGCCCCTCTTGCCAGTAGTGTTGCATAGCACCCTAAACAAGATAAAAGTGTACATGTCAGGTGTGAATCTCACGGTTCCATGAGAGAAAGTGGTTTTGTGCACATCATCACATCTTGTGTGAGAATCAAAATCGAGATTGTAGGTTGATGCTCTAATACAAATGAAATGCCCACTTAGAATCCAAATGCACATGAGGCGTGATACAAGCTATATCCACAAACATATAGGGAGCAGGCTTAGACTCACCTCCCAACCATAGAGCCAAATGGGCTCTCCTGGGAGCTTGAGAGCTAGTAGCACTCTATGTAGGGACCGATTAGGCACGGAGATTGAGGTAAACAGTCGTTACACGCAGTGAGAGACAGAGAGAGTGTGAGAGAGCAAAGTAGAGAGTGAGCACGTTTTCAGGTACAATGACGAGTGTGTACCTTTAGGTTTTTAGATAGATATATATGTGTAAGTACAAGTGCTAAGGGTGTGTTCACACTTGAGCACATTTAAAGACACGATGTTTTTATTTCCAACAACCTCCCACCTAAAGGCAATGTGCCTTAAGAGAAGAAAATAATCAGCTAAGTCTAGGTATGTAGAAAGCTGAAATACATATATCTATCCAATTCCCATCATCTATCGGCAATGAGCAAACCACTCTGCTAGAAGATCCTTTGTGAGAAGGTCTGCAAGATTATCGTTTGTATACAATTTGACAAGCTCAATGCTCTTGCTGTCAAGTACATCTCTAATGAAGTGATACTTTACGTGTATGTGCTTTGTCTTTGCAAGAAAGACAGGATTCCGTGCTAGTATGATAGCACTCAGACTATCACAATGGAGAACAGGTAACTCTGTGATGCCAAGCTCTCCCACCAAGCGTGAAAGCCATAAAGCCTCCTTGCATCCCTCAGTAGCAGCCACATACTTTGCCTCTGTAGTAGACAATGCAATACACTTTTGTAGCTTGGAGATCCAAGAGACTACTCCTCCTGTGAAAGTAAACACATACCCAGAAGTGGACTTTCTGCAGTTCGCATGACCAGCATAGTCTGCATCCGTAAAGCCAACAACAAATGCCTTCTGCTTTCCAAAGTAGATGAACAACTCCTTTGTGTCTTTGAGGTATCGCATAACACCATTCACTGCATCCCAATGCTTCTTGCCGGGGGTTGCCATTTATCTGCTAACCACTACC
Source organism: Lygodium microphyllum (assembly GCF_053477565.2). NCBI lineage: Eukaryota > Viridiplantae > Streptophyta > Polypodiopsida > Schizaeales > Lygodiaceae > Lygodium > Lygodium microphyllum. The sequence continues at coordinate 84,273,029 of NC_141161.1, read as the reverse complement.
ACTGCAAAGGCAATGTCAGGACGTGTAGCAACCATAGCATACATCAAACTGCCAACAACTGCTTATATGGTATCTTGGCCATTTCAGCCTCTCATCATCAGATGTAGGGCTGTCCTCTGCACTAAGTTTTACATATGGAGGCAATGGAACCCCAATTGTTCCCCCCCCCCCCCCCCCCCCCTTCCATATTGAAATGCTGAAAAACTTTCGAGATATACTCCTGTTGAGATAGATAGAGTAAGCCTTTCGATCTATCTCTGAGTATTCGCATGCCAAGAATGTGATTTGCATCACCAAGATCCTTCATGTCAAAGCTAACATGAAGACTTTGTTAAGAAGAGTGCTAGGGTTTGCACTGAGGACACACAGAGTGTACGGCCACGACAGAAACACAAAGACACAGACACAGAGGGCAAAACTCAAACCCTAAACGCAAAACTCAAAACTCAAATACAAAAACTCAAACACAAACAGAAGAAGGGAGAGAGAGAATACAACTCTGAAGTGAATGAATGCTGTAAATGAATGTAAGAGTGCACAGTGTGCTCAAGGGCAGAGCAATGTCGGAGTGTGACGTCCACCGAAGACGGATCCCAAGTCTGTGACCACTAGTCGGAGTGTAGGAGTGCTGAATAGTGAATGGCAGCAAGCTGGTCACCAAAATGCAACAGTCTGGAGGCTGGAAACTGGTAAACACAGCAGTGTACCACCGATCAAGGGCTGGAAACTGTGCACAGTCTGCTGTGAACATCAGGCTGAAACAGTGTTTGAGAGTGTCAAGGCCTGCAATGCTGAAAACGCAGGCTGGCTGACCTTGGAGATGATGGACAACAGGCTGAACAATAGTCTGGGACAGTTTGGAGCAGTCGCCAACAGCTGAGAGCTGTTGCCTATAGCAATGGACAGGCTGAAGATGATGTGGCTGCAGTCGATGATGGCTGGACAACAGATGGAGGCGGGCTGCAGGCTGGAAAACTGGAAGTCAACAGCAGCAGAGGGTGTGTGGGCTGGTGTAACTTGCAAAACAAGGATGATAGCTGAATGGGGGCATGCTGTCTATTTATAGATGTGGAAGGGCGCCCCAAAAATTAGGGTTTCCACTAAACTTTCTTGAACCGCTCCCGGTTTTAGGGTTTCCACTGAACTTTCTTGAACCACTCCCCGTTTTAGGGTTTCCATTGAACTCTCTCGAACCGCTCCCCGTTTTAGGGTTTTACTCTAAAAGAGCATTTTTAGTGTGTTTTGGGGCTGTTTAAGAGGCTAATCAGCAAGTAATGCATATTTTAGCTTAACATCCCCTCTTAGGCCCAAAACTGAGCCGAAAGGTTAGGCTAGCCATGGTGATGTTTATGTACCCCAAGGCGTTCCATCCCAAAGCAGCCAAAGCATCGGACAAAGGGTGCACGTCGGTTGCCCAGTGGCTTACCAAGACTACAGAGGCGATGGCTATCTTACCAAGGGAATCCAAGTAGTCACCCTAGAGAGGATAGGGCATCGGACAAAGGGTGCACATCAGCTGCCCAGTGGCCTACCAAGTCCTACAAAGGTGAATGGAACCACATTGAACTTTGTATGTGTGTGTGTTTTTTTTTTTTTGAATAAGTGTAGTAAATTTTATGGGATGCAGCCGATTGATTAATAGTGACCCAGAAGACGGGAGTAGGGAGAGTACACCCAACACATCACAAAACAGTACAAGCTAACCCATCCACTCAGGGTGTCGATGATGAGGAAAAGTGGGTGATGAGGTATCCATGTGATGAAGAAGGATGGTGGTGTGGTAACAATAGCCGCCGGTGGAAACAGCTTAGGATCCGCTTAAGTGGACCTCTGCATAATGAGATGCAAAGTATGCTACATGCTGAAGAATGCTCATGCAGCTGGTGCCACTTGGATAGCGTCTCTCATGGGGAAATTGTTCACTTGCCCAAGCGCCCTAGTATCAAGATGCTGAAATCATGCAATGCAAAGGGTAAGGTACAACAGAGGGGAGAAGCCGATGTCGGAGACAAAGTACTGAAGCCTGTAGAATACCAACAAGGGTAGGAACCCTCTCTCAACTTGGATGTAGATGCCGAAGAAGGAAGAGGAGCCTGATGTTGGTCTTCGTGTGGTGCCGAGAACCATAAGAAATGAAGAGGAGGAGGAAGCATCCCAACTGGAAGAGCTAGGTAGAAGTCACTGCCATGATAGCATCAAGAGAGATGCTGTACGATCCGCCTCGGGAGGGGAAGTCTCCATGCTGGTAGAAGAGCAAAACTCCAAGGATGATGAAACCATGAAGGAACGACGCACATCCCAAGTCTTTAGTCTAGGTAGAACTGGGCAAACGTGCATGTTAGCCCTACACTGAAAACAAAACTTGCAAAGGAGATCAAAGTGTGCAATCACAGAGGTCAGTAGTGAGATACTCCAAAAACAAAATAAAACAAAAACGAAAAGCCAACTGAAGGAATAAGTGCAAAGATGCAAATGTGTATGTGTGTGAGTAAATGCAGCGGAAGACTTAAAATGTAGATACAAAAATCCTATGGGCCCGACTCTAAGAGTGCAAAAAATGAATGCTAGACTGACCTAGGGTATCCGAAAGGACCTAGAGACATGCTAGTCTAAGAAGGTGGCCACCATCGCGTACGTCCAGCAGCAGAGGGCTCTGCCAAGGGAACGCTTGATGAGGTGGGGAGGAAGGTGAGATAGATGCATGAAGTGCAACGGGATGGGAACCTGCAAACCAATCAACCAGTCCCTTGGGGGTAGTGAAAGAGATGGGCTGCTGAGACTGTACTCGAGCCACATGTCCAGCAACAACAACGGGTGTTGAAGGAGTAGACGAAGCAGGAGCGGAAGGCGTAGCCCCACTGGACTGTGGAGTTGTAGCGGTCTGTTGAGACTTTTTAGGTGAAAGACCTTGGGCCTTGGAGCGACACTCCTCGTCCACATGGCCTGCTCTCTGGCAGTGTGTGCAAAACTAGTTTTTCTTAGGGAGTGGCTGTCAGATAGGTCTTGATTCTTTGGTTCTATTGGAGGAAGAGGAGTCACCCTTTGATTGGCTTGCCTTCGCATTTAGCAAGTTCTTGCCACCGGTGGTTTTCTCTTCCGAAGAAGAAGCAACCAAACCCCTCTGCTCTGAATAAGGTTGTGATGAGGATTTCTTGTGGACTTGATCATGCAGCCTTGCGCAATGCAAAAACTGGCACTCAAACTCGTAGAAGGTTGGCAATTGAGATTGGGAGATGATGTGTTGAATGAAATTGAAGTATTTTGCCGGCAACTTAATCTAGAAGAATGTAACCTGATCGTCATCTGACTTTGGAGAGCTAGTAGTGGTGAACTCGGCAAGTAACCGCCTATAGTCAATCAGCTTGACTTTCAGATCATCCCCTTCCTTAAGAAAGAACTCTTGAAGCTCAAAGTTAAGATTGATGCGCCGAGTATGATCATGAGCCGCATAGCGGTCGAAAAGGTGACTCCAACGCTTTGATGTGAGCGGGAAGTGCTGCAAGTGAGAGTGAAACTTAGAAAACAATCCCTGGATCAGCTCAACATTGGCTGTAGCATTGTGGACTCTCCATTGATGGATGTAGTCAGGGTGAGCTAGTCAAGGGTCCAACATAGGCTCTAGACCAATGACGAGGTCCCAAAGACCCTGAGACTCAAGCACTTGTTGCATGAAATTCGACCAAGAAGTGAAATTTGACCTGTTAAAACGTGTCTTATCCGTGAAGGCATTCTTGGCCGTTGCAACAGGAGTGGTAGTGCTCGGAGATGGATAGTGTGAAAAAGTGTAGTGGGGGTAGGATGGGGGAGTGGAGTACACTTGGGAATGGGTCCCAGAGTGCTCACCAGGCATGCGGGTAGTGTGTAAGGTGGATCCATAGGTAGGAATGGGTTGACTAGGCATGGGCATGGTAGCCACGTGAGGAACCCAAGGAGGTGGGATGGTAACACGGGGAGCACAAGATGGGAATCCGTGCGTAGGTGTAACCCAAGGAGAGTGTGAAGACACACCATAAGCTGAGGATGGAGATATGGGGATAGTGGTCATGGGAGATATGGGGATAGTGAGGGGGATGCCCATCACAGTCGACCCAGGAGTGATAGGTGTGCTCATTTGCTGAAAGGTGAGAGGCACTGTGTTAAAGGGTGGCATTCTCCCTAACGAAGTACAATGGTACAAAGAGGTAGAGAATGGGGTGGAGAAGAAAAAGGTGCTAGGAGCAGAGATGGTAGATCCAACCCCTAGGGTGTGTGATGCAGATGTGGAGTATAATCCAAGATTTTGGAAAGATGATGAGAGATGATCAAGGTGTGATATAGAAGAGGGTCGGATGGAAGGCAAGTAATGTAAACGCCCCGAACAACGTAGTATGCTTAACAATTATGAAATTCGCTTGTTTTCGAGATTTAATATCAAAGAGAATGAACACTTAAAGCTGAAAATGAAAATTACTCACAAAATTACAGCCATGAAAATGTAAAAGTAATGGAGACAAGATTGAGGGTTGAAGATGAGCAACAACCCCTGCCCCCCCCGCCCGAAGAAATGTACTTCTGCTCAACCCAAGTCCCTTAGGAAAGAGCTCAGTTACAATCAACCTGAGAGTGAGGAGAAGTAATTCTCTCTCACAAGATCATGCAAAGATGTACAAACACACATGCATTATCTATTATGCAATGATAAGAACTAATTTCTTTACAGTATGAGAGAAGAAAGAGGGGAAATCAGCCTTTCTCCATCGTTGATCAGCAGTACATGGATAAGGCTTGCTTCTTGTTGCTTAAATAGAAGAAAGAGCTCGAGAAGGAGGTGTTGTAATGAATTTATAGGTTTGCCGTCCTGTAAAACAGCAGTGATAGAAGAGGGAATATGGAGGAATTTGATAATGGAGAAGTGGGGGATGATAATGGGGATGGATGGGGCCAGTTTCTGGCTATCTGTGGGTGTTGTACATGAGTTCACAGCAAAGAAAAATGATGCTGAATGAAGAAAAACGAGCTCTTATTTATAGGAGAGGGAAGAGCTAGTACAAAAGGGGAAAGTGGAGTAGCACAAGACAAGTGTCCAGCCACATGTCATGAGATGTGACAAGTGGTGGAACACTTGGAAACTTGTGTGACAAGTGTCTTGACACTTCTCTCTTCTTTATGGCCCTCCTTTTTGAGCTGAATACTGTCAAGAATAGAAACAACCAAATTTAGTAAGCACAGTCAGAGTACAGAATTTACTATTTTTAAAATGACATGCCTATTTTTTAGGACTAGCATTTTTAGGCTAATTCGAGGCTCCTAAAATTTAGGGACCCCCAAATATGCGTGTCATATGAAAGCTTTTTCCGTGTACATAGCAAAAACGGTATCAAAATCTTCATGTGACTTTCCTATGCAAAGAAATGTGCATTTCAAGCTTTCAGCCCACACATGCACATTGTACAAGCATTTCATGATCATGCCATCTTGTTGATTGTAACTGTCTATTCTGGCGGATCTAGTCCACACTTCAAGGCATCAATTCTTTCTGTGTGCGAGTCTAACCCTGATATGCGTGAGTTCTAGTCACAGGCACCCAATCAGGCCATATAGGTGGAAGTGTGAACTATCTTTTCTCTAATCCACCGCGTGGGTCCACTATAACCTGTGACCACTCATCAGTGGCCAGCTCCAATGCACTTTTCTTTATATCTAATTAGTGCAAAGGAAACAAATTTAATAAATCATTATATAGACAAATTAATGAAAAAGGATACAAATTCTGTTTCTATAGAGTTGTGACAAGTGAGAAGTGTGTGTAATATGCTCAAATGAAACAGAAGTTGTAGATGTACCTGAATTTCGTCTGCTTCGTGAGCCCCCTCTATTGAAGTTCACATACGCAAAGCCATCCGGATCCTGTACCTCAAAAGAAGAAACAGGCGAGAGTTTTGATTCATGCAACACAAAAAAATTGTACAAACCTGACATTGGACTTGACAGAGATGATGAAGATGGATCGCCAAACGTTCCGTATGCCGTATGTCCTCCATGATCGGAGAGGTGGCCAGCCTCACCAACCGGTCCGAATGTGGTAGCAAAACTGGTAGGAGGGGTGTAAACATCACCATACTTGTTGGGATAGTACCCCTCAAAGTTCTCCTCTGTCATATTAGTGAAATCTGGTGAAAGTGGAGTGTCGTCCTCCTCACCGAGTCCATAATGCCGTCTCAGGGCCTCCATTGATGGAGAAGCCTGATAAGACATCATAGGAACTGGAGAAGAAGGTATCTGGGACATTGTGATTCGGTTACGAGTCATATTGTGTGCCTTGTACAAAGACTAGCTCTCAACAATATCCGCAGGATACTCTTTACAAGAGCATCGGCTCTGATACCATGTTGCACTGAGAACACACAGAGTGTATGACCACGGCAGAAACACAAAGACACAAACACAGATACAGAGGGCAAAACTCAAACCCTAAACGCAAAACTCAAAACTCAAACCCTAAACTCACACAAAAACTCAAACACAAACAGAAGAAGGGAGAGAGAGAACACAACTCTGAAGTGAATGAATGCTGTAAATGAATTAAAGAGTGTACAGTGTGCTCAAGGGCAGAGGAATGTCGGAGTGTGAGTCCACCGAAGACGGATCCCAAGTCTATGACCACCAGTCCGAGTGCTGAATTGTGAATGGCAGCAGGCTGGTCACCAAAACGTAGCAGTTTGGAGGTTAGAAACTGGTAAATGCAGCAGTGTATCACTGATAGAGGGCTGGAAACTATGCACAGTCTGCTATAAATAGTAGGCTGAAACAGTGTTTAAGAGTGTCAGGGCCTGCAATGCTGAAAATGCAGGCTGGCTGACCCTAGAGATGATGGACAGCAGGCTGAACAATAGTCTGGGACAGTTTGGAGCAGTTGCCAGCAGCTGAGAGCTGTCACCTACAGTAATGGACAGGCTGAAGATGATGTGGCTGCAGTCGATGATGGTTGGACAGCAGATGGAGGCAGGTTGCAGGCTGGAAACTGGGTGCCAACAGCAGCAGAGGGTGTGTGGGCTGGTATAACCTGCAAAACAAGGATGATAGCTGAAGCCCAAAAATTAGGGTTTTCACTAAACTTTCTCGAACCGCTCCCTGTTTTAGGGTTTCCACTGAACTGTCTCGAATTGCTTCCCGTTTTAGGGTTTTACTCTGAAAGAGTATTTTTAGTGTGTTTTGGGGTTGTTTAAGAGGCTAATCAGCAAGTAATGCATATTTTAGCTCAACAGACTTTGCTTGAATGAATCCAAGGCATGAGTATCCCTACCAGGAATCAGCATGTCATCGACATACAAAACTAAGATAATCACGTTGCCATCTGCTGCCTTCTTGGTGTACAAGGAGTGATCCACTTGACTTCTATGAAAGCCTTGAGACTGCATGAATGTATCAAACTTGTGATACCATTCTCTTGGTGCTTGTTTCAGCCCATACAAACTTCTTTTGAGTTTACATACCATTTTTTCTTTCCCTTGTTCAACAAACCCTTCAGGCTGCTGCATATATATGTCTTTATGCAAATCACTATGTAAAAACACAATCTTTACATCCATCTATATGAGCTTCATATCCTCAATTGCAACCGAGCCCAGAATGGTTCTCAATGTAGTCATGTTGACTATAGGAGAGAATATCTCATTAAAGTCAATTCCATGCTCTTGCTTGTACCCCTTTGCAACCAATCTTGCTTTGTACTTTGGTGAGGAACTAGAAGTGACCATTTTGTAAACCCATTTGCATGGAAGCGTTTTTTGCCCTTTAGGCAATTGCACTAAGTCCCAAGTGCCATTTTTCTCAAGAGATTCCATTTCTGACAACATGGCTTTATACCATTTCTTATTGTCCTGTCTGTCCATTGCTTCCTTGAAGCAAGATGATTCACCACAGTCTGCCAACATGACATAATTAGCCACATTGTTTGCACCAGGAACAAATCTGTTAGGCTGTCTAGTAGCCCTAGACGATCTCCTAACCCAATGATCATTGTTTGCTGGTGGTTGAGCATTTTCAGCTTGCTGTCCTAGCATTTCAGCCTGCAAATCAGCATTAACAGCTTGCTATCCTGGTTGTTCCTGCACATGTAGTGGCTCAATATCATGGGCAATAGCTGGTTGATCATTTTCAGCATTATTTTCTGCATTTACAGGTTTGTTTACAGCAGGTATTTGCTGCTGTACAGTGGGCACATTTTGCTGTCCAAAAGGTATTTCTTCTTGGAATACAACTCTACGGACCTCCTCAATCTTTTCGGGCTGTTTGTGCATGCGATCTTCCCGGAAGATAATGTCATTGCTGCGTACTACTTTCCTTTTCTTGGGATCCCACAATCTATACCCCATTTCACCCTTGTCACCATATCCTAGGAAAATGCATTTATAGGACTTTGGCTCAAGTTTGTTGCGTTTTTTTTAACGAATGTGCACAAAAGCCTTGCAGCCAGACACTTTCAGATGAGCATATGAAGGTGGCTTGCCCAACCACGTTTCTTGGGGAACTCACACTTGGCTGCTCGGTCACGGCAACAACATGATCACTCACACTAGATACAGGGAGAGGATATAGAGTATCACTTTTACAACCTCTAGCAATCACTCTAGATCCCTTACAGATCTTCCATTTTCCATCAGCAAAGGTGGTATGAAAACCATTACCATCTAGCTGCCCTATGCTAATCAAGCTCTTCTTAAGCTGAGGTACATGTCGTACATGCTGAAGTGTAAAGACAGAGCCATGCTGAAACTGTAACTGCACAGTGCCAATACTTGCAATCTCACATGCATAGCGGATCAACGACCGTTCAGGTTCGTGACCTATTGCACTTGCCAAACGGCCGCCCGCTAGTCGCACGTCAGCTGCTGCTGGTCGCACGCTATCCGCTGCCCGGCGTGACCTGTCGCGCCTCGACTCCTTGCAGACGTTGCTTGTGCTGCCCGCTGGTCCCACTGTGAACCCCGTTGCTGTCCATTGCTTGCTGACTGACTCACGCCATCAAGAGTTTGCTGTCTGCCGACGGTGCCTGCAACTGTCAATTGTCCTCACTGCCTGTGACTACCCATGATGCCTACAGCTGTAGACTGTTCTCACTGCCTGCGACTGTTGCCTGCCAATGACTGCCGCTCATAACTTACTGCCTACTGACGCTCGTCGAGTCCACCTGGGACTCCTGTAACACCTGAGCTGTTTCTTGCCCACTCTGATAGCAGTTTGTAGTGATGGGTCCGGCACGAAGATTGAGACAGCAGGTGTTCCTTAGGCGCGAAGAGATAGAGAGAGTTGCCAACTGTGGGTGAAGCTAACAGCTGGAACAAGGGCAGCATAGGTGTAGAAGCTGGACTTGGGCGGGTGGCAGTGACAGGGGAAATGGAAAGTAGCAGGTGGCGGCAGGAAGCAGGTGAGGGAGCAGTTGTCCACAGCAAGCTGGGGGCAGGGGAAAACAAGGGGTGCTTCCGCGAGGTGGGCTGAGGGCAGGGAAAGCAGGAGCAGAGCAGGCTAGGTGGTAGAGCAGGCATGGTGGGGCAGGCTGTGGGGGCAGGTGGCTAGACTGGCTGGGATGGCACGGACAAGCAGCACAGGGTGGGGTGATCTCTATCTTAAATCTTTACACGATAGCTACATGCCAGCAATAAGCATATTGCTTGCATGGATGGTGCTTTTTTACTTGATTTGGATGGTCAGTTCTATGTTTTTTTTGTAAAATAATGGTCTAATAAGTCGCGGTTTCATAAGAAGAACCAAATTTTTTTCAAGCAAACATGATAGAACACATCTTAACTTGCTTGGTTAGGCATGGGATGTGTGCATTTGTGGCTCATGCTCCTCTTGACTAGTAATGTCCAGTTACCTTGATTGAGAGTTTCTGTTTGTACACGGACTTTGTACAAATGCAGGTCCTTTATTATTTTAGAGAGGAGACAAAAGATGGGACTTCAACAAGCTAGCAGTATGCCTCCTCTGCCCTTGCTTACCAGCCCAACCTCCCCTAACCTAAATTTAAAAGCACAAGCTGCCAATGACGTATGTTGGAGAGACCTTGGAATTAGTGTCACTTTCTAGGTTTTGCAGATGGTTTTAGAAACTTGTTAAAAGTTTCATTTTATAGGCTCCAAAAATGGTCCTAGCATATCAGTACCAAGTGTTTTAGTGGCTCCTGACGTGTGTGGTGGTGTAAAATTTTTTGAAACGATCAATCTAAAATCCCTATTTGGTGGGCTTTTTACGGAAAACATGATAGCGAGACAGAGAATATGTGAGTTGTATTTGTTTGTGGAGTAAAAGTAAAAGTAGTTAGGGTTGCCAATGGAGCAGTCTTCCTATCAGCATGAACAGATGCAATTTGATTCTTACAGGAATTCAGGAGGATGTGTACCGACAGTATCTTAGAACAACAGAGAATTGTGTGAGGTGTATTTACTTGTGCAAAGGTAAACGAAGTTCAGGCTGCCACTGAAGCAGTTATCCCATTAGCATGTGACATGCAACTTGATTCTTCATAGTTTGCACAATGGTAAAAAGGAACGAGCGATGTAAATTTAAAGAAATAAGCAGAGAGTTTAATAGCTGAAAAGGAAGAGGAGCCTGTCCATCAAGCAGTTGACCCATTGGTGTGTGAACTGATTGATTTGTAGGAGGGAAGTCAAGTGCGCAAACAAGCATTGTAACGCCCGGGTGTTCCTCCCTCCACCCGGGCCTTGCACCTTCATAATATAGCTACTCTCTTTTGTTCTCAAAACTCTCTTGTAGGCTATATTCTTTCTAGCAAAGTGCCTGCTTGTGAACTAAGGTGATTGGATTATCTGTGCGGGGGATCATGGTGCCAAGACACTAGCCTCATGTTTGTTGTTGCAGCCCATTGTTTGCTTCAAATGAAACTCTTCCTTGTTGGGTAATTCTTTATTTGCTACTACAGCTTATGGACAGGCTTGGTCAAATTTTCACCTAATGTTTACATTTAGTGTTGTATGGTCATGATCACTGCAAAGTACTTTTCATTGTCACTGACAATGAAATGTGACTGAAACTTATCATTGTATGCAGTGAAGCGTTTTAGTAAAACACTTTTCTCTTGGTGAAAAAGAAGTTTAAATCTTTGTAAGTGCAAACTTTACCCTCACATGCTTGTTAAGGTATAGCAAATAAGTATATATAAATCCTCCCTGCCTGTCTTTCCATACTGGATTTTGAAATTGTCCACTCCACAATTTGTGCTCAGACTCTGAAATATTCAGGCTTGGGTCCAAATTGACAGGAAGATCCGTGATATTTTGAGGGAAAGTACAATTTCCCAATATTTGGACAGTTGGGGATCTGAGTCTGAAATGGGTGCAAGCCTTTAGTTTTAGATGTGGGCTCTGCATTGGAGAGAGGTCTTGAAATTTGAGTTGGAACCTGGAATCGTAGTCTTGAGGTTCAAAACCTGGAATTTTAGATTTGAGCTTAGGCTAGAACCTTCACACGCTCATGTAAATGACCATTTTAGTCTGACATGTCACTATGACCCATTCAGAATTCGAATATTGCATTTTATAATTAGGGTAAAGGGGGTGGTATTGTGGCAGCAACCAACAACAATCAAAATCTTCCACAAATTTACGTCTCCTTGCCAAATGTATAGATTATATGTGTCACTCCAACATAGGGAGTGTGAGAAAAAAAATCTGAGCACTCACGATGTAGTCTTTGTGCAAGATTGAAGTACAAATTGCAATTTAAGAGTAGCAGAAAACGCCCGTTGTAGAAGGGCATGTGAGGGCCTGACCCAAAATGCGAGAAGGTGCCAGTGATAAAGCAGGATATGAACCCGTCTTCCAATAGGGAGGTGGCACCTCATGTTAATCTAACACCTCACCACCCACAACTCACTGTTACAGGCTCCTGTATGTAACAGAAAAATGCAACACTATTGGGGCCACAACATGACCAGTCCCCTTACCCTAGATCCAACAATGTTCTGTCTCAGCAGTGAAACATTTCACAAATTTTTTGATATGGTCATTGGACTGTTTATTGGTTGGTCACTTGGTGGTTTTCTTTTCTTAATAGACATCACAAAGAATCTTGATGTTGGTTTTACCAATTTAGTCCATGGCTAATGGCGTATCCATAGTAACTGGCCCTTGGAGAAGGGGGCTGCAAGCGATATATCAAAATTGGAGAAGTGGAGTAACAGAAAACTGATAAACTATAGTGAAGAAGATGCTAGACTGGTGCATGTATCATTCACATTACCATCATTCAACATCCTCACCCTCCACTGTATTCTCATAAAGTTCAACATAAAGATATAGTGGTTGTAGTAGTATTGCCATCTTGCTGAGAGGGCTCCAAAATATTATCTTCCCTGCTCTCAAGTGGAATGTCACTCCCTGTCTACAAACATATATTCATAAACTGTAGTCATTACATGTATCTCTTAAGATTGCAATACTTGCAATATTTGGTTGAAAGTTAATACTTCTCTTAAGTACAGAAGTGACTACTTTGCTATGCTGTACTCATGCACAATCGGAAGATGAGGGGTTTGATATAATCCTAGCTGCTGACATCTTTATTTGGAGTCTCTTGGCCTTGAAAAGTCTGATGTAATTATATGCTAATGGTTGACTGGAACATCATAAACGATATTTTCCAGCCCTCTCTGCTTTTGTTTTCCTCAGTCAACGAGATTATGCAAACATCCACATCCATCATATCAACGAAGTCTTTGAAAAATGTTCTTACCTTATTGTTGGATAGTGAAGATAACTTTCTGACTGTACAATGGGTTAGATGTGTGCTTTAAGCAATCCTTAAGCAAATTCCCAAACAGCCAAATGCACTTCAAGATCACTTGTACAGCTCCCAGCCTGCACTTTCATATCGACCACCCTTTGGACTCGTACTTCTTAGTACTCAATAAATAATCTGTTGTTTTTCAAGCTGTCTTGTCTTCCTCTGCAAGACTGAAATGCAACAAAAAAGAAAGTGTCAATGTACAGATTATTATTTCTATGTGGTAAATGCCCTTCACCTGACTGTTTACCTTTGTAAACAGATGCCAGTCTTGGATGGTCTACAAGCAACAAAGATGATAAGAGCCGATGAAAAGAAGTTTGGTTACATGAAAAAGCCGATCATTGGGCTGACAGCCCATGCAATTCAAGGTTACAAGGATAAATGCTTAGAAGCTGGGATGGATGCATATGCATGCAAACCCTTCCAAACAAAGCAGCTTGTGGAAGTGATTCAAAGAGTGTTGGAAAAGTGATGATGTGTTAATGCCCAATGAATCAAAGCAGAGATTGATGTAAAGTATGCACTGCTAATTTTGCCGTGCTTTGTAACATAAAACATTCTACTTGCCTGTGGGTGAGTCTTCTTGGGGATGATGAGCCTTTTTTGACAAAGCCAAGCCTAGCAAATTATTCTGGCAGCTTTGTGTCATGGATGTGTGGTGCATTTCACCATGCAGGCTACCCCAACAATTTTGTTCGAGGTCTGATGTGGATTGTAAAAATCTAACTACGTTCAATCCTGACATAGCAGTTGCACGTGGGGTGCTGATGGGCAATGAGGAGGTCCCGCGAGTAAATCATCAGAATACTTTATCAGGTCAACTGAATGAAGGTCAGTGGTACGATTTCACGTAGATCAAGTCATAGTAGTGCTTTTTAAGAGTTGCTTGTTTCTTTAGCGGCCCATAGTTAACTTGGCAGCCTTTACTGTTTGTTCTCTCCAGGTTCAGGTTGCAACCTGAGACTTTGATCACATGCGATGTCAATGCTGCATCCTAGTACCATCTTGGAACAGAGTGTGTATACCTGTTATGCTAGAGTGATGGACATCATACTGGAAGTATCCGGAAAATTAACAAATGACGATACGGTAAGCCCAGTCAAAAAAGACGAGGAATGAATAGTGTGGAGAGTACGGGATAGTCATACTTGACCAACATCATTCAGCTGATGCTTATGCCCCCCGCTCATCATCTTCATAGCATAATGAAGTAAGCACGACTAATGTCATGTGAAATTTGCAATCACTAAAACACTCCAAAATTTACGAATACAAGATATTTCTTGACCGCGAATGATCAAAGTCTTGTGTATGGCTTAATTTAGACAATTTGTTGCCCTTATGCTGTCAACGTCAAGCATCCTCGTCCGATCTATGGGAATGTTGTTTTGAATTCCGCACGTTTCAAATATTCTGAGGCTTGCATTCAGGCTTGCCTATGAGGAAGAGAGAGCGATGCGAAGAACATCGCAACCAGACGCATCGAATCGATCATCGGTTACATTAAGGCCTTTATGGTTGAAGGATGGCAGTGTTTGTCCTTCACAATGGACGCTTTTACACGCAAATTTGGCATCCCCGTATCTTCATTCCAAGGCCTTTCAATTTGCAGTCGCAGCACAGCCCTCCCCTCCCGGACGGACAGACTGCGTCATAAAACCTAAGCACCAGGAGATTCGTGTTATCGTAGACAAGGTCGTAAGCTTAGCGACTAGCAGGTAAAGGACAAAACCGCACGACTCCCATGGGACATAATTAGGGTTAGTGTGCATGGCAGGTAGGCTGACTGGTCGATTGAGTAGCGAGCAATTCGACAAAATGGGAGAAGATCCAATTTCGTCGTTCGATTCTTTACTAGGAGTTTTCCTGGCTAAGTAACGCAAACCTGTTCAACGGCCCTTCTCCTTCTCCTTTAGGTAAAGGTCCGGGTCTTATACCCTTAACGAGAAAACCTACAAGTGGTCGAGGTTGAAGGGCTTGGAAATATGTTTTCTGTAGCATTGGGCTGGCTTCTCTTTTTGACGTTTCGATTTCCAAGGGTTTTTGACATTTTTGATTTACATGGAAATATGGCGGTTGAATTGATGAAGGCCGTGTGGGATTTGCATTCCTTCTTTCTTGGACTCGTGAAGTTCACTCCTTTCATCGGTTGGTGAATTTGAGAAGATGTCAATAGAGCTACATAGCCTACTAGTTGGGTCCAAAGCTTATTCTCTAAAAATTTAGCTAATAATTACATTGATTGACAAAACTCAAATTTTTGTGAGATTTACGTTGTCTTAATAGCTTTTGTTTCGGTGGCTTGGACGAGTCTCATTTGTATCAAAAGAAAGCTTTGATCTCCTTTGTCTTGATTTGGTGAGACATTTATGTTCTAGTGATCATTTTTCATAGTAGTTATATCTTTCTTTTTTATGGTTATCGATGTAGAGTTGCAAGGATAAATTGTTGAAATCAAGATTGTCGATATGCTCAACATTTCAGAAGTAGAGAACTAATATATAACTTAGTGGCTTTTTAGTCTAATACAAGGACAAGCATTTTTAAGGCCTTTAGCTTTGACATTATTAAGTTGTGCCCATGTGAGACACACTCGTGGAGCATGAGCTACTTTTGGCCATGATCATAGCCCAAAGCCCACGTAATGTGATCGGTAGCAATGGCAAAAGTTGTAATAAACTATGTTGGACATGTACTTCTAGGTGTGTGGTGTTAGTTTGAGCCAAGGTATTTAATGGGCTTTAAAAATGTTTGTTGGTGATATTAGTGCATATATTATATAATTAATGTTAGTCTAAGGCTAGTTAAAGTTGAAACAATAGTTTCATTAAGGTTAGCACTTTAAATGTGGATGGAGACTAACCAATTAATGGGTAGGGTTAAATCGATAATTAATTACTTAATTATTAAGTTGTGCCCATGTGAGACACACTCGTGGAGCATGAGCTACTTTTGGCCATGATCATAGCCCAAAGCCCACGTAATGTGATCGGTAGCAATGGCAAAAGTTGTAATAAACTATGTTGGACATGTACTTCTAGGTGTGTGGTGTTAGTTTGAGCCAAGGTATTTAATGGGCTTTAAAAATGTTTGTTGGTGATATTAGTGCATATATTATATAATTAATGTTAGTCTAAGGCTAGTTAAAGTTGAAACAATAGTTTCATTAAGGTTAGCACTTTAAATGTGGATGGAGACTAACCAATTAATGGGTAGGGTTAAATCGATAATTAATTAATGTTAAGAATTGCTTTTGGAAGGTTGCCACTTGGAAAAGTTACCCACATTTGATGAAAGAGGGTTGTTTAGGCTTCTTGAGAGAAGTGGGAGTCATTTTGGAGGCACAAGGAGGAAGAAATACCATAAGGGATGTCAATTGTTGAGGCCAATTGTGTGTTGATCGTCCAAGATTAATTGTGACAGTCCAAGATTAATTGGTAAAGCATAAATTTCATTACTTGTAATTTCCATTAAATCGTGTCACATATCATTCTATTTGATAAGGAAGGCTTGTCTCATGGTCTATCATCACACGAATATGTATTTTTAATGCTTAGCTTTTGCGTTATTAAGTTGTGCACATGTAAATGCAATTTAATTTTGGATATGGTGACAATCCAAAAGCCTAAGAAATGCAATGGTTGTTAATGGCAAAAGTTGTTTTGAGTTATATTAGACATGTACTTATGGGTGCTTGCGTCAATAAGATGCCAGGGTATAAAATGGGTCTTTAAAATATCTTGTGTTGACATTACAACTCGGTATTAATCAATTAATTAGTGCTAGTCTAAGGCCAAATTAAAGTTCAAAATAACTTTAGATCCCATGCTATACACATTAAATGTGGATATACAAGTAATTAATAGTCACGGTCAGATGTCGAAAATTAATAATAAAGGTTGTTTTTGGCTAGCTAAGTGTGGTGATAGTCATTCTAGCAATTGAGAGAAGAAGAAAATATCGATGTTTCTATTAGTGCCTAATCCAAGTGGGGATTTTGGCAAGGGAGATCAACAAGAAAGTGGGCGACAATAGTTCGGAGGTCCCGTAAGTGTTGGTGACAAAGTCTTTGGCGTTTGTTACTCTAAATGATAGCATTTTGGCTTCTCCTAATTGCGACAAACATCATGTATGATTGTTCGATTGAAGGCAATAGTAGATTTGGCCTATTTCCAATACTAGAACTTAGCATTTTCTCTCTTTTCAATCGCATCTCTCATTCTTTAACATTCTCTTAGTAATTCAAAAGATACTTTACCCTTTGGTGAATGTGTAGTTGAGGACTAAGAACATATCCTTCACCTTTCTCTATATGCCAATAAAGTCTATAGACAAATAGAACTAGTATAAGAATTAGTAAAAATAAACCACTTTCATCTTCTACAACATCATAAGGATATTTGACAAGAATAGATGGGACATCGGGTCTAGTGAATACAAAGATGCTCTCTTCACTAGACATGATGGGACCACATGCTAGGGAGTCAACCTCAAACTTCCACATAGAAGACTCAAGGAACACACTTGGGGGAGAACACATCGATAGTTCTACCCAAATTTTCACCATGAACAATAGCTCCCTTCCTTCACTTGTTTAATCTTCTCATTCTCATTTGCAACAAGGATGTCATATCATTTCCCTAGCTCCATGTGTCGACATTGTCCACCACTCAACACTCTCTACTTAGTTCGTCTTGGTTTGCTCCTCCTTACCCTCTAAACTAGCACCTATACCTCACTTATATAGTGATTACAAGGCCTTGCTTTTCTATCCATAAAAGCACCATGACTATTTCGAACATCCAATGGAAAAAGAATTGCAACATGAACATCGTATATAACATCAACAAGGCACTCCACGCCTATATTCTCTTGGTGCTTTGAATTGGTGTCCTCCCACTACAATTCAAAAGGATGTCTCATGTGGCAATATAATTCATAGAAGGTTGATATACAGACTATAATTTGGACTTAAAAAGTTTTGGCAACTTAGAATTATATAATATTGAATGCATGAAAATGCAATATATGGGGATGCGACACTCATTGATCAGGGAGCGGAAGACCAACATTAATAGGATCAGGCCTAAACTATATCTCCTAAAAATCCTTATGGCCATTTATCAAAGTTTCTTGAAGATAAATATATTTAATGGTGATTTCTATTCACATTGACCCTATCGTGGCATGCATATTATCCTCATACACTAAGCCTACAACATTACAAAACTTTAATAATCCATAAACTATATTGAGAATTTCTTCTTTTTCTTGTTGGGGGTAAATGCGCCTCCGCCTAACCGCCCGTGTATTACTACACTGACAGTACCCGCCACTGCACACTGCAGATGGCAGACGCCCATCACACTATCACTTATTCTTTATTCTTTTAGTGATAGTTTGAATAAAGGAAGGCCCGGCCCCACATTGTGGTTGTTGGAGTTTCCACTTTTGAGTCTCTCTCTCTCTCTCTCTCTCTCTCGGCTCTTGCTCTCCATCCGCCATAGCTCTCACCGCCAAGCTTCTTCCTCCTGGGTTCAACTTCCCTTTCAACTAGTATTAGAGCAAAGGCATTAGAGCTTGACCGTCATTCTCTTCAGCCCGGATTTGAAGAGCTTCAACTCGAGCTTCAATGGCAGCCATGGCACCTTCATTTGCAGGTATGTTTTGATCTCCCTTCTCCTCCCCAAGCTTCCGGACCTTCATCGCCTTCTTCCCGCGCTGCATTGGAGCCCCCTCGACATTGCCAAGTGCCTCCTTGGGCTCTTGAAGGACCCCCAGCCCCCAGGAACAACTAACACATTTTTCGGCGCATTTTTAGGGGGCTGGGTTGATATTCTCCTCGGCATTTCCCTACTCCTCCTTGGCTTCCCGACACTCTTGGCAACCTTCCCGAGCATTGCTTGACTCCCCGGCATCAGTGCTTGGCTCCCAAAGATCGATTCGAGTGCTTCTCCCTTCAGTCCTTTACCGTATACACAGTCCCTGGACTGTCAAAACATGGCAGCACTTGATAATTATTATTTAATGCTTCTTGGCATTGCCTGTTTGATGTCTATTGATGCCCGGATGTTGTGGCATGCTATGTCTATGCTTTGGGACTGATTTGGAGCATATTTGAGCACCGTTTGAGCTTCATATAACAGTAAATTGCTTGCTATAGTACAGTGGGATGAAGCTCATTTACTTGGTGTATGCATTGATTCATGGATGTGAGGTGCTTCCTGGATGTTTGAATGATCATACCGATGTATTTGGAGGTTGTCAAATGCTTCTTCTTGGTTCCGGAATGCTTTGAGCTTGGATTTAGCTCCGAATTGGTCGTTCTTCACTCACATTTGGCTTCAGTTGGCATGCTTTGGACCGGTTTATGCCTATTGTCATTGCTTGACATTTAGGCTTCTTGCATTTATGCTTTGGTTAGATATGGATGCCACTTGGTTTGCCCATGCTTGTCAGTTACTTGGAGCTTCATCTTCCCATGTATTTGAGCATTTTGGATCTAGTGGGCATTACATTTGGTTGTCAGTTACATTCTCTTTGAATGCTTTCAGGCTTATGCTTTACGGGTCTGAGATAGCTTGGGATTTATGCTCCAGATGTACCCTACTAGGATTTGGCATGTCTGATGCTATGTACTCGATGTATTAGAGCGTTGCTTGCTCTCTTTGTATCTAACTTCACTTCCAGTGGGAGCCTCTTGGTATATTCGGATGTACACAGAGTCTTATTTATAGATGAGATTGAGCTTGTGGGATAGTTACATGCATTTGCTCTCTTGAGAGCTTTATGTCTGCAATTTGTTTGTAGTGGGCTGATTTGATACGCTTCTTGGGGGGTAGGCACCTATCTCTGTCACAGGTTTGCCAGTTTTGTATGCATCTTGGATGGTTATGTATTGAGCTTCTTGCTCTATCAGTTGTGCTTGTGCTTGGTCTCTTCTCTTACCCCGAGACCCATTACATGCATGACTTCTGGACCTACGAGATGTCTCTTGCCTGACATGTTATTAGTTTTACAGTTCTTGGTACCTTCTTGCCCCTGAAAACTCACTGTTGGATGTATCTTGCTACCTGGCAGTTGCAGTGACATGCGTATCAGTGATGGCTTCATTTTGGGACAGTTTTACATATTGCTATCATTTATTATAGCAAGCTGAAATCTGTAGA
Source organism: Lygodium microphyllum (assembly GCF_053477565.2). NCBI lineage: Eukaryota > Viridiplantae > Streptophyta > Polypodiopsida > Schizaeales > Lygodiaceae > Lygodium > Lygodium microphyllum. The sequence goes on along the minus strand of NC_141161.1, from coordinate 84,253,074 downwards.
TTTTGAACACTTCTATCAGGGCAATGCTTACTATTTGATGTTATCTTGGTCATATTTGGTGGACAGGTGCTTGTCTTGGTGAAATCCACTCTTTCAGCCAGTTTTATATTTTTTACGAATTATAGCAACCTGCAATTTTGCATTTTTTGCATTGATTTGGGACAGTATGGCTGGCCATTTGAAAGACACAGCTCTCTTTAACATTGCCAAGTTGGATGGTACCAACTATGGGTATTAGAAGTTCCAAATATGGCAGGTTTTGATGTAGAAGTTGCAGATTAAACCCTTGCATTTCAAAGGTGTCAAACCTGAGGATATGGATGATGATGTTTGGATGGAGGTTGATAAGCTATACAAGTCTACCATTATTTTGTCACTCTCAAAAGAGGTCCATCATAATGTTGTTAAAGATCAGAATTAGAGTGCATGGGATTTATGGGAGAAGATTCAGGAGCTGTATTTGCAGCAGAGTCCTGCGTCACAAATGTATTGGCTAAAGCAGTTAATGGACCTTCGCATGAAGAAGGGGACCTCCCTTTCATCTCATTTCAGTCATTTCATGCTATCATGAAGAGTCTATTGTCACAGGGTATTGAGTTCAAAGACAACTTGCACCCGTTGTTTCTGCTTGGCACCTTGCCTAAAATCATGGGATGTCTTCCGTACTGCCATATGCACAGACAAGCTTGATGGGCTGAAAATCAAAGATGTTGAGAGTGCTTTATTGACTGAGGAAATCAACAGGAGAAACCATGATGGTTCCCGCTCCACATGCATTGAGCGTTAGAGGTGGCAGATATGGCAGGCATGATAATGATCATAAGGGAAGGGAATCTCAGCAGTCCAGGTCCAAGTCACGTGGTCACACTAAGTCTCATGGATGGAAGTTTGATCTTACTTGTCACTATTGTGGGAAAGCAGGACATAAAGGCCATAGCGCCATAAAATGTGTGATGATAAGCGCAAGAAAAAGAGAAAAGAAAAAGTGCACGAAAAGTCTTCTAAAGCGCAATACTGTATCTGCAAATTCTAGTGTAAAGATAGAAGAGGTCAATGTCATGCTGGCCATTGATTTAGATGATGATTACATACTTGCATCTTCTTTATGCGATCCCTTACAAACTTCTGAGATACATTTTATGTATGTGCAGTGCAAGCTCTTGGATTTGGGTGCGCCCTTTCATGTGACACTTTGTCGAAACTGGTTTCATACCTATCGTACCATGTCTGGTTTTGTGCGTCTTGGTGATGACATGTCTCTTGACTTTGTGGGTATTGGAGATATTAGGCTGTAGTTTCCTTTTGGCAGCTATTTTGTTTTGCATGATGTACGCCATGTACCTGTGTTGACTCGTAGCCTTATGTCAGCTGGACAGCTTGATGATGCAGGGTATTTTGTGTCTTTTGGAGACTTTGCATGGAAGATTACTCATGGCAGGCTTGTACTTGCAAGAGGTGCTAAGTTTGGCGGCCTCTATCCCTTACTTGTATCAGGAGCTACATTGGATCATGTTTTGTTTGTGGGTTCTATTCCCCATGTATACCTTTGGCATGCTCGTTTGGGACATATGTCTCTTAAATGAATGAAAATGCTCCGTGCTTTGCAGTATTGTCCACTTTTTGACTCTTCGCATTTTGATTCTTGTGATCATTGCTTGTATGGAAAGCAGACTAGAAATATGCATAAAAAGTCTGGTAAGAAACGCATGGGTTAGCCCTTGGCTCTTGTATACTCAAATGTATGTGGGCCCGTGCCCTGTCAGTCACTTGGTGGGGCAAAGTACTTTGTTACTTTCATAGATGATTATTGATGTAAGGTTTGGTCTTATCCCATAAAGAGAAAATCTGATGTCTTAGACACATTTCAGTATTGGCTTGCATTGGCACAGAACGAGTCTAGGAAAAGGCTAAAATGCCTAAGGTCAGATAATGGGGGTGAGGTTGTATCACGTGCTTTTGAGCAATTTTGTGATGAGCGGGGTATTAAGCATCAGTTGACCGCCCCTTACAACCCACCCCACAATGGTATGGCTGAACGCATGAATAGAACCATTCATGAAATGGTCTGTAGCATTCATAGCCAGGCTGTCTTACCACAACACTTTGGGCCTAAGGTAGTTACTACTGTAGTGTACGTCATTAACAGGTCGCCTAGCAGTGACATTGAATTTCAAGTTGCCGAGGAGGTATGGGTATGCAGGCCCCCCTTTTATGATCATTTGCGTGTCTTTGGATGTGAGGCATTCTGCCATGTGCCCAAGGACAAACACAACAAGATGGATTCTAAAAATGTCAAATGCATTTTCATTGGCTATGGAGATGCAAGAGAGATGGGTTACCGTTTATGGGATCCGCAAGCACGGAAAGTGATCCGCATCCATGAGGAAAAAATGCATATGTAGCCTAAGAAAGTGGTTTAGGTACGCAGAGTTATCTTTCAGGAGGAGCCACTTGCTCCCGTTCAACCCGCTCCACGGCCAGCTAGACAGCGTGCAACATCACCTGATGCTCATGGCTCGGATGTTAAACATGCTGATGTTAGACAGGATGTCGGTCAGGCAAACAACAGAGCCTGGGTTGAGGCGTTCTACTAGAGATAGACAACCTCTTGATCGTTTTGCACCCTCTATGGATTATATATTGCTTACAGATGCAGGAGAGCCTCTCACTTATGATGAGGCTATGCACAGGGGCGACTGTTACTCTTGGGAGAGGGCTATGCAGTCTGAGCTTGACTCATTGCATAAGAATAAGACTTGGGATTTGGTTTCCTTGCCTCAGGGTAAAAACACTTTTTCATGCAAGTGGGTGTACAAGTTGAAAAGTATCCCTGGACACTCCAAGCTGGCATACAAGGCTTGATTGTTTGCTAAGGGTTTTAAGCAGGAGCATGGTGTCGACTTTGATGAAGTCTTTTCTCTTGTGGTCAAGATGACCAATCTACGCTTAGTCTTGGCCTTGGTTGCATAGCTTGACCTGGACTTGTACCAAATCGATGTCAAGACGGTTTTTTTTACATGGGGAGTTGCATGATGAGATTTACATGGAGCAGCCTAAGGGCTTTGCACACCTTGGCAGGGAACACCTAATGTGCAAGGTAAAGAAGAGTCTATATGACTTGAAGCAGGCACCTATGAAATGGTACCATAAGTTTGATGCATTCATGCAGTCACACGGCTACAGCCGCAATGCTATGGATTCTTGCTTGTACATGAAGAAAGCCCATGACGGTTCTTTACTGATTTTGGTACTCTATGTGGATGACATGCTTTTAGCAGGGAGAACTCATGAGGAGCTGGATGCTCTTAAGGCTCAGCTCAAGAAGAGCTTTGAGATGAAAGATCTGGGACATGCCTCTCATATACTTGGTATGTGCATTATGCACGATTGATCTTAGGGACTACTCTATTTGTCACAGAGGGAGTACGTACATAAAGTCCTTGAGCGCTTCCGCATGCAGGATGTTAAGCTTATTGGCTGTCCATTACCTTCTCATGTGAAGGTTTCACAAGTTGATTGTCTGTAGATAGATGAGCAAAGGGCCGAGATGGCCAAGATTCCCTATGCATCAGCCGTGGGCAGTCTTATGTATGCCATGATAGCCATGAGTCCAGATATTGCTTTTGCAGTTGGAGTTGTGGCACGTTATATGGCTACACCTGGGAAGAAACATTGGGATGCCGTGAAGGGTATCATGAGGTACTTGAAGGGCAAAACAGGTATGTGTCTTTGTTATGGTAGCCAGGATATAGGAGTCGCGGGGTACACTAACTCTGATTATGTAGGACATGCAGATAGTAGAAAGTCCACTTTTGGCTATGTGTTCACTTATGCTGGAGGGGCTATCTCTTGGATGTCCATGGCATAGAAGTGTACGGCTCTTTCTACTATAGAGGCCGAGTATATTGTAGCCAGAGAGGCTTGCAAGGAGGCTATCTAGTTAGGCCGTTTGATTGCAAACCTTCGTATGTTAGATGGTATGCCTACATTGCATTTGGATTCTATGAGTGCTATTCAGTTGGCTAAGAATCTGGTCTTCCATGCGAAGACGAAACATATTGAGGTGAGGTATCACTTCATTCCATGAGGTCATTGATTGTTGACCTTGTCAAGATTCCGACTCAGGAGAATCCTATAGACTTGCTCATGAAGAGCCTCACTACCGAACACTTTGCCTTCCTTAGGAGATTGATGGGCATTGGATGAGATGACGTCTTTTTCCTAATCTTGTTGTAGATGTGTACGTGTTGTACTGTCTTTTCTTTTTTCTCTCTCACTGGGACAGATTCGCCTTTAAGTGGGAGGTTGTTGGGGGTAAAGGTGCCTCCGCCTAGCCGCCCGTGTATTACTACACTGACAGTAAGTACCCTACTCGCCATCCACTGCACACTGTAGGTGGCGAGCGCTCGTCACAGTCACTTATTCTCTGTTCTTTTAGTGACAGTTTGAATAAAAGAAGGTCGGGCCATAGATTGTAGTTGTTGGAGTTCCCACTTTTGAGTCTCTCTCTCTCTTGGCTCTTGCTCTCCATCTGCCATAGCTCTCATAGTCAAGCTTCTTCCTCCTAGGTTCCACTTCCCTTTCACTTCTTCTCTCTCTCTCTCTCTCTCTCTCTCTCTCTCTCTCTCTCTCTCTCTCTCAATTAATGATCAATAACATATATGCATAATTATATATGTATAATATGTTATTTTGAAATTCAATTGTACATTTTTATTGATAATTTATTGATATATTAATAGTTAGTGAGTAATACCTAATGATAATACATTAAAGTATTAATAATTATAGCATATATATCATGATGATCATTAATATAAATAGTATATGAATAATAATCATAAGTTAAAATAATAATATATTCTTTAAAATGATAAAATACAAGTTTTTATTAATGTATATATATATGATACATAATTTGTATATACATTAACTTATTTACTGATTATTATATACATAAATATTAAATACATATTTTGTTAACAATTAATTAAAAATAAAAAGTAATAAATAATAAATAATTAGTTATATTGATATTCAAATAATTATAAATAATGCATATATGATTGAATTTGTGTACAATTATATAATATATATCACGATTATTATTTAATATTATACACATTAAATATATTAATACATATAACTATAATTATAAGTATTATTATGATATCTTTTACAGATATTATGATAATATATTCTAATTCTTTGTGTGTGTATAAATAATGCATACATCTTCATATGCATATGCATAAATGAATCACATACACTTGTTTCCTTCCCTCCTCTTATTTTTTATACACACACACACACACACACACACACACACTCTCTCTCTCTCTCTCTCTCTCTCTCTCTCTCTCTCTCTCTCTCTCTCTCTCTCCTTGTGTGTGTATAAGTCATGAATACATACACGCATACACATATGAGCATGTATATATCACACACACACACACACACACACACACACACGTGTTTCATTTTTTCTTCTTTTTGTTTTTTTATATGCCCCCCTTCTATGTGTGCGTGTGTGTGTTAAAAATAATAATAAATGTGTACATCTATTTGTGTGATCTTATAGATATATGTTTCCTCTCACTCTCATCATTTTCATTTGCTCTTTTTTTTTTCTCTTCTTCATATCTCTCAACTTTCTTCATTTGATATGTGTGAAAGTTATGTATACATATGTATATATATATATGGACATTTGTATATGTGTTGCATATATATGTACATGTATATATTTGTGTGTGGATGTGCGTGTCTACACGTGTGGGTATGTACATGTTTGTAAGTGTATATTATATAGATATATATCCATTCTCTCACAACCCTTTTTCTCTCTCATATACATTTTTAGATGTGTGTGTTTATGTATGTGTATTATACATGCGTGTTTGTTTGTGTATCCTCATAAGTACGCATATTCTCCTCTCATTATTCTCTCTCTCTCTCTCTCTCTCTCTCTTGTCTCTTCTTTATTTTTCCCTCTACTATCTATATTCTTCTTCTTCTCCCCCCCCCCCCCCCCCCCCTTCTCTCTCTCATATTTTTTATTTTCTTTGCTTTCTATTTCCTCATCTCTCATATTTCTTCACCTCATATGTATACACGTGTATGCATGTTTATATGTGTGTATGTATATGTACATGTTTATATTTGTGTGTGGATGTGTGCATTTGCATATGTGTGTGCATGCATGTTTGTAAGTGTGTGTGTTTTATAAGTGTGTATCCATTCTCTTTCCTTTACTCTCTCTCTCTCTCTCTCATATGTTTATGTGGTATGAACATGTATATATATATGCATATACATGTATATTCATTTGCACATATGTATGCATATATACATGAATCTATGTGCATATATTGTTTATGTGTTTTTATAGTATGTATACATTTGTGTGTAGTTTTAGAGTATGTACACATTGTACGAATATGTTTAACCATTAAGATTATTGTCTCATTCTATATATTCAATAAAGTAAAGAAATTTATCTCTCTATGTAAGAAAAGGACACACACACACACACACACACACACACACACACACACACACACACACACACACACACACACACACACACACACACACACACACACACACACACACACACACACACACACACACACACACACACACACACACACACACACACACACACACACACACACACACACACACACACACACACAGAGAACTTATTAACCCCACTCACCCTTCAAGAAAAAGCCCTCTTTACTTCTTGAATACGAAACTTCTCCTCCTTGTGCCACATAGGTTTGGGAGCCCTTTGGTTGGTTCGGGATCCCCAAGGCAAACTTTTAAATAATAGATAAAATAGATATTACGATCGCAATCATCATTTGTAATGTCATGACAACATGTATTTTTGATGGCAGTCCTCCTTATCAAGGTGATGAGAAACATGTAAGTAATTAAAAAAGCATGTATGCATGTATGCTTTTTTAGCATATCAAGAGATCATGTTTATATGTCATATCATACTTGATACTCTTCTTATCTAAAAAGTCGATACCATCATTATGACCACCTCTTGGTCTTATGATACTATTAGATTATGCTAAATTTCAATGTCATAGTTCTTATCTCATTGGTTCATAGAGACATTTGTGATGATGTGACCTTCAAACCTCTAGTCATTGGTGGTGTATTCAAAAGCCCTATAACTTTAGCTTCTACTATAATCATCGTGACTCCAAGGAATACCATACCATCCATGCTAAAAAACCCTGCAATTCTATCATAGAAAATCAAACCTTGTCTAAATAAAACCATCCAAATCCTTCCTACTTTTAAAGCACACAAATCCATTTTGGTTTCTCTCATATGGCTGTTCATTTCCTTAGTCCAACTTTAGATCTCCAAAAAAGTCCTCATATAGTTAGACTATCCCTTGCCCTCATGGGATCTAATAGAGGATTAATGCTTATTGGCTAAAGAGCATGACCAATACTAATAATTTCTCATTTTGGTTTTGACCCAAGTGCCTCCACGTACTCTTCTCTCATCTATCATCTTTCATGATGACCAAAATTCTTGATTTGTATTTCTTTAGTCTAAATTTATCTATCATGTGTTTATGCAATTCCCCATCTAGATTTGCCAACTGCTAAGTACCATTGGATATTGTTTAACCCTAAAAGGTCCTTCCACTTCACCTAAACTTGTTTTGAAACATATGATCCAACTTGTCATTATATCTCATCACTAAGTCCCCATCTTTATCCCTTTGTCTTTAATCCCATGATTCATTTGTGCTTTTTGGCCTTCTTGTACTTTCTCATAATGACTTAATGCTAACTTTTAGTTGACTTGTGTCTCTTGTAATTGCCATCATCTTTCTTGATAAACATCCCTTGTTCCATGCACATCTACATTAAGAATCACAAAGACATGTATTTCAATAAAAAGAAGAGCTTCCCTTCAAAACACTAGTTGGAATGCAAAAAACTGATTTCCACTTTTCACAACACTCCTGTAAGCCCATAATTCACTTGGAAACTCTAGATCTCCAATCTTTTTGTTTCGCAAGGTCATCTTGGTGGTTAATATGCAGATCAATTGTCCATTGAATCTTTCATTGTATCCATTGCATTGCGAGTAGTAAGGAGTACTATATCGATGGCTTATCTTCAACTTCTCACATATGTAGTCCATCAAATCTCCTCCAAAGCCAGTTTGACACTCTTTTTAAATGCACTTTGAATTTGCAACATATGTCTTCACATATGAATATTTTTCAACATCCTTTTCTTATGATTTGAATAGTTTTGCCTCAACACATGTTGGAAGTTAATCCAATGTAGTACATACACTTTCTTCCTTGTTGTAATAGGCAACTGTCCAATAGCATCAATGGTATAATATGCAGTGGTCCCCATTTTTCAAGCACATCATAAAGCCAAAATTGAGTCCCTTAGTTCACACTATAGAGCTCTCTTTGCCATCTTCTAACATTGCAAGTAGGATTTGCACCAATGTTTCACTTCTTTTTGCAAGCTTAGCCATGTATAGTATATACCCCTCTTGTAGTATTTTTTTGAAGAGTGCTTTTAAAGGCAAAGTGACTCCCACATGTTTCTTCATGATTTTGTTCAAGAGAATGGTGAATTTCTCTTTCCAAGGTACTCTCCTCATAATCAAATCAATTCCCTTCATGAACAAGTTATCATTTATCATCATATACTTCTTCTCTCTCTTGAGTATGTATAATTTTTACTCTTTTGTACGTGTTTTGGAATCTTTTGTGTTTATAAGAACTTCTCCTCTAAGTTTAGAACTTTTCCTCTTCGATAAATGAGTCATGTTACAACTACCAGAAGAACTACTAAGATTGCCTCTCGTGTTGCCTCATGAGCTTCAACCTCTTCGTTCCATTCTATGTGCCAAAGACTTCATGCCTCAAATATTTGCAAAAGTTAATCATGTTGCATCATTGCTTATCTTCCAAACCCCTAATACCACAATCAAAGCATCTCCTTCACTTGATTCTTCTTATTCAAATTTCATCCATAACTAGCATGGCCTTTTCTAACATGGCATATTCCACTTCATTGTTATTGTGTACTCCAATGTGATACCTTGTTTTCTTATCAAATTCCCCCATGGAACCCCTTGATGCTTGATCATGAGCTTTCTTGTAAGAGATAGAAATAGAAAACAAACAAATTCTCAATATCTTCAAGTTTAGGTGGTGGCTTCTATATCTCTTTTTCTTTAAACGTCCTTACATTATTCATGTAGGTGAAGTAAATATGGTAGAATGACATAGTAGTTTCTTCCACCAAAAGGAAATATTGAAACTCTTCCATTCAATCACCCACTTGGAGAGGTTAACATTATTTACCATGTGAAGTAAAAGGGAGTAGCTCGTTAAAATCACAAAAGGATTGGGAGTTGTACTTTGACTCTTACCAACTTGCTTTTTTTTTTTGGTTGAGTTGGCACCCTAATTTTCTAATTTTCCAAAAACTAATTCCAATTTCTCAGAGTGGCTTATTTTGTCACTATAGAGGCAAAAGTTATCGATGAAGTCTCAAAAAATTTTCCCAAAACATTGTTGGTGCTTCATCCATCCTCTTTTGAAACCAAGTTGGCCCATTTGCTAATCCAAAATGAAGCACTATAAAATAGAAACATTCCCATGGGATAATGAAAGATGTTTTCTTCTTATCTTCAAGTGCAATAGTCAATTAGAAGTATCTTGGAAACCATCACAAAAATTGTACCTTCCATGTCTTGCTTACTCATCAAGGATTTGATCAATGAGTGGCAAGGGTCATTAACCTCTCTCAATGTTGCATTTAAAGGTTTAAAATCTACACAAATTCTATGTCCTCCAATTTTCTTTACTTGGATAACTATTAGATTCACCCATTTTGAACATTTAATAGGATATATAAAACTTGCATTGAGTAACTTGTCCACCACCCCCTTCAAAACCTTTTCTTGCTCGATTGATAGGAGCATCAACCTTGGGCATATTAGTTTAGTTTCTTCCTTAATCTCCAAGTATAAATGTTCTCCTTTGTACCCCTTGATCTCCTTGTAAGATGTGATGGATAAGTTTGGGTGCTTTTGAAGAATATTCTTATATATACTCAACATGTTCTCCATTAGGATCTCTTTGTAGTTGGTCTTCGTCTTCAATCATTTCTTGATCTCCTTAACTCATCTTTACTGTCCTTCTATTATGGCTTGACTTAGGACACTTACTCCTTGCTCCAACAAAATAGTAAATGCTTTCACATCTATTTCTTTTATAGTATAGCTATCATCCTCCTCTTCTAATTCTTTGGTCATTATTAAGTCATTATCTTGTTCATCCTCTTTTTCTTCTCTTTTTCCCCCTCAAAAGCTTTCAAGTGGCCGTGTTGGGCTTCCTTTACAAAACCCTCTTTTGCCATAAAGGGTAATAATAGGTGTTCCCCATTCATGAACAATATGCACAACCCTTCACCAAGGGCTACTTAGAATCAAAGGAAAATCTCGCATACTTGCAACCATCACATGATAATTTATTTTTTTTTGAAATGCCAAATACTTTTACCTCTAACCCTTCAATTACTCCAAGACATCATATCTTTGCATGGTATGCCAATTAGACTACCCTGAAACCTAAAAGGCCTATCATCTCTAGATTTAATCTTTGTGCTCATGCCTAAGATATCACATAGACTTGGGCTTCACTATTTATGTACACCTCCCCTATAATATCAGCATGATGCCAAGCTTCCACCATAGAACATATATCTCGAAGACATTCAATATGATGTACATGCACTTCCTATGTTTTAAATTTAGATTTAGAAGGTGGAATCACTAGTTAGTTCTATGCTATTTGTATTTTGGGGCATAGTTCCATTAGTGGTCTATATAAGTTAAGTCCATCTTCTATTCAACAAATCCCTTTTTAAATCATAACTCTCTTGGCCTTCCCCCAAAGGCAAGTCCTTACTTCTAATTTCATATTGGGCTTTCTTTTATTCTTACTTTTGGACTCTATTTTGAGCTCCTAATTCCTCTTTGATCATTAACTTGGCCTCCCTTCCTCTCTTCTCACCCATTTCACTTGAGCTTCTACTCCAATCAACTTTAGAAGTGTCTTCCCTTTATCCTCCTCAATTTCACTAGTACTTGCTTCTTCTTTGTGCATAGTTGTTTCTTCTATTAGGAAGATTTTGAGGTGTTGGATACATCTTCCCTCATCTTCATAGAAAATAAGGACAATTTGGACTTTGGTGTCCAGTTTCGTTACATTGTAGCAAACCCTCTACTCTTCTAGCATCCCTTGTTCTCTCCCTATCTAGTTCCACAGTCTCTAGTTCCCCTTCTTCTAGTGTCCTCCATAATGTGAAGAGTAAAATTCTTTACTTGGATGATGAGCACCTCTATACAAAGGACTCTACCTTCATGTTATGGTGATGAGCTTTGCATTTGGGTATCATTTTAATGTTGTTTAACATTGTGTCTTGTATTAACTCTAAGGTTTTCTTTCGGTTTATGAAAGAGAAATTTGCATGCTCTTATATAAGTCTAGAATTGATCCATTATTATGGTTTAATTTGTATTGTTAGTGTGGGTTTAATCCTTCTTTTTCTAAAGTTTGCTATCAACTTTGGGTTTGGGGTCCTACACCACAAGACATTAGGTATATGCTATTTTAAATCAAAACAAATTTGATTTCCTTTTGTTTATTTTTCATTGCATGTGAAGTGAATTTTGAAAGAATAGTTTGCACAAATGTCATGTGGAATTTGAATGACGATCATTGGACGAGATGTGTGTTTAAGAGGTCCTCTACACACATGCATGTGCGCACACATGCACACACATGTGCGCACACATGCACACACATGTGCATATACATGCACACATGCACAAAGATTCAATGAGCATGCTCTATTTTCATGCGAGCTTGATTTATTGGTTCTAATGGTGGAGACAAGATGCGGTTATTACCTCACAACAAAGGCAAGCACTTGACATATAAACATAAACAAACCCATACACTTGTCTAGCAACAAAAAGAGAAAGTATATTTGTTTTTCATCTTCAAGATTCATAAGTTTAGATCAAGGTATTAATGCAATAAACTATTTCTCATTATCTTCCATACCATAAGTGCAAGCGATCATTTTCCCATGACATGAACTATAGGGGTTCTCATTGTTGGGGGTAAAGGCGCCTCCGCCTAGCCGCCCGTATATTACTACACTGATAGTACCCGCCACTGCACATTGCACATGACAAGCGCCCGTCAGAGTCACTTATTCTTTATTCTTTTAGTGATAGTTTGAATAAAGGAAGGCCCGGCCACACATTGTGGTTGTTGGAGTTTCCATTTCTTGTCTCTCTCTTTCTTGCTCTTGCTCTCTCGCCTAGCTCTCGCACGTGCAAGCTTTGATCTTTCTCACCTTTCAACTGGTATCAGAGCAGGTCCTCGTGAGCGCTTCCCGGCCTTCCCCGACATCTACAAAAGGTATGCAAGCTTGCTTCTCACTCAGTTCTCAACCATTCTTTGACATGAACAGCATGGTCTCATGAAGAGGCAGCCATAGCTTCCATCATTGAAGCTTGTTCTCTTCACCTCTTGCTTGGACTTGTCCTAGGCTTGTGTAGGCCTATTGTAGGCCTTCATTGGGCTCTTGCTTATCCCCTACCCACCCTAATTTGGCCCCTCAAGTACAGCAGCATGCTCATGTTTGCAAAAATGGCTCAAAAATCACTCTTTTTGTCATATCTCGAGCATTCGGAACTCGAGTCAAGCAAGGTAAGAGTCTAAGTTGGGGTTCTAGCACGGTCTGGACACGATAGTGATGTCGGATTTGCCAAATTCTGATAAGAGAATATTCTGCATCAGATTTCAGGTCAGAGACATCATGTATTTGTATGCATATGGCTTATGTGATGCTTCTACTGATGTCTATTGATACAGGATCACTTGTGGATGTTATGCCTCTTATGTGAGACACATTTGGAGATGATTTAGCTCAGCCATTGATTGTTTTGAACAGTCTCAGATCTAGCCAAAACAGGACAGCACTTATCTCTTGAAGTCTATGCTTACCGGGATTGATCACTTGATGCATATTGATGCTTGGATGATGTCTACATGTATGGAGATGCTATGTTAATGGATTGCCATCATTTTGGTACTGATTTGAGGCCTAAAATACTTAGTTTGGAGCAGTGAATGTCTGTTGTAAACAGTTGGGCGGAAGCTATTCTACTCATGTATGCTTATGCCTATGCTATTCGGGTCATGTCTTGGAGATGTACATTGATGTATTGACCATCGGGGATTGGAAAAGAGTTCGACATTGCTTCTTAATCATTGATTGAGCTTGAGATTTTCTTTCCATAGCATTTGGATATTTATATTGGATGTATCTTGGCACTTATCGGTCTATGCTTGACTGCTTTGGACATGCACTGATGCTCATGTCACCTACCTATGTCAGTTACATTGTTTGAGCTTGGATGCTATTGGAGCTTTACTTGGGCTTGACATTCAATTGTCTAGAGCATATTTTGGAGATTTATTGGCTTGCCAGAGTTTATTTTGGGATATACTTGATGTCTCTGGATGCTACATATGGATGCCACCACGCCTCCATGTTCGGGATGTCTCATTGATGCTTGATCTTGGACACTTGTCAATTGGTGCTTGTACATGCTTTGTTCAAGCTTTGTTGCTTGATATTTACGGCCTTTGTGCCAGTGGGAGTATCTTTGGATGCTTGACAGACATTGAGAAGGCGGTCTATGCTATTTGAGCTTTTGAGACTATTTGGGATTTCTTACCCTTTGGGATGATGCATGGTTCATATGTCTTGGTTCCTTCCAATGCTTATGAGCTGACTCTTTGACTTGGGTCCCTTTCCTTGTGAGTTGACACCTACTTGTGTCAAGTCTTGGTAGTGGCAGGCACACTTTGCTTCGTTGACTGGGGTGTGCCTACTCACTAGCAGATATTTCATGACATGTTTGGGTGTTGGATTCATGCTTATCGATTGTCATATGCCTATGTTATGCCCGCATGATGCTGGTTATGGTCTTGGTAGTATATGATTGACTTGGGATCTGCTTCTGACACAGTTAGCTCTCATTTGCTGAAATCTGTCATTTATTTATAGCAAGCTAAAATATGGAGATGTTGAGCACTTCTTTGAGGGTAATGCTTACTATTTGATGTTATCTTGATCATATTTGGTGGATAGGCGCTTCTCTTGTAAAATCCACTCTTTCAACCAGTTTTAGCAGTGGTTTTAGTACATTTTTTGCTAATTACAGCAACTTGCAATTTTGCCTTTCTGCATTGATTTGGGACAGTATAGTTGGTCATCTGAAAGACACAGCTCTCTTTAACATTGCCAAGTTGGATGGTACCAACTATGGGTATTGGAAGTCCCAAATATGACAGGTTTTGGTGAAGGAGTTGCGGATTAAACCCTTGCATTTCAAAGGTGTCAAACTTGAGGATATGGATGATGATGTTTGGATGGAAGTTGATGAGCTATGCACGTCTACCATTATTTTGTCACTCTCAGAAGAGGTCCATCATAATGTTGTTGAAGATGAGAATCAGAGTGCATGGGATTTATGGAAGAAGATTCAGGATCTGTATTCTCAGCAGAGTCCTGCGTCACAAATGTATTGGCTAAAGCAGCTAATGGACCTTCGCATGAAGGAGGGGGTGCGTCCTTTTATGTGACACCTTGTAGAGATTGGTTTCATATCTATCGTACCATGTCTGGTTCTCTGTGTCTTGGTGATGACAGGTCTCTTGACATTGTGGGCATTGGAGATGTTCGGCTGTAGTTTCCTTCTGGTAGTTCTTTTGTTTTGCATGATGTGCGCTATGTGCCTGCGTTGACTCGCATCCTTATGTCAGCTAGACAACTTGATGATGCAGGGTATTTTGTGTGTTTTGGAGACTCTGCATGGAAGATTACTTGTGGCAGGCTTATACTTGCAAGAGGTGCTAAGTCTGGTGGCCTCTATCCCTTACTTGTATCAGGAGCTACATTGGATCATGTTTTGACTGTGGTTTCTATTCCCCATGTATCCCTTTGGCATGCTCGTTTGGGGCATATGTCTCTTAAAGAAATAAAAATGCTCCGTGCTTTGCAGTATCTTCCGCCTTTTGACTCTTCGCATTTTGATTCTTGTGATCATTATTTGTATGGAAAGCAGACTAGAAATACACATAAAAAGTCTGGTAAGAAATGCATGGGTGAGCCCTTGGCTCTTGTGCACTCGGATATATGTGGGCCCATGCCGTGTTAGTCACTTGGTGGGGCAAAGTACTTTGTTACTTTCATAGATGATTACTGATGTAAGGTTTGGGCTTATCCCATTAAGAGAAAATCTGATGTCTTAGACACATTTCAGCGTTGGCTTGCATTGGTAGAGAACCAATTTGGGAAAAGACTCAAATGCCTAAGGTTAGATAATGGGGGTGAGTATGTATCATGTGCTTTTGAGCAATTTTGTGATGAGTGGGGTATTAAGCGTTAGTTGATCGCCCCTTACACCCCACCCAAAAATAGTATGGTTGAACGCATGAATAGGACCATTCAGGAAAGGGTCCATAGCATGCTTAGCTAGGCTAGCTTACCACAACACTTTTGGGCCGAGGTAGTTACTACTGCAGTGTATCTCATTAACAGGTCCCTTAGCAGTGGCATTGACTTTCAGGTTGTAGAGGAGGTATGGGTAGGCAGACTCCCCTCTTATGATCATTTGCGTGTCTTTGGTTGTGAGGCATTCTGCCATGTGCCCAAGGAAAAACGCAATAAGCTAGATCCTAAGAGTGTCAAATGCATTTTCATTGGCTATGGAGATGCAAGAGAGATGGGTTACTGTCTATGGGATTCGCAGGCGTAGAAAGTGATCCGCAGCCATGATGTCATCTTTCATGAGGACAAAATGCATATGTAGCCTGAAAAAGTGGTTGAGGTACGTAGAGTTATCTTTCAAGAGGAGCCACTTGCTCCCATTTTCAACCCGCTCCACAGCTAGCTAGACAGCGTGCAGCATCACCTGATGCTCATGGCCCAGATGTTAGACATGCTGATGTTAGACAGGATGTGGATCATGCACCAAAGCCTGGATTGAGGCATTCTACTAGATATAGATGACCTCCTGACCGTTTTGCACCCTCTATGGATTATGTACTGGTTACAGATGCAAGAGAGCCTCTTACTTATGATGAGGCTATGCGCAGGGGTGATTGTCACTCTTGGGAGAGGGCTATGCAGTCTAAGCTTGACATTGTATAAGAATAAGACTTGGGATTTGGTTTCCTTGCCTTAGGGTAAGAATGCTTTGCCATGCAAGTGGGTGTACAAGCTGAAAAGTACCCCTGGACACCCCAAGTCAGCATACAAGGCTTGATTGTTTGCTAAGGGTTTTAAGCAGGAGCATGGTATTGACTTTGATGAAGTCTTTTTTCTTGTGGTCAAGATGACTATCCTACACTTAGTCTTAGCCTTGGTTGCATAGCTTGACTTGGACTTGTACCAGATGAATGTCAAGATGGCTTTTCTACATGGGGACTTGCATGATGAGATTTACATGGAGCAGCCTAACAGCTTTGTAGACGCTAGCAGGGAACACCTAGTATGCAAGCTAAAGAAAAGTCTATATTGCTTAAAGCAGGCACCTAGGGAATGGTACCATAAGTTTGATGCATTCATGCAGTCACAGGGCTATAGCCGTAGTGCTATGGATCCGTGCTTGTACACGAAGAAAGCTCGTGACGGTTCTTTACTGGTTTTGGTACTTTATGTGGATGACGTGCTTCTAGTAGGGGCAGCTCATGAGGAGCTAGATGCTCTTAAGGCTCAGCTCAAGAAGAGCTTTGAGATGAAAGATCTGGGACATGCTTCTCATATACTTGGTATGCGCATTATGCGAGATAGATCTCATGGACTACTCTATCTATCATAGAGGGAGTATGTACATAAAGTCCTTGAGCGCTTCTGCATGCAGGATGTTAAGCCTATTGGCCATCCATTACCTTCTCATGTGAAGGTTTCACAAACTGATTGTCCACAGATAGATGAGGAGAGGGCCAAGATGGCCAAGATTCCCTATGCATTAGCAATGGATAGTCTTATGTATGCCATGATAGCCACTCATCCAGATACAGCTTTTGCAGTTGGGTTGTGGCATGTTATATGGCTACACCTGGCAAGAAACATTGGGATTCCATGAAGGGTATCATGAGGTACCTGAAGGGCACAGCAAATATGTGTCTTTGTTATGGCACCCAGGATATAGGAGTCGTGGGGTACACTGACTCTAATTATGCAGGGCATGTAGATAGTAGGAAGTCCACTAGTGGCGCAGAAGTGCACGACTCTTTCTACTACAGAGGCCGAGTATATTGCACCCAGAGAGGCTTGCAAGGAGGCTATCTGGTTAGGCCGTTTGATTGCAGACCTTGGTATGACAGATGCTATGCCTACATTGCATTCGGATTCGATGAATGCCATTCAGTTGGCCAATAATCCGGTCTTCCATGCGAAGACGAAACATATTAAGGTGAGGTATCACTTCATTCGCGAGGTCGTTGAGGACATGTCTATTGAGCTTGTCAAGATTCCAACTGAGCAGAATCCTGCAGACTTACTCACGAAGAGCCTCACTATTGAGTGCTTTGCCTTCCTCAGGAGATTGATGGGCATTGGATGAGGCGACGTCTTTTTTCTCATCCTACTGTACATGTGTACATGTTGTATTGTCTCTTCTTTTTTCTCTCTCTCATTGGGGCAGATTCACCTTTAAGTGGGAGGTTGTTGGGGGTAAAGGCACCTTCGCCTAACCGCCTATATATTACTACACTGACAGTACCCGCCACTGCACACTCCAGGTGGCAGGCGCCGTCATAGTTACTTATTCTGTATTGTTTTAGTGACATTTTTAATAAAGGAAGGCCCGGCCACACATTGTGGTTGTTGGAGTTCCCATTTCTTGTCTCTCTCTATCTTGCTCTTGCTCTCTCGCCCCATAGCTCTCGTGTGCAAGCTTCGATCGTTCTCACCTTTCACTCACTATAGAGGAGCACTTCTTTTTCACAAAGCTCATAGTGGTAGTTCTTGGGAGCTTCTTTGAGCACAAATGGAAACAGTGAATGTCACATAGTGGTAGCTATTGGACATTGAGGAGTATAAGGAATCTTGAAGCCTCGTTTGGCACTTGTATCATCAAAACATTCTTGTCTTATGTGATCACAAAGATGTTGGTAGCACCTACTCCCTATAATATGCTGGTAGTAACTCAGTAGAAAGTAGAAATGCATATGTTAGCATGTGAATCTATAAGACTTTTATATGAACCATGACTTGTAGGGGAAGATTTTCACCCATGCCAAGAAAGCATGGAACTAGTAGAGAAAAACCTACATGCCATATGGGGATGATTGGATACCACATCAAAAAATAAAGGAATCGCATACCCATATGGCTTGAAAGTGAATTCTAGAACCCACTCATATCATGGTCATATCCAACATTCACTCATCCTATAAAGTGAAAAAAAATGGCATTTTGCTTTCATTTGGATCAATTGAGCTATAAGATTGGGGGTATAACATTCTCTTATATCCTTAACCTGGTCACTTCTAGGCATATTGCAAACCAATCATTGATTGATATGTTGCTTGTAAATGTGTACATCATGTAACTATCTACTCCCTAAACCCAACCATACACAATTTAAAAGAATGAAAAGCATGCATCATCTATTCACAACTTGAATGAGATCCTTTGGACTTCTTTGGGAATCATGAAAATTTTGATAGACAATGAAGTTATCTCATTAACACATTCATATTTGTTTTGTGTGATAGCATATCCCACATTAACCAAGTCATCCAATACAACACTCTGTCATGCATGGATGCACAAATAGGTAGTACAAATCAGGTTGAGAGCCTATAACATGACCTAGGTGTAGATCATGAATACAAATGGTGACCTCTTCAAGCCCCTTGATATACTATACTTTTGGCAATAAATGAACGACCACATTTCTATGACATTGCGTTGCATTATGCATCATAGTTGCCTACCAATGTAGACCACATGTCTCATTTGTTGTGCACTTAACCTAGCCATGCATGCCAATTCATAGCATGAGTAGATTGATGTAAATCAATTGGCTTGTGCATATGCAAGCTATTCCAATCATGTCAAGGTGCACTTATAGCTCACATAAAATTTTAGATAAGGTGGACCACATGTAACCAATGTGCACATGTCCTCTTTTCATCATCTTTAGCCAGTGTGTCCACTTGTTGGTGACTAATACCAACAAGCCAACTACAAATCTCTTATCTATGAAATGTATAAGTAAATTAACTTGGTTAATTTGATGAGGCCAAGTTTTCCTTCCATAGACAATGTGGTTGGCTATATTCTACTTCAAGGTTATAGGAACTTGCAGAAGTCAATGGAGCATCCTAAAAATGACGATACTTTAATTACTATATCAAGCTACATTCACCAACTGTCATTGAAATTTGGGAAGTCAATCTTGTAGATGAGAATCGGTTATACTTGGTTTTGTATCTCACCATTACCTACCTCTTCAAAATAGCTATCATGCATCTACAAAAATAGTGGCATAGCGAAGTGCCAAGCCATGCCTTCTCATGTCTATGCACCATGTATTTTTTCTATGTATGATGTTGAGCCATGCATAGCTCCTCTTTCATCCCTTCACAATTGTTAATGTTGATGGTATCCTTTCATTGTTTGTGCTTAGAGTTTATCAAGGGTTACTGTACCACTACCAATAAAATCCATTGCTAGCAAAATGGTAGCTTGTGTGGTTGAATGTCAAATACTTGGCAGAATGAGTATGAGTAGGTTTGGTGCAAGTGATGAGTACAAAAATTTGTTGGCAGCATCAAGCAACAATTGTCCTCTTTGAAACCATCCACCAATTGTCCTCTTCACTAGTATTGGATGCAAATCTTTCAAAATCAAATATAGATTCTTTATCCTCATTATATCCATTGTCATTCAATAAGCTACGGAAAACATACATGTCCATGAAAATGCATTAGTTTTACTATAGGATGTTCTAAATAGTTATAGTGGGTTGTGAAAACTATAGCCATTAAGTGCAATGAACCCCAAGTAGTAGCCCACGTGCCCAAAAACTATCACATGATGAACTTAGCCCACATGCATAGGAAGTGAGAAAGAAGACAAAGTTCCAACCCTAACCTTAGACTCTACCTCTCATCCTCCAAGCTATGGAAGAAAAAGGGGAAGAAGAGATGAAAGGCAATAAGAAAGCAAAGCTTCACTCTCCAAGTCTCTCATTTACTCTCACTCTCACATACTCTCACTCTCACATACTCTCTCTTTGCCTCACTCTCAACAAGGTACATAAGAAGATAATATGGAAGCAAGAAGAAGGATTGCTCTCAAATTTGGACACAAGAATGAGCTTGACTATTCACTTTTGGCCCTTATATACATAGATTTACGTTTTAGAGTTTTCTCTCATAAGTTGGGCATGCACTTTTTAGGCTCTTGACCTTTTGTTTTACTTTATGCATCTATCTATACTATATTATTCAAATTGTGGCTTCCATGTTTCACTGAACAACCAAAGACCTCTAAGCCTCACCGAACCTCCCCCTACCATATAAGGATCGGGGACTTTTCAAATCAAATTTGAGAGCTCCCTTTTTACCCTAAGATTTTGGTTTAAAGTCTAACCATCTCTTAGCTATGGCGACTCTCAAAATAGGCCAGTCCGCCATCTATCTCTGTCTCAATCTCTATCTTTTTGTAACAATAGCAACAAGAGCACCATTGAGATGATGGGCATAATAGCCATCGCAATAGCAAGCAAGCTAGTGACATTGATAGTTGGCATGAAGCAAGCATGGTGGTGACAAGGACAATAAGCACAAATTCACAATAGCATGGGTAATAGAGACCTATAGGCTGATGATAGATCCCAAGCTTTTGATTTTGTCATTTAGTGGACTGCTTGTAGGCTCAAAAATTTCACCAAAGTGTTGCTGAATGTGGGGTGCAAAAATTCAAGGTTCTTTGGTGGGGGTGCTTTCATCCTCTAATTTATTTCTAAATTTTCGAATCCTAGAATCGAACCCTTGATGCCTTGCCATTGTTCTACAAGCCTAACCAATTCACCAAAAGAATGGCAAGGAGAGAAGTCATTGCTCTTGTTACACCTGACTCTATTGAACTACTCTATGAAGGAAAGTGTGTTTTTGGTTGTGGCCAAGCCCATGATATTGGACATTCAGGCAATAATGTTGCCTATGCTCTTGGTGAAGTAGTAACTTGTCCTAGAGTGAGCTATTGGCTCACTATCTTAGTGGCCAAGGTGGTAGTAATAGCTAGAATTGTCATCATCAAATGTTGCCAGTTGAAATGGAGAACATAGTAGTCAAAAAGGCCCAATGTGGGTTGTGAGGGTGACAATGATTGTTGGATGTCAATCGATTGAGGGAAATCTAGTGGTCTAATCTCGCATTTGCCATGCAAGTGCAATGTGATGCATATGAGTAGGTGTTGTTGTGCATCTCTCTCTCTCTCTCTCTCTCTCTCTCTCTCTCTCTCTCTCTCTCTCTCTCTCTCTCTCTCTTTGTGAGTTAGTAAGTTGGTGTGGCATAGGCCAATAGGTGGGTCGAGTGTGCAAGAAGCAACGTGGCAGCAAGCACAACGACAAGTGGAGTGCGCCTGGTGATGTGTGGGCAACAAGCATATGCATCAATCATTGACACATTTATGGAATGAGGAGTGCGAGTGGCAGAGGAGGCAACAAAAAAATGAGCCACGTGGATTTTGAGAAAGCATGTAGAAAGAGAGAGAGTAGAGAAAAGAACTTGTGTGAGGGAAATTTTTAGAGGAAAGAGAGGGTAAAAGGGCCCGGAGAGAGAGAGAGAGAGAGAGAGAGAGAGAGAGAGCGAGAGAGAGAGAGAGAGAGAGAGGTGAGAGGAGAAAACTAGGTTGACACATACAACCATTTTCATATAGTGAGATTTTGTGTGTTTTTTATCTAAGTCCTTGTTTTTAAATATTTTGGAAGTGTGATGTTTACTTTTCATTGTTTAAAAACAAAAGTTGAACATAAAATGCATTTTCAAAAGTGTAGATATCATATAAAAGACTTAAAATCAAATGGAGATCCCATATTTAGTTCTTGTATGTTAAAAAACTAGAAATTCTATTGAATATCATTGAATATTTCATTGAAGTTTAAGAAATTATGCATCTTTTAAAATTCACAATTTTCAAAGCCATGGATAGGGTAAAATGAGTGTGTACCTTTTGAACTATGTAATAGAACTGAATGTGTGTCATTAATCATGGGGGAATGTGCTATTTCCCCATGTTTCAAGAAGATACACACTTTTCTTTACTTTCCTTTATTGTTTATTATGGCAAAAAGGGAAAAAAAGTAAAATTTAAAATTTTCAAAGTCTATACGCATGAAGATTGGAACATTTTGCTAAAGTGAACCTTGCAATGATAAGATAGAATTGAATAATGAGAAAACTAAATTAATTCTAAGTATGACAAGTATTAGTTTCACACACACACACACACACACACACACACACACACACACACACACACACACACACACACACACACACACACACACACACACACACACACACACACACACACACACACACACAGAATGTGTGTGTGTGTTGTGTTGTAACATTATAAACTAACTAATTTAGCTAATTAATTATTTAGTTATTAAATAGCATGTACACTAACTTAACTATATACTCTCTCTCCAACTAATTATTGAATTAACTATGATACTAGTTGTCACTAACTAATTACCTAGAACATCTATCAAATATTATTGAATAAGATTTATAACTATATTACCTATATAATAATACGTACACTTTATTTTGCTACATAACATAGCAATGACAAAACTATTAGTTTTAGTTCAAGTGCATTAATTAAATGTAACTATGTACCTAAAACTTTTGCATGTAAAACTAACAATGTGACTAAATGAAATTATGTACTTAAAAGACTATGTAACTACATGCGTAAAACTAATTAACCAAATGTATTAGTTTTAGTTTAAATTAACAAATAAAACTAACTTTTTTGTAATAAATATTGATTTTTGTAATAACTAAATAAATTCATTTAGTTTATGTATATTGATTTAACTAATTACTCTAATGAAGACTCAAATAAAAGAAACGTTATATACCTAGTCATCATGGATATCTTCAATATATGCAACTCTAATCCAATCTTGAATATTTTCCTAGTTCAAGGTCAATCTCTTCAAGATATTGTCATCTCTAACTTGTCAAGTCCATCATGCAAGGGTCTAGCCTAGGGATCAACTTCTAAACCTAGCTTGGCTTCTAAGGTCTAATAGATCATTTAGTGCATGAATACCCTATTGTTGCATGTCCTTTTATCAAAACACATTATAGTCCATGGCACACTCATGACAAAGCACTCCCTTCGATCAAAATACATAATGGACCATGGTGCATAATAGACAACACCCTTTGATCAGAACACATAATACACCACGACACGTGCCGCGAATCACGTGGTGGGGAGACTTGCTTGAGCTACTACACCAAACACACACCATACACACAAGAGGAAGCTCGCTCAAGAACACAAGAAGAGCTATAGAGGCCAAAACATTTTATCATTGGTTTCTTCTTCTTCTTCTTTCATACACAATACAATGTACACAAAGTATAGATAAGCTAGAACATAAAGAAAAGTAGCCTACTAAGTCAAATAGTGCAGAACTAACTATATTAATTGACTAGCACTATAACTATGCTAGTTGTAGGTAGGTGAAACAAACCAAATATAGTAAGTGATACGTCAGTGGCCATGTAAGAGTCATAATGGTCACCGATGTGCTAAGTGTAGGCATACTAATCCATCTAACCAGGTGGTCCATCATCAATGTCCACACTTGTTGAGCTTGCCATCTCAACAACACACTCATGTCAATCCCAACAAAGAGCTTCTCCTTTATTTTTGCAGGTAAGACCTCTTGTTGATCCACTAAGGAGCTTCTTAGCTAAAGTGATCAATTTTGAGTGGCATGAGTTTTTAAAACACAACAAGTTTGTCATGGGTGTTCTTTGGGTGCATGTTGTTTTGATCTACATGATGGATTTGCAAATCTAGTATGTTTTGCTCTTCTCCATAGTTGGAGCTATGGTGGGACTCTCTACATATATAGGCAAGATGAATAAAGTTTAGTTACTAAACCTAAGGTTTCCTTTGTTTGCAAGTGACATCTCCTTCAACCTCATGCCTAAAGAGAGTATGTTATGTGAAGAGATGTTGCATCACTTCTAGTTTGTGATTCTCTTGAAAGACATGGAAAGGAGGGTGAATTTGAGGTACTGGTTAAGCAAAAACTACAAGAAGTTTGAGTCTAACTAACTAAAGTCTGTGGCTCTAGAGGCCCACATCGCCACTAAGGACGGCCCTTCCACCTCATGCTATCTTGTTTGCCAGCACTAGCAACATCTGCCATTCCCCCTCGCAACTCAGGCTGGTTACACATCGCCATTGCCCACCCAATCTATGCCCAGTTGGTGGGCATAGGAAAAATTGACTTGGGAAGTCACTTGTTTGCCACCTGCTTACACACTGGGCAACAGACACTTTTCGTGGTCAATAAGTGTCTATCCATCTTCCTTCTGCAATTGTTTACACACCGGCCACCACCTATGCACCGGACACTTTCCGAATCACATGTGAATGAAGGGACACTATGGATATTGATCATTATTGACATAATAATTATTATTTGAATACCTGATTCAACACGATCATTGATGCTAGATTTAAAAAAAATGACTAATAAAAATTTAAAAGAGGTGATTAAAACTAAAAGCATTACAAAACTTTCAAAAATCGACTAATAAAACTAACACAAATTAGTAATGAAAAAGAGAGCAAGGGAGTTGAAATGCTTCACCATGTTGTTGAGGCATGGCTCTACCAAGCTCTCTGTAGAAAGGTGGAAAGAGGGAAATTTTATTAGCACACCACCCCTCTTTTCACCTTTCCATCTGCAATGTAGATGCTATAGAAGTTTACTTACTGTTATCTTCATCATCGATCTCCTCTGTAGAGTCAAAATCACCAAAGACTATTCTCACATTTGCATTCTCCCTCTCTCGAAACATGGCTCGAGCAATGTTGTCTCTTCGAGATGCTCCCCCAGGATGGTTTTCCCCTGGTGTTCACTCTGCTAATTGAGCTCTCTGTATTGCTTGCATAGTACTTGCGTTTGTTAGCGTAGCAACCTCTACTAATCCATTCCTCAAACTATTTTGGTGGTCCATGTCTTGACAAGGTGTATTACTTTCTCTCTCAAGTTCCGCTATCACTTCATGTATCCATGCATCATCAAAACTATCTCCATGCATAATACATTGTAACGTGCCCGTTTCTCAAATCGCGGGACATGTCTTAGCAGTCCATCGAGAGTTATATCTGGAAGATGCCACCCGGCACTCCCAAGGAATGACATGGGGTCTGCCAACTAGGGTCTCTCGAGTCTGCCTCGCAACGGAACTTATCCGGCCGTTCCCACTAGGATCGACATGAAGTCTGGGTTCCTTGTAGTCGGGTCTTCCTAACAGCCTTCTAGCATCGGTCTGCTGCTCCACTTTGCGAAGATATAACTAGACCAAAGCAGACTCATACCGCACTTGGTTCAAAGAGAATGGGAAACGAGAGGGATGCATTGCTCGACCTCTCTGCCCGTAGGGCATAGTCCCATTCTGGTCCCCTAAAATGGTATGAATTAGGGTTCTAACCAACATTGTCTAAGGTCATCGTTCGACGTTTCCTAACATTTCTTGTTAACATTTCCTTTGAGACCCGACGGTCACATACACCACACTTCCCTCGGGGGTTGTTTTAGTTATCTAATTACCTACCACATTATGTTTGATACATAAAAGCAACTTCCTTAATTAACCTGTTAATCACAGGTTCCTTTACGTAATTTAGGGCACAGACACTAAGACAATATAAAACAATATCAAACACCTCCTTAACTTATCTTCAGATTAATGTGTGTCTCCCGCCCATACAAGAGAATTAAGTGTCCCTTCTTGCCTCCGCAGAAAAATCCTTCCGTCTCTCGGCAATAAAAACCCGAAGGTCTATCCTACCAAGATTCTGCCTTGTAACTAGTATCAAGGCCTCGAGATCCCATCTCAAGCCACGTAGAACACTTGTGTAGGGTTCGGAGGCACTAGGATTTACGGCCAGAGCCCCCCTAGCACCCAAGCATCCTCCTACGCCAAGTAGTTTCCACGGAGAGACCTCTTGCAATGGGTTCGGTCCACATTCCCAGTGCGGATTCATAACCTCCTTGGTTAGGGTTTGGCGGTTCGCGGGGGTAGCTAGCTCCATCCTTCCTTAATTATCCCTTTAGGAAATCATCCACAGCTGAAGCAACCAGCCTAATAACATTTACGAGGGAAAACATCCCTCTTGTTCCCATGGCAATTTATCCTTATAGTTCCCGCCATGAAAATATAATCACTTGGATATTCATCCAAAACCATAGCCAATCCTTAAGTATCCTTTCGGGAACAATCAAGTTGAAACAACTAGCCTAACATTGTTTAACTAGGAAAACATCCTTTCCTAATCCAGCAAGTAACCACTCTGCCTAGCAATCACTTTTTCCATCTTTAACAAGATCAACCTTCGTTAAAACCATTTCAACAGTTCCAAGCAACATGCTTAGCATAAATCAACTACCATAAAGTTCGCTCTCCCCCTTGGGTTAGGGCTTCACAAGGTCAATTTAACAAATTCCTTCTAGATCCTTTAAATGATCTGAGTGGTCTTCCTCTTGATCCCGATTTGATCAAGGCTAACATTGTCCTATTGTTTCAACTCCTATGGCAAGCTATGCGCAACATTAATGAGTCTACAAATTTTAAGTGTGATGATATAAACATCTAGAGAAAACAAGAGTTTGAGGAACCTGGACTTGATTTGTAGGAGTATTTGGTGCCATCGTGGAGAACTCTGCCAAGATCTTCTTCTTCTTCACCTCCACTTTTCTCAACCTCTTCTCTCTTCTCTCTCTCTCTCTCTCTCTCTCTCTCTCTCTCTCTCTCTCTCTCTCTCTCTCTCTCCCTCTACCTTTCTCCCTATGATTATCCCTCATCTCTCTCTCATCCACCTTCTCCTTCTCCTTCTCCCTCTTCTTTTTCTTCTCCTTCTTCTCTTCTCTCCCTCTTCTTCTCCTTCTTCTCCTCCTTTACGGCCAAGGGGCGTTGTAATCACGAGGGGGGGCACTGTGTCCAAACGGAGGGGGGGAGGGCTTGCTGCAGTCGTAGTAGGGGGTGCTGTGCCTCAGCCCCACAAGGGGCTTTATAGAGGGGGAGAGAGGAGGTGGTATGGGGGGGGGAAGAGGCGGTCGTCTAGCAGCCGCCACCCCTTACACCTGGGGGGCTGCATGCCCCCCTCATATTACTCTCTCTCTCTCTCTCCCCCCCCCGCCATGCACACGGCAGGGGGAGAGAGAGGGAGAGTTAAAAAAAAAATAAAATTTTTTTAAGGGGGGTTCGCATGGGGAAAGGCACGGGGGCATGGAGGGACATTACATACATATATTATGTGGAACAATGCATGCTGCCACCATCTTCAGGACATTTTGTAAAAGCGTGTCACATCTCTTTAACAATATACGCAATCATGTTTTAAGGATGTCGAATGCTCTTTCAATTGGCATATGAGTACTTGATTGTATGTAATTCCAATAATAATATTCCTGAGATAGTCCATCCTTACTACCCTTGAAAGGAGGAAGCATCCAAAAGCGTGCAGGATAAGCACAATTTCTTAGTAGACAGTATTGTTCCAAAGCTTTGTTTGTGCACTGTTCTCCTAGATTTGAACGTTGAAAAACATTCCAATGATGCATAGAACCTGCCCATCCAACATCATAGTCCCAAACAACACAATTGGCTACTATACTAATCTGTAGAGTAATTGAGTGGAAGCCCTTTCTATTAAAATAATCTTTGTGGTTCTCTCTTGGGGAAATGATGGGTATATGACTACCATATATTGTACGAACAACATACGGTATACCTCAAAGGGCCTGAAATGCATCTACATATTTTTACATTTGTTGTGATGTTGGCCACGTTACGTACATACCATGCAATCCAAATGCGGCTAGTGCATTGGAAAAGTCCAAAATAGTCAACTATGTAAATGAAGTTGAGACTCTGTACAAATCAACTATAAGTCCCAAATTTGAACCGCTTGCCAAGTGATGCAGGGCCATGTAGACCCACTTCTCAACAGGTATTGATCTTCTATAGTTTTTATTCTTACATCACATTTGTGGTGCTAACTTCACGACAAGATGTTCAAATGTACTCCTGCTAACTCATAATCTGCTTTTAAACATTTGATTTGAATACCTCCCCAGAAGCCCCTGCTCCATAAAAGTTTGTGGTCTTGGATAGGCCCAATATGACCATCGATCGTGCCTTTGTTGACCTATCCTAGCTCGACGTGCAATGTAATATCGAGTCATGCGCTCCATCAAAGTATGCAATTGCATGTTGTCATCGTCCCCGTCATCCAAATCACTTAGCAATAGCTGGAACATTGCCATGATAGCAACTACAACACCGATGACACACATTATCAGAAGACTTTCATCATCCATTAGCCTATCAAAAGATTTGACGAAACTTTATGAGACAATTGAAGAGAGATGTATAAGTACACTTAACTTTTTTTTTTAAAGTTCTAAATTCATCTACTATTGAAACCATAATTCCTTTTTAAGACTTTTGTTTACATCTAACATACTAGATACAAAGGAGGCAAGTGCATCTATGATAACGAGCTTGCGCTCTTCAAATGTTTTCTTTTCCTCTAAGTTTGCTTTTTGGTCGGCTAACATTGATTGAGCGGTGCTAGCCATGTCACTGAGAGACTTGTCTATCTTTCTACCCTTCTTATTGCATGCTCCTTGTCGTGAAGTTAGCATCTTGTGGGTGGCTGTGAAAGATAGACAACATTCTTATTGCATGCTCCTTATGGGTGGCTAACTCATAATCACCTTTCACAGCCACCCACAAGGAGAGCAAGAAGGGAACAGCGAGAGCTATGGCGGGAGAGCAAGAGCAAGAAAGAGAGAGACAATAAATGGGAACTTTAACAACCACAATGTGTGGCCGGGCCTTCCTTTATTCAAATTTTCACTAAACGAATAAAGAATAAGTGACTGTGATGGGCGCCCGCCACCTGCAGTGTGCAGTGGCCCATACTATGAGTGTAGTAATACACGGGCGGCTAGGCGGAGGCGCCTTTACCCCCAACAACCTCCCATACTTAAAGGCGAATATGCCCCAGTGAGAGAGAGAAAAAAAGGAAAGACAGTACAACATGTACACATGTACAACAAGATGAGGAAAAAGACGTCATCTCATCCAATGCCCATCAATCTCCTGAGAAAGGCAAAGCACTTAGTAGTGAGGCTCTTCGTGAGCAAGTCTGCAAGATTTTGCTCAGTCGAAATCTTGACAAGGTCAATAGACTTGTCCTCAATGACCTCACGAATGAAGTGATACCTCACCTCAATATGTTTCGTCTTCGCATGGAAGACTAGATTCTTGGCCAACAGAGTGGCACTCATAGAATCTGAATGCAATGTAGGCATAGCATATGTCATCATACCAAGGTTTGCAATCAAACGGCCTAACTAGATAGCCTCTTTGCAAGCCTCTGTGGCTGTAATATACTCGGCCTCTGTAGTAGTAGAAAGGGTTGTACACTTCTGTGCCTTGGACATCCAAGAGATAACCCCTCCAGCATAAGTGAACACATAGCTAGAAGTGGACTTCTTACTATCTGCATGTCCTACATAATCAGAGTCATGTATCCCATGACTCTTGTATCATGGCTGCCATAACAAAGACACATATCTACTGTGCCTTTCAGGTACTCATGATACCCTGCACGGCATCCCAATGTTTCTTGCCAGGCATAGCCATATAACGTGCCACAACCCCAACTGCAAAAGCAATATCTGGACGGGTGGCTATCATGGCATACATAAGATTTCTCATGGTTGATGCATAGGGAATCTTGGCCATCTTGGTCCTCTACTCATCTGTCTGTACACAATCGGCTTGTGAAACCTTCACATGAGAAGGTAATGGACAGCCAATAGGCTTAACATCCTGCATGCGAAAGAGCTCAAGGACTTTATGTATGTGCTACCTTTGTGACAGATAGAGGATTCCCTGAGATCTATCACGTGTGATGCACATACCAAGTATATGAGAGGCATGTCCTAGATCTTTCATCTCAAAGCTCTTCTTGAGCTGAGCCTTAAGAGCATCGAGCTCCTCATGAGTTGTCCTTGCTAAAAGCATGTCATCCACATAGAGTACCAAAATCAGTAAAGAACCATCACGGGCTTTCTTCGTGTACAAGCACGGATCCATAGCACTGTGGTTGTAGCCCTGTGATTGCATGAATGCATCAAACTTATAGTACCATTTCCTAGGTGCCTACTTCAAGTCATATAGACTCTTCTTTACCTTGCACACTAGGTGTTCCTTGCTAGGGTCACCTCCATCATGCAAGTCCCCACGTAAAAAAACCGTCTTGACATCCATCTGGTACAAGTCTAGGTCAAATTGTGCAACCAAGGCCAAGACTAAGCGTAGGATGGTCATCTTGACCACAAGAGAAAAGACTTCATCAAAGTCAACACCATGCTCCTGCTTAAAACCCTTAGCAACCAATCGAGCCTGTATGCCAGCTTGGGATGTCCATGGATACTTTTCAGCTTGTACACCCACTTGCATGGCAAAGCCTTTTTATCGTGAGGCAAGGGAACCAAATCCCAAGTCTTATTCTCATGCAATGAGTCAAGCTTAGACTACATAGCCCTCTCCCAAGAGTGACAATCACCCTTGTGCATAGCCTCACCATAAGTGAGAGGCTCTCTTGCATCTGTAACTAGTATATAATCCATAGAGGGCGCAAAATGGTCAAGAGGTTGTCTATCTCTAGTAGAATGCCTCAACCCAGGCTCTGTTGCCTAACTGACATCCTGTCTAATATTAGCATGTCTAACATTTGGGCCATGAGCATCGGGTGATGCTGCATGCTCTCTAGTTGGCAACATCTTGTCTAACATAAGCATGTCTAACATTTGGGCCATGAGTATCAGGTGATGCTACATGGTGTCTAGTTGGCCGTCGAGTGGGCTGAACGGGAGCAAGGGGCTCCTCCTGAAAGATAACTCTGTGTACCTCAACCACTTTCTCAGGCTACATATGCATTTTTTCATCATGAAAGATGACATCATGGCTGCGGATCACTTTCTGCACTTGTGGATCCCATAGACGGTAACCCATCTCTCATGTATCTCCATAGCCAATGAAAATGCATTTGACACTTTTAGGATCCAGCTTGTTGTGTTTGTCCTTGGGCACATAACAGAATGCCTCACAGCCAAAGACACGGAAATGATCATAAGAGAGGGGTTTGCTTGCCCATACCTCCTCTGCAACATAAAAGTTAATGCCACTGCTAGACTACCTGTTAATGAGATACACTACAGTAGTAACTGCCTCAATCCAAAAGTGCTATGGTAAGCCAGCATAGCTAAGCATGCTACTGACCCTTTCCTGAATGGTCCTATTTATGCATTCAGCCATACCATTTTGGGGTGGGGTGTAAGGGACGGTCAACTGATGCTTAATACCCCACTCATCACAAAACTGCTCAAAAGCACATGATACATACTCACCCCCATTATCTGATCTTAGGCATTTTAGCCTTTTCCCAGACTGGTTTTCTGCCAATGCAAGCCAACGCTGAAATAAGACATTGGATTTTCTCTTTATGGGATAAGCCCAAACCTTACGTGAGTAATCATCTATGAAAGTAACAAAGTACTTTGCTCCACCAAGTGATTGATAGGGCATGGGCCCATATACATTTGAGTGCATAAGAGCCAAGGGCTCACCCATGTGTTTTTTACCAAACTTTTTATGCGTATTTCTAGTCTGCCTACCATACAAACAATGATCACAAGAATCAAAATGCGGAGAGTCAAAAGGTGGAAGATACTGCAAAGCACGGAGCATGTTCATTCCTTTAAGAGACATATGCCCCAAACGAGCATGCCAAAGGGATACATGGGGAATAGAACCCACAGACAAAACATGATCCAATGTAGCTCTTGATAGAAGTAAGGGATAGAGACTGCTAGACTTGGCACCTCTTGCAAGTATAAGTCTGCCACAAGTAATCTTCCATACAGAGTCTCCAAAAGACACAAAATACCCAACATCATCAAGCTGTCCATCTAACATAAGGCTACAAGTCAACGCAGGTACATGGCCGACATCATGCAGAACAAAAGAGCTTCCAGAAGGAAACAGCAGCCCAACATCTCCAATACCCACAATGTCAAGAGACCTGTCATCACCAAGACGCACACAACTAGACATGGTACGATAGGTATGAAATCAATCTCGACAGGGTGTGTCACATGAAAGGACATACCCGAATCCAAGAGCCAGCACTGTGCATACATAGAATGTATCTCAGAAGTCTGTAACCCATCGCATGAAGAAGCGGTAAGTATATAATCATTATCTGAATCAATGGCCTGCGTAACATTAACTTCTTCTATCTTCACACTAGACTTTGTAGGTACTATGCTGTGCTTAGAAGACTTTTCCTGCACTTTATCTTTTCCCTTTTCCTTGCGCTTATCATCGCACATTTTATGGCACTGCAGCCTAATATGTCCTGCTTTCCCACAATAATGATAGGTAAGATTAGACTTTCGTCCACGGGACTTACTGCGACCATGTGACTTGGACCTGGATTTCTGAGAGTCCCTGTCCTTATGATCATTATCATGCCTGCCATGTCTGCCACCTCTAATGGTCAATGCATGTGAAGAGGGGGAAGCATCATTGTTTTTCTTGTTGATTTCCTCAGTCAATAAAGCACTCTCAACATCTTTGATTTTCAGCCCTTCAAGCTTGTTCATGCATATGGTAGCATGGAAGACATCCCATGATTCAGGCAAGGCGCAAAGCAGAAACAATGGGTGCAAGTTGTATTTGAACTCAATACCCTGTGACAATAGACTCTTCATGATAGCATGAAATGATTGAAATGAGATGAAAGGGAGGTCCCCTCCTTCATGCGAAGGTCCATTAACTGCTTTAGCCAATACATTTGTGACGCAGGACTTTGCTGAGAATACAGCTCCTGAATCTTCTCCCATAAATCCCATGCACTCTGATTCTCATCTTCAACAACATTATGATGGACCTCTTCTGAGAGTGACAAAATAATGGTAGACTTGCATAGCTCATCAACTTCCATCCAAACATCATCATCCATATCCTCAAGTTTGACACCTTTGAAATGCAAGGGTTTAATCTGCAACTCCTGTACCAAAACTTGCCATATTTGGGACTTCCAATACCCATAGTTGGTACCATCCAACTTGGCAATGGTAAAGAGAGTTGTGTCTTTCAAATGACCAACCATACTGTCCCAAATCAATGCAAAAAGGAAAAATTGCAGGTTGCTATAATTAGCAAAAAATGTACTAAAACCACTGCTAAAACTTGTTGAAAGAGTGGATTTTACCAAGAGAAGCGCCTGTCCACCAAATATGACCAAGATAACATCAAATAGTAAGCATTACCCTCAGAGAAGTGCTCAAAATCTGCATATTTCAGCTTGCTATAATAAATGACAGATTTCAGTAAATGAGAGCTAACTGTGCCAGAAGCAGATCCCAAGTTAATCATATACTGCCAAGACCATAACCAGCATCATGCGGGCATAACATAGGCATATGACAATCGATAAGCATGAATCCAACACCCAAACATGTCATGAAATATCTACTAGTGAGTAGGCACACCCCAAGTCAACAGAGCAAAGTGTGCGTGCCACTACCAAGACTTGACACAAGTGGGTGTCAACTCACAAGGAAAGGGACCCAAGTCAAAGAGTCATCCCATAAGCATCAGAAGGAACCAAGACATATGAACCATGCATCATCCTAAAGGGTAAGAAATCCCAAATAGTCTCAAAAGCTCAAATAGCATAGACCGCTTGCTCAATGTCTGTCAAGCATCCAAAGACGCTCCCACTCGCACAAAGGTCGTAAATATCAAGCAACAAAGCTTGAACAAAGCATGTATAAGCACCAGTGACAAGTGTCCAAGATCTAAGACGTGAAGCTACTTATGAAGAAAAGGAGGATATAAGAAGAGAGGAGAATGAGGAGTTTCATGGATGTGACCCCTTCTACAAATATTTTTCCTCTCAATCTTCTATCAAGCAAAAAGAATTGGATTTTCGTGATAAGAATGGAATATTTGATTAAAGAAGGTCATTTCATGATATCACCAACAAAGATAAGTCATTTTGTGGTCAGCCCACTAATGGACATCATCATTCTTTTGAATTGGGACAAGCGAATCATGGTGGTAATAATCCTAGACTGAATTCCTTTGGAAGAGATTCAATGAATAGAGATTTTTTGAGACAATCATCTTTTGGGTAGCATTCCAACAATTTTCGGCCAACTTATAATGAAAGGGAGTACAAATAAAAGATTACCATTTCCAACTTCAAGGAGGATAATGCATCTCCAATGGAATGGAAAGAATGCGTAAACAAATTGGAGATGTACTTCACACTTTTTCCTCGCCATGATGAAGCCAAGTTCTATTTTGCAGCACTCCATCTTGAAGGCTACGCGCATACATGGTGGAGATATATGCAAAGAGTTGGTCGCAATTTTGCTTCTTGGGAGGATTTTAATAAGAAAATGTTGGAAATGTTTGTCTCTCCAATGGAAAAAGAAAGATTGCAAAGAAGATGGTATGGTCTTCAACAAAGGGGCATGTCCGTTCGTGATTACTCTAATGTGTTCCTTAATCTTTCTATGTGCATTGAAGGGATTGATGATTTGGCCAAATTAAACAAATATATATTTGGTTTAGATTCAGCCCTCTCTTTGGAAGTAGCTGCAACGCAACCCAAGACAATTCATGAAGCCAAGGTATGGGAAAAAATATAGAAGAGATTCGATGGGAGTTCAGCCAAAAAGTGCAAGGTATTCATTACCTAATCAGCCTTCAAAGGTTGGAGCACATTTCAGTCATCAAAGGGATGCTTATAGGCAAGAAAGCAAGGGAACTAGTAGCTACAACAGTAATTACAGCAAGTTGCCTACATGTCCAACAGTCTATGGATCAAAACCAAGTGGAGAAAATGGTTATAGACCAATGGCTGAAGCAAAATAGAGCTTTGCAAGGGCTGAAAATGTATAAAAGGGATTTCAAAAATAACACTTACAGCAAAGTTCTTTCAAATGAACAAATTAGATACATGAGGGCAAAAGGGTTATGTTTCAAGTGTGGAGAAAAGTGCACGCAAGACCATAGGCTGAAATGCAAATCCAAAAATAGCAAGCTTAACTTTGTCATCATTGATGAGACGAATGAGGATGAAAGTGGAAGAGGGGAATGTATTTCAAGTAGAAGCAAACCCTATGGTTGAAGAAATTCATGACGAAGAGGAAGGAAATAATGATGAATTTTATGATATTGTGGCCAGTTTTCCTTTTAATCCGGGTAGTTCTTTTTGTGCAATTTCTCATGGTACTTGGACAGTTGTAAAGGAGAAAATACCCTTAGACTTGAAAGGCTGATCATAGCAGAAAAGTTCATCTTTTGATTGATATGGGTAGCACCCATAGCTTCATTAATACCAAATCTTTGCATGGGTTGAGATTGCTTCCTCAACAAATGCAAGTGTCGTTGAAGATTCAAGTTGCTACTGGAGCTTATGAATCAAATAATGAAGTATGCCTACACACTCCTATTGCCCTATCTCCTTAATGTATTATTGAAGTGGACTTGATCACTTTGGAAATGGGTCCATAGATATTATCATTGGCTGCAACTGGTTGAAACCCATCAACAAACCTCCCTATCACCTGTCAAAGTTTGAAAGGGAAGAAGTGGAAAGACAAGTTAAATAGTTGCTGCAAATGGGTTTAATTCAGCCAAGTCAATCTCCATTTGCCTCTTCTGTGCTCTTAGTAAAGAAGAAAGATGGATCTTTTCGCATGTGCATTGATTATAAGGAGCTTAACAAGTCCACGGTGAAGAATGGATACCCGATTCCTCGCATTGATGACCTTTTGGATGAGCTCAAAGATGCAAAGAACTTCACTAAGA
This sequence comes from Lygodium microphyllum, assembly GCF_053477565.2. Classification (NCBI taxonomy): domain Eukaryota; kingdom Viridiplantae; phylum Streptophyta; class Polypodiopsida; order Schizaeales; family Lygodiaceae; genus Lygodium; species Lygodium microphyllum. Next base: position 84,216,716 of record NC_141161.1, on the reverse strand, counting down.
TTGATCTTCGTTTGGGTTATCATCAAATTTGAATGAAGGAAGGGGCTGAATATAAAATAGCCTTTAGCACTGAAAGAAGGTTATATCACTTCTTGGTTATGCCATTTGGGCTTTCAAATGCGCCCGCTACTTTTCAAGCACTCATGAATAAGATATTACATCCTTTCTTGTTCAAAATAGTCCTTGTATTCTTTGATGGTATCCTCATTTATAGTAAATCCAAGGTTGAGCATTTGATGCATGTTCGAGAGGTCTTTGACACATTAAGAAGACATACACTCTTTGCCAAAATGTCAAAGTGTTCTTTCATGGAAAATGAAGTGGAATACTTGGGTCACATTGTGGGAGAGCAAGGCATTTGTGTGGTTTCTAACAAGGTGAAATGTGTCAAAGAATGGCCTACTCCTACGAATTCTACTACCTTAAGGGGTTTCCTTGGATTATCTTCCTTCTATAAGATGTTTATAAAAAATTATGCTCATGTGGTGGCTCCTTTGACCGATAGGCTAAAGAAAGAAGCTTTCTTTTGGGACTCCATAGCTGACAAGAGTTTCAATGAGTTGAAATCTCTATTAGTTTCAGCGCCTATTCTTATATGCCCAGATTTCTCTAAGGAATTCATTATATGTGCGGATGCTAGTGGACGAGGAGTTGGGACTGTTTTGTATCAAGACCATGGAGTTATAGCCTATGAAAGTCGCAAGCTTGATGACAAGGAATGTCAACTACATGTCTATGAACAAGAAATGTTGGCAATTTTGCATGTTATCAAAAAGTGGCATCACTATATATATGGCAACCATTTCAAGGTGAAGAGCGATCATCGTGTGCTGAAATACTTCCTTTTCCAACCAAATTTATCCCCTAAACAAAGGAGATGGTTAGCTACTCTTCAAAGCTATGATTTTGAAATATCTTACATGGCTGGAAAAGATAATATTGTGGCGGATGCTTTATCATGTATGTGAGCATGTTCTTTATCCTCAATTTCAATCATACATAAGGATTGGATTCATGACATCCAAGAAGAATATTTGATTGTTGATGAGCAAGCATCAAAGATGATGAAGGAATTTGAGCAAGGAAAAGGAGAAGAGTATCCCAATTTTAATTGGCACAATGGTCTTTTATGGTATCATGATAGAGTCTACTTGACACCACAATTCTCTTTCAAAGATTGTATTTTGCATGAGATGCATTCTTCACCTCCTTTAGTGGGTCGTCATGGGCTGTTCAAAACCTTTGACAACATCTATAAGAGCGTCTATTGGAAAGGCACTTGGCGGGATGTAAAGGATTATGTAATGCAATGTCTTCCGTGTCAACAAAATAAAGACTCGTCTCTTTTATGTGGCAGCTTACTTCAGCCACTCCTATTCCTCAAGGCAAGTGGACTGATATCTCTATGGATTTCATTGTGGGATTGCCTACAACTAAGCATGGGTGGAATAGCATTTATGTAGTAGTTGATCGGTTGACTAAATCAACCCATTTCATCCCTACAAAGACCTTGTATGAGATTCCTTACCTCGGGAGGATTGAAAAACAGAATGCAATGACTCTCAGCCAACGGATATCTTGGCTCTTGCAACGATGAAGAACGCAGTGAAATGTGATACGTAGTGTGAATTGCAGAATTCCACGAATCATCAAGTCTTTGAACACAACTTGCGCCCGTGGCTCTGTCCAAGGGCATGCCTACTTGAGCGTCCCAATTTACAGCAAAGCAAGTGGCTCAACAATTCATGGAATGCATTTTCAAGCTTCATGGTTTGCCAATGAAGATTGTGTCCAATCGCGACACTAAGTTTATGGGCAGCTTTTGGAAAAGTTGGTTCTCTTCAATTGGGACTCTTTTGACTCTTAGTACCACATATCACTCGCAAACGGATGGGCAAACTGAAAGAGTTAACAAATGGCTAGAGGTTTATTTGAGGCACTTTTGCCATGAGACACAAAATGCATGGGATCAATGGCTCCATCTTGCAGAGTTTCGTTACAACAATACTTACTATATGAGCATTGGAATGTCTCCTTTTGAAGCTTTATATGGCTATAAAGTACAAGTACCCTCCGCATTGTTTCATGAAGATGTAAATCCATATGCCCGTGAGGAGTTGGAAAAGATGGAGGCCCTTATGAGGCAATGCAAGGACAACATTAATAAAGCTCAAGAGACAATGAAGGTCTATGTGGATGAGAAAAGAAGACATGTGGAGTTTGAGGAAGATGAATGGGTATTTTTGAAGTTTCCCAAGTCATGTTATGCTTCTCTTAAAGGAGGACACAACAAACTTGCTCATAGGTTTTATGGTCCTTATCGTATTGTCAAGCGAGTTGGGGATCTTGCTTATCAAGTAGACTTACCTTTCAACACAAGAATCCATAATGTCTTTCATGTGCCTCAACTTAAAAAGTATGTGGGACCTCAAATTCAAATTCTTGAAGAACTACCTCCCTTGGATGATGATGAATTAATCATCTATGAGCCCGAGAAGATTATTGGCAAGCGGGAGAAGGTTCTAAGGAACCATATTCTTGTTGAATACCTTATCAAATGGAATGGTTTGCCTATCAAAGAGTCTTCATGGCAACAAACATCAATTTGGAACAATTTCCATGACTTCAACAAGAGGACAGTTCATAAACAGAGCAGTAAACAACTTGCTGTATTAAATTTATGTGACAAAGTAAATTGTCTTATTGGCTTCAAACTTCAATTTTGAAGGCATGGCTGGATACGACATGTTGTCCTTCATATTTCTATATCTCATACATCAAAATCAGTTACTTCTAGCTCAAGATATGGCCCATTTTATACTATAGCCTGTTTTGGATAGTTTATAGCAGCTTGTTCCATTTATGTGGTCCATCTTCATCAACTTCTATAATGTTCATCAACATGGAGCTTTATTTCAGCACGAATTTCAAATGCTTCAAGCTATCTTTGTAATCATCCTTGTAATTTGTTCCCAATTCAGCTTTGAGGACAAAGCTCTTTTAGGCCGGGATGGCTTGTAATAAAGCATAAGTCACCTTAGTCTAGAGTAGGCTAGGGTTAAGTATAAAAGGTGGAGATGTAACTTGTGAGGAATCTTTTTTCCATTTTCAAACAATACATGTTTTGAGGCTACTTCCTCCCACCAACTAAGAGAGTGCATGCTCTTAGCCACCAAGATATGGGGTGCATACCATGTCCCACCTTGACATGAGGTGAATATTCATGTTGCAACTTACATCTTTGATTCTCATCCTTCCATGGCAATATTATTTCAAGCTTACCTACCTTGGCTATGGCTACTTTACAAACATGGTGTATTTCTTGTATTTCTTTGTAAGAATGGTATATTTCATGAATTTCCAATTATTTGATTTGCTGTGAGAACTGGTTTATTACACATTAGACCAAATTGACTTAGGATCCTTTTAGTGGATCGAAGTGTTCCTTTATCTCGGAAACTCTATTCCCATATTGTCCTTTTCTTAGTTTGGGACTTAGCTCCATAGTCAATAAGCTTTGCTTGTAATATTAAAGAATACTTCCGAGCTTCAACATTCTGGTAAGACCCAACCTATATTAGTTGAGAAGAAACGACTTAAGAGAAATTCATTGCAAGTTATGACTATCATCCCTTGCCATAGTATCTCTAATCATTTGCAAGTTCTAGGCTCAAATTAGATGCAACTCATTTTACTCAGATTAATTGTAGTTACAAGGATAGAGTTTATTCCAACATAAGTTATATTTCATGTCGACAAAATTTCTAGGATTTCTAATCATCCTGAAGAAGTGTTGTAGGTTCTAGGTCTTTGTCTTCATCCGATTCCTCTATATATCCAAAGACAACACTTGTGTAGCTTCGTTTCCTTGGAGGCTCTATATCTTCTCGACTTAAGTCATGGTAGTCTACTTGGACATACCCTAGCTCATTCAATGGAAACATCAACGGTTGGGACAGCTCCTACGGATGTGCCCTATCTCTCCACACATGTGGCATCTCTTGTCCTGATCTTGGGAATCATCTTTGCTACAATTGCCTGATTTAAGTTCTTGGATAATTGGAGTCGCTCGAAGTAATGCATCTTGCAAGTCTGTTGTACACATTGCTTCAAGGCGGTGGTTTATAGGAGTGTTCAAGCCATGGCAAAACTTGGATACTTGCTGCATAATATCCATAGGTGGTGCATATTTTAGTAAGGTTACAAACTTTGAGTAGTAATCTTCCAATGTTAATTCCGGTAGCTTTAGCTTGAAGAATTCATTCATCCTCAAGGTTTGGTAGGTATTCACATGTGGTCACCTCTAAGGAGGGGAAAAGAAGGATGAGCTTCTTGGGGGGGTTCTCTTTCTCTCTGTCACTCCCTCTCTCTCTTTCTCTCTCACACCCTCTCTCCCTCTCTCTCTCCCTCTTCTTCTTCTTCTTCTTCTTCTTCTTCTTCTTCTTCTTCTTCTTCTTCTTCTTCTTCTTCTTCTTCTCCTCTCCCTCCTACGGGCCGGCAACAAGGGGGCTCTCTCTCTCTCACATGGTAGCAAAAGGGGGGCACAAGGTGTTCTATATACCCCTTGCTTAAAGGGGGGGTTATAAGGGTTTGGGGATGTATTATTGGGCGGGGGGGGGACGTGGAGTAGTGGTGGTCTCCCCCACCCACCACCTATCGACTGCATGGCATCAACCTCCCTCCCCTCATCATCATCGTTCACTTCCTCTTCCGCCATATCGTCCTCCTCTTTCTCTCTCCCCCCGCCACCTGTCGGTGATGACAGGGGGTTAATTTTTAAAAAAATTTGAATTATCCTTAGGGGGTAACAACTAATGGAACATTATATCCTCTCCCCCTTAGAGAACCTGAGATGTCCTCATCTCAGAAGGACTAGGGATTTCATTCTAGAACTTGTGGGGTCGGATCCATCACGCATTTGTTGCGAAACTTTGATTACTCATAAGCATATGGTCTTTTAAAACAACCACTTATTATATTAGATATATCTGAGTCTAGATTACAATAGAAATTTTATTGTAGTTACATCCCATGAGTATCTTCTAGGTTTTTCCTAAGTATCTGGTATTTCTGGATCACTAGAGCTTGTACAATTTCATTCCTTGTAAGTTCAAGTTCTCTTTGAGTTTAGTTGGGACAATTGATATAGTTATGTCCAATGTTATGGCACTCAGAGCATTGATGTTTAGGGTGCTTTGGACATTCCCTTTTGAAATGACCTAACTCCCTGCAATAAAAACAGTACGAAGCTTTATCACTTGCGGTTACAAGATTCCTGGTCATCCTTGGCAGGATTTTCTTCATTAGACCAAATTGCCTTAGGATCCTTTTAGTAGATCAAAGTGGTCCTTTATCTCGGAAACTCTATTCCCATATTGTCCTTTTCTTAGTTTGGGACTTGGCTCCATGGTCAATCAGCTTTGCTTGTAATATTAAAGAATACTTCCAAGCTTCGACATTCTGGTAAGACCCAACCTATATTAGTTGATAAGAAACGACTTAAGAGAAATTCATTGCAAGTTATGACTGTCATCCCTTGCCATAGTATCTCTAATCATTTGCAAGTTCTAGGCTCAAAATAGATGCAACTCATTTTACTCAAGTTAACTGTAGTTACAAGGGTAGAGTTTATTCCAACATAAGTTATATTTTATGTCAGCAAAATTTCTAGGATTTCTAATCATCCTGAAGAGGTATTGTAGGTTCTAGGTCTTTGTCTTCATTTGATTCCTCTATATATCCAAAGACGGCACTTGTGCAACTTCGTTTCCTTGGAGGCTCCATATCTTCTAGACTTAAGTTAGGGTAGTCTACTTGGACATGCCCTAGCTCATTGCAGTGGAAACATCGACGGTTGGGACAGCTCCTACAGATGTGCCCTATCTCTCCACACATGTGGCATGTCTTGTCCTGATCTCAAGAATCATCTTTGCTACAATTTCCGGATTTAAGTTCTTGGATAATTGGAGTCACTCAAAGTAATGCATCTTGCAAGTCTGTTGGACGCATTGCTTCAAGACGGTGGTTTAGAGGAGTGTTGAGGCCATGGCAAAACTTGGATACTTGCTGCACAATATCCATAGGTGGTGTGTATTTTAGTAAGGTTGCAAACTTTGAGTAGTAAGCTTCCAAGGTTAATTCTAGCTGCTTAAGCTTGAAGATTTCATTCATCCTCAAGGTTTGGTAGGTCGGCAAAAGGTATCGTTTGTGCATAGCATATTTTAGCTGAGCCCAAGTAATAGTGGGTTCAATTGCTTCCACCATATCTGAGCCTGGTCAACTAACTTCAGTTTGGCTATCATTGCTTGATTGGGAAAAGCCATTCCTAGAGCAGAGAAATAGTTATCCATCAACTCAATCCATATCTCCGCCTCTACTATGATGTCTATCCCTTCTCCATCAAACTCGAGTGCCTTAATTTTCTTGAGAAGGAATTTCTTCTCTTGCATGTCAGTATTCATGGGCGCAGAAGGTGCTGGATAATCAAGCCATACCACTTAGGTTATTCTGTTTAGGATATGTCTACGAACCATACATTAATCAATCATGTAGTACTACAAAGTTTTGGCTCTGATACCAACTGTAACGTGCTCGCCTACTATCGACTGCCAAAGCATGTTTTTAGTGGTTCATTGAGAGATGAATCTAAGTGATGCCGTCCGGCACTCCCATGGAATATCACAGGTTTGTTGCCTAGGGTTTCCCAAGCCAAAATTTTCGCGGATGAACCCACTAGGATTGACCTGAAATTTGGGTTTCTAGTAGTCAAGGTCTCCTGATATCATTCTAGTGGTGGGTCTTGGATATCCTACTTTACGCATAGATACCCAATCCGAAGCAGATCCATGCCGCACTTGGTTCAAAGAGAATGGGAAATGAGAGGGATGCACCACTCAACCTCTCTGCTCATAGGACATAGTCCCATTTCAGTCCCCTAAAATGACATGAATCGGGTCCTAACTTAACAATACCTAAATGTCGAACAATGGTAAAACCTTGTGAGAAGCCTCTTAGCTCTCTGGGACCACCCTTTTGTAGGACGGACCTCTCAGGGGTTTCGTCCACCCGCTTCCCTCAGTAGGCGTTCTTTAGTTATCTAATTAGGTCCTATCACATTTATGTGTGACATTTAAAATTAGCTTCATTAATTAAAACTTTTAGGAAACATGGTTCGTTTGTCTAATTTATGGCACAGACACAAAAACAGAGCAAGCAATCCTTTGACAAACAATTTCAACCAAGTTCCTTAACTTATCTTCAAGTTAATCTTTGTCTCTTGTCCATAGAAGAGAAATTATGTATCCCTTCTGTCCAACGGAAGTACCCAATCCAAATCACATGCCACCATAATTTCCATCCATTATCTAGAATAGGATCTTCCAACACCCTAGATGTTGGGCTCACGGCAATCTATAACTTTGTTCCGGACTAAGAAAGGGATGTCCAGAGCTCCACCTAATCCCAACGACCTAGGAGTGAGACAGAACTTCCATGGTTGGCCTTCTCACCACTAAACCTTTGACCCGTGAATCCAGTAGTTCCCTCTCGAGGTAATCCATGGTGCGATCTTGGAGATAATCCACTCGTGCAAAATATCCTTCCTTAATTAATCCATTTAGGAATCAAGCACGAACAAAGCATTCAGCCCTAATATCATTGTCCGAGAAAACATTCCTTTATTCCCATGGTAACTTGTCATCACAGACCCTTGCCATGCATTTACCATCAAGCACAAGCACTTAGAATAATAATCCAAATCACGTTCCAACAATCAGTTTAATGCAAAAAGAATTTATGACGATGTTAGATCAATCAACAAAACAATGATATCCTTTTTCAACATTGCGGGAATAGTCGTGATAACCTTCCATCGTATATTCCCTCTCCCTCTTGGGATGAGGAGCGATTCTACGTAAGATTTACTTAACATACCCTTCTTTTGGCTAAGAACACAATATTAGTGAGTTTGGGAATCTCCAAATTTCCATTTTTTGAATACTAAAAAGGTGGCATTTGAATAACATGCCCATAAGTTTCTCAAAACCATATGATGTAACCTATCATTGGAAAGCGCTTGAAAAATAGAATCTATTGAGCTATACAGCGCTCAAATTGGAGTTATAGTATTCAAGTTATGACAAATCCAAAGATTTAACCACGTGTCCCAAACTTATAGAAAATTTCCATATTTTCCAATATGGTGTTTAAGGCATATATTAAGGTTTCAAACACTGTACAGGACCTAAGTTCTATTAATCACTTACATTGATCATTAATCTAGCCTTCTCCCCAACAAGTATGAAAGCATCGATCTTTCCTCTAGCTTAGGGTTTCCTAATTCTTAGGACTCTCCGCTTGCCTTTGGAGCTTGGAATTGTAGTTTGTACCTAGCCCAATCCCCGAATAAGATTGATAAACATAGTAGCTATCGGACAGATCTCAAGGCATCCTAGTTTTAGTTCTAAGTAAACCCTTGTATGTTTGTTAAGCCCCGATACAAGCAAACTCTCCCCCTCAAGGAGTTCTCCTATTTCAATCGAGAGTTAAGGAAAAAAATCTACTTTTAACTAGCAACAAAGTATATCCCAAGATATTTTGACATAAACCAAAACGATTTCATTTGAATGCTTTCAAGGAATGATATAGTCCATAGCCCTTATCTCCCAAGGAGTGTAATTTCCTTAGGGAATAATACATAGGTTATTGGTACATATGTATCAGCTAACCACAAATTCTACTTGTGAACCTACTTAGGTTAATTTGTACATTCCATACATTGAAAGGGAATTTATAAGAAACAATATCTTAAGAATACTGAACGAATAAGCATGTATGTAGGAACCATTTTTTCTAGGTTTCTCACAATCTCATAGTGATAGTATTTGCATAATAGCACATCTTTATAAGCACTAAGTAGTAATTTAAAAAAACCTTATATTTGGCCATCAACAAGGGATTCATACTCAGCTATTAAGTTAGAGTAATACCTTGAGTTTGATTAACTTAAGGATTCTCACAAATTGTAGACATTTTCTTGGGGGTTTGGTTCTAATTTTTCTCCTTAGTGTTGATGCTAGAGTAAGTTTACCTCCCAAGATTAGGTTCGACTTCTAAGGCTCCTGCTGGTGGCTGATTAAGGTTGCTTAGTAACTTACTTTAGGGACTTATATTGAGGTTTACCCTTCTTGGGTCTCTTGATCCCAATGCAAATGGGTTTCTATGACAAGGGCATAGGGTTACCATATAATAACTATAATATAGGTTTATCAATTGGTTCCAAGAAGTCTTTGCAATATTTCCAACTTTGGAGCCCACAGCTAGTCTCAACCAGCTTGTTAACGTGGTAACCTACCTAATGATTTAGATAGTACTTGGAAAGCTTGCAGTGTGGATTGGGTGGAACATACGTTGCACTTGCAATTGGATGCTTTGGGTCCAAAGTGCTTCTCTTGGGTTCCATGCTTGTCCTTATTCCCTTGCTTTGACTTTGAGTGCTTTGATCCTCAAAGCCCACAAGGATGGGGAGAGAGAAAATACGCTCGCATGAACAACGATAAAGGTACTCACGTGTGGTCACCCTCTAAGGAGGGGAAAAGAAGGAGGATCTTCTTGGGGGGGTTCTCTCTCTTTCAATGTTACTCCCTCTGTCTCTTTATCTTTCTCACCCTCTCTCTCCCTCTCTCTCTCCCTCTTCTTCTTCTTCTTCTTCTTCTTCTTCTTCTTCTTCTTCTTCTTCTTCTTCTTCTTCTTCTTCTTCTTCTTCTTCTCCCTCCTACAAGCTGATGACAAGGGGGCTCTCTCTCTCTCACACGGCAACAAAAGGGGGGCAAGAGGCGGTCTATATACCCCTCGCTTAAGGGGGGGTTATAAGGGTTTGGGGGTATACTATTAGGGGGGGACATGGAGTAGTGGTGGTCTCCCCCACCCACCACCTGTCGGTTGCATGGCGCTATGGAGGGATAGTAGGCCCTGGCCTCTCCCTCTCTGTCATCGACATCGTTGTCTTCGCTAGCTTCCCTTCCTCTCGCCTCGGCATCTTCGTCAACCTCCCTCTCCTCTTCATCATCGTTCACTTCCTCTTCTGCCACATCATCCTTCTCTTTCTCTCTTTCCCCCCACTACCTATTGGCGATGATGAGGGGGTTAATTTTTAAAAATTTTGAATTATCCTTAAGGAGAGGTAACAGTGAACAGAACATTACACACATGTAGAGAAGAAAGAGAAGATGAAAAGGGATGAGAGAGAGACATACAAAGAGAGAGAGAGAGAGAGAGAGAGAGAGAGAGAGAGAGAGAGAGAACATGAGCCCTAGTAATCCCTAATGTACCCCCTTAAAACCGAGAGAGAGAGAGAGAGAGAGAGAGAGAGAGAGAGAGAGAGAGAGAGAGAGAGAGAGAGCATGAGCCCTAGCAATCCCCAAGGTGCCCCCCTAAAACCATGAGTGAGAGAGAGAGCCCTAACCTCAAGAAACCCTAATGTGACCCTAAAAACATGCCCCTAACAACCCTAGAGAGAGGGGAAACACATATATGCACAGAGGGGAGGGACACACACACACACATGTGCACATGCACGTGTAAAGAAGAGGAACACATGTGTGTACATATCCACACACACACACACAAAGCATGAGCCTTATGAATTTTTCCTTGTAATATATATATATATATATATATATATATATAGAGAGAGAGAGAGAGAGAGAGAGAGAGAGTGTGTGTGTGTGTGTGTGTGTGTGTGTGTGTGAGTGCATTAGCCCTCACAATCCTCAATGTGCCCCTTTAAAACCATGAGAGAGGGGGGGAGGGAGAGACACCAAAATTCCCCCTAACCCATAAGCAAAAAAGAGGAGGAAAATAACACGTGCATGCATACACACATATACACACAACATGAACCTAGGGATGCCCTGTTTTGCCCCCTAAAATCATATGAGAGAGAGAGGAGTCCCAAAAAAAACCCTAATCCCCCCACAAAGAGAGAGAGAGAGAGAGAGAGAGATGTTGCTTCATGGCCCACCAAAAGTGAATAGAGGGAGGGAAAGACCCCAAAATTCCCCCGACCCATGAGAGAAAAAGATGAGGAGAATAGTATGCGTATGCATACAAACTTATTTGCATGAATGAACTCGAGGAAACCCTATTTGGCTCCCTAAAACCATATGACAAGTAGAGAAGTCCCCTAAAGCCATTGCGCTTAATGCACATACCAAGTATGTGTGAGACCTATGGCCATGTCCTTCATCTCAAAGCTGTCCTTGAGCTAAGTCTTTAAAGCATCCAGCTCAGTTTAAGCACTCCCAACTACAAGCATATCATCAACATAACGAACCAAAATAATAAGGCTACCATCATGCGCCTTCTTCTTGTATAAACATGAATCCATATCACTGCACGTATATCCCTATGAATGCATGAAAGCATCGCGCTTATGGTATCATTCCCTAGGTGCCTACTTAAGGCCATAAAGACTCTTTCTTAACTTGCACACTAGGTGTTCCTTGCCTTTCTCTGTAAAGTCCTTAGGCATGTAAACCTCATCATGTATGTCCCTATATAAGAAAGTTGTTTTAACATCCATTTGATAATGATCCAAATCCAATTGAGCAACCAAGGCCAAGACCAACGTAATATTTCCATGCAATAAAAGTGAGTTGGTTAGCTCAAAAGTTAGCTCGTCAATTAATAAGTTAGTAAGGTTGCTAACTAAAGTAAAAAAATTAACTAACTTTAATAACTAACTAACATTATAAATAAATAAATAAATAAAATCGAGAGTCATAATCCGATATTTTCTCGGATTGACAAGGACCGTAGCCACCCTTCACAGAAGTTACAACATGAACGAGAGTTATGAGCTATATTAATCACTAGTGTTAATGTGTATAGTATGGATGGTCCAACAATATTAGATTTTTGGACAGACAGCATATTCTAGATATTTTAGATATTAACCTAAAAAGATATGGAGATTTCTAGAACCGGATGTCATTTAAAAGAAAAGACAATTAATGTTTTAATTAGTTTTGGAGATTTTGTTTTTTAAACAAAGAGAGAGATTGGCGAAACCGCACACGCCGCGATCGCAACTACAGATAAAAAACAGCACTTCGAACAGGGAGAAGAAGAAGGAGTAAACTGAAAGATTTCTAATCAAGTGTCTTTAGGTTTTACCCCCCTCTTGGAGCCAACGAAACCATCAGATTTATGATTTGAGCATCAAATCACTAACTTTTCCACGATCCCCTCCACAAAGAGCTCCATTTCTCAGCCACAACCCTTTTTCTCTAATTCACTATAAATAAGAGGCATGGGGAGTAGTTATAGACACAAGGAGACCCCAAGAGGCTGTGAGAGAGAGGTAGAAGGATACCCCTCCAAGAGGCTGCGAGAAGGAGCTTGAGAAAGAGAGAGGGATTACCTTGAGAGGATGTGAGGGAGGAAGTTAGCTCAATTCCCCTATCTCAGTTTTCAACTAAGCCATCTTCTCTTACGCTCTCTCATCTCGAATCTATTCCACCTTTCCCTATCACTTGAACTACTCATGGTCGATGGCTCCAAAGCAACGAAGTGGAAAGACCATGGGAACCACCACAACTAGTCAAGCAACCAGTATTGCTGGAGATACAAGGGTGCCCGAGGTTGCCAGAGTTGCCACTACCAATGGAACATCGGGTATGGCTAATGCAAGCACAAGTAAAGACGAAATTCCTAATGTTGTCATGCTACCAAACCAAGTTATTCATTATTATTTTGCTACATAAAATAATTACATAAAATATTAGCTTCCATATTCTTTACTTATACGAATTGATAACTTCATCTAGGAAGCACTAGGAAGCATACTAGTACAAGCATAAATGATTCTTTGTTATGAGTTGCAGCTAGATTAATTGAGATTCTAAATCATAGAATCATGTTAGAAATAATTGACGAAGGTTATTGTACATATTTCTTTATGTGCATTCGATATAGTTATGGTCGAATGCGACAAGGTTAAGTGTTGACCAACGCTTATTATGAAAAATGAATGTCTATTTAAGAGTCCTATAAGTCATCTCGTTGAGTTATTGGCACAATATATTTCTTTAAAGAATTTCGCTTATGTTGGGTAATATAGCCCAAATGGGAAATTCATGCCTTGCTTAGCTTGTTGTAAGAGATGTACTCAACACTTCTTTATGGGGGGGAGAATCCTCATTAGAATGTAAGGTTACCTTAGGATAAGGTCTACCTTGGCTATGTGAAGCTATGAGTTGCACGATGGTGTGATTGTAATTGCATCATTTGATATATGTTTGAAAGGACTGTTTGTGTTTACTAGAATCTAGATCTCTAACTAAATTTATTGACGAACAGAATAAAAGGAAGGATCTGCTAGGCTACCCCCAAGCTAGCACCGAGACCCTACTCCTAGAATGTAAGGTTACCTTAGGATAAGGTCTATCTTGGCTATGTGAAGCTGTGAGCTGCACGATGGTGTGATTGTCATTGCATCATTTGATATATGTTTGAAAGGACTATTTGTGTTTACTAGAATCTAGATCTCTAACTGAATTTATTGACAAACAGAATAAAAGGAAGGATCGTGCTAGGCTACCCCCAAGCTAGCACCCAGACCCTACTCTAAGGGGGTCATGATTATCGCTTCGGGAGGCTTACATCGGCTCTGTTAGTGAAAGGTCTGTCTGTAGGAATAGTCTCGAGCAGTAGGAAATGTAGGTGCCAAAGGGGGCTCTGGCTGTAAATCCTACATTGTTTCTAGAATCTAATGAGCCCCTTCATGACCCAGGATGGAATCCCAGAACCCTAAATACTAGTTATAAGGGTGAAATCTTGGTGGGTATATTACCCTTGTGGAATTTTGTGTATCTTCCACAAGGTCAAAAAGATGGAAATTGTAATGAGCTTCCAATATAATAAAGAAGTTTGCTTTATTTAAGGATTGTTTGAATTGTATGTGTGTCTATGAGATAAATTACATAAAGGAACATGTGATTTAACTGACTAATTAAGGAAGCTAGTTGTATATGTTCCAATAAATGTGCTATAGGTAATTAAGAAAATTAAAGATGATCCCGTCATTAAAGGAAAGCGGGTGGGCGTAACCCCCGACGGGTTCGTCCAACGATAGGGTAGTCTCGGTTAGCTTGGAGCTTTTCTAAATTGGCAATAGAAATAGGAAGACGATAAATTGACCAACTAGTCGTTAGGTAGAAACAACTTGCATTGTTTTAGGGGGCCAGAATGGGATTTTGCGTTATGGGTAGAAGGATTGACGTACCACACTCCCCTCTGTCTCCCATTCTCTTTGAACCAAGTGCAATGGCAAGTCGGCTTCAGATCAAGTAACCCTGTAAAAGTGGAAACTCAAAATTATTGACACTAGCTAGCTACTAGGAGACCCATCGGATTTTAGGAACCCGAAAATTCACGTCGATCCTAGTGGGTTTGACCTGAACTTTCTTGTTGCAAAGTAGACTCAGTAGGGCCTAAGTGACAAACCATGTGATGTTCCAAGGGAGCACCGGGAGGCATCATTTTTGGGAAACCTACTAATGGACTACTAAAAGGTGTGTCGTGGATTGAGACTGGCGGTCATCGCACAGTTGGTATCAGAGCGCAAGTTAGTATAGAATACAACGAAAGCTTAAGGAAAATATTTTTCTTAAACATAGCCTAGGACGTGTTTTTTTCTCTTTATTATGTATGTTTTTGAATTATGGCAAAGTAATGAATCTTGGAAACGATTGTTGATCTTCTGAGTAATGTTTATGTCAGTTATGCATTCATCTAGTTTTGCTTGGAGAATTCAGATGATACGGGTACTAGATCAGTTGTACAACCCCTCACCACTATATCGTGAAAGATGGTAGATGATTAGCGGAGAATATTGCTATATCGATGCAAGTCATCTAACTTATCTTCAAAATAATTTGAAAAGGGTAAAATGGATGGTAAAATGGATTTGAAAAGGGTAAAATGGATGGAAGATCAAACTAAACCACTATATCTATGAGGAAGTTACGAAAATCCTTCCAGCTGACAGAATAAAAGTTGTAGGTCGCTCTAGCCACCGCAACTACAAAAAGGACGGATTTCCTAAACTCCCTCAAAAATATATATTCCTAGATATCTACTCTCCGAATCTAAGTTACTTTATAAAGGATGTATTAGAGTGTCATGCTTAGATTGTAGTAGGGAATCCTTTTCTAGAAGAAAATAAGATGAGCCTGCGAGCTTTCTAAATAATGTATTTCTTTCCATATGATTACCTTGTACATCCGTTGTATTAAAGATTGATTGATACTTTATCAATTAGAGAAATAATGCAACCTTATTTTCCCTTGAAACCTCTGAAATTGCAATTTAACTTTAGCTTGGGAAGAGAGTTTTATTTGAAAATTGTTTCAATAAACTAAATGAGAAATAATTTGAGTATTGAACTCTAATATTGATGTTATATAAATTTCGTAAAATATAACTTGCGAATTGTTGAAAATTTTCCAAAATCTCACACCCACAATAATTTCCAAACAAGCTCAAGAGAAAAGGAATCTTTTGACGCAAGTCAAACCCCCAAAATTTTATGGGAAAGGCTAGAATGTGGTAGTGGATGCATAAATTTGGATCGAATCCATGGAAGATTATTTTATTGATGTTGGAACTATCCCAACCAACCAAGCCATGATAGCTAAGCTAAAATTAATTCGCGAAGCTCGACTTTGGTGTGGAAGAAATGGTACTGAGATCAAGGTGTTCGTGAAAATACCATTACTTGGGATTTACTGAAAGAAGCTGCAAGAGGAAAATATTTACCTCCAGCTTATCGCACCACCCAGAAGATGAATAAGTTCTTTAATTTGAAGCAAATGGGACTAACCTTGGAAGCATATTACTCCAAGTTTGTTTCTCTTCTCAAATATGCACCCCCCATGGATACTGTTCAACAAGTGTCCAAGTTTCGCAATGGGCTAAATTATCCTCTAAACACTCGTTTGGAATCAATGCACCCAATAGACCTCCAGGATGCTTTGATTCGAGCTGCTCCTATTGTGCAGGAAGTACAATCAAAGCCTAATAATAATAAGTTGTGGAGCTACAATAACCAGAATAAAGGAGGATTCAAAGGTTAAGCAAAAAGAGCCCAAGGCCAATTTTACCAAGGTCAGAAAGAAAAGGCAAAATTCAATGCACTTGGAAATTTTGTTTGTTAGAAGATAGGCATAGGAACCCACTGTAAGCAAGGGTGTATGAGGGCAAATGGGTGTGAATAGCCTTAGGGGCAGGGGAAACCCTAACCCTAGCTTGGCAGAGGCTATATAAACAGCCTATGGGTCACTATCAAACTTGAGATAGAGTGTACCCAAGTTGTACCTTGAGCAACTTAATAAACAAGAATTTGTTCTTGTACTTTGAGCCTCTTTCTCCCTCTTGTGCACACATTCCAATGTTGTAACTCTGATTTTTCCACATGGTATCAGAGCCTCCTCTAGTCTCTTCAGTTTCCTATACCCTCAGTCTCACTAAGTGCACAAGATTGTCCATCATCTTCAACTTATCTCATTCACCTCCATAGCTAGCCTTACTTGCAAACCTTAGAGGACTTGGGGAGGACAAAGGAGTCCATATCTACTCCTACTTTCTTTTGGAGATCCCTTCTCCACATTAGGGCGCAACTGCTCATCAAGTCTACCCCCAACATTGTCCACGACTGAGCCTAGCATTACGCGTTTTCCAAAAGAGGTGCAGTTTTCTATCAGCATGACATCCGTACCAGTGTGCATGCAGCAGGGGACGCAATCCCAGCAACCACCTTTGGGCTTTGATAGCCCCCCTAGTGGGCTATCCTCATATACAAGGGTTCCTGGAAATTGCTCTACAGAGAGAGATCTCTGACAAACCCTAACTATGTACCCTCTAGTATCCATAGCCAATAAGCTCTAAACTTGGCATTTTTCACCTTTTTCACTCTGAGCTTTATTAACAGTGATTCTAATCACTAAAGCATCTTCTCTTAAGCTTATTTGAAATCTAAAATCTCTTGGACATGCTCGATGGACATCACTAAATCCATTGGGAACCCGACTTCCAACCTACTTTCATTCAAGCATTTCACTAAGCTTGACATTTGTTAACCATCAGATGAACAAGGTGGAAATTTTGGAAAAGCTAAAGTAGAATACAAAGCCCAAGGCAAAGTGAAACAGAAGATGAAGGCACGCCAAGAAAAATCTAGAAACATAAGAAGCATATAAAAGTCCGAAATAAGGAAAAAATGTGCACAAGGAAAAGCGCAAGTCAATACTTTTGTAAAAGAGCACAAGCGCATCATGATTTAATTTAAGGAGTGTCGGGCTCTCACCCGTGTAATTTGTACATGTAGACGGGCGGTGGAAAGGAAGCTAGGAAGACAGAAGGACAATGGGAAAAAGGGCCTAGGCCACGGCCTGCCATGTAAAAAAGGGGATAAGGGGATGACCGCCTAAAAGGGATTTAGGGTTTTGTATATAAAGTTGAAAAGTGAATGAGAAGCTCATTCTTGTGTGTGGCCAAAAGTGGGTCTCCTCTTCTTCTTCTTCTTCTTCTTCTTCTTCTTCTTGTTCTTGCTTGCTTGAGCTTGTGCTTGAGAGAGGAAGGATGAGAGTGTGAGGGAGTGAGTGTGTGAGGGTGAGGGACCGGGGAGGAGAAGCTCTCCATCTTCTCCTCTCTTCTTCTCTTCTCTTCTCTTGTCTTGCTCACGGCTATGGAGCTTGGAGCGTGGAGCTTGAGGATGGAGCTTGCTTGAAGCTTGCACTTGAATCGTGGAGCTACCGGAGTGCGCGGGAGAGGAGGTAACTCAATCGGCATGGAGGTAAGCTCACTACGCCCGTGGATATGGATGGCGCATCGGCTATGTGAGAGGTAGCCATTAGTGCTCGGCTTGGAATGCTTGAAACAATAAGCGATCCGTGGATCTTGGCGGTTGAGCGAAAGCTCCCACATTTTGGTTCCGTTGCCAGGACCAACGGATTCAAGCCTTGAGTGCTTGCACTCTTCGAATCGAGCATTGAAGTAGGGTTTTCCCCATCGAACCGGTGCTTGAGATAGATAGGTAGGAAAAGCGAGGGAGTTTGAAGAGGTATTCGATCTCCTTAGCAAGTAGGTTTTTGTTGTTTTGGACTTGGGAAATTATGATGGAGTAGTTTAGGTATTTTTCCTTATGATTTTTTCTTGCATTTAGAAAGGATAGGAGAAAAACGTTGGAGCAACAGTAGGGTTTTTTGTTACTATATAACAGACTGAAACAAGGAAAAGAAGGGCAAAAAATGAAATTTTGGGTTAAATGTTGATGAAGGGAGTAAGACTAAGGTGAGTGCAAGCCTAGGTAGGGTGATAAGGGGCCAAGAGTGGCAAGAAAGGCCACGTTTTGCATTGCAGGATTTTAGGAGAGCGGGAGAGAGGAAGAAAGCTTCGTCGCATGGATCCACTTCGATCTGGCCACCAAGGAGTTATTTGCCCAGCCCGGGTAATTCCACACCTTCCCCTACATGAGTAGGTTGGATCTGGAGGTGCTCAGTACGTAGAAAGCCCTCGATCACTCGGCGCGATAAATTCTTTCAAGTCCGACAAAAATCACGTCGTGCTCGGCCCGTCCGAGTGATGGTAAATCTGGGCCGAGTCCCAGAATAGGCCCTAGGACCTCTCGGCCATTCGGTCCACTACACTCGGACGCCTTTCACTCGGCCCGTCCTAGTGAAGCATTCGGACCAACTTTGAAATTCGACCCTCGACCTTGCCAACTCGGCCAACCCCACTCGGACAAGTTGACATTCGGCCTGGCGGAATTCACCATTCGGCCCTCGACCCACCTAACTCGGCCCTCGGACAACCACATTCGGACTGGCCGAATTTGACATTTAGACCAATTATATTCGGCCCTTTCTCATTCGGCCCTCAGCCCTCGAATGGGCCGAATCAGGCGTTCGGCCCTTGCAATTCAGACCTATTGGACCGAATTTAGATTTGTCCAAATTTTAACCTGTAGACCCTGAAACTAACCGAGAGACCATATAAAGCTGAAACCATATCATAGATCGATCATTGGGCTGAAATTTAGAGCAAGTAGTTCAAACGATAGCTACGAATGGTTCTTCAAATTGTGCATGGCATTTACCATAACGGCCCTGCAAGCCGGGGGGACTGCCCCCTGGCCCGCCGGACCCCGCAGAGGGGGCTCTGCCCCCTCTGCACCTCCCCCAAGTAGATTGGAGAGAAACATGCGCCGTGATAAGTCCTCCAAATTAGACCCTAGTGTAGTAATGGCTCTACACAGGCATGGATTATCACTTGCAAAAGAGCAACCAAAAGCCCATACCTGAATAAAGACAAACAGAGACCCTAGAACCTCAATGGGCAAAAAGGGCAAAAAGGCCACACTGTAAAAACACATACATGTTGCATTCGTACTGCATCTAGTCAAAGCAAAAATCAACAACATCAAGCTACAACTGTGAGGATGACTAGATATGACAATCCTAACAATAGATGCACCTTGAATAGCATTACACAGACGATCCAAGACATCAATGGAGAATCCACATCTGGTCATGCAGTTGGGGACTCAAGGGCATTTGTTAGAAGGCTTAAATTCACAAGCCAAGACCCGGAAGATGAAGGCATAGTACCACCTGCTTATCTTAGGGTCAAACTCACTGCGAAAAGAGAGCATGCTGTCGATGCTCTGATTGATGAAGGAGCAGATTTTAATATCTTGACCTATGAAGCATGGACCTTACTAGGCCAACCAGAGCTCACACCGACTAATGCAACTCTTAGCCCTTACGAGGGACACCCACAAGCACTCATAGGGAAGTGCAAAATCCTTGCAACAATTGAAACTGAAAGCTTGCCTATCCTATTTCATGTTCCTCCAAATAGTGCTAATTGCGGGAAGGAAACCCTCCTAGGAAGACCCTTCAAAAGGGTGACCGAGTGTGAGGCCGACTATGTAGCACAAAGAATACACCTGACACTACCGGGTGTGAGGATAGTCACAACATTTAGTAAGGGTGACCTCATCGAACCTCGAGGGAAAGGCAAGGAAGGTGCTGACATAACAATCAAGCCTACTAACGAGAGCAAGGACTTGTTGGAAGAATTGATACAAGCACAGGTCGAACAACAAGAACCAGTTAGTGAGGCCAAGCCTGAAACAAGAAGGTCAGGAGACAATGCGAAGGATGGGCTTTGGACTTACAAATATCATAGAGGACCCCAAAAGAAGCCCAAGCCTTATAGACAAAGGTATCGATGGAGGGTCAGCACAACACCGCTATGGATATCCAAAGCGTTGCTACGTGCTCAAGGATATTATGCAGGTAACCGATGGATTTGGGTGCCAAAACCCCCTGCTAAACCTTCTCTGTGACTGAAGGCCAGATCGTATCAAGAGCAAAGAAGCATAGGAGGAGATCTAAAAGAAAAACCAAGTCTCAAGTCAAAAACAGTGGAGTGACTGAGCCCCTCACGATCGAAATCAAGAAACTAAACAGGACCACTCAAAGGGTAGATCCTCAGCCTAGCATGCTTGACAAGCAGATATCAGATGTAATCCTTGAGGATATAAAAAACCTACTAGTGCCCAAAAAGCCTTTGATTTCCCAAGAGGATAACAGGCATCATAGGCATAACATTGCTCATGGCAAGGTTAAATGCTCAACAAAGCAAATAGAAAAATCATCTAACAGCCACGATCAAATCTCACAAATAGTGTCAAAGCCACTTAGGAGTCCCAAGTCTCCTACACCTTTTCCCTAAACGGACACAGGAAGCACAACAGTCGTCAAGTGTGGCTACTCAATCCCAATCTCTACCTACATTTGAGCTTCCAAATGTCCAAGAGGCAGGACATGACACCACCCTTAGCTCTCAACCTAAGGATATGCCTATGCAATCCACCATGGCCAGCTCAACTAATGCTCGATCTACACAAGTGAATGCTCTAAGGGAAACAAAAGACATGACCACTTCCAATTGACCTAAGGATATGCCTATGCAATCCACCATGGCTAGCTCAACTAATGCTCGATCTACACAAGTGAATGCTCTAAGGGCAACAAAAGACACGACCACTTCCAATCGACCTAAGAACTTGACACCACAATCCACCAATAGTAGCAAGTCCATTGAACTAGCTGCTACTACTTCCAATCAGGGATCACAGCAGTCACAGCCCTTGGCCATGACAATGCCCCTTGCAGGACGTGTCCTTAGTAGTTTACCTGTGGAGGAGGTGTCGCAACCAACTTCCTTGACAACTCTAGCACTTTCAAAGTGCCTAAAGCCTAGGCTAGAGGAGTTAAACAGAAGGGAATTGGCTGAAGAGCTAGACTCTCCAAAAAGGGAAGCAGTTGTACCGTCACAACCTAGCGAGGCTATTCAGCAGGCCATGGCTATGTCCCATGAGGACACACTAGAGAAAGAGAATGATGAGGCCCAACCAAGCACATCAATGGTTGACGTAGTCTAGGGTCCTGAGTCGTTGAGAGATGCATCTTCATTGACCAAGAAAAAGAGGAGGAAACAACAAAAACAATAGCAATTACAAGTGGTTGTGGACCCCAAGAACATTGAGACCAAGAGCGCTGGAGAGCTGAGAAATAAAGCATCGAGTCCATCCACCAATGAGCCCATTGATGCCTCTCTTAATAGTGATGAAACCTCAGACACATCCGTGTGTTCTGAAAAATCAAAGCAACCGTTACCATCAACGGTTGCTTGCAATACTAAATCCACTGACAATAGAACTCGCATTGACCAATCAAGAGTGGATACAACACTGTCACAACAGTATGACAAATTTATACCAGTCACATCTAAGGAGAACCATGATGCAATAACAAAGCCTCAGGGGAAACATGGAAACCCCGAGAGCATAAGCAACCCTAGTGTTGACCAATCTTGCTCATCTAGGCCTGAGCCCCCAGCTACGCTAAAGCCTAAGGAAACTCCTAGAACCTTGCATGAGATAGCAACTGAGTAAGCCCTCATTGAACATAGAAGTGTCGCAGAATGCTTAACTAAGTCGGATACTAGGCTCAAAGTGTTCGCATGTGTCTATGTCCTTGCAGACATGGATGCATTTCCTAAGGAGCAATTTGAAGAATACTTGCCATTTCCCCTATCCTAGGAAGAGCAAGAACATCTTGACGAGCACTATGATAGGCTCCTACATGAACGCATGCGACTCACCTCTGACGAGGAAGCTGACGAACTACGCTTAACTGTAACATTCAATGATGTGCTTTGCCAACAAAATCTCTTAGAAATAGAGCAACTAAAGCGACAATCAGAGGGTCGAAGTCAATTTGAAAAACGTTGGTTTGAAAACCGCATTGCAATGGCCAAACTAGGAGCCCAAATTATGATGGTCTCAGAGGAACGGTTGGCCAAATAGCGGTCTCAAAGAGACCCAATCTATATGGTGTTGACTTCTTTTCGAGTACTGACAGCCATTCGGGGTATGGACTTAGCCAGAACTAGCCAAGAGAACTCTCTGGCGGTCTCAAAGAGACCCAATCTATGTGGCGTTGACTTCTTTTCGAGTACTGACTACCATTCAGGGTATGGACTTAGCCGGAACTAGCCAAGAGAACTCTCTGGCTGATAAGGTTCTCACTGAGGAGAAGCTACATATTGCAAATAGACTCGGACAAGGTACCATGATACTTGACGTTGCAAAATACCTAATGTTATTAAGAAGACTGCTGCGGGTACTCATATGTGTGCCACACTCCAGTACAATCCTGAGCTCTACAATTGGTTTTTATCCTCACAAAGTGAATTGGATTCATAAATATGTACATAAATAAACAATGAATTTTGTGACCCTGTATAGATAATATCAACACACACAAGCAATGATAGTCAAGCGCAGGGAGAAAAGTTGGGTTTGATAAGCTGAGCTCCTCAGGTCCTCCTCTCACCACACATTTAGAAGTCGTGTGACCATTCTCACCTCCAGGTGGAGGGTATGCAACCCTCATTACCGCCATAGGAAGCCTTGACCAACATCTCTGATGGTGTAGACAGGGCACTGTCCCTTTCTATGCACCTTTCCCCTTTCCAGTCTATCCTTCCAAGGATGAGCCCTGTTCCACTCTATGACAACCAGTCCACATAACTTAGCATAAGCTAAGATCTGATAATGGCTCGAAGCAAAACAAACATCAATAGGGGGCTGTCCCTCTACAACAAACGTTACATGTCTCACCTCTCCCCTCCTCATTATATGCGCTTGATAATCCACTGTATAATCCCTTCCATGCGAATAGTTTTATCCTACCTCAAGGCCTAATCCTTGGTTCATATTTTGCAGGTCCCCCTACAGTAGCTGACATGAAGCACCCATTGCAGCTGACTTGCAAGTACGCTATCCGCCGTCGAAGGGAGCATGCAGCACAAGCTCCTCCACCGGAACATTGCATACCTAGCCTTAAAATGTATGCAAAGAAACAAGGTCCCAAGTGACGTGGCCCCAGACTTAGGCCAAAAAATCCCTAGGCCAGGGGAATAGAAGCTCAAGGGAGCACACAGTGCGTGGCAACACTGATTGTGTGGACCCCCAATAGACACTCAGGCACCAGGTGCTCGAAAGAGGAGAGATGTAATGAAAGCAATCAACCATGGAATGAAATCTAACTGAAATTGAAAATTAACTAAGCTACAACAAAGAATTAACAAATATATTGCACCAAGACATCTTCATCATGTATTAATGGTTGGGAATTCCAGAATACATGACGGCCATGGCTGAGTGCTTCATAGGCTAGAAAGAAGCTAACTCCAAGAAAATGGTAAAGCCAAGATTATTGAATGATCAAAAGATGTCTTGCCTTTGGCCTCCTGTCCCTTTTATTCTAACCCTCTTCCAAACTTAAGGGCTGTTCACACATGTACATATAGGCTAAAGCTAAATTTACAAAGGCTGGAATTAATCCAGGATGCAAATAATATTAATGTTGTATTTTCCTTCATGACAAACCATCCCTTCCTGAAGATGGTTTTGTCCTCAAAACCAAGAAGTAAGGGCCTATATCCAAGTCAAGAATAATAGTAATCATGCCCATTCATCTTCCAAATGATAAGAAAGCACTGTCCATGAAAAGAAGACCTTTTGCATACCAAACTGTGAGAAAACTGGCTGTTGTCCAAACAAGGCTGATTCACTAAAACTGCCATAACTTTTGATATATTGGTCCAAATATGGCGTACGAGGTGTGGAAACGAAGTATACACTCCCAAGCATCACCCCATAACATCAGATACAAATTTTGATGAAGTCAGGACAGTTTTATTGTCTGCAGAAATTTCATACAACAAGCTGTCTCTGCACAGTCACTGCATACTGCATCATATATCATCCTGTAATAGCCAAGGAAAGTTACTGACATAAGTGGATGGTTGCCAAGAAGACTCTTCAATGGGAAAATTCTTCCACTTAATAAGATACTCAATGAGAGTACGATTTCTGAGAACTTTCTCTCTCTTTCCAATAATGCTTTCAAGTTCATATATGATCAGTCCTGCCTCATCCAATGGTGGTAACTCTTCCAATACTTGTACATCGGGCCCAACATACTTCTTCAGCTGTGAAATATGGAATACATCATGTATTCTAGTGGAGGATGGTAGCTGAAGCTTATAAGCAAGCTCTCCAATTTTGTCTAGAATCAAATATGGTCCATAAAACCTATGAGCAAGCTTGTTATTCCCACCCTTTAGTGAAGCATAATGCGTCTTGGGCACTTTGAGAAATACCCAATCTCCAACCTTGAAGTCTAAATGTCTTCTTTTCTCATCAGCATAGACCTTCATTACATCTTGTGCTTTCCTTATGCTGTCCTTGCATTGCCTCATGAGCAACTCCATTCTTTCCAACTCTTCCTTTGCTTGTGGGTTGATGTCTTCATGGAATAAAACTGATGGAAGTTGAACTTTATACCCATAAAGAGCTTCAAACGGAGACATCCCAATGCTCATGTGATGCGTGTTATTATAGCAAAATTCAGCAAGGTGGATCCAACGATCCCATGAAGCTTGTGTGTCATGACAATAATGCCTAAGGTACACTTCCACCCAATGATTGACTCTCTCCGTTTGCCCATCAGTCTGAGGGTGATAGGCCGTGCTAGGAGTAAGGAAAGTACCCATAGAGGAGAATAGACTTTTCCAAAAGTTTCCCATAAACTTCGAATCACGGTCTGATACTATTCTCATAGGCATACCATGTAGTTTGAACACACCTTCCATAAATTTCTCGGCGACTTGTCTTGCTGAATATTGGACTTTAGTTGGGATAAAGTGGGCTGATTTGGTCAATCTATCAACTACCACATAGATACTATTCCATCCATGACTGGTAGTAGGCAATCCCGTTATGAAATCCATGGAAATATCTGTCCATTTGCCCGTAGGTATAGGTAAAGGCTGAAGTAAGCCAGCTGGTAATAGAGTGGAATCCTTATTTTGCTGACACTCCAAGCATTGAGATACATACTCTTTAACATCTTTCCATAGACCTTTCCAATAAAAACTTTGATGAACTCTATCAAACGTCTTGAAAAGGCCCAAGTGACCAGCCATTGGCGATGAATGCATCTCTTGAAGCACCTTCAGCTTGAATTTACTGCTGGGAATCAAGTACACTTTACCTTTAAACCATAAGAGGCCATTATGCACTTTAAAATTTGGAAATTCAGCATCACACCCTTGCTGTAATTTCTGTAAAATATGGGCAGCATGCTCATCAAGCACATATTCCTCTTGAATGTCTTCAATCCACTCCTTATAGATGGTAGACACAGTAGATAGACTGCATGCCCACATTCTTGATAATGCATCAGCCACCACATTATCCTTGCCAGCCATGTATGATATTTCAAAATCATATGATTGCAAAGTAGCCAACCATCTCTTTTGCTTGGGAGAAAGATTGGGCTGCGAGAGAAAATATCTCAAGACCCTATGATCGCTTTTGACTTTGAAGTGTGTCCCATAGAGGTAGTGGTGCCATTTCTTGATTGCATGTAAAATAGCAAGCATCTCCTGCTCATAAACATGCATCTCTCTCTCTTTGTCATCAAATTTTCTGCTCTCAAATGCAATGACACCATGCTCCTATACCAAAACTGCTCCCAAACCTCTACCACTGGCATCTGCATAAATGGTAAAAGTCTTGGAGAAATCAGGGCAAACTAGTATGGGTGCTGAAACAAGCAATTCTTTCAGCTCATTAAAGCTCTTGTCAGCGATCTCATCCCAAAAGAAGGCCTCCTTTTTTAGCCGATCGGTAAGAGGAGCTGCAATATGAGCATAGTTTTTCATAAACCGTCGGTAAAAGGATGACAAACCAAGAAACCCTCTTAATGAAGTGGCATTGGTTGGTGTAGGCCATTCTTTGACGCACTGAACCTTCTTAGGATCCACTTTGATTCCATCTTCTCCCACTATATGACCCAAGTACTCCACTTCCTTTGTCATAAAAGAACATTTAGTGGCCTTGGCAAACAGTTTGTGTATCCTCAATATGTCAAAGACCTCTTTTACATGCTGCAAATGGTCTTCTTTATTCTTGCTATAGATCAAAATGTCATCAAAGAATACCAAAACTGTTTTAAAGAGCAATGGCTGAAGTATCTTATTCATGAGAGACTGGAATGTGGCTGGAGCATTTGATAACCCAAAAGGCATAACCATAAACTGATAAAGACCCCTCTCCGTCCTGAAGGCTGTTTTGAATTCATCCCCTTCCTTCATGTGTATTTGATGATATCCCAATCTCAAGTCAATTTTTGAAAACACCTTGGCATCCTTCAATTCATCTAAGAGATCATCTATTCTAGGTATGGGATACCTATTCTTGATAGTGACCTTGTTGAGATCGCGGTAATCAATGCACATTCGAAAGGAGCCATCTTTCTTCTTCACAAGAAGGACTGGAGAAGCAAAAGGTGATTGGCTTGCCTTAATGAGACCCATTTCCAAAAGCTCTTTGACTTGGCGTTCTACCTCTTCTCTTTCCACTTTGGAGAGGCGATATGGTGGTTTGTTGATGGGCTTTGTATTGGGCAGCAAGTCAATGGGATGATCCACTTCTCTTTTGGGAGGAAGAGAGGTAGGTGGCTGGAAAATATCATCATATTCTTTCAGCAAATTACAAAGACATGGGTCCATATTGTTGGTAGGAGAAGAGGGCTGATCCTCTTCAATCTTGGAAAGAAGAATGGTGAACATACATGCCTTTGCATTTATCTCTTTCTTAACCTTCTTGGGACTGATCATCTCCATTCTTTTCTTTTCAGCTCCATGTAGTGTTACTTGTTGTCCACACCATTTAAACTCCATTTCCATGTTGTTGAGATCCATGGTAAATCTGCCCAAAGATTTCAGCCAGTTGCAGCCAAGTATTATATCAATGGGACCCATTTCTAATGCAATTAGACTCACTGAAGTAGTGCACAATGGAGAAAAGGTGATAGGTACATTTGGACAGCATTGATTGCTCATCTCAAAATTTCCATTTGCCACTTGGATTTTGAGTGATGTAGGCATTTCATGCGTATTCAATTTCAGCCCATTGAGTGACTTAGCATTAATGAAGCTATGTGTACTTCCCGTATCTATGAGTATATGAGCGGTCCTTCCCTTGATTTGACCTTTAAGGCGTAGGGTATTATCCCCTCTTGAACCACTCCATGCATCACTTGATATGGCACATAGCGATGGATGTAAATCAGTCCATGAATCATCCAAATAATGACCACCCGGGTCGAAAGGAAACCCATCCATCGGATCATAGAACTCTTCATGGCCATTCTCTTCATTTTCATGCGTCTCTTCTTGAGTTGTTGTGACATCAAGCTGAGCCAAGCTTCCTTCAATAGATTCACCATCGGAATCATCCTCGATGATCATGCTAATCTTCATATTTTTGGCCTTGCATTTGAACTTATGATCGGGTGACCATTTCTCTCCACATTTGTAGCATAGACCTTTAGCATACATATCTTTGAGCTTATCATTCGATACATGTTTGCCTTGAGTAGGGACTGAAGTTTTGGCATTTATATCAGTCCTCTTTCCATCAAATCTATTTTCAGCATTAGATCTGAAATTACTGCTTTGTTTTGACCCAAACACAGTAGGAAAAGTGGGTATCTTGCTGTAGGTATTGCTGTAAGTATTTGATGGCTTCCCAATATGCTGAAAATCAGTTTTAGCATGCCCATAATGGCCTGATGTCCTTGAGAACTGCGTAGGCTGAAAAGAATGCCCTGTTTTTGGCTGAAAACCCTTGTATTTCTGCCCATAACGTTCAGCCAATTGAATGGCAGCTTGTAGGGATGTAGGATTCATGGCTCCAACTTCAGAAGAAAGAATAGGTTCCAAACCAAATATGTATTTATTCAACTTGGCACTATCGGAGACCCCATGAACATACATCGAGAGGTTCAAAAACTGATTTGAGTACTCTCTAACCGAGAGACCACGTTGCTCAAGAGCATACCACTTTTTCTCTAACCTCTCTTTTTCAATAGGGGAAACAAAGACTTCAATCATAGCATTTTTCAATGCATCCCAAGACAAGAAGTCATGTCCCATCCTCACCATATATCTCCACCAAGTGTGAGCATAGCCTTCTAGATGAAGGGCTGCAAATTTTACTTTTGCATTCTCGGGCCTTGGGTAAAGAGAAAAATACATCTCTAACTTGTCAAACCACTCCTCCAACTCCGTGGGTGAAGGATTCTCTCCCTTGAAGTTTGAGATAATTATTTTCTCCTTGTACTCTCTCTCGTATTGAGGAGGTTGTCCATTAGGGTGCTGCTGCCCACTATGGTTTTGTGGCCCAAAAGAATTGCCAAAAGGTCCTTGCCTAGGATATTCATTATTTCCATGCCCTAGTGCATAAGGAGTTTGCTGTCCATAATGCATACCATGACTTTGTGGCTGGAAACAATGTCCTTGAGGATGAAAGTATGTGTTGCTCACATTGGGAGGTTGTCCATGCATCGGTGAATTGAAAGGTGGTTGCTGCCCATTATTTTGCTGATTCCAACCATGATTTGACATGGGATTTGACCTATTGGCCTGCACTTGAGGAGAGAAATTATGTTGTGGCTGTCCAAAAGCATTTGGGGCTGAATTCACATGTCCATGTGGCTGCCCATAAGAGTTTGGGGTTGAATTAATATGGACTTGCTCATAACCACCAACATTTGCTTGAGGGTAAAATTGCTTGTAGAAAGAGTTGCACCCATGGATGTCTTCATCATGCTTTGAGTTTGTTTGCACTCTTTCTTGAAGATCTTGCCCATGTGGCTGAAAGTGACCCTTTTGTTGATGGAATTGTGGCTGAAGTGAAGTGGGATGAGCAAAATCCTTAGCTTTAGATGATTCTCCAACTTCAAATTGACCTACCACCTTAGGAGTAAGTGGTTTAGGTGGTTCTTCAGCCCTATGCGGGTGTGGGATATTAAGACCAGCTGTAGGCAACATTTTCTCACCAAGAAGTGCTACAAGCTTGTCAATACCCAACCTCATACCCTCGAAACCTGATTTCATATCCTTTATGTCATTTGACAATTGCTGAAAACTGTTTGAATTCATTGAGATATGAGACGTCTCTATGAGTTGATTGGTAGGGGAGTGAGTGGAGCTTGCATCGACCTCATCGTTCTCATAATGCATTCGATAAATGGCATCTTGAGAAGTGTCATGATGTTCACCCCTTTCCTGTTGATGTTCATCCCTATCCTGCTGATATTCCTTCAATTCTTCATTGATAGTATCCAAAACAGGGTCTCTCTTCTTATTTCTAGCCATGGGTTGATTTCTGTCCTGAATTTCTGTAGTAGAAAAACTTGATTATCTTTACTTCTAGAGCTCCAAATTACGAGGTCTCTGGCTCTGTTCAAAGCTTGAAGAGCCCTCTATCCAATGATCTATCAAATGCAGAAAATGGATGAGTACAGAAATTTCTGTAAGGGATTTTCTGTTGCTGTCTGAAAATTCCTGCAGGCAGTGAATACCCTGTTCTAGTCAATTAATGGCTTGTACCATCAATACCCAGCATGTACCAACTTCATAACCTTGTAGGAGAGTCTCATACGTCTGCCCATACTGAAAATGACCTCAGTAACCAGTAAAATGGCTGTCTGACTCAAAGTAGACTGCAATCTTTAATGAGGGTATGTATACATACTCTGTTCCAATCTTTCAGACTGAACCATAGTGTCTTTACCATAGGATGTATACATTTTACTGTAGCCATATGTCTTCATACATTTGCCATACCATACATTTGCCAATATCACAAGAACTCACTGTCCATACTCATGCTGTAGGATGATTTCAAATGCCTTTGAGATTTGTACCTGCACCTAAACTTGAAAATACGTGGGATCCGAGACCCGAGGGATTTGCAAAGTTCCCTCTCGGGCCGGGTTGCGCTCCCCTTCAGGGTCCTCGTCGGTAGGGGAGGGTCACCTCACTATTGTCCTACCGACTCGCCCGGCATCCACTTTTTCCTCGTGGGCAAGTACATGGCAAGTGAATTCTAGCTCTAAAAATCAGTATGATATGCATGGAATAGGAAGGAAATACAATTGCCTTTCATTTGCCCTTTTTCATGATATGCAAGATTGAAATTGAAAAGGCTGAAATGTAAATGAGAAGTGGAGAGGTATTTACCTCAGCAGTGACTCACTGCTTACAAAGTTTTTCTCACTTACCAATTGGGTAATGATTTTCTTATGATCAAGAGGCAAAATAGGTAATCAATTTCATGTCAGGGTTAGGCAATAAAAGATTGAGTAATGAAGCTCAAGAAATTACTGATTTCAGTGAATGGAAATAGATGGGTAATGCTCATTCATTATGGAAGAGTTTGAGACATTTAGAGATGGCCATTTCAGTAAATTGAAGAGGTTTAGTAAAGACAATGACTGAGATAACCTATAGGCTTCATGTAATGCATTAGGCTATGAATGAAAGCTTCATTTAATCCTCTTATTTCTCTTCAGCAATTGGAAATGAGATCAGCAACAATTGGATGTAAAGAGAAATTAAGAGTGATTAGAGTACCTCATTTGATTGATTGGAGAAGAGCATTGTTGATGGAATGACCTTCAATCCATAATGCTTGACATAGGTGGGCTGAGCTTGATAATCCAACTTCTCTACTTGAAGTAGGTTGCAATAGGTATTAGAGAGGGCTTCAATGTGTCCAAGAGATCCCGAAATTTGAGAGGGAATGCCAAAATTTAATGGCATAAAAGCTTCAGGCTGTCCATTGAACACCTAGACCTCCATTGGCTTCAATCACTTCAATGTCGGTCCAATGTTGATGGATTCTTGAGGGGGAATGGTTGAGGAAGCTTCAGAGATGCTTTGCCCACAAAAGCCCCATGAATTGCTTTAAAAATTTCAGGAATCTTTAATGCTGTCCCAAACTGTTACACATAGAGTTTGCAATCTCCATATCCAAGCTCCAACAAAGCTTCAAGCTTCAAGATCAGTCAATGTTGGTACTAGGATGTATGTAGAGGCTTCAGGGAGTATAATAGAACAAAAACCCTTTGATCTTGATGAAGAAATCTGAAAAATTTGAGTGTTGTCCAGAACTGTCATAAAACTCCATATCCAGGGTTTTGAAGAAGAGGGAACACTCCAAACTGATAAGGATCTTGAAGAAATTGGTGAGATATCTCTTGTTCAAGGTTGGAGATCATGCACACGGCTCTCTGTACCTTGGCAAGGTCACCTCCAGGCACGACAGTGGGAGGCTGATAGTTGATGCCGCACTTGAACCCGGTAGGGCACCAGTCCACAAACTGAATGGTCCTCTTGGTCTTGATAGTGGCCACAGCCGCATTTACATCCTTGGGCACAACATCGCCTCTATACATGAGACAGCAGGCCATATACTTTCAATGCCTCGGGTCACACTTGGCCATCATAGACGCGGGCTCGAACGCACTGTTGGTGATCTCCGCAACAGAGAGCTGCTCATGATAGGCTTCCTCAGCCGAAATGACGGGCGCATAGGACGAGAGCATGAAGTGAATTCTCGGATAAGGAACCAAGTTCGTCTGAAACTCGGTAACATCTATGTTCAAGGCACCGTCAAAGCGAAGCGAGGCCGTAAGGGAGGAAATAACCTGAGATACGAGTCGATTCAAATTAGTGTAGGTAGGACGCTCAATGTCCAAGGAGCGTCTGCAAATGTCGTATATGGCTTCATTGTCAAGCAGCACAGACACATCAGTATGCTCGAGAAGAGAGTGAGTGGACAAGACGCTGTTGTAGGGCTCCACAACGGAAGTAGACACTTGAGGGGAAGGGTACACAGTAAACCCTAGCTTTGATTTCTTGCCGTAGTCTACAGACAAGCGTTCCAGGAGCAAGGAGCCAAGGCCGGAATCAATAGCAATGCATCAAGAGGATCATCACCCTGAATTTCTCACGCAGTATAGGAGTATGTTCAGATGGCGCAAACAGCGTGAGTGCATACTCACGTCCTGGAAATCAGCAATGGTACTAAGTAGCTACATAAGCTACTCCTCTTGAAGCTCTTGAGGCAGGGGAAGAGGTCATCCAACCCATTCTCATGATAGAAGTGAGAAGGAGAAGATCTGATGTGGTCTTGGCCATGGATTCTTGTGGAAAGCTTGAAGAAATGAGGAAAGGGAAGAAGAAACCCTTTCTTCTCAAAAGTAACCACAGTTAAAATGTCCTGTAACCATTTGTTTGTACACTTACCCCAAATTTTGGCTCAATCTTGATCACGTCCTGCTATTTTGGCTGGGGCCTTCCATTTTCTTTCATTGGTAATGCCAAGAATCACCATCTTCATCCCTGTTTGTAGCAGACCTTCACATATAACTCCGGTTTGAAATCTTCATGTCCTGTCAAGTCCTGTCACTCAAATTCCTAACTATGGTTTGCTCTCTCTAGCCTAGGAAACTGAATCTAGTACTTGAAAATGACTTCTGCAAGGATCTAAGCTACTGCTCTGATACCAATGTAATGAAAGCAATCAACCATGGAATGAAATCTAACTGAAATTGAAAATTAACTAAGCTACAACAAAGAATTAACAAATCTATTGCACCAAGACATCTTCATCATGTATTAATGGTTGGGAATTCCAGAATACATGACGGCCATGGCTGAGTGCTTCATAGGCTAGAAAGAAGCTAACTCCAAGAAAATGGTAAAGCCAAGATTATTGAATGATCAAAAGATGTCTTGCCTTTGGCCTCCTGTCCCTTTTATTCTAACCCTCTTCCAAACTTAAGGGCTGTTCACACATGTACATATAGGCTAAAGCTAAATTTACAAAGGCTGGAATTAATCCAAGGTGCAAATATTAATGTTGTATTTTCCTTCATGACAAGAGAGCAGCTCAAGACAAGCAAGAATTTGATGCATTGCTCAAAAGCATTCTAGAAACTATTGCAGCCAAGGACTACACCATTCAGGTCCCGGTTGACATCTTCCCTACCCAACCTCACAGGAGCCCCTCACTAGCAGAGCCTCAATCACCCGACCACCCAGACTCGCCCCACCTCGTACAAATAGAGTAGCCCCACATTGTGTAAAAGGCTTATCAAATGCTACCTAGCCATGACTTTTTGTCTCTAAATGGTTACGTGCTGACATGTTCCCCAATTGTACAAACTTTTCATATCTGTGTTTACTATATTTCACGTCTTTAGCAAAAGAAAAAGATAATCAAGTGCAGGTGATAAGTATCTAAGTCAACACCATGGGATTCAGATAAGTGATGTATCCTTGCATTGCATTGATTTATTATAGTTGCGGCATGTGCCATGCATGTACTCTCATGAAGTGACAAGTGGATGCACGATGACGCAGGTCTTTGTGCGAAAGTGTTCAATACCAAAGACACCACAAGATTCCCAACCCATGAAGAGCCGTGACAAAGCCACGCTACCGAAAAATCACCCTGGCCGATCACCCACATTGCATGGCCCAAAGCATAATCATAACCACTTTCTCTTTCTGGGTTACACTCTACACCGGGCACTCATGGCAGCTCTTACCTCAATTGTACCAAGATCGCACGTTCCAAAGAGGGTTGCAAAATCTCAAGTGTATCTCTCCATCTCAATAACTGCTTCTCCAACAACAAGGCTAAGACACAATCATCGCAGTAATATCCATTTCTTGAGCCTTCGAAGCTTGACATTTCCTAACCCATTGAAAGGCTGATAGCCTCAACATATTGCAATGGTTGTACTCATGCAAGTCCAAAAAAAAAAGAGAAGAAGAAGAAAGAAAGAAAGGAAAAAGAACAAAAAAGGAAGATAAAAAGAAAACAAAAAAGGAAAAAGAAAAGAAAAGACGAGAAAAGAACGAAAAGATAAGAAGCACCCACCACGATCACAACACAGCACCTAGGGATCCTCAAATTAGGTACGTCCAGTGACCTTGGTCGGCTGGCTCCGTCCCTAGTCCCCTAGCCCTTTAGCATCACCCATAATTGTTCAGGGCACATCAAGGACAAGACATACCTAGGGAGCTTGTCTCGCCTATGGATAGACCTATCACCCTGACCCATTCACACGATTGCCTCTTGCACTCTGCCTTACTACCATTAAAACCAATCATGGTAAGCACCGTGCGAATGGCCATGAAAAGTACACCGTCCTCATTACACAGGTCCAATAGCTACCAACTACCAAAAGTGCAATGCCCTTGTGTTCAATTATGCTACGTCGTGCAGTCACGACGCAAAGAATGTCTCATACACCTTCACGTGTACTTCTTCTCAACATGGAAAACTTTGCTTCACCCACACGTTGTTATGAGAAACCAGCCCGTGATCTTCTAACTATATAATATCTAAGTATGCACGAGCACTCACATAATATCTGCACCGAAATATATACAGTTTGGGTCCTCAAGTGCAAGACAATACTCTCAGCTTGCTTAGAGTTTGACTTGTTTCCCAAACTAATTGAACTATGTCTTGTGCACGATAAAGAAGACTAGCACTACCCCTAGGGAGAGACCACCTATGAGAGGTTTTCAATTGCAGGTATTGAAGACTCAAACAAAAGTGTCGTTCACTCTTCATCGTGAAAGTACTAAAATATATGTATATGCAATCACTACATGTAAAGACACAGTAAATGTGCCATAACCAAGAGTGGACTATCTGGATGTAGTCTAATTGTAGAATCATTCGCATATCCTCCATGCCTATGCAAGGTTCGCAAGTGAGGTAGATGCATGCATATCTCCTAGTCAGAGAGGTTCGTAATTGCATCACATAGTGTGATTATTGGGTCATTGTTTTTCCATTCAAGCAACTATTACTTTTGTCCAGGCATCATAGTAATAGATTTAGATAATAATTTTGAATCACACTAATGAAAAAACAACACATTGCTACTAACCATGTTTAAAAGATAGATTTTATTCCACATTGTAGATTCCATGTATGTGTTCTCAACTCTGAATTCTTATCCTTTATCATCCTGCAAGCCCGCCAAGAATCATCAGTGTAATCCCCAATAAAGAACAACCCTACCACTAGCCACCTAGGCCACCAACGTGCCCCAATGACCTCCCTGCACGCCACCACCAACACTCCTCCACGGCAACCACAGATGTCCCTTCCA
Organism: Lygodium microphyllum; assembly: GCF_053477565.2. Lineage (NCBI taxonomy): Eukaryota > Viridiplantae > Streptophyta > Polypodiopsida > Schizaeales > Lygodiaceae > Lygodium > Lygodium microphyllum. The sequence goes on along the minus strand of NC_141161.1, from coordinate 84,181,020 downwards.
CCCATGTCTTCAGTGCATGCCAAAGCCAGTACCTACTACGACAATGAGTGCCATGGGACTGGCACTCATCTAGGAGGGGGTAATGTTAACCGTCAAACGAACAAGGTGAAAATTTTGGAAAAGCTAAAGTGGAAGACAAAGCCCAAGGCAAAGTGAAACGGAAGACGAAGACGTGCCAAGAAAAATCTAGAAACACAAGAAGCGCATAAAAGTCCTAAATAAGGGAAAAAGATGCACAAGGAAAAGCGCAAGTCAATACTTTTGTAAAAGAGTGCAAGCGCATCATGATTTAATTTAAGGAGCGCCGGGTGAGGCTCTCACCCGTGCGATTTGTAAATATAGACAGGCGGTGGAAAGGAAGCTAGGAAGATAGAAGGACAATGGGAAAAAGGGCCTAGGCCACAGCCTGCCATGTAAAAAAGGGGATAAGGGGATGACCGCTTAAAAGGGATTTAGGGTTTTGCATATAAAGTTGAAAAGTGAATGAGAAGCTCATTCTTGTGTGTGGCCAAAAGTGGGTCTCCTCCTCTTCTTCTTCTTCTTCTTCTTCTTCTTCTTCTTCTTCTTTCTTGCTTGAGCTTGTGCTTGAGAGAGGAAGTATGAAAGTGTGAGGGAGTGAGTGTGTGAGGGCGAGGGACCGGGGAGGAGAAGCTCTCCATCTTCTCCTTTCTTCTTCTCTTCTCTTGCTCGCGGCTATGGAGCTTGGATCATGGAGCTTGAGGATGGAGCTTGCTTGAAGCTTGCACTTGGATCGTGGAGCTATCTTGAGTGACTTTGGTTCAAGTACACTAGTCAATGCAATCAAAAGGATGAGTGCCATTATACTCTCCTCGAAATCATCAGCAATAAGCATTGAGATCATAGACTAACCTTGTCTAACACAAGCTTCATCCACTAAGCCATACCACAAGGAGGAGCCTGAAGTCCAGTCTAGGTTTATCTCATTAAAACCTAAAAAGACTATTAAACCTCAGAAGAAGATTGCACATAAGAAAGGACCACCACAATCATACTTTGAAATATTACATTTATATGATTTTCAGCTTTTCTCCTCATTACAACTTTGATTTCAATTGTTTGATTTGCTTCCGCATTCAGTGGCAAGTTTGTAAGGAAATAGATACTACCCTTGTCTTAAAAAGTGGTAAGACCTTCCCAATGGCCACAACATATGCTAATGTCCGTCCTCAAATTCGAAAGTTTGATGGCAAAGATTTCCACCCATGGCATGTACTTATAAAATACAAAATGATAGAGCAGTATTGGCCTCTCATTCAAGGCACTAGAGTTGTAAACTTTGCAAATCTGGTTGATGTAGAGGATGACCAACGTGCCCAAGCCATCATAATGTTACACTTAGATGAGTCCCTGATTCATCATGTTGATCAACTAAACACTACTAAAGAAAAATGGGATGAGCTTGAAAAGCTCTATGGAGTCACTGGAAAAAATACTAAAATCTTCCTTAAAACTGAATAATTTAGCTTGGAATATAGATCAGGAGAAGATTTGGGAAAATTCATCTCTCACATGAAGGGACTTATGGCACAGCTTGCCTCTGTACAAGCTCCAATACATGAAGAAGATGCTATTGCTATTCTCCTAAATGCTGTAAAATAGGTGTTTCTTACTCTTGTAACCACTCTTACCAACATTCTAGACTCTACATTGGCAAGTACCATCCAATCCTATTTGGATGAGAAAAGAGAAACCACAAATAAATCAGCAACAGTCAGGCATCTTCAACTTCCCATGATCAAGTATTGGTACATACATTTCTCACTAGATGTTCTTTCTGTAAGAAAAAAGGACATCTTGTAAACAACTGTTGGAAGAAGTATCCCGAGAAAATGAAATGTAACAAATGCAAGAAGACAAGGCATATCACTAGTAAACGCCCCAACACTCCTGATGTACCCAAAGAATTGGTGGCCAAATATGCCTCCAATCCATCTGAAGATTGACTATTTTGACTCTTTAAATCATCTACCTAAAACACTCTTGTAAGCCTGATTTATAAAGGCATCCCCGGGGAGGGGGAGGGGGGGAGGGGGGGACATCTTACATGCCTTGTAATCCAATGCCACCCTTTAGAAGATAGGCATAGGAACCCACTATAAGCAAGGGCGTATGAGGGAAGATGGGTGTGAATAGCCTTAGGGGCAGGGGAAACCCTAACCCTAGCTTGGCAGAGGCTATATAAACAGCCTTTGGGTCACTATCAAACTTGAGATAGAGTGTACCCAAGTTGTACCTTGAGCAACTTAATAAACAAAAATTTGTTCTTGTACTTTGAGCCTCTTTCTCCCTTCTTGTGCACACATTCCAATGCTACAACTCTGATTTTTCCACATTGTTCTTACCCAGGAAACAAGGATGGTATGAGGTGCTTTCGCTGTAATGAGCTAGGACATTTCAGGAGAGACTATCCAAAGCTTGGTGGAAACCATAGCCAAGGCTAATTTCAAGGTCAAGGCAGAACTGCCCAAGGCTATGGTCAAGTAGCTATGGCAAGAGGAAGAATGTCAAATATTACCTGAAAAGAGACTAATAGGGAGACAGGCCCTACTATGGAAGAAGATATTGAAAGAGAAACCGTTCATGTTGCATTCCATAGGAAAGGTCTAAATCGTCAATATTCGGTAATACATACACCAACTAGTCACCAAGGTAAATCATTTAAAGTTTTGATTGACTATGGAAGTACACGCTCATTTATTTCACCCAAGTGTGCTAACAGCAAACTGCCAAGGTAGAGTTTAACCTAGGAGGAAACCTTTCAAGTATGAGGTTCAAAGTAATCAACTTAGGAGCTTATGAATGTTTACTGGGAATGGATTGGTTGATTCCCAATGATGCCCATATCCATTATGAAAAAGGTCAAGTTACCTTTCAGGATTTGAATGGTGAAATAGCAACTACACAATGTGAAACAAGAAAATCTAAAGTTCAATTAGCAAAAGATTCTCGAATTGTGAAAGGCTTGAAGAAGGGATTACTTGTTTACTTGATGAAGCTTAACAAGATAAATCAAGACCTCCGAAAAGAGAAGTTGATCATGAGATCAAACTTGTTCCAGGAGCCGCTCTAGTAGCAAAGAGACCTTACAAAATGTCTATTCCAGAAGCCATCGAACTAAAAGAGCAACTCAAGCAACTGCTAGAACAAGGGTATATTCGGCCAAGTAGTTTACCATGGGAAGCCCCAATATTATTCCAAAAGAAGAAAGATGGAACTCTCCATCTTTGTATCGACTACCGAGGGCTAAACTAGGTAACAATAGAGAATAAGTACCCGATCCTGAGGATAAACGAGCTTCTTGATCGTCTACAAGGAGCAAAGATATTTTCTAAGATTGATATTTGATCAAGCTATTATTAGATTAGAGTCAAGAATGAAGATATTCCAATGACCGCCTTTAATGGTGGTCATTTTGAATTCATCGTGATGTCATTTGGGTTGACAAATGCTCCAGCTATCTTCAACAGGTTAATGCAGGATATTTTTAGACCTCATCTTGATGATTTTGTTCTTGTATTCTTTGATGATGTCCTAGCTTATTCTGAGGAAGAAGATCATGAACCACATCTTTGCATTGTCCTAGAGACAATGAGAACACAAAAGTTGTATGCCAAGAAAAAGAAGTGTGCCTTCTTCAAAAGAAAGATTGAGTACTTGGGATTCATAGTGTCTGTTGAAGATATATTAGTAGATCTTGCTAAGGTCAAAGATGTTCAAGATTGGCCATCCCCAACCACTATCAAGGAAGTGAGAAGTTTTCTAGGTCTAACAAGATTATATAGGGTATTCATTAGAAACTATGCCCAAATTGTAGCACCTCTTATAGACATACTCAAAAAGCAACTTGCCATTAACTAGGCACCAATTGAACAATCTAGCTTTGAGAAACTAAAGCATAGTTTGGTAACTACTCCTATTTTAAGGCTACTTGACTTAAGCAAGGAATTTGAAGTTGTCACAGATACCAGCTCTCTTGCTTTGGGATATGTACTAATGCAGAAAGGTCATCATGTAGGTTACTCTTCAAGAAAATTGAAAACCCATGAAAAAAGATATGATAGTCACGAACTGGAGTTGTTAGATGTGATTCATGCTCTCAAATTATGGAGACATTACTTGCTTGGAAATAATTTTTCCTTAGTTACAGATCATAAAAGTCTTAAGTGGATTTTTCCTCAAGCATGATCTTAATATGAGGCAACGACGTTGGATCAAAATTCTACAGGAGTATGACTTTGAAATTAAGTTCGGACCTAGTAAAGAAAATGTAGTAACATATGCCCTTAGTCGTAAAACCTTCCTTAATGCTCTTATCACTGAAGAACCATCTAGGGAAAAAACTCTAGCTACAATGGTATCAATGCCAACTAATCCTATCATCGAGTTGACCAAGGATGAAGCAAATAAGGACCTAGTCTATGAATAATTGTTTTAGGAGGTTCAGAATAAGGAACAAGATCCCAAACTCAAGATTAAGTATCAAGAATTCTCTACAGATGAAGACGAAGGACTTGTTTATTTTAGAATGAGACTATGTATTCCTTCAAGTCAGACTCTCAAGAGAAGGATACTTTGGGAAGCACATGATTCTCCCTTTTCAAGGCACCCAAGTTATGCAAAAACCCTTAATGCTATCAGGAAAAGCTATTACTGGCAAAAACTCAAGGGTGATGTACTTAAGTATGTCACTGAATGTCTAAATTGCCAAAGGGTAAAATCTGAATGTGTCAAGTTACCAGGAAAACTTCAGCCACTAGACATTCCCTAGATGAAATGGGAATTTATTAGCATGGACTTTGTAGTTGGGTTACCTTCTGTGCAAGGAGGATATAGCTTAATAGTTGGGTTACTAGGAAAACTTCAGCCACTTGACATTCCCCAGATGAAATGGAATTTTATTAGCATGGACTTTGTAGTTGGGTTACCTTCTATGCAAGGAGGATATAACTCAATAATGATGTTAGTAGACATGCTAACAAAGATTGCTCATTTTATTCCAACAAAAACCAATTGCAAAGCTTCAGATATTGCTAGAATTTGTGTAAAATAGATTTTTAGGTTATATGGGTTACCTAAAAGGATCATCAGTGATCATGATTCTCTTTTCACATCACACTTCTGGAAGAGTTTATTTGAAGCCATTGGAACCCAACTTTGTTTCAGTACTATTTATCATCCACAAACTGATGGGCAGATAGAACGAGTTAATCAAGTAATTGAGGATATTTTGAGTGCATATTGTAGCAAGGAACCTCAAAGGTGGATTCAGTATCTATCCTTAGTGGAATTTTCTTATTATGTATCCTATCATCAAAGTATTCAGATGACTCCATTTCAGGCACTATATGGTCAAGATTGACGTGTGCCACTTAACTTTTTCAATCCTACTCTAAGGGTATAAGCTTCGAGAAAAATGTTAGAAAAAATGGTGATCAAATCAAGATTATCAGACAAGATATTCAAGCTACCAAGGACCAACAAAAGGCGTATGCTGATTTGAAAAGGTAAGAACGAATCTTCAAAGAGGGAGACATGGTCTTCATCCGTATCCATCCAAAGAAGAGTTCTTTATCTTTAGGAGAATCGATAAGAAGCTAAGGCCAAGATATTGTGGACCCTATAAGGTTCTCAAGTGCTTGGGACCAAGTGCTTACAAGATACAACTCCTTGAGAATATAAAAATCTACAATGTATTTCATGTTAGCTTATTGAAAGCATATGTAGCTAACCCTAACCATATCCTTGATGATCAACAAGTTGTAATACCAAACCAAGGAGTCCTTGAGCTACAACCTGACAAAGTAATTGATGTAAGGGAGAGGAAATTGAGGAGTAGAATCCTTAGAGAATACCTTGTCCAGTGAAAGGACTATCCTGAAGAAGATGCTACATGGATAGATGAGAATGCTCTTCATCAACAATACCCATGGTTTCTCTCGCGATGAGGACATCTTGATTTCTCTAAGGGAAGGAGGATGTAATATTTTCACGCAATAAAAGTGAGTTGGTTAGTTCAAAAGCTAGCTAATCAATTAATAAGTTAGTAAGGTTACTAACTAAAGTAAAAAAATTAACTAACGATAATAACTAACTAATATTAAAAATAAATAAATAAATAAAATTGAGAGTCATAATCTAACATTTTCTTGGATTGACAAGGACCATAGCCACCCTTCACGGAAGTTACAACATGAACGAGAGTTATGAGCTATATTAATCACTAGTGTTAATGTGTATATTATGGATGGTCCAAAAATATTAGATTTTTGGGCAAAACTAGCATATTCGATATTTTAGATATAACCTAAAAAGATATGGAGATTTCTAGAATTGGATGTCATTTAAAAGAAAAGACAAGTGCAATGCATAGTCTAAGAGTTCAAGGATCAAAGGGTTCTCATGGAGAGAGAGAGAGAGGGATTCCCCCGAGATGCTATGAGGGAGAAAGTTAGCTCAATTCCCCTGTCTCGGTTTTCAACAAGCCATCCTTTCTTATGCTCTCTCATCTCGAATCTATTCTGCCTTCCCTGTCTATTGAACTACTCGTGGGGTCGATGGCTCTAAAGCGACGAAGTGAAAATGCCATGGAAACCACCACAATTGATCAAGCAATGGATATTGCCGGAGACACAAGAGTGCCCGAGGTTGCCGGAGTTGCCACTACCAATGGAACATCGGGTGTGCCTAATGCAAGCACAAGTAAAGACGAAATTCCTAATGTCGTCATGCTGTCAAACCAGGTTATTCATTATTATTTCACTACATAAAATAATTACATAAAATATTAGCTTCCATATTCTTCACTTACACGAATTAATAACTTCATCTAGGAAGCATACTAGTACAAGCATAAATGATTACTTGTTATGAGTTGCAGCTAGATTATTTGAGATTCTAAATCATAGAATCGTATTAGAAATAATCGACGAAGGTTATTGTACATATGTCTTTATGCGCATTCGATATAGTTATGGTCAAATGTGACAAGGTTAAGTGTTGATCAATGCTTATTATGAAAAATGAATGTCTATTTAAAAGTCATATAAGTCATCTCGTTGAGTTATTGGCACAATATATTTCTTTAAAGAACTTCACTTATGTTGGGTAATATAGGCCAAATGGGAAATTCATGCCTTGCTTAACTTGTTGTAAGAGATGTACTCAACACTTCTTTATGGGGGGGAGAATCCTCATTAGAATGTAAGGTTACCTTAGGATAAGGTCTACCTTGGCTATGTGAAGCTGTGAGCTGCACGATGGTGTGATTGTCATTGTATCATTTGATATATGTTTGAAAGGATTGTTTGTGTTTACTAGAATATAGATCTCTAACTGAATTTATTGACAAACAGAATAAAAGGAAGGATCGTGCTAGGCTACCCCCAAGCTAGCACCGAGACCCTACTCCAAGGGGGTCATGGTTATCGCTTCGAGAGGCTTAGATCGGCTCCATTAGTGAATGGTCTATAAGTAGGAATAGTCTCGGGCAATAGGAAATGTAAGTGCCAAAGGGGGCTCTTGCTGTAAATCCTGCACTATTTCTAGAATCTAACGAGCCCCTTCGTGACCCAGGATGGGATCCCGAAACCTTAAATACTAGTTATAAGGGTGAGATCTTGGTGGGTAGATTACCCTTGTGGAATTCTGTGTATCTTCCGCAAGGTCGGAAATATGGAAATTGTAATGAGCTTCCAATATAATAAAGAAGTTTGCTTTATTTAAGGATTGTTTGAATTGTATGTGTGTCTGTGAGATAAATTACATGAAGAAACATGTGATTTAATTGACTAATTAAGGAAGCTAGTTGTATATGTTCCAATAAATGTGCTATAGGTAATTAAGCAAAATAAAGATGATCCTGTCATCAAAGGAAAGTGGGTGGACGTAACCCCCAATGGGTTCATCCAATGGTAGAGTAGTCTCAGTTAGTTGGGAGCTTTTCTAAATTGGCAATAGAAATAGAAAGACAATAAATTGACTAACTAGTCATTAGGTAGAACTGACTTGCATTGTTTTAGGGGGCCAAAATAGGATTTTGCCTTATGGGTAGGAGGGTCATAAGGCAAGAGGGTTGACGTACCACACTCCCCTCTGTCTCCCATTCTCTTTGAATCAAGTGCAATGGCAAGTCGACTTCAGATCGAGTAACACTGTAAAAGTGAGAACTCGAAATTACTGACGCTAGCTGGCTACTAGGAGACCCATCTAATTTTAGGAACCCAAAAATTCAGGTCGATCCTAGTGGGTTTGACCAGAACTTTCTCGTTGCAAAGTAGACTCAGTAGGGCCTAAGTGACAAACCCCATGATATTCAAAAGGAGCACTAGGGGGCATCATTTTTAGGAAACCTACTGATGGACTACTAAAAGGTGTGTGGTGGATTGAGACTAGCAGACACCTCATGACCAAGCATAGGATAGTCATCTTAACTACAAGAGAAAAGACTTCATCAAAGTCAATACCATGGTCCTTCTTAAAACCCTTTGCAACTAGTGTAGCCTTATATATTGGCTTTGGGTGACCAGGGTACTCTTTAACTTATACACCGAGTTGCATACGGCAATGTATGTTTCCCATTAGGTAAGAAAAGTAAGTTCCATATATGTTTTTTCTCTAATAAATCAAACTTAATTTGCATAGCTCTCTCCCAAGAATGAGAATCGCCTTTGTACATAGCCTCCTCATACGTAAGTGGCTCAACAAAATCTATCACCATGACATAATCCATAAAGGGATCATAATGATTAGGCAGACATGAAGCTCTAGTAAAGTGCCTCAAAGCTAGTTGTAGGGCATACATGACATGTTCTCTCTATCTAACATAATGATTCTACACAATAGGTGGATCCTAAGCCACTACATCATCAATTATAGGCTATCTAACTAGCTATGTAACATGAATCTCATCTTGAATGACCACTCTACGTACCTCAACTACCTACTCAAGCTACTTATGCATCTTTTCCTCCTAGAAAATCACATCATGACTATGGATAGCCTTTTGAGCCTGTAGATCCTAAAGGTGATAGGCCATCTCATTTAGATATCCCAGTATCCAAGAAAGATGTATTTGATAGACTTGGTATTTAACTTATTGTGCTTGTCTTTGAAAATATGGCAGAAATCCTCACGTCCAAAGTCTCACAAATGATCATATGACAGAGATTTTCTAGACCATACCTGATCTACAGCTTGACAATCAAGAACAATGAATGGGGATCTATTAATAAGTTGCACAGTAGCAGTAACTACCTCAGCCCAAAAGTATTGTGATAAGCTTGCCTGATTAAGCATACTATAGACCCTTTCTTAAATAGTCTTGTTCATGCACTCTGCAATACCATTATGGGGTGACTTTCATTCCTTTCAAAAATATATGCCCAAAGTGATGATACCATAAAGATACATGTGGTAAATTGGTCACATCCAATACATAGCCAACCAACCCAAATACAAATAAAGGATAAAAAAATACCAACCTTGGCACCTAGAGCAAAAATAAGGCAACAATGAGTAATCTTCCATGTAGAGTCACCAAAAGAGACATGATAACATGAATCATCCAATTATCCAATAGAGAGTAGGCTTTTGAACAAAGTCAGTATATGATGTACATTATGCCAAAAAAAGAGCTACATGAAATAAATTACAATCTAACATCCCAATGCCAATTATATCTAATGTGGTGTCATCATCTAGTCTCACAAAACTTATAATGTTGTGATAGGTATGAAACCAATCTTGATGTGGTAATATGGAGAGAAGCCCCTAAATCAAGTAGTCCAATACTGAGAATAAATAGATGAAGTATTGTTCAACTAACTAGCATCAAGAGATGAAGCAACTAAGATATAGTCATTATCAAACTCAATCTACACTACATTGATCTCTTCAATCTTCACCCTAGACTTACTATGGACAATGCTACGATCATTAAACTTTGCATTATCCTACAATTTCCCTTTTTCTTTCTCATTGTGCCTATCATTGTGCATTTTATGGCATTGCGGCCTAATATAACCCAACTACCCACAATAATGATATATCAAAGAGGACTTACATCCATGGGACTTACTGCAAGATTGCCCATGAGACAGAGACTTTGGGTTGAGAGTCTCTACCACAATTGTTACTACCATTACCACCATTTCTACCTCTAATAGTCAATGCATGAGAAGTGTAGGCTACATCATGTTCTTCCTACTAACCTCTTTGATTAGTCGAACACTTTCTGCATCACTATATTTAAAGATATCCTTAAGCAGATAAGTACTCAATACGAAAGGTGTCCCATGACTCAAGCAATGCAACAAGCAAGAACAAAGACTTGATATTATCAACTAAATGCCTTGCAATACAAGTTGGTTGAAAATGGAATGAAACTCATTCAAATAAGTAGACATAGTCGTACCCTCCTTCATGGAAAGATCCACAAGTTTTTTCGACCAATATAATTGAGATGCAATATTTTGTATATCATAAAGATCACAAATCTTTTCCATTATACATAACCATCAGAAAGAGGTAGAGAGTGCAAGGAATGGGCTTCTTTGACTCTCGACAACTATCCCAACCTTCCCCAACACGTTAGTTTTGTATGACTATCATCACCAAGCCATACTCTTAGTCATCATCCACCATCATTCTTGAAGCAAGCTCAAGTCGATTATCAAATATCTATTAGAAGAAAATCAAGAAGGGATTCTATACGTGGAGTTTGATCTTTGATAGGACATGACATGGCACCTTAGAAAGGCACTTCAGACTCAAAGCACATGACTATGACTACAACAACTATTCTACCCTCGTTGCAAGCTTTCCATGTGCCTTTTATAAAGTTAGACTTGCTAGTACTTGAAGATAAGCTACAATTTGGTAAAAGCAAAGGTTGGACTAGTATAATTAGTAGCACAAATTGCTTGAATAGTATGATTTATTTGAAGGGGAGCCTTATATGATTGCACACTAAGGAAAGATAAGTTATGGATTTTATTTTTCTTGTGAAGTATTCAAAGGGCCTTTTTTTGGTTTGTTGAATATGTCATTTTTAGAAAAGGCTAGTTATTTTGTGAAAGATATGGTCTTCTTACCTTCAATAAGCTAGTTGAGTCTTGTGTGATATTTAAGTGATTACTTAATTGATATTATGGAAAAGTAATGTTTTTCTAGCTATTAGGCTAATTGCCTTGACTATGTGTTTGTACAAAAGTTATTGTGCCCTGATGAGTGAATTTCTAGTTATGCATAAAACCTCCCCCAAGGTTAGTGGCAAAAGCCCTTCACCAAAGGGGATGGTTTGATCATGCTAGAGGCTATGGCAGGAACCACATCTGAGAGCTCTCTCCATAAGAAGGACTACTTTCAAAATATTATTTGGCATTGTCTTTGTTTTTGTGATAATAAATTATGTAAAGAAACCAACTTTTAATGATTAATTAAGGAAGTTATCTTTGCATGTCAAACATAAATGTGTTAAGATAATTAGAAAACTAAAACACACCCTCGAGGAAAGTGGGAGGGCAAGATCCTTGACAAGTCCATCCTATGGATGGGTGGTCTCATTTGAGCCGTGAAGTTTTCATTCAAGGCCTTAAAATTAGGAAAAGGTCAAATGATTGGTTATGTAGTGTGTTATCTTACATTCAAATCAGTGAGTGCCATTTTAGGGGACCAAAGTTAAGACTATACCTTACAAGAAGAGGGGTGCATGTCACTCTCCCTTGTTTCTCACTCAATATGAACCAAATGTTGCATTGATCTACTTCATGTTGAGTTGACTTGTAAATGTAGCAGCTCAAAGATCAATGTTAGTTAAGCTATTAGGTAACCTTAGTATGGAATTAGAAACCCAAATTCCAATTGATCCTTATGGGTTACAACCAAAACCTTCCATTGCAAAGTGGACTGAAGTGAACCTAGGTGACAAACCCCATGTTATCCTAAGGGGTCCTAGTTGGCATTGCTAAAGTGACAATCACTAAAGCAACTGCATATCAAATGTAGCTCAAATCTAGGTGCCAAAGTATTCCATAATCATATTTAGGTCCAAGTATCAATGTTAGACATTGCAATAGACATGTAGTATGCCCAAGTTGCCATGTAAATACAATAGACATTAACACTTCTCAATAAAAGCTTGATATCCATACTATTAGAGCAGTGAATATCCTATCAAAACTAAGCCAATGCAAGCTTAAATGTATCCTAAAAGGCACTTTGAGACATCCACAAATGATCCAATATCAATACATGGGCATACATGCATCAATAAAAGTATAAATGAATACCAAACCTTGAAGTAAAGTTACCCAAAAATATATACAATAGGTCTACTATATATTACAGTAATGACAAAGGTTGGGGAGCTTTGAATTGATGCTTGGGAGTAAGTATCAGTGCCCAAAAGTTACCAAAGTGTGTATCAAGTATTGGAGGACCAAAGCATGAGCTACAAGTGTTGGAGAATATTAGGGATAGGGAGTTGAGAACTAGCACAAATCACGCTAAGAACTAGTGCAAAGCATGAACTATGGGTGTTGGAGAATGTCAAGGACAAGGAGCTAAGAACTGGTGCAAATCACACCAATTTTGTTGACCACTTTGCTAATCTTGCTGCTCACTTTAGAGCCTCAAGCAATGATGAGTAAAGCCCCTTGAACCCCTAGAGCAAGCCAAGAGAAGATAAATGAACAATCCATATCTTGAGGTGAAGAAGCCATAGCTGCCATGAAACCTTGAGCTAAAGCTTTTGAATCTGACATGAAGAAAAATATGAAGAAGCTCCTTGAGTCCAAGCTCTGACACCTATTGAAAGGTAGAGGCCGAATGGAAGCATAAGCAAGTAGAAGCAAGAAAGATGCAATCTATGGAGGATGGATCAAGAGATCAAGAGAGTGAGAGACACCATATGTGGCAACTCCAACAATCATAATGTGTGATCGACCTTCCATTGTTCAATAGTCACTAAAAAAATAAAGAATAAAGTGACATTGATGGCCACCTACTACCTACAATATACATGTATATGGGTATAGTGTATAATGAGTAAATGTGGATGGCTAGGCGTAGGCACCTTTACCCCCAACATTATTAGCTATGGCCTTGCAAACTCTCTTATCTAAGATGCTTTTTGTGAATGTTTTGGTTAGTGTTTTTGCACTTGGCCTTTCGACAAGTGGGATTTACTTCTATAATATTTGCACTTTAGCTGCATAGTACTTTGTATTTTTTTATTCTTACTACTTTGCATTTATCATCAATGGAACAATAATGTTACCTATGTAGCATGCTTCAATGAAGCGTATTATGGAGAGATCTTTTAGCATAGAGAATTGGCTTTCTCTACAACATCCAAGCCTGCAAACCAAGTTCTTTGTTGTCATCTAAGCATAATCTAAAGGCTTGTGCTTTTCTTGAGCTACATTTGAGACTATTGGCCTTGTAAACCTACTCAAATTGTTCAATAAAACTATAGGAATCCTTACTCATTCAATATTTCTCCAGTTTTTGGATGGTGAGGGGAATTATGACTTGCTCTTACATTCCAAGATTTCTTCCTAGTCCAATTTAGTAATGTGTTGGCTTTGCATATCCCTATTTGGAGCATGTTAGAGTTATTAAGAAGGTGACATTGCATTATGTTTGGTATAGAATCATTAGAGGATCCTCTAGCTATTGAATTCAAAATCAGCCTCTTGATATCGTCAATCTCTCTTTGCATTACAACTTCTTCCTTGAGTATGGCAACATTTAATTCTAACAACCAATCAAGAGAATCCCTTGGTTTTAAGAGTTTGTAATTTGTCTAATAGAGCTTCCTCAATCAATTGGATGATGTTAAACTTTGTGAAATTTTTCAAGTTTTGGATAAACTCCTGAATGTCTTGTAGTATGACCTCCTAGAATTTCTCTATCATCGCATCGTATCTACTAGCCCTTGTAGAGGGAGCTCACGCTCAACCGCCAAGACCCACGGACCACTTATTGCTTGAAGTTTTTCAAGCGAGCTCTAATGGCTATCACTCACCTAGCCGATGTGCCTTCAAACCTACAAGTGTAATGAGCTTATCTCAATGTCGAAATGAGTTGCCTCCTCCCTCGTACACATCGGTAGCTCCACGATCCTAGATGCTAGCTCAAGCATCCTCAAGCCTCCTCCCTCGAGCTCCATCTGCCATAGCCGTGCGCACACGAGAGAAGAGAAGAGAAAAGAAGAAGAGGAGAGGAGATGGTGAAGAGCTTCACCCTCTTGATCCCTCACTCCCACACATTCACTCCCTCACACTCTCACACTCCCTATCTCAAGAGCATACACACAAGCAAGGTGAAGAGAAGAAGAGAAGAAGAGAGGATTCTTATTAGCCACCCACCAAAGAATGAGCTTCCATTCCCTTTTTGAACTTTATATACAAGCCCTAAAATCCCATTGGCACCCATCCCTTTTTACACGACCGGCCGTTGTGGCAAGGTCCTTTTTCCTATTTCCCTCTTCTTGCCTCATGTCTTAAGCCTACGCCCATCTATTCTTTTACAAATGGCACAGGAGGGAGCTTGGCGCTCTTTTACAAGAGTTTTTAGAGTTTTTTGAGGCACCTTCCATTTAGAATTGTGATTTTTGTCTTAGCTTAGCTTTAGGGGCTGCCCCTATGCCTTTGCTCTTTTTCTATCCTTTTTCCGCTCTCTACTTCATCATATTTTTTCCATCTCAAATTGAGGTTAACATTATCCCCCTCCGAGACAAGTGCCAGTCCCATGGCACTTCGAGATCTTTATTGTGGAAGGGGGGGCACTGGGCAAGTGGCTGCTGGGGTGATGATAGGGCCACGCGTGGGTTCCATTGATTGGAAAGCTTTGGTAATGATTTGAATGGAGAACCCAAGGTATGTTGGGTGAATGATGGGGGCCTCCGAAGATGGTGGTTTGTAGCATCTTGTTGTACCTGAAAGGAGAAAGTGCTCTACCTAAGGGGAGCGTCTACCTCACCGCACAATGCTTTGTGCTCGTGCTGGTGGATTGGGGAGCTGGGTCTAACCATAAGCAAGCTTGGGTGATGTCCCACACTTGAGTACCCCGTTCATGCGAAGGGAGGTGCGGTGTGTGTAGCTTAGGGTGATAGGTCTAACCATAGATGAGTGTTACCTCCCTAGGTATGTCCTGCCCTTGAGGTGCCCTAAGCGTGAAGTGGGGAGTCAAAAAGGACTAGGGGGTTAGGAACAGAGCCGACCCATCATGGCCACCAAACATGCCTAACTTAAGGACCCCTAGGTGCAGTGATTATGAGATATGTGCTGTGAATCGTGTTTGGACATGTCGTGTGCTCCTTTTGTTGTTATTTTCTTGTTGTCTTTGTGTTTGGCCTTCTCTTTTCTTCTCTTTTCTTTTCGTTTTTTTAAATTATAACTCAGTTACATGATTGGAGCAGTAGCTCATTACTAGTTATCGTCATCAGAATGTGGTGGGGAAGGGGATTTAATGGAGTGACTAAAAAATTTCCAGCTATGCATGTAACCCTTAAGGTTCAAGTGGACTTGGAGAGAGGTGGTGGAGAGGAATGGGTGGTTACAGCAGGTGAATCGGCTGTCACTCATATCCTCAAGAACAGCGAGGCAAAAGGAGGGTAGAAGGCTAGCTCGCATCATTAGGTGGGTAATTGTCCAGCTATCTATGGTGTTAGGATCAAAAAAGAGTGGGGGTGTTGGGGTAAAAGGCCTCTGGGCCTACCCGTGTATACTGTGACCGCCCATTCTTTATTCATATATAATATGATAGTGCAATAAGGCTGTTAGTTCACTTGGACAGCACCTACATTGTGTGTGCTCATCTCTCCCGCATCTTCCTCTTCTCCTTCTCCACTGCCATTGCATCCCCTTCAACTGGTATCAGAGCGGGACTTCAAGAGCTCATCCCGACCTTCCACATGAGGTATGAGATCTTCATTCTCTCCCGCATCTGTCTCTTCTCCTTCTCCACTGCCATTGCATCCCCTTCAACTGGTATCAGAGCGGGTCTTCAAGAGCTCATCCCAACCTTCCACACGAGGTATGAGATCTTCATTCTCACTCAGTTTTCAGTTCAACAAGGTTTTCACAGGTTGTGGGCATCCATAGCTCACACCTCTTGGAGCTTCCTTCACCTGGATCTTGCTTCCATCCTATCAAGGCTTGCAAAAGCTTGGTGTAGGCCTTCTTTGGCCCCCATTTGTGCCCCCTTTTGGGCCCTATTGTTGATACGTGGGACAGCAAACCCCCCCAGCCAGCTCACATTTTTTTTTTTGCACCTGTTTCAAAATCTGGCCCAAAAATCACTCTTTTTGTCATATCTCGGGCATTTAGAACCAGATTCAGGCAAGGTAAGAGTCTAAGTTGGGGTTTTAACATGCTCCGAACGTGATGGTGATGTCAATTTTTCCAAATTTTGATGAGAGAATATTCTGCAATAGATTTTAGGTCTAAGAAAGCATGTATTTGTATGCCTATGGCTTATGTGATGCTTCTACTGATGTCTATTGATACCGGATCACTTGTGGATGTTATGCCTCTTATGTGAGATGCATTTGGAGCTGATTTTGTCATGAAGGAAAAATACAACATTAATATTTGCACCTTGGATTAATTCCAGCCTTTGTAAATTTAGCTTTAGCCTATGTGTACATGTGTGATTAGCCCTTAAGTTTGGAAGAGGGTTAGAATAAAAGGGACTAGAGGCCAAAGGCAAGATATCTTTTGATCATTCAATAATCTTGGCTTTACCATTTTCTTGGAGTTAGCTTCTTCTTTGCCTATGAAGCACTCAGCCATGGCCGTCATGTATTCTTGAATCCCCAACCATTAATACATGATGAGGATGTCTTGGTGCAATAGATTAGTTAATTCTTTGTTGTAGCTTAGTTAATTTTCAATTTCAATTAGATTTCATTCCATGGTTGATTGCTTTCATTACATTGGTATCAGAGCAGTAGCTTAGATCCTTGCAGAAGTCATTTTCAAGTACTAGATTCAGTTTCCTAGGCTAGAGAGAGCAAACCATAGTTAGGAATTTGAGTGACAGGACTTGACAGGACATGAAGATTTCAAACCGGAGTTACATGTGAAGGTCTGCTACAAACAAGGATGAAGATGGTGATTCTTGGCATTACCAATGGAAGAAATGGAAGGCTCCAGCCAAAATAGCAGGACGTGATCAAGATTTGAGCCAAAATTTGGGGTAAGTGTACAAACAAATGGTTGCAGGACACTTTAACTGTGGTTACTTTTGAGAAGGAAGGGTTTCTTCTTCCCTTTCCTCATTCCTTCAAGCTGTCCACAAGAATCCATGGCCAAGACAACATCAGATCTTCTCCTTCTCACTTCTATCATGAGAATGTGTTGGATGACCTTTTTCCCTGCCTCAAGAGCTTCAAGTGGAGTAGCTAATGTAGCCATTTAGCACCATTGTGGATTTCTGGTATGTGAGTATGTACTCACGCTGTTTGCGCCGCCTGTACATACTCTTATACTGCGTGAAAAATTTCAGAGTGATGATGCCTCTTGAGCATTGCTATTGATCTTCAAACCCTGGGCAAGAGATCTCTCACAAATTTCTTCAAGATCCTTATTAGTTTGGAGTTTTCCCTCTTCTTCAAAACCCTGGTTATGGAGTTTTATGACAGTTTTGGACAGGGACGTAATGAAGGTCTATGCTGATGAGAAAAGAAGACATTTAGACTTCAAGGTTGGAGATTGGGTATTTCTCAAAGTGCCCAAGACGCATTATGCTTCATTAAAGGGTGGGAATAACAAGCTTGCTCATAGGTTTTATGGACCATATTTGATTCTGGACAAAATTGGAGAGCTTGCTTATAAACTTCAGCTACCATCCTCCACTAGAATACATGATGTATTCCATATTTCACAGCTGAAGAAGTATGTTGGGCCCGATGTACAAGTATTGGAAGAATTACCACCATTGGATGAGGCAGGACTGATCATATATGAACCTGAAAGCATTATTGGAAAGAGAGAGAAAGTTCTCAGAAATCGTACTGTCATTGAGTATCTCATTAAGTGGAAGAATTTGCCCATTGAAGAGTCTTCTTGGCAACCATCCACTTATGTCAGTAACTTTCCTTGGTTATTACAGGATGATATATGATGCAGTATGCAGTGACTGTGCAGAGACAGCTTGTTGTATGAAATTTCTTCAGACAATAAAACTGTCCTGACTTCATCAAAATTTGATTCTGATGTTATGGGGTGATGCTTGGGAGTGTATACTTCGTTTCCACACCTCATACGCCTTATTTGGACCAATATATCAAAAGTTATGCCAGTTTTAGTGAATCAGCCATGTTTGGACAACAGCCAGTTTTCTCACAGTTTGGCATGCAAAAGGTCTTCTTTTCATGGACAGTGCTTTCTTATCATTTGGAAGATGAATGGGCATGATTACTATCATCCTCGACTTGGATTTAGGCCATTACTTCTTGGTTTTGAGGACAAAACCATCTTCAGGACGGGATGGTTTGTCATGAAGGAAAAATACAACATTAATATTTGCACCTTGGATTAATTCCAGCCTTTGTAAATTTAGCTTTAGCCTATGTGTAAATGTGTGATTAGCCCTTAAGTTTGGAAGAGGGTTAGAATAAAAGGGACTAGAGGCCAAAGGCAAGATATCTTTTGATCATTCAATAATCTTGGCTTTACCATTTTCTTGGAGTTAGCTTCTTCTTTGCCTATGAAGCACTCAGCCATGGCCGTCATGTATTCTTGAATCCCCAACCATTAATACATGATGAGGATGTCTTGGTGCAATAGATTAGTTAATTCTTTGTTGTAGCTTAGTTAATTTTCAATTTCAGTTAGATTTCATTCCATGGTTGATTGCTTTCATTACAGGTTTAGATTAGCCATTGATTGTTTTAAACAATCCCAGATCTGTCCAAAATAGGACAGCCACTTGTTACTTCAATTTTATGCTTACAAGTCAAGGCATTTGATGCTCGATTATGCTTGGTTGGTGCCTATACATACGGGAATGTATCCCTATGGTTTGCCTATGGATTTGAGCTTGGATTGAGCACTGATATGCTCATTTTACAAAGGTTATATGCTGATGGAAACTTCAGGGCTGAAGCTATTTATGCTACAGTTGGGTTATGCCTATTGGTCACGGGGTGCTCCCGGCTACTTGGTATGATGTCATGATGTATTTGGACTATGCCACATGTCTTGTTTATGCTCCGGAATGCTTTTGAGCTGAGATTAGAGCTCGATTTGGATTTGATTGTCACTTCTTTGTAGCTGGCATTTCATCTATGACATGGTTTATGCCTAGGCTACCCAGTACGGGTTATGATATCTTGGTGAATGCTTTATGCTTTGGCTGTGGATGGCAGTTGTTTGAGCTCCTCTCGGCATTCATTTGAGTATTCCCTTGAGTAGTTGGACATTGAATTGGCTTTTTCTGTTACAACTTGGCTTTTTCCATTAGACTTGGATGCTATATGGGATTTGATGCTCCGATTATGGATCTTGGCTATTACTCGGATGCACTTACAGGTATTGAGCAGTAAGCTGCTCCCTTGTTTTGGCAGTTGCCTATTGAGCTGTGATTGCTCGTTTGCATTTGAAATGCGGGATACTTACTGATCAATAGACTTGGATAGTGCTTGGGATTTACAATTATGGCTTTCTTGCTCTTCTATTATCTAGGCTTCTATGCTAGTTGGGCTCCTGTTGCCCGTCCATGTTAGAGAGCAGATGCTATGTATGCTTACCCATCTATGCACATGGTCTAATGTTGTATACCTTATAGAGACACTTATTTGGATGTTGTTGTATAGATGTTTGGACTTCACCTGGAGCTTGAGTCTTGCAGGATGCTTTGCCACTTGTCGGTCTTTACTTGACTTGGATGTTCCTTGGTGACATGATGTACTGCAGAGCTATGCGTATGCATATGGTTATGGGCTGATTTCATGGTTGAATATCATATGCTCTTATGACAGTTGTCTTATGCTTTGCTGTACTGTGGTTGGTTATCTCATGCAGTTGGCTACGACTCTTCTTCATGTGGAAGCTTTTGCATCCTTGATTGATGCCTTTATGTCCTCCCATCCATTGAGGTTTCATGAGCATTTGCAGCATGCTTCTACCATTGATGTACTAGCAGATGATCGTCTTTATGAGCAGGTTCCCTATGTTGGGACAGCCCTCGACTGCTTGAGCTCCATGGATGCTATGGATAGCCCTATTCATGATGACTTGGATTCCTTGTCATCTTCTACATGTTATTCTACTTCAGATGTTGTTTGCTCGCGAAGCTTGGGCATGTTCAAAGAAAATGCTTTAGAAGGATTAGATAGCAGCAGCAGAGACAAAGACAGACTCGACATGAGAAGAGAGTCAGTGATGCAGCAGGTATTACCACTCTTTCTAGTGGTGAGATACATGCAGTTACCCATGATGATGCAGTTGAGCATGTCCTCCTGTCATCTAGTTTCCCTACAGCTTACTTTCTCAATGATCAAGCCCATGCCTTTGATTGGCTTTTCGACTCTATGGCCTCTTGTCATGTTACCCCTCATAGAGCATGGTTCTCTTCTTATAGGGAGGTTGATGGATGTATTGATATGGGCCTTGAGCAGACTTATGCTATTGTTGGTACAGGGAACATACACCTAGCTTTGCCTAATGGGACTTCTCTTATGCTCAGGGATGTTCTACATGTTCCCATGCTCAGTAAGATCCTGATTTCTGTTAGTCAGTTGCATGATGCAGGTTACTCTGTTTCTCTTCAGGATAGGTCATGGAAGATCTATCATGGTTGCTTGGTTTTGGCCAGAGGTTCTCGAGTTGGTTCTCATTACCCAGTGCATGTCTCTCATGTGGAAGATTCTATGGTTGCAGTTATCCAGATACCACATGCATTGTTATGTCATTATCGCCTAGGCCATATGCACCATAGAGAGATGGAGATCTTGTCTCATTCAGACTCATTGCTACCTCCTATGTCACTTACAAATCTTGATACTTGCCCTGATTGTACTCTTGGTCCTTGCAGAGCCCCCTTGGCTTACGACAATCGTATAAGGCGTGCTCCTCTAGATCTTGTCGATTGTGCAGTATATGGATATATGCCTTCCCAGTCACTTGGTGGAGTGTTGTACTTTGTGACCTTTGTTGATCATGCTACCCATCGTGTTTGGGCTTTTCCCTTGGTGCAGATTGAGGATGTTGCAGTTATGCTTGATAGGTTTAGGGATTCTGCTGGTAGCAGGCCTAGGTGCTTGCAGATGGATTATGAGAGTCATGCTCTCTCTCTCAGCTTTCAGACCTCTTGTCAGCAATATGGCATTGATTTCTTGTGCCCACGGTATTATGGGATTGCTCATGGCATGTGTCTGACCTTATAGGCAAAGGTTGCTTCTATGCTTACCACAGCTGGGTTGTCTTATGGCTTTTGGGCTGAGGCCCTTATGACAGCAATCTATTTGGTTAACATGGCATCGTGCTTGACCTTGGATGGTATTACACCCCATGTCATATATAATATGATAGTGCAATAAGGTTGTCAGTTTAGTTGGATAGCACCTACATTGTGTGTGTTCTTCTCTCTCGGATCTTCTTCTTCTCCTTCTCCACTGCCATTGCATTCCCTTTAGGGGGGGAGACCACGTTCTGCCGGGGTGGGATCCTACTTAAGTAAGATTTTTAATAGCCTAAGGTAGTTGCATGTGGTAATGAAGATGGGATCGGGATAGGAGGAGAAGTCAGCAATGAAGCGGGTCATAGTAGCATCTAGGCTGTCCACAGTGAAAGTGAGGGGTTGTTGTAAAGAAGGATTCTTAACCTAAACTGATTTAGCCTAATTCTAGCCTATGAACATGAAATTGATAAGAAATGGACAAGAAATTGGCAAGAAACCATAGCTAGAATTGTCATTCACTATGAAAATGAAAATGGTTACAAGGGAAGAAACAAACCAAACTTCTTGTTCCAAAATAGCATGATCCCCCAAATTTAGTGGCTGCTCCCCTATTTATAGGTAACCCTAATCTAACCCTAGCAAGCCTTAAAATTCCTACATTACAAACCATCCCTTCCCGAAAAAGCTTTGTCCTCAAAGCTTGGGAATATAGAAAGAATGACAATGAAGGTGATGGCTGTAAACTGCTAAAAATTGTCCAAACAGGGCTGTTGTAGGAGATTGGACATAACTTTTGAAATACATGTCGGTTTTCAGCATATGAGATCTCATAATGAAGTAGACATCATATAGCACCTTCCCCAATCATAAAGCTTGCAAATTGACTGAGATAAGTCAATTTATTTTATGATAGAAATTTTGGAGTGCAAGCTGCCATGTCTTTGGAATGCACTTTTCCATATGTAGTAACCATAGGAAAATCATTAAAACTGCAACACCCATTTATGAGTTACTACCTTATAGGCAATACTCCAAATAAAGATATCAAGTACCCCCGGGATCAAAAGGAAATCCCTCAAAATAATAGTCACAGTCATGGGTACCTGTCCAAGAATCATGCATATCATCTATACCTCCCGGGTCAAATGGGAAACCACCCAAGAATTCATAATTACCACCATGAATACCGGGATCATAGGGAAATGAGGCATCCGAATCATATGACATGTCAACACCATGACCATATACATGAGAATCAAAAAGAGCATGATCAACTATAGGCTGATGTATCTCATCATCATAAGTATCCTCAAGTAGATCATCATCATATGGGTATACATTCTCATCCATTTCTGCAAATAACTCTCTTTGTAAGCCATCATCACATATCTCTGCATCGTCATGCTCTTCATTGTCTGTTACACACTCTTCTTCACTTTGATCTTCATCTTCTTGGCTATCTTCATGCTGAAATTCCTGCTCTTGGTCTTCTTGTTCTTCAGCTTGGTCCTCTTCCACATCTTCTTCATTGTCATCCTCTTCTTGAGTGTTGTCTTCTTCATTAGCTTCCTCATTTCATCTATGCTGTAACCTCCTTCAGTTTTCATGGTATACAATCTTGCATTGGTTACCATAGGCTGATCATAATGATTTCCTACATTACTTGGTTCATGCTGTCCATGGTCAACTAAATGTGGCCGAAAATAAGATATATGATGCTCATTCCCATAAGATTGCTCTATCCAAAGCCTATGATATCTAGCATCAAATAGAGGTCCTAGTTTGAATTTTAGAGTGCCAATACCTTTCTCCATTTAAGAATTTCCAGAACTGTCCACAGTAGACAACACCCTGTCCCAAGTACCTAGTTGCATTATTTTGACCATAACTTGAGAAATTCTTATCGGAATGAGGTGTTTGATAGCTTCCCTCGAAGCCCACAATGTCTACCTTCAATTAGAAATTCTGGTTTGCATTATTTTGTACCTACACCCCATTCTGGAAATGGTTCTCTAGGTCTATCCACAATGAACTGCTAGTGAACTGTTGGAACAAAATAGGCTCTAACTTGAGAAATATGTATCCAAATGAAGCATTTGTTAGCTCCAATCCAAGATTGTGATGTCTAGTATCAAGCCCAATTTTCCATTTGTCGTTAGAATGATGCTACTAATTTTTGTAGCAATTTTTCTAGATCTGTCCCTATTTGGACTGCACCCTTTTTATGCCCTGTTTTAGCTTTGTTTTGCCTCATAATCAATACCTTTCACCCAAAGAAAGTTTCAAGGCACTTAAGATCAACAAGAACATTGAGTAGACATGCATAAACCCTGCAAATACATCCTTGATACATCCAAGAGTTGCTCTACAAATAGCTCAATTGACCCTCACTGCATATTCTCAACCACTTGATCAAGCATAAACCATAAGCATTGAGAACTCTAATAGGTTGCTTCAAGAATGAGCTAACCAAGAAATAAGCTCCAATATAGCTTGAGTTGGTTGTAAGCTTCAAATTACCCAATGAGTTTGAATCATATCAAATAGATTCAAAGGTAAGAAGATACCCAATTGCTTGACCCTGCTTGTAGTACATTCTCCAAACCAATCTTGTAGAGAGATGCCAAAGAACCATTCAATCTTGCAAAGTACTTATTGTTACTGACATTAAAGAGCTCAAATACATGCAAAGAATCCACAATTTGAAGAAGAGACCAAGGTTTGATAGGTAAGGTCAATGCTTACTGCCATTAGTTGAATCAAGAGAAGAAGGTAACACATAAGCTTGATCTCCCAATGAAGTTTGATCAACAAGCTTCAATGATCATTCCCGGGCTGACATTAGACAAAAGCCCCTTGAAATTATCTAAGATTGACCAAGAATTGATGCAAAGGCAAAATACCCTACTGTCCAAGTAACAAATTGGAAAGAAGAGTGCTCCAAAGCTTGATTCAATCTCAATACCAACCAATCTTGGTTCTACAAATGAAGTAGACACTTCCCGTAATGTAGATAAGCAAAAGCCCCAAAAGATTACACCAAAATTTGCCCAAGATGAGTGAAAGAATGCTTATTGTCCATAATACCTCAATATGCACTTGTCCAAGAGCTTGAATCCAAGAAATTGCTTCAATCTTGTGTCCATAGTTGATATATGAGTTGAAGACTGGTAAGTTGAGCCTCCAAAGACCAAGAAATCTTCAAGATTAGTGAAAAATTGTCAAGAAAAAGCTTGTTGTCCCAAACTGTTATGCATAGGGTTTGCAATCTCCATATCCATGCTCCATCAAAGCTTCAAGCTTCAAGATCAATCAATGTCGGTACTAGGATGTATGTAGAAGCCTCAAGGAGTATAATAGAGCAAAAACCCTTTGATCTTGATGAAAAAATTTGAGACATCTTAGTGTTGTCCAAAACTGTCATAAAGCTCCATACCTAGGGTTTGAGAAAGCTCCCATCTTCAAAAGGAGTGAAAGATCAAATAGAAGATTATGTATACTCCATAGTTGCACTCCATTTGATCATCCTATGAAGAGTATAATCTCCAAATGCATCATGTTTTGTTGATCAAGAGGGGGGGCTCTAAAAACAGTGCAAACTGCTGCAATATGTCCTCTTATAGCACATGATGAAAATGAGATGGATATGAAGCATATAGGTATTTAATAGGTAGCTCAAGACCCATACAAAATTCCTACATAAGCCATTTGAGCATTGGAGGTCATGGGAAGAAGATCTGAGAAGAAATCTCCATGGCAGTTTGTAGGGAAGCTTGAAAGAAAGAGGAAAGAGAAGAAGAAACCCTTCCTTCTCAAAAGTAACCATAGTTAAAGTGTCCTCCAGCCATGTGTGACCCTCTTTTGGTCCATAAGCCTTCAAAATGGGGTAAAATTTGATGACAACCTACCAAAGTAACCATGAACCTCCATCTTGCCACCATGTCCTTGTCAAGAAGCCCTCAAATAGTCACAGTTTAAACTAGTGAAGCCTGTCTAGTCACTGTCAAGAAGAACTAGGTCTAGGAACTATGCCTTCAACTCTAGTTACACAGAGAAGATGAATGTAACCAGATCTTCCATGATTAAGACCTCCCCAGCAAGATCATAATCATGAAAATGATGGAATTAATGCCTGCCTTGGATCAAAGCAAGGCTCTGCTACCATTGTAAAAAAGGATTCTTAACCTAAACTGATTTAGCCTAATTCTAGCCTATGAACATGAAATTGACAAGAAATGGACAAGAAATTGGCAAGAAACCATAGCTAGAACTATCATTAACTATGAAATGAAAATGGTTACAAGAAGGGAAGAAACAAACCAAACTTCTTGTTCCAAAATAGCATGATCCCCCAAATTTAGTGGCTACTCCCCTATTTATAGGTAACCCTAATCTAACCCTAGCAAACCTTAAAATTCCTACATTACACGTGCTAAGGTGGTAGTGTGGGGGTTATATATGATGGGGAAGTCGTAGCAACCATGGATGTTTGTATCAAAATCTACCCCTACCCTATGAGGATATGCCATGAAGGTGGGGTTGTTTCTCTTAGAGGGGAGGGTATTACAAAAAGCAATCCAAGAGAACACATTATCGTCGCAAATGCATCTCCGCCACAGTGGCTGGCACTCGTATCCGGGTGGCACGGGCTGATTCTTCTTCCTTTGTGGCGAACTCTTCCATGCCTCATTCGATCTAATCTATTTTTGCTACCGATTCCTCATGTTGCATGATTAGCAACTTATGTTCTCTCTACATTTTCACTAGCTCTTGAGTTTTATCTTCAAGCCATTGCTGCTCGCTTTCCTCCTTGTCATATTTGACCTTCAGTTCTTGTTTTAGCTCAAAGATGTCCTTTTTTTGCGTACCTATTTGCCTCATCTTTTCAAGTTGGAAGGTTTCCACCAACTCCTTTTCCACTTCCAACTCGGCCACCGCTATCTTTCTTTCCTCCTTTGCCTTCTCTAGCTGAGAGAGTAGTTCATCAACATACTCACCATAGTTTGCTAGTGGTGTCATAGTAGCAGGGATTGGAGTGGTTGAAGCCTCCACCTTTTGGTGTTTTGGATCTTGCCTAGACTTGGCATCTGTGGCCGATCTTTTCTGCCCCATGGTCGTAGTCTCCATACTCTTCCCTTGGGCCAGTTCCTTATTAATGAAGTATTGCATCCACACCACAAAATTGTTTACATCGGCGCTAGTCATGATGCTTGGAGTGAGAGTGGTTGCTTCACTAGTGGGCACCAAGAGGGGCGGAATGGGATGAATGTGAGCCTTTCCTTTGCCTTCGATGACCACAGGCGGTATGACTTCGGGTACCTGAGAGCTTGAACCAGGTTTCTCATCCCTGGATGGACTTAAAGCCCCTAGGTCATCGAGTCTATCTACTTTGTTGTTCTATGGACCGGCAAGTTGCTTCAGTCATGTCTTCCTCCTCCTTTCTCCTCAATTCTGCCTCCTTTTCCGCAGCTCTTCTCTCTCTCTCTTCCTTTCTTTCCCTTGATTCTTCTGCCATCTTTTTAGCTTTTTCCTTCTCATTCTTCTTCCTCTCTTCAACTTCTCTTAAGGATTCCCTTTTGGCTCTCTCTAGGTCCTCGATGGCTCTTTCTCCTGGTGGATCAGTGACCTATCTGGAGTCTCATCCACTCCTTCTTCTCCTTGCTGAGCTTCTTTTACAACCTCCTGGATTATGGATGTTAGCACACTTCCATATCCGATGAAAGAGGCTTTCAAGGAAGATCTCTTCCTCTTGGTACTTTTAGAGGTTGGAGACTCTTCGCATGCATGTCTGCTGCCCAAGGCTAGTGCTTTGGATGCTTGGTCTATAGTCTTCTACACGTAGCCATTCCAGTCTACCTCATCCAAGGTGTAGGCTGCCACATTCTCTAGTACAGCCACACTGAGTTGGTGCATGAGGGAGTTATAGCATTGGCTGGAGAAGAGTGAGTGCACCAATTTTGCATGTATGTGGACCTTAGCATCAGGGATATCTTGTATGTTATGTCGTTATTTGTCAAAACATCCTCCCTTTTCATCTTTAACATAGCATACACATCTCTCTTATGTTTCTTCTCCACCTTAGGTTCCAACCCCAATGCCTTCTCCACCAAGGCCTGGTTCAATGGCACCTGCACCTGTTTAGCATTCTCTCCTCTTCCCACAATCACTGTTCTGCATTCTTGATCGGGGTTGTACGTTCTCAGAAATTCCACACACTTTGTGTGATCAAGCTCCTATGCAAACTTCTCCAGGTACTTCAAGAGGTTACACTGTTCCACCACTCTCCTTGCTACCTCCTCCTTGGCTACTACTTCCTCGACTCCTTGAGCTCCGTGGATACTATGGATAGCCCTATTCATGATGACTTGGATTCCTTGTTATCCTCTACAGGTTCTTCAGTTACAGATGTTGTATGCTTCCATTGTGGTTTGGGCATGTTAAAAGAAAATGTTTTAGATAGATTAGAGAACAGCAGAGACAGAGATGGACTCGACATGAGTAGAGAGTTAGTGATGCAGCAGGTGTTACCACTCTTTCTGGTGGTGAGGTACATGCAGTTACCCATGATGATGCAGTTGAGCATGTCCTCTTATTATCTAGTTTCCCTATAACTTACTTGCTCAATGATTAGGCCTATGTCTTTGATTGGCTATTGGATTCTTTAGCCTCTTGTCATGTTACCCCTCATAGAGGATGGTTCTCTTCTTACAAGGAGGTTAACAGATGTATTGATTTGGGCCTTGAGCACACTTATGCTATTATTGGTACAAGGGACATACACCTAGCTTTGCCTGATGGGACTTCTCTTGTGCTCCATGATGTATTGCATGTTCATATGCTTAGTAAGAGCTTGATGTCTATCCGTCAGTTGCATGATGCAAGTTACTCTATTTCTCTTCAGGATAGGTAATGGAAGATCTATCGTGGTTGCTTGGTTTTGGCCAAAGGTTCTAGATTTGGTTCTCATTACCCAGTGCATGTCTCTCATGTGGGAGATTCTATGGTTGTAGTTATATGGATACCACATGCATTGTTATGGCATTATCGCCTAGGCCATATGCACCACAAGAGATGGAGATCTTGTCTTATTCAGACTCATTGCTACCTCCTTTATCACATGCAAATCTTGATGCTTGCCCTGATTGTACTTATGGTCCTTGCAGAGCCCCTTTGGCTCATGGCGATCGTGAGAGGCATGATCCTCTAGAACTTGTCCATTGTGCAGTATATGGACCTATGCCTTCCCAGTCACTTGGTGGAGCATCGTACTTTATGACCTTCGTGGATCATGCTATCCACCGTGTTGGGCTTTTCCCTTGGTACGGATTGAGGATGCCGTAGTTATGCTTGACAAGTTTATGGATTCTGCTGGTTTGCAGGCCTAGGTGCTTGTAGATGGATTATGAGAGTCATGCTATCTCTCCCAGCTTTCAGTCCTATTGTCAGCAGTCTGGCATTGATTTTCTATGTCCATAGTATTACAGGATTGCTCATGGCATGTGCTGACTCTATAGGCAAAGGTTGCATCTATGCTTACCACAGCTAGGTTATCTTATGGCTTTTGGGCTAAGGCCCTTATGAAGGAAATCTACTTGCTTAATAGGACATCGTGTCTAACTTTGGATGGTATTACACCACACGAGGCATGGAGTGGCATGAGACCCTCCTATGATTACTTGAGGATGTTTGGTTGCCAGGCATTTGTATGTACGCGAGATATACCTATGTCACACAGATGTATCCTCCTTCATTACGGAGATGGTGACTTTCAAGCTTACAGGTTATGGGTTTTGGATGCCCACCAAGTTATACGCAGCCGTCATGCTATCTTTTATGAGACACAGACATCTCTCAAGCCTCTTGATGCACGTTCAGTGCGCTTTATGGTTGATGCTACAGCTGTATGTTAGTCTTCCACTTCATTGAGGCCGCATACTATCTTGAGACCCCGTCTGACATGTGTCCGGGATGCTAGCCTTCTTCTATGATTGACTTTGGAGAGTCTATGTGCTCTCAGATGTCTCATATGCGCCACACTGATGCTATGTGCTACTCTAATGCTTATGCATTATAGCCTTGCACTCATGAGTTGTGCTTGCTTCATGAGAAGCATTCTTGGATTGCTTCGCTATATGGAGCTGCGGGATCGCTTATCTCCTGGATGTCATGGACTCGGGGATGCTTGACTCTTCTTTCACAGAGGTTCCCGCTTATTGCACAGCTCGCTTTCCGATTGGGCATTGAGCGAGATGTCATGATTCCTCATCTTGTCTCTTTTCCTTTTTTCTTTGTTTTTTCACTCCCTAGCCTATTGGCCTTTTAGTGGGAGGTTGTTGGGTAAAAGGCCCTTGGGTGTGCCCATGTACATTGACCACCCATATTCTTTATTCATATATATGAGATAGTGCAATAAGGCTATCATATCATTCTTGACAACACCTACATTGTGTGTGCTCCTCTCCCGCATCTTCCTCTTCTCCTTCTCCACTGCCATTGCATCCCCTTCAACTAGTCTTATAGCTTGTAGGTAAAGCTTTCATTCTAGATTTTTTTCTATATATTAAGAGAAGGTTTTGTTTGGGGAGGGGGAGGGGATGTTGTGCTCTCACAAACCCCCCACAAAATGCACTATGTTACTACCCCCATTTGTGATGTCCTATGCTCGCCCCATCATGTGCAATCTTCCACCCACCCAAAATTGTCTCTACCCACCTGCGATGTTCTATGTCTACCCATGCCCATTCCCACATCTATGGCCATGACCCCCCCTCTCTCTCTATCTCACATCACACATATATTTGCATATGTAACTATATATATAATATGAGGTTATAATAATATAATGTTACATATAACTAATGATATAATTTTGTGTGTGTGCATGCATGCATGTGTACACACACACATACATGTATACTTGTATAAGGTTACCATATAATTATAATTATATATAAGATATATGTATGTAGATACCTATTAATATAATACATGTTAATTTAGTATTACATACTTTGATTATATATGTTGATACATATATCTTATATATTAATTATAATTAATATTATATGTATTCTCTCTCTCTCTCTCTCTCTCTCTCTCTCTCTCTCTCTCTCTCTCTCTCTCTCTCTCTCTCTCTCTCTCTCTCTCTCTCTCTCTCTCTCTCTCATCACACATATAATTACATACACAATTATATATTTGACAACTCCCTTGTATGGAAGGAGAGGTCAAAAGAAGGAGTAAAGGGAGACTTAGTGGTGCCTTTTACATTCACTTACTAGGGGGAAGGATTCCTTTTCTTTATACTTTTCTATTAGTGCAATTAAAGGTTGGGCTATTCCATCATTTTATTCATTGTTTCTCCTTTTGTCCACTCAACTCTTGTTAAGTGCACCTAAGATTGTGCAACTATCACTAGTGCACCAAGCCTGGACATGTGCACTACACTAGTGCGCGCACACACATACTAGTGCATAGCACACTAGTGGATCATCCCAATATGCGTGTGCTTTGCATTTGTGCACCATCCACCTAACACCCTACACTTGTGTAATCTGCACTTTGCATTAGGCTCACTTAGTGCACACACACACCTTCCTTGCACCTAGTCCAACACACATCATTTTCTCTAATTTGAAGCTCTAGTGCATATGTGTACTAGCCCCACACCATTGATAGATACTAGAAGCACTAACACCACTACACACACATGCAATCAGTGTACCTAGTTCCACATACCAATGCATACATCTCAGTGCATGTCGTCCCCTTCTTAACTACTCTTATGCACTAGTGCACTAAGTGCAACCCCTTTGCCAAGTGCACACAAGTGCATGTGCACTAGTGCATCAACCCCACACACAATCTAGTGCACATACATTTGTATACAACATCATGCACACCACCCCTACATATGACTTTAGGCAGATTAACACCCTTAGCCTCGCTCATGCACAAGGAGTCCTGCATTGTATTGCACGTAGTATCTAACATGTAAACATTTGTGCACATAGCCCTACCAAGAACCCAGAGATTGACAGGCATATGCCTTGTCCAAGGGTCTTGGACACTATCACAAAAGTGAAGTCTAAAAGTAGAGCATTAGAATTCATTTAGAAACATCACACCTAAGTACCCACCCACCAATGCACATGTGCACATGTCCACTTGCACTAGTGCACCCTTAGTCCATCCTAATGCACACATGCACTAAAAATATACATTCCACTAACAGGCCCCATGTGCATTCTACTCGCACATTTCACACGTGTGCACTAGTGCACTCACCTTGCACCTTGATTAGCGTATACATCCCTTAGGACACATTATACCATCGCATCTACTTGCACTCATTCTTGGTACACTATCAAAACACCCTACACCTAGTGCATTATACCCTAGTGCATTGTATACTAGTGCCCACAAGTGCACTTACCTTTCACTATCCTAGTGCAAACGTACTAGTGCACATCCTTGTGCACAATCCACCTAGTAACCTAGCACACTCGTAGTACACACATCTCTACACCATAGTGCATTGCACACACATGCACCTGTATACTTTTTGAATATCCCGACACACCTTATGCACGTGTAGATATGCACCACATTGCACTTATTCCATGACAGCCTTCATAGTGTACACTTTGGGGTGCATACCATTGCACTTCAACCTGGTCCCTTGCACTCCATAATCTACCTATGAATTTGACCACATCAAAATACTCATTTCATTGCACACTACCACACAAGTGCACTAATATGCCCCTAATGTACTAGTACTTGCACATATGCAGTAATATGGCCCTAATGCACTAACATCCTACACATGCACATTAGTATGTCCCTAGTGCACTAGTCCCCTACACATGAACACACCTTGTATACTAGTGCACTACTTCCACATACCATTGTGTGCATTCTTCTTACACACATAACCTAGTGCACATAAACATCAAAGTTATCTTAACCTCATTATCAAAACATACATTGTAGCAAAGACCATCTTCCCTTGAAGTGCTCATGGCCAACATGCACTTGCACAAACTATGGATGCTTTGAACATGAAGCCATGTATCGCATAGCCTCTCACAGGCTTCCAGGTCCTAATCCAAATTTTGGTTATTAGTAATTTAATCACAATCTTAATTATCCAAAACAACACCAATAAGTTCCTGAGTTAGTTTTACCAATCCCAATCAATCAAGGATCAACTATTCTTAGAGCCAAAATCAATTCATTAGGAATACTTAAGCCTCGTAGTCCCATCGTTACTTACCTCCTAGCAACCATGTTGCATATTTGATAGAAGAACCATATGACGAAGAAGAATTACATGAATCCTTACATGGCATATGATGAAGAGGGTAGTGTGATCCTCACAGATGATCGGCCTATTCAAATCACGACCCTAAGACGAGGGAGAGGAAAAATAAAGAACCACTCAAGTCAAATAATTGAGTGTTGCAATCGCTACTAACAAGGTACATCTAAAAATGATACCCTTTAAAAAAAAGAATCTTCATCATAAAATCAAGCAAACCTGAGATGCTAGATGAAATATCTCAATTCAAATGATCAAGGCCATAACCATTGACCTCAAAGATGAAGGGCTGATCCTACCTACTTATCTTAGGGTCAAACTAGTCGTGAAATGAGAGATTGAGGCTCCTGTTGACAAAGGAGTGGATTATAATATCCTTACCCATGATGTGTAGACCACAATTGGTCAACTTGAACTTGTGCCTAATAATGCAGTAATCAACCCCTATGGCAGATCCCCATATTTGCTCCTTTGAAAATGCAAAATCTTGATGACCTTGGAAATTGATAGTGTATCCATTATGTTTTATGTGCTTCCAAATTAAGAAGATATAGAGAAGGAAATCCTACTTGACAAACCCTTTAAACATGTAGCCAAATGTGAAGTAGACTATGAAGCACACCAAATATACTTGATGATACCAATTATTAAGATAATCACAGTTTTTAGCAAAGAGAACCTTGCCCACCCTCAATGGAGGAGTAAGAGACCTACCTTCGAGTTGAAAGAAAGACCTAGTGAGGACAACAAAGAAGTTGTTAGTAGAGAACTACTAAATACACAAGAAGAAAAGCCAATACTACCCATAGGAATTCTTTTAGTCTGAAAACAAAAGCCAAACTTGATAAAAGCCACAACACAACATCAAAGGTTGCTAGGAAAAGGCCGCTATCAAGTAAGAAATGAAGAGTCAACGTAAAGTCGTAATGGGTCCCCAAAGCACCACTACATGCTCAAGGGTATTATATGGGAAATTGATGGATCTAGTTAGCTAGACCACTCGTGCCACCACCTCAGTTAACCAGAACCCAAATCCCACCCAAAGCAAAGAAATGATGAAAGAGTTAAAAACATAGATAAAGTCTAGGACCAAAGTCACTAAGAAGACCAAGCTAGTCTCGGTAGAGACTAAAAAACCAAATCTTATCCATCCATAATAGATGTTTTTGAGTCCACCTTAACTAGGATGCAACAATCTAAGGAAGTTGACACTCCACAAGAGAAGCCACTAGATCCCGAAAGGACATCAATGTAATCAAAGCCTAAGAATCCAACTTCTCCCAATGATATTGCTCAAAAAGAGAAGCCCTAGGGAGAAAATAAGTAATCCACCTAGTTGTCAACTGAGATATTCGCTAATACTATTGAGTGTTTGAAGTCTCCCAAAGTGAACACCCCTTTATCTTTTAAGAAGAAATGAGAAAATCTATACCAATAGCCTAATGTAGCTACTCAACTCAATAAGGAGGATGCAAAAAAGTCAATGGATTCTCCTAAGAACCAATGATCTCTATTTGAGCACAATGACAAGGTGACATCAAAAACCTCTAAGAGGTCATCTCTTCAATTTGAAGAGACAAAACTTCTAGGTCCTAACAAGCCCACTCGCTCTAATCAAGGAAGCAAGATGGTAGAAACATCAAAGATAGCAACAGTCCACATCTATTGGTTTAGTCAAAGTATTGAAGCCTCCTAAAGCGAAAGTTGTTATCACCAAAACAAAAATGTGAAGCACAATAACAATAGCCTCATGCCACTACTCAAACCACAAAAGTGGATCATAAAGGGAAGCACTTGTAGGACAAGCAACAAAAAGATGCCAAAACTACCACCAAGGGTACATCCAAAACTAGTGAGCCAAAGAACACTTACAAACTATTCAATGATCGCTATACAATTGTCCTCAACTATTGCCACAATCAAAACCACTGATCCTACAACCACTCATTCCAAACCTAAAGTGGAAACCCAACACTTGCATCCCTCACTTGTGACTAAAACAATGAACTCTGCCCTAGGATAAACCTATAGTGGTTCAATGAAGCAAGATACAAATATTGAAGCGAGAAGTTGTCAAAAATCTTGTGGTTGGGGGACTTACTTGAGCTAGTACATTAAACACACATAATACACACAAGAGAAGTTCACTCAAAAACACAAGAAGAGAGATGGAGGCCAAAACATTTTATTGCTAGTTTTTATTTCTTCTTCCTCTCATGATAAGAATATGCTAAGTTTAGATATGCGAATCTATCTAACTAGGTGCTTCATCATCAATGTCGCATGTGTTGAGCTTACCATCTTAACACTCCCCCTCAAGCTCAATTGCATCTATGCAACTCCAAGTAAGCTTTGAAATTTTTGAAGCTTCTCTGTACCCAATGCCTTTGTGAAAATGTCAGCTATCCAATCCAGTGTATTGATATATACCATGCTGATCTCTCCTACAATTATTTTCTCTCTCATAAAATGGTAATGCACCTTAATGTGTTTTGACCTAGCATGGAATATTGGGTTCCTAGCCAATTGTAGCTCATGTTGTCATAGTGAATGATGATTGGACCATCACCTTGCACATCCAAATCATTGAATAACTTTTATAACCATATCACCTCACATGTTGCCATAGCAGCATCTCTATACTCATCCTCTGTACTCAATAAAGCAACCATTGGTTGCTTTTTGTTGCTCCAAGTAATTATTGTGCTACTACCAAGGGAAAACATAAATCTAATGGTAGGACTTCTATCAAACTTGCTACCAGTGCAATCTTACATGTATGTACCCAAACACATATACATCCTTACTTGGCTCATAAAAAATTCCATAATGTAAGGTGGACTTCACATACCTCAGTATACATCTGATTGCATCCAAATGAGGCTTCCTAAGATATCTACATAAACTAACTCATAAGTCCAAAGCACTAGCATTGCAATAGTCATATACATCAAACTCCCTACTATCTTCCCGATTATAGTAGGGTCTTTTATCTCATCTCCAAAATCAGCACACTCAACTTTATACTTTTCTCTGGTGGCAATGAAAGTGGCTTACATGCTATCATACCATACTTGGATAACATATCTTAGCCATGCTACCTTTGGGACGTCCATATATCATCAACACATTTGATCACCTCAATACCAAGGAAGTATCTTGACTCACATAGATCCTTCATCTCAAACTTTTGTTTCACAAGGCTCTTAACATTAGCAATCCCACTATCACTATTACCTGTAATAATTAGGTCACCACATAAAAGCCAATATTGATAAGATACTCTTCAATCTTGTTAGACCATACTCTAAGTGCTTGTTTCAACCCATACAATGCCTTCTTTAACCTGAACACATATGTGGGATGATCTAAATCTACATAACCTACTGACTACTCCATATACACCTCTTCTTGTAAATCACCATGCAAGAAAGCATTCTTCACATCCATTTGTTGTAAACTTCAACCTTTGGATGTTGCCAAAGTGACCACAAATCTAATATTTGCCATCCTAGCAACGAGACTAAATGTCTCTTCATAATCTATGCTATATGTTTGTGCATAGCATTTTGCAACTAGCTTGGCCTTATATTTGCTAATATAACCATTTGAATTATGCTTTTTTATAGACCCACTTATAACTAATAGCTTTATTGCCCTTGGGCAATGGTATTAGATCCCAAGTCATGTTGGCCTCTAATGCACCCATCATCTCATCCATTATTACACTCTAATGAGCATGGCCAATAACCTCCTCAAAACAAGTGGGCTCAACATCCTCAATTATATTTACCCTATAAGCACAATGATGGGTTGCATAACTCTCAAAACCAAACCTCATAACAAGGCATCTCACCCTGCTAGACATGCATACCACTAGATCACTCGATGGAGCCTTCACATTACCATGTGTTCTCTTTACACATGGTGTTCTAATTGAAGAAATACCAAGCCAATCATCCAAACTCCTTGAACCACTAGAATCTCCATTAAGAACCACATGACTAGCAGATGCATTATGACTATATTATACTTTCTTATTCCCTTTGTCATTGCCTGCCACACTAGTAGCTGCACCTAAAGATGTGGGAGCTCCCGAGTCTCCTAAACCAAGGAGTAAGTGTAGATTTACTACTAGATAATATCTCTGGTCCGCTAAGAGTTTGTGATTTCTACTTTTCTGTCTGCACATGACTATCATATATCTCACTAGATCCATACCAATTGCTCATCTCATAAAAAATAACATCCCCCCTCACATGAAATTCACCACTAATAGGGTTATAACAAGGATGCCCTTTCTACTTAGTAGAGTATCCAATGAAAATATATTTTTAAACCTTTGGGTCCAACTTTTTTCTTGACTCATTAGGCACATGAATATATGTAATATAGCCAAACACTTTCAAGTGTCAAACATTAAGTTACTTTTCTGTAAAACATTCTTCAAAGGTCATACCATGAACTACAGCCTATAGAAGACCTATTCATAATAGAGATAGTAATATAAGTAGCCTCAAATAAAAAATGCTTAGACATATTCTTTTCAACCATCAATCCACATGCAACTTCTAATATATGTTTGTTTTTCCTTTTGGCAATCCCATTTTGTCATGGGATACACCTACATATAAACTATCACTTTACCCCATGAGACCTCAAAGAATCACTAAACTCATTAGAGAGGCATTCCCCCCCCATCTTACCTCAAGCATCTAACTTTCAAGCATGTTTCTATTTCAACAACAGCCTCCAAAGTTTTAAAGTGCTCAAATACTTCACTATTTTCCTTCATAAATTATACCCAGAGTTTCCTAGAGCAATCATTAATAAATTTGAGAAAATACTTACTACCACCAAGGGATATCTAGGTAGGCACCTAAATATTAGTATGCACCGTATCAAGTATATTCTTGCTTGCATCCTATCATGCAAAAATTGTTGCCTTGCTTGCTTTCCAAATTGACATGCTTTACAAAATTTACGTAATTTTGCAACCTTAAATGTAGGCAAACTTGCAACCAACCCATTCAATTACATTAATTTTAGCCTTTGTAGATTTGTATGTCTAATGTGTTTGTGCCATATTTCAATGTCTCAAACCACATCTTTGCCTTTAGTATACATAGCAACATTTCTAGTAGGAATTCCAACATTCAAAGTAAACATGCAACCAACTTTGCTTCCTTTTATAACCAGTTTGCACTTATTGTTGAAGTCTTCAACAAAACAACCATTTGCATTAAATCTAACATGTAGCCCTTGCTCTATTATTTGACCAACAGATATCAAATTCTTTATGATAGATGACATATATAAAACATCGAACAAATACTTTGTTTAACTATCGTGCAAGAATAAGAAAAGTTTTCTAATATGTGAAATTAGATGACACAAATCATCACATGTCTCTACATAACCTAGACTTTGTAAATACTATATCTCTCCAAACCATTTAGCATGGTTGGTTATATGATTAAATATACTTGAATCAACATACCATACACAATCACATGTTCCCTCTCCTATAACAACATTTATCATATGTTGGATAATAAATAATTGCTCATTTTTATCTTTATTATGCATTGAAGACGATGCATAAATTTCTTGTTGCAACTTGCCACTGCAAATGCCATATTTCTTATCAAAACAATGGGATACAATATGACCTATTCTTTCATAATAATGACAAACAATACCATAATTATTAGAAATTTTATTTTTCCATCCACTTTTTCGTCTTGAGTTTCCCTTACCTCTAGAATTACAATGGCCTCTTGAAATCTACATGTTACCAAACTATAGATTTTACCTATTTTACTGGTCACTACTAACATGACCCATATCATAACCTCTTAGAGAGGATCTACCATGTCCCCTTTCTAAACTTGAGTAAAAATCTTGGACCTATTTGCCAGTTTTTTTAGATGATTCATTTTGCATGTTGATCTCTTAGTGATCAACAGAGACCCCAACTTGTCAAAATTTGGAAACGGCTTCTGTACATATACAGAAGTGACAAAGGATTTCCAATTATTCTCATTATTAAGGCCATCCAAAGTAGATGAAACCAAATCATCATCGTCAAGCATTGGATTGATAAGCTATTAAGATATTTGCAATGCTATGTACCTTCAAAATATACCAATTTACATACACATATTTTCTTCTTCAAAGTATTTAACTCTTGCTTTAGTTGAATCTTTTGTGCCTTCATATTTATTGAAAACATATTAGCAAAGGTTGTCCAAGTTGTATGTGAACTTTTTACATTTTTTATATGCTCGACATAGTGTTATCAATGATTGCAGATAGCCAATACATTACTTTTTTTCTTTTTCATTCCATTATTTGCATGACTTTCATTTTTCTATAGTCATAGGATCACTTAGCTTTGGTTCCTTTTTTTCACTCGAAATATACTTGAAGAGGCATTTTCCAGTAAGGAAGTTCATCACATGAAACTTCTATGATGGATAATTGTTATTGTCTCACTTCTCGATAATTGGATTTTCAATATTCTCAATCATTATGACACAACGGAATATCAAATAGTAAGCAAAACTTTTGCAACCCTTCACAAAAAGTGCATAGTAATAAATTGTGTAATCTTTTTTTTTCATTGCTCAATAATACATAATAATCTACAACCTATTTGCAAATAAACCTGTTTACTTTTTGACAAATACTTCAAAACTTACAAATTTGAAATTTGTAACCTATGCACTAAAGAATTGTTGATATAGCCAAAATTACAATATACCCATAAACCACTATCCATAATCTTGCGAAACTAAAACAAGGCTTGAAATGACCTCATGGCAAAAAATACAATGGTAAGCCCTGAAGGATTTAGTAGAAAATACGTCATTTTGCTGCCTGCCAAATCTCATAGCAATCTGAGATTTTTGCCTCACTCTATTTTTTATGTCTCCTTAGGTGTTATCCACCACAACAAAAAGAGAGAAAGAATGGTAGAGCTTCTTACCGAGTGCTTGTTTTCTTGAATCTTTGGTCATTCTCCTTTGCTTCAACCTTCAAAACCAACCTCTCTCAGTAGCATTGCTCCAATATCATGTCACGAATCATTTGATGGGGTGACTTGCTTGAGCTACTATGCCCGAACACACATAATATGCACAAAAGAAAGCTCACTCAAGAACACAAGAAGTGAGATAGAGGCCAAAATCTTTTCTTGCTAGTTTTCCTTCCTTCTTCCTCTCACAATACAATGAACAAAAAGTATGGATAAGACAAAATAAAGAAAAGTAGCATATACAAAGTCAAACAATGTATAATTGATTATACCAATCAACTGGTGCTATAACTATGCTAATTATAAGTAGATGTAATACACCAAATATAATAACTGATAAGTCAATAGCCATGTAAGGATCATAATGGCCATTGACGTGCTAAGTGTAGACATGTGGATCCATTTCACTAAGCAGTCCATTATCAATGTTTGCACGTGTTGAGCTTGCCATCTCAACAAAAGTATCATAAACTAATTATTGGATAAGATACGTTTCACTTTACCAAAATCTCTTGCAAACTTGAAGGCCAAGTAGATAGAAATATATCTTATGAATATAGCAAAAGAAAAGGCATGAGACGACCCTTGAGTAGTAATGGAGTGCTACAAGGAGATTGATAATAATATACAATTATTGATATAGGCAATCATGTATACCGATCTTGGCTATTTGCATGAGGAACACGAGGAATTTCTATGTGGGCCATTAATATGAGACTAGCAAGAACACGTTTGCAATCACAACCTAGAAACGATACATGCACTCATACAACATATACCAAAAGTTAAAGCTGAGGAGATTCACTTAATTCTCTCTTCACAAACCAAGTTGTACGAATGACTAGGATATTATATAGGCATTAGGCTTAAAAGCAAATGGATTGAGCAAGTTCAATAAGAACTAGCATACTATACAAGTATCGGCTGCAAAACTAGGTACTCAAAATTGACAACTTTAATTGAGGAAATACTAGTTATGTGGACTTCCATAAATGACTCAATGCATGTAGCTTCAACCTCCTTGTGAGTACTTGCAAATGTGCAAAATATTAAATTACCTGAACTGGTTCTAGATCACTCTATTGAATAAGATTCTTATAGAGGAGGAACTACGCATTGCTAGTCGATTGGGCTAAAGAAATGTGGTACTCGTCATTGCATATATGACGAGCTTTGAAAAAGCTCCATAACTCCTCAATGCTCATGTTACACTTCAATAAATCCCAACTTCTATAAATGGCTTATCCCTAAGTGGAGTAACATTGTACCATAACTTATTAGCATACATAAAAAGTGAATTCATTATGATTATTGTACATCATAGAATTGATTGTATTAATTTAGAAAACAAAAAAAAAAACCACGCACACCATAAAAATGATATGCCTACAATCATGTAGCATTTTTCGTGCAAGGAGGGAGCAACTGAGAAGTGAGTCTATAGTAGAATTGGTAAGTACCAAAAGTTAAGTTAAATTTTTCAAACATTTGAAATTTTAATTCAACCATGTATACTCTCAAAATCTATCAAGTGAACGTAGATAAAACAAGTGAAAAGTAATATGCTTGAGCCTAACGTTGGTATCAAGAAAGCAATAAGCCAACAACTTCTAAAGAGCTCATGATCATAAAAAGCTTGAATAACAAATACATAGAATCCTTGATTTACCTTAATGACACGTAAAAAAAGACCTGTGGTGAGGGATAAAATAGCAGGATAGTCGCCTAAATGGGCTCTGAAACTTTGGAAGGTGTGCAAAGTTCCTTCCGGGCCAGGTTGTGCACCCCTACGAAGTCTTAAATAGCAAGGGAGGGTCACCTCTCTTTTGTTTTGCTATCTCATCCGGCTTCGACCTTTTTCCTTAGTCGGAATATACATGGAAGATCTAGTATTCTATCAATTAAAGTATGATATGCATGGTTGAATCAAGATCTTTCCATTTCATGATATGCAAGAATAAAATGGAATATGACTGAATCGAAATGGATATGGGTAAGGAATACCTACAGTAGTGACTCACTACTTTACAATTCTATTCCACTTACCGATTGATTCTTATTTTTAGCCATATTGCATTTCATCACAACAATAAATTCAAGGTTAGGATTAGCATAATTTTCCAACAAATGGAAGGGATTAGCAACAATTGGCTACTGATTTTTATTGGGTAAAATGAAAAGAATTCAGCATGACATCATCCAACCCAAAGTTGGGTCTACATACAATCAAATGGTAATTCTTAGATGAGATTACTCTTAATTATCCCTTTTCAATAAAGGAATGGCTTAAGCAATTTATGGAAGTAGATGATTATGGAAGCTCCAATACCCATATGAGACTTAGAATTCTTGAACTCTCGCTTAATGTAGCAAAAACTATTCTCAAAGTACAATCCCCATGATGAATATGTAGCTTATAGACTCCAATTTCTCTTCAAGGAAGCTCCAATATCCAAAAGCTTGATAGAAATGATCCTTGTACCCCAAATGTGGCTGGAAACTTGTAAGAGAGTCAATGATAAGCATCTTCCATTGTAGCACATAAGCTTGCATATGCTTCCCATACACTTGCAATGCCAAGAAGAAGCACTATTCTTGCAATATTGATGCAAAGGCCATGAATTCTTGATATAATCCTATGCATAGAAGCTTTATGATGCATAAAGAACCAAAAGCCCCATGATAACATGCTTCAAGGATAAAAAAT
This sequence comes from Lygodium microphyllum, assembly GCF_053477565.2. Classification (NCBI taxonomy): domain Eukaryota; kingdom Viridiplantae; phylum Streptophyta; class Polypodiopsida; order Schizaeales; family Lygodiaceae; genus Lygodium; species Lygodium microphyllum. The sequence continues at coordinate 84,138,522 of NC_141161.1, read as the reverse complement.
TCTGAGAATTCAAGTGGTTTCCCTATTTTGACTCATTTTAAGAGTAGAAATGCTCTAATCTTGCAAGAAATCTTCAATGTCAGTTCAATGAGTGCTGAAGAAGCTCAAGGATGCTTGTTAGAACAAAAGCCCTTTGATATTTTGAAGAAATTTCAGAAAAAACTCACTACTATCTTGAATCTGCCATAGCCAGGGTTTTGAAAGCTCAAGAATGATAAAGGATGATCAAGGAAGTGTGAAGAAACTATGTATGCTTGCTGAAGACCTTCCATAATGATTGTTTAAACTTGTTATGCCTGGGCTTCAGCCTGACATGGCTGATTTCATGAGGAAGAGAGGTCGGTAATTCAACGCAAATTGCGCCAGCTGCTCCTCCTGTCTTGGAAGATCAGGCTCACCAAGGTTAAGTGATATGCTACTCTACATGAAGCTCATAGCACTAGGAGTCAAGCTCTGATATCTCCTCAGTGGCCATTGGAAGAAGATTGAAGTAGTAGAAGCCATGGATTCTTGGAGAAAAGCTCGAGAGGAAGAAGAGAGAGAAACTAGTCCCTAAAAACTAATCTCAGTTTAACCTCCGTATCTCCAATTAGATTCCAGTTAGGGTCAAAAACCTTCAAAATGGACCTCCATTTGACCATGTCCTGCTATTTCGGCCAAGAACCTGTACCAAACCCTGTGACCAAATCTTGGTACTCCAATTAACTAGTTCTTGTCCCTGTAACTAAATTCTCCAAGAAAATGGCTCTTCCTATGGATCAAAGTCTATGCTCTAATACCAATGTAATAAACCAATTCTCACACCAAATCAAATAATTGAAAATTCATGAAATACACAATTCTTGCAAAGAAATACAAGAAATACACCATGTTTGCAAGGTAGCCATAGCCAAGCTAGCTAAGCTTGAAATAATATTGCCATCAAGGCTGAGTATCAAAGATGTAAGATCCAACATAAATACTCACCTCATTTCAAGGTGGGACATTGTATGCACCCTATATCTTGGTGGCTAAGAGTATGCACCCTCTTAGTTGGTGAAAGGAAAGAATCTCAAAACATGTATTGTTTGAAATGGCAAAAAGATACCTCACAAGTTACATCTAGACCTTTTATACTTAACCCTAGCCTACTCTAGACTAAGGTGACTTATGCTTTATTGCAATTATATTATCATATTATAATTTTTGTGTTTATTATGTACACTATATGTGTGTGTGCGTGTATAATCTATCTTATTATTGCTTATTATGTCTCTTGGAGTTGGTTTCTTTGTGGTTCAACTACCTATGAATCCTCTTGCCACATGAAATGTGCCTTAGGATGCAAAATGCCTTAATTATTACTTATATTAGTATTTCAAACTACACTAGGATAACATTAATGAGAAATGCAGAGAGAATCTAAGTGTAAAGCTCCTTCTCTTTTCCTGCTTGTGTCTCCCCCCTCCCCCTTGCTTGCTCAAAGCACATTAAAGGCAAGACATAACTAGTGAGCCCATCTCACCTATAGTTAGACATGTCACCTTGAGTCATGCTTTTCACTCACTCACTCACTCGCTCTCACTCTCTCATTTACCTTAGTGCCATCACGATCAACAATGAAAGCAAGGTGGAAAGACACTTGAAAAGGAAACCGTTCTCTCCAACATCACAAGGAGCTACAACTATCGAAGACCCTGATCCTTAAAATCATTTAGCTACGATACAATACCTTGTCTAACATACTAGTGGTGTCTCCCATGATGGAAATATTCCAACAGTATCGCTGTTCCGCCAAAGAGACCGGTGCTGGCATTGGCACGCTCTGGTAGCAGAAGCAGTAGCCGTAGCGGTAGCGGTAGCGGTAGGAGGCTAGAACGAGAAGGAGCAGAAGCAGCGGCAGCAGCTATGTCTCCTCTCGAGGGCAGCGTAGGGGTCGTCCGGGTCGACAACCATAGTTGCTCGCACCTCGCCGTCAACGAAGTTCACATGCTGCCCTGCTGCATCAACTACAGCGGCCCTGCCCCAGTCTCTGATTACTTCAAGCCCAAGACCTCGGGTAAGCATCTGCATACTCATCCGTGCTTCCCGACCTTCCGCATGTGGGCTCCCCATGAAAGCAGGAATTGGGCTCTTGTTGCCCGTACAGTGGATGCAGAACGGCAAGAACTCCTCCAAACTTGAGTTTAAGAATCGAAAGAAGATTTGTCAAAAAATAGGCTAACAAATGCGTTCTCACCATTGCTCCTACTTGGCAAATACAGCAAATATTCATGCTTGCACTTCACGTCATTTTACCTGCAGAAGCCAGTTTTCTCTGGCAAATGAACTTTGTCAATCCAGAGAGTTTAAAGTGGATCACAAGCTACACTTTGGTGTCCCCTGCAACGTTACACGTAGGTGAAAGGGTGCTCGGCGAATGTTTTTGGTTTGGTTTGTTTTTTCTGGGTGCGGGGAAGGAGGCCACTGAAGAAGAAAGCATGGACTCTCTTAATCATGTAGAGACTAACATTTTGCTGGTACTCTTAATTTGCGATTTAAGCCAGTATAAACCCTACACCGCTGCTTTTATATGAAAAGTTACTTCTAAGGTAATAGCTACTCGCACACAGTTAAGTCATAGCTCGTTCTAGTCCTCAATGGAGCATCCCTGCCTGACGCCGGAAAGGAAAATGCTGTTTCCTTCTCAATGCTGTATGATGCAATGTGAAGATGGTTGGACCAGCAACAGAACACAAACAAATTCATGTGATAGGACGAGCTAGGACCTTGTCAAAAGGTGCCCTGGTGATAGGTGCATAGTTGGCCAAAGTTCTAGATATATTATATGGTTGCAAATGGTCCTTTAACGGTTGAAAGTGTTATTTATCGATTTGGCTGACCGTGTAACTTTATTGAATGACTGGTTTAATGGTTGAAAGTGTCTTCTATTGATTTAGTTGACCTTGTAACTTTATTGAACGACCGAGCCTACCTTGTAACTTGTTTTGGAGTTAATGGCTATTTAAGGCCACCATCTAGACTTACATTTGTCGTTAATCATGGATTTCTTGTCTCTTAACCAGAGCGTGTTTAGCTTCTGTTGATCAGCAGGCAACTTCTTCAGCAGTAGCACAGCTTTAGGGAGGTCCATTTCACTTGACCGTTGCTTTCCCACTATTTTCCTTCCTAGGTTTATTCAGCCACAGCTGCATTGGGATTGTTTGCTGTTGAACCAACTCTTCCTCTGGGTTTTTTTCAGCAGCCACACCTTTTGGCCAGTGCAGCAGCAACCATCGCTCACTGCATTTCCAGCACAGTGCTGCCTTTGTAGCTGCTTCTCGTCCCATACAGCTCACTACCAGTTGTCTTTTGACTGCCTTCAATCAATCCAGCTCAGAATGGGGCTGTTCAAGTCAAGTGCTACCAATTTGGGCATCAGTCTCTGTGCTTTTGATGGCAACAAGTATTTCATCTAGTTTCTCAACTCAAGGTCACGCATGTTACTGCCACATTCATCCTTGTTGGTTCATGCTAGTGTCTGCAAATAGGGTGTTGAGAAACCCTTCACCCTTCACCCGCAGTTTGCGTTTTTTGCGTTTCTCTGTTTTGCGTTTAGGGTTTGCAGCCCCAAAAAGGGGCGCCATCCTAGATTGACTGTGCCTATTTATAGGCCACTCTCTGATTCATTCCTTATGGCTGATTCATTTAGTCCGTCACCTCTTCTCTCCAGCCTCTCCACTACCCTCACACCCCTTCAGGAGGACATTGCGGTTTGTGGTTCGTGGGTGTCTTCATCATCTTCCTTGTGCTACAACACCCTTGTTCCCTTGTATCACATTCACTCCATGATTCAAAACTTCATCATTCCATTCATCAGAGTTTTTTCTCTCTTCTCTTCTCTTCTCCATGTTTGCCGAGTTCACTCCGTGTTCCTCCCCGCCAACCCTACTGTCTCGCTGGTATGTCATCTTTTGACATGGTATCAGAGTTGGATTTGCTTACCTAGCAACAAAGATCCTCCACTCCAGTGAAGGCAAAGACCGGTGGCGGGTTCGACATCCACTTCTCTTCTTCTTCCACTGCATCAAATTCTCGTTTTTGCAGTTTTCAGGTGTTTTCAGCTTGCTGCCCCATACCCCTTTCGCAGAGGACATTGCAGTCTCAGCTGTTCCTTGTCATCTACAGTCTGGCACCTGTTTCTAGCCTTCCACGCGCAGTTTGTAGTTGTTTACAGCAGAGCGATTATTGCTGATCACTCTCCATTCAAAAAACAATCTCGTTTTTGCAGATTTCAGGTATTTCAGCTTGTTGCCCACACCCCGACGCGGAGGACATCCCGGTCCAAGCTGGCCATTGCTGTCTACAACAATCTGGCGCCTATTTCCAGCCTACCACACACTATTCGGAGCTGATTTCAGCATATTGATTGTTGTTGTTGGTTTTTCTTGCATTTTTAGTCTTTCTCTCTCCTCACCTGCGTTTTTAGTCTTTCTCTCTCCTCACTTGCGTTTTTCTACTGGTTGCAATCTCTTACTATTGGTCGTATTTTCCTTCCACAAGCAGCTCACTTCCAGCCCTTCCACTACCCTTTCATCCCTTGAGGCAGACATTGTGGTTCGTGTTTCACACTGTCCTCACATCCCTTAAGGCGGACATTGTGCTTTGTGGTTCGTGGTTCATGGTGGTTGACCTCTTCCTTCTTTAGCAAGGCATGCTGGTATCCATGGCTTCTTTACCAACAGATGACCAGACTATTGGGTGTTCCTACTGTGGCATCATTGGACACACCACCGATGCTTGCTGACTTTGATCTTTGCTCCCCATTCCCTCGGAGTATATGGGTCTTCCACCCGACACTCCTTTTGCCATCTCTCCTTTTTGGGCCACAGAGATCGTTCTACATCGGCTATCAGAGTACGATGCTTAAGGCAATAAGACGCATCCGATGCGCACTAAGTCCTTTCGAGCACATGGAGGATCAATTCACGTTACGACCTCCTGGAGATCGTCGCAATGCCAGCGGTAGTCTTCTCCCACCTATTTTCGAGTACAGTGACTACCACGGCCCGCGGTTTGGCAATCCGCTCCATCGAGAGATAATGATTATTTGATACCGTCTCCTCGTCAGTCTGCTCCTTTGAGAGACAGTGGTTGCTCAACTCCGTCCTCTTCTTCGGCTACCCAATCAGCTCCATTGAGAGAGAGTGACTGTTGCCCACCTCTTGCTCATTCTGAGCCCTACTCTTCTCCACCCTCGACTACTCAGGTTCGAGAGGCTACCTCTGGGAGCTCTTCGGCACCCCAGATACCTTCTTCGGCCCAACCGGTGACACTTCCTTCATCATCAAACATTTTGGAGTCCGTGATTCATGAGTTTTTGGATTCCCTATCTACTTTAGAGGGAGATTCTGAGGGGGATGTTATTTCTTTGCCCTCAGAGGAGGCATCTACTTCTTTTTCGACTTGAGTGGGGGTTCCTCCACCTCCCACTTGAGAGGGGGAACCTACTCCACTTGAAGTTCTTCACTCATCCTCTACTTTCTTGGGGTGGCTGTCTTTGACCAGTCATCTCTTCTATTGATACCCAGGATCTTCCTGTGCCACTTAGATCGGGACCTCAGAGGTTCAGCCGTGACTTGGTGACGAGGCCTTCGTATTTCTTCCATTATGGATGCATAGAGCTAGTGGCATCTCTCCTGAGGTTGAGCTTCGGATTCTCCAGTTCACTCTATCTACTGTTCTTTACTACAAGTTCTCTTTGCGGTGGAAATCTTGGATCTTAGGGATCCTCTACATCTTCTTGCCTTGGTCACTTGGTCGGCATGGAACCATCTCCTGAGATCGAGTACGGGCATATCCTTATGGTTCTCGGCGCTACACTAAGTCCAACATTTCTCCTATGCATTGCATGTTTTCATCATCTTTGTACTAGGGCACTTCGGCAAGTGAACAATTTTTCCACGAGGGACATTATCCAAGTGGCACCTGTTGCATGAGCATTTTTCAGCATGTAGCATTGCATCTTCACCTCACTCTTCTCTTGTTCCTCTTTTTGGGCCTGAGAGGGGGTGTTGAGAAACCCTTCACCCTTCCCCCGTAGTTTGCGTTTTTTGCGTTTCTGCGTTTTGCATTTAGGGTTTGCAATCCCAAAAAGGGGCACCATCCTAGACTGACTGTGCCTATTTATAGGCCACTCTCTCATTCATTCCTTACGGCTGATTCATTTAGTCCGTCACCTCCTCTCCAGCCTCTCCACTATCCTCACACCCCTTTAGGAGGACATTGCAATTCGTGGTTCGTGGTTGTCTTCATCATCTTCCTTGTGCTACGGCACCCTTGTTTCCTTGTATCACATTCACTCCATGATTCAGAACTTCATCATTCCATTCATCAGAGTTTCTTCTCTCTTCTCTTCTCTTCTCCATGTTTGTCGAGTTCACTCCGTGTTCCTCCCTGCAAACCCTACTGTCTCGCTGGTACGCCATCTTTTGACACAGGGTGCATCATCTCTTCACAAGTCGCATTGGCTAGTCTTTCCCCTACTGAGAGTATGTGCAGCTGAGCCATGGGTGGGCAACACAATTCTCATCCATGAGGATCCTTATCCAAGTTGTAGGCAGAGTTAGAGGCACCTCTGGGCCCCTTAGCTACCTTCTTTTCCTTACAGGAGAGTGGTCAGGTAGCTCTAGAGAGAGGGCATCAAGGTCTTGCTTTTTGTGAATTCGGCGTAGTTTGCAATGACTACAGGCCTGAATCTCAGCAACAAAGGACTGATAAAGCTCACGATTATGACGATGCTTGAGCTCTTATGCTTAGCTAACACAATAGTGAGCTTACTTACCAAGCAATAAGTGCCTTACTTCATTCTATTTTTTGCTCTCTTTTCCCCTATAACCCTATCAAGTAGGGCATTGTAACCACAATTGTGTCTTACTCCATGGAATCAAGCTTGTCAAGCTTTATTGCTCAGTTCATACTCTTGTGAGCTCCATTTTAAAGATATTCTTCTTCTTTAGTTCTTTGCTAGAATACTTGTCAATTTTTATTAGAATCTCAACACCCCTTGAAAGTGTTAGAGTGTAGTGTTCTTAAATAGGGTGAAGGTGACATGTAGCTTATTTTGAACGGGTAGGGTGGTGCTCATACTTCAGAGGTTCTTTATGTACCAAGCTTGGCCTATCATCTTTGTTTAATGAACAAGATTTGTGGGGTTGACCTCATAGTTGATTTTGATGCAGTTTCCTTCAATGTTCTTGATAGATGTTACGACTAGATAGATGTTGTGCCGAGAGCTTGAGGAAAATGGTATCTACAAGATGTGGAGCTTTATAGCCTTTACTTGCTTCTTTCTTCATAGTTTTAGACCGAGTTATGGTAGGCTTGGCTTGGCCACGTTAACTATGAGTACCTTTGGAAGGTAGCTTGTGACGAACTTGTTCATGGTTTGCTAGATTTTGGGGTGAGCCATTCAAGGCAAGCAGCATTGAGATTTGATTTCCAAGAAGGATTTTAGACGGGCTAAAGAGCACATGGAGCTTGTTCTTGCATATCTATGTGGGCCTATGAGGATGGAGTCCCTTAAGGAGAGTCTTTATTTCATGCTAACTATTGATGATTTTAATAAGATGACTTGGGCCTACTTTCTAGAATTGAAGTTAGAAGCATTCTCTTAGTTTTGTGATTGGCTTATCTTTGAGAACCATTCACAATAGAAGCTCAAGACAATGAGAGCCAACAAAGGTGGAGAGTCTGTCTCCAATGAGTTGGCTTGTTTCTTTTGCGGAGTGAGGGATTCATTAGGAGTTTGCAAATTGCCAATACCAACATCTCTTAGGAGAATGGAATCTTGGAGCGGAAGAATAGGAGTGTGATTGAGATGGCACAATCCATGATGGAGCATTGGTAGACACCCTAGTGTTTGTGGGCCGAAGCAGTGGCCACCATAGTTTATATCCTCAACAGTTACTTACTACCTTAGCTACTACCCACCAACCTCAAATAGTCACCTACCATTGTATGACTCCATTTGAGGCTTATTTTGGACTTAAGCTATATACTTCTTATTTCAGAGTGTTTGGATATAATGCATATGTTCCCATTCCGAAGAAGATATGTGGCAAATTTGAGCCCATGTCCAAGAAATAGGCGTTCATTGGCTATAATTCCGAGTCATAGGGGTACAAAATCTATGATCCAGTCTTTTGAGATGTCTATATGAGGCTCCTTCTACTGAGGACATTGCTTCTCCATTGGCTGCTTCATTGGTGGATGTTTCAAAGACTTTAACAAAGGCAGAGAGATGGAAGGAGTGTTGGCCATGGGAGGAGTGTCGGCCTCCCCCTTGTTGGGCATGTGATACACTTTGTGATGTAGGAATTGATAGATTTCTGAGGAGTTGCAATTGTAGGATGGTTTGTGGCGATCTCGGAGGAACTAAGCACATTTTGGAGAGCTTGTGTGTACTAACTACAGGTTGATGACCCGTGCTATGCAGGACCGAGAGTCAACATCTGTGAAAGAGGCATTACTATGTGGAAGGCCATGGAGTAGGAGTTGGAGGCTATTGAGTGAAATGGCACTTGGTACCTGGCTCCACAATTTGTTCATAAGAAGGTTATCGGAGTGAAATGGTTCTTTAAGACCAAGTATCTCAGTGATGGCACATTGGATAAACCCCAAAAAAGATTGGTTGCCAACATCATTGCCAAGAAGCACATTTCCTACAGGCAGGAAATGTTAGAAATGTCTCGGCATCTCTAAAATGTAGAAAACGGCTGAATTGAAAATTTGTCCTTGAAGATAACAATCAATTCAATTTTGCATGTTGGATCGAATCCTCATTTTTTGCCTATTAAAAGATGGCCTATAGAGATGTGGATTTGAAGTTTGAACACATTTAGTAGCAGCTTTCATATTTCATGTGACATGTCACACTTTGATGCCCTATAGAGACATGGATTGTTATTGCTATTTTGAATGATTGTAGTTTATATATTTGAGTAGTTTTTAAACTATGAAATTTGGATGATGAATCATGGAGTATATGTATCGTGTATGTAAATTGTTAGCAGGGTGATTGTTTGCGTCAACTCAACCAATAGTGGTTTTATCCATTGTGCCTTGTGGTATCTTAGTTAATACTTAGATGGCTGTCCAGGCACAGGTTCCATTTTTGAAGCTTGCTGGCTTATTAAATGAGGACCAAGATTCCTTCCTTAGGCGATTCGAGGTGGCATGTATGTCAGAGTGCAGCGGTGCGGAAGCGAAGGACTGAGAGAGAGAGAACGCAGAGAGATGCTGTTCACCTCGAAGTCCGCTGCAGTCTGCATTGTCTGCTGTCTGAAATCTACGAACAGAGACGGAATTTGCGCGTGTCACCGGTCTGTAATCTGCGAGCAGAGAAGTGTACTAGACTGCTGAAGAAGTCGGGTATAAATAGCCGAAAAACCGGGCAAAAGAGGGCGCCAGAAATGCCCAGTCGGCTACTGCCTGCTGCAGGTCGGACTACCACGTGGCAGTCCGACTGTGTAGTCCGACTGCATGCAGTCCAACTGCACCAGGCCACTTGCCCTGCTGCCCTGATCTGATCGCTAACACCCCCTCTCAGAGCTTGGGCAGGGCAGAAGCCTGAGGGATCTGGAATGTCTCCGAAGTAGAGCCTGAGGAAGTGCCTTCGTAAACAAATCCGCAAGATTGTCCTCCGTCTTGAAGTACTCCACAGTGATGGTTTCATCCAGAAGCTTCTCTCGGATGAAGTGGTACTGGATCTCTATGTGCTTCGTCCGGGCATGAAAAATAGGGTTCCTGGCCAAGGCAATGCAACTTTCATTGTCACATCGCAGCAAAGTAGGACGAGTCTGGGGGCACCCAAGCTCCTCCAATAATCGCCGAAGCCACACAGCCTCGCATGTGGTGGAAGACGCGGCCCGATACTCCGCCTCAGTAGACGAAAGGGCTACCGTGGGCTGCTTCTTGCTACTCCATGAAATAACACCTGCACCCAAAGTAAAACAGTAACCTGTAGTAGACCGCTTGTGGTCCACATCACCGGCCCAATCCGAGTCGCTCCAACCTGCAAGTACAAGATCTGACCCATCTGTCCCTGCGGGGTAATGAATCCCTAAATCAGACGTCCCCCTCAAATACCGAAGTATCCTCTGAGCAGCTTGCCAATGCACCGTCTTAGGTTCACTCATGAACCTTGCCAAGAGCCCAACAGCAAAACATAGATCAACCCTCGTGTTGAGAAGCCAAATCAAGGACCCAATCAACTGACGATAGCGGGACGCATCCGCCAAAGGAGAAGGTGAATGGGAAGCGGCCTTCCAGTTCGGATCCATAGGAGTAGATAGAGCCCGACAATCCTCCATCTCAAAAGACACCAAGAGCTCCTGTACATATCTCTGTTGAGAGAGAAAGATCCCCCTCTGAGACTGATAAATCTCATGGCCCAAAAAGAAATGGAGTAGACCCAAGTCCGTCATCTTGAACGTCCGATGTAAAGCTGACTTCGTCTCTTGGATTTGCTGTGCATCATCACCTGTGACAATCAAATCATCAACATATAAGACAAACAACACACAACCATCCTCAGAAGTGTGAACATACAGCTACGGATCGGCCTTGGACCGCCGATATCCCAACTGAGATTGGAGGAACGAATCAATCTTCTCGTTCCACGCACGCGGAGCCTGCTTGAGGCCATACAAGGCCTTCTTCAACCTGTAGACTTTCCCATCTGAAGATCCAAAGCCAGGAGGCTGCTCAACATAGATCGCCTCCTTCAAATCACCATTGAGGAAGGCCGACTTCACATCTAACTGATAAATAGGCCATCTCCTATGGCCAGCCAAAGCAAGAACCGCTCTAATGGTCGCCATACGAGCTGTGGGGGCAAAAGTATCATGACAGTCAATACCTGGGCGCTGTGTAAAACCTTTAGCAACAAGGCGAGCCTTGTGCTTATCCAAAGAACCGTCGCTAAGGTATTTGGTCTTGAAGACCCACTTGACTCCAATCACCTTTTTCTTCGGGGGGCGAGGCACGAGTGACCAAGTGCCATTCCTCTCAATAGCCTCCAACCCGGCTTCCATAGCTTTCTTCCATGGTGCGGACTGTAAAGCCTCCTTCATGGAGGTGGGCTCTCGATCCTGCATAACACGGGTCATCAAACAATAGTTGGAGCAAACAAGCTCCGTAGAATGTGCCTGGTGCCTCTGTGACTGCTGCGGACCATCCTGCGGTCCCCACTCCTCAGGAACCCCCTCGATCCCTGAATCACGGAGTGTGTCACGGGCCCAGCGAGGAGGAGGCCGAACCTCCCCTCGTCTTTCTCCATCAGCAGAAGACTCTGGAATATCCACCGGTGGTAACTCCTCAGAGGTGTCCGGTGGAACAGTAGACTCTGTGTCAGAAACAGAATCATAATCAAAAGGCATGGGCTCCAGTGGAACTGTAGAAGGAGCCCAACTCTCCCCTGGATCTCCAAGAACGGGATGCTCCTCACCCATTGAAGTAGCCGGAACCTCCACAAACCGCACATCACGGCTAGTGTACACATCCCGCTTGACGGGATCATACAGTCGGTAGCCTTGGGATTGGGAGCTGTAGCCAACAAATACCTGTTTTGGGAAGCTGCTTCAAATTTATCACGGTGAGCCTTGGGAATGTAAACATAGGCATCACACCCAAAGACCCGAAAGTAAGAAACATCTGGCTTTGTCCCAAAATAAGCCTCAAATGGGGTCATCCCTTTCACGGCTGAAGTAGGGGATCGATTAAGGATGTGGACTGCAGTAGCCACAGCCTCGGCCCACAGAACCTGAGGGGTCTGTCGGTGCTCCATCATGGTGCGCGCCATCTCGATCACACTGCGGTTCTTCCGTTCAAGAATACCATTTTCTTGAGGAGTTTTGGTATTGGCAAACTCCTGGTGAATTCCTCTATCTGCACAAAACCGAGCAAACTCATTAGAAACAAATTCACCTCCCTTGTCGGATCGGTTCTCCTCAAAGAGAAGCCAATCCTTGAAGTGTGAGAAAGCTTCTGACTTTAATGCCAAAAAACAGGCCCATGTCATCCTGCTGTAGTCATTCACGATCAGCATGAAGTACGAGCTCCCACGCAAGGACTCATTCCTCATAGGGCCACATAGATCCGTAGATACTAGCTCCATCGGTGAAGTAGACCGCCGCGAAGCTGTGTGGGGAATGGCATCCCTATGCTGCTTCCCCCGAATGCAGGAGACACATGGCTGCTGGCTCACCACTATATCCGGCAACCCTCGAACAAGCTGTCCACGTGACGCTCTCCGAAGATAGTCATAGTTCAGGTGACCAAACCGAGCATGCCATAACTCTGACTGTGACTGAGAGGTAAGAAGAAGAGTAGAAAGGGCGGTGGAAGACTTCAGTTTGTAAGAGAACCTTCCTCGATCCACGATCAAGGACTCGCACCGTAGTACTGTCAAACTCCACCAGAAGACCAAGGGAGCAAATCTTATGAACTGAAAGGAGATGGTACCCTAATCCTGGTACATGCAAAACCTCTGAGGTATGGGTACCACCTCGTCCATCGGGAATAAGCTGCATCTTACCTCGACCTGCAATAGATACTGAAGAGCTGTCTCCAATGAGAATCTGCCCACGCGAGGGTCGCAACTGGGCAACACCATCTGATGGAGTCATGTGCCGTGAGGCACCACTATCAACAATCCACTCTCGAGCCTGGGGAGCTGTCATCGCAGTATCAAAAGCATTCGATGAAGCGTCCTCAATGACAGCTAAATGAAGAAATGCAACTGATGAGGGTGCAGCCACCGCTCCAGAATCTTGGTGTCCTTCTTTTTGGTGTCCTTCGTGTCTTTATCAGGGCAATCCTTCTTCCAATGGCCAGTCTTTCCACAAATATGGCATGTGGAGTCTTTGTCCTTGTCCTTCTCTTTGTCCTTCTTGGACTTGTTATCCCCCTTCTTCTTCTTTTGGTCCTTCCCCTTCTTCTGAGAGGCTTGACCTGTCAGCGCCTCCGACTTGGAAGCATTCTGTCCCTTTAATTGTTCCTCTTGGTCCAAGACCATAGGAACCAACTCTTCCCACCGAAGAGTAGACTCTCGCCCCGAAGCAATAAGGGCAGAGTAAAATGTACCGAATCGTGGCGGTAACTGGGACAATAGTGTGATCGCCATGTCTTCGGAGGAAATCGGCTTCCTCGCATTCTGAACCTGCATCTGAAGCTGCCTTAGCTTGTTAATGTGCTCCCGTAGCGAAGAAGACTTATTTACGGACAAGGTCCGCATCTGTACCTCCAAAGAAACCCGCTTCATGAGGGTCATCCGATTGTACATCTGATCAAGCTCCAGCCATATCTCCCGAGCCACCGTCAAGTGCTCAATGTGAGCGATCACGGCTGTAGTGCATGATAGAAAGAGAAAGGATCGAATCCTGGCATTCAATTTGTCCCAATGAGACTAGGCCTTGGCCAACTCCGCACGAGCATCGGAAGAGAGTTTGGACTCATCTCTTACCGAGGGCCGGTCAATCTCCTGTACTAGCTCTGCCAAATCATAGGACTCAAGGATGGCCAACATCATGACGCGCCAAATGCGGTAGTTGTCGCCGTCGAGCTTCTGATCCGCAGGAAGAGCCGGTAAGACAGGCACCTTCCGGTCCATAATCGCTTGGGACTCCAAGTTAATCTCTGTAGACATCTTCACCTACAATGCCTGCACAAACGCAAAAGCAGCCCCCTCTGACTGGGAAAACTCAGCCTGCTAAGGCTCTTCCGCGTCCTGGACCTTCTTCACCCGCCGGAGGCGACGAAAAAGCAAAACCTGCACTTGTAGGCTGAAAACTCAAACTTCCTCCGCGTCAAACAGCAGTAAACAGCAGCGAATCCACCACCTGTACTCCTTTCCTGTGCGCCCACACTCGTTTCAGCCTTATTCCAAGGCGCAGCCCTCCTATCTGCCCTTAAACGCAAAAAACACAAATTTGTGTCACGATGGAAACTCCTCTTCAGGTTGATTCTGCGCTCAGTCAGCCTTCAAACACTGCTCTGATACCATGTCAGAGTGCAGCAGTGCGGAAGCGTAGGACTGAGAGAGAGAGAACGTAGAGAGAGAAGAGAGTGTGGACGATGAAAATCTGCTGTATAAAGAATGCTGAATACAAAGATATGCAGATATATACATGGGCGCAGTGCGCTGGACTGTGTGTCTCCACCTCGACGATGCAACCTGTTGTTCACCTCGAAGTCCGCTGCAGTCTGCACTGTCTGCTGTCTGAAATCTGCGAACAGAGACGGAATCTGCGCGTGTCACCGGTCTGTAATCTGCGAGTAGAGAAGTGTACCAGACTGCTGAAGAAGTCGGGTATAAATAGCCGAAAAACTGGGCAAAAGAGGGCGCCAGAAATGCCCAGTCGGCTGCATTTAATGCAGCGGACTGCCTGCTGCAGGTCGGCACGTGGCAGTCCGACTGTGCAGTCCGACTGCACCAGGCCACCTGCCTGTTGCACTGATCTGATCGCTAACAATGTAATGAAGCATTCAACCAAGAAAATAAATCTAACTAAAACTGGAATAGACATGAAATAACAAGAGAACTATTGCACCAAGATATCTTGCCATGTATTAACGATGAGAGTTCCAAAAATACATGACAGCCATAGTTGATGCTTCATCTAGCAAGAAGAAAGCTAACAACAAGAAAGTAAACATCCAAACTTAGTGAATGAGTCCAATAGATGTCTTCTCTTAGCCTCTTGCTTTCTTTATCCTAACCCCTCATTTCCAAAGTTAAGGGCACATTTACATAGGCAAGTGTTGAATTTACAAGGGTTGGAAATTACTAGGTATGGAATTAGCATGATTCCAAAGTACAAAAATATCAAAGTATTTTTCCTTCATGACAAACCATCCCGTTCTAAGATAGTTTTGTCCTCAAAACCAAGGATAAATGGACCAAATCCATGCCAAGGATGATAGTAATCATGCCCATGTAGCTCCGATACGATAGGAAAGCACTTTCCATGTAAGAGAGACCTTTATGTATACCAAACTGTGAGTAAACTGGCTGCTGTCCAAACAGGGCTGATTTACAAAAACTGTCATAACTTTTGACAAAAGTGGTCCAAATGACACATATGAGGTATAGAAATGAAGTATACAATCCCTAGTATCACCTGATAACATCAAAATCAATTTTTGATAAAGTTAGGACAGCTTTATTGCCGATAGTAATATCTTAGAGCAAGCTGTCACTGCACAGTCTGTCATGTATCATCGTGCAACAACCAAGGAAAATCATTCACATAAGTGGATGGTTGCTAGGAAGATTCCTCTATAGGTAGGCTCTTCCACTTAATGAGGTACTTAGTAAGAGTACGATTTCTGAGCACTTTTTCTCTCTTTCCAATAATGCTTTCAGGTTCATATATGACAAGTCCTGCTTCATCCATTGGTGGCAACTCTTCCAATACCTACACATCAGGTCTAACATACTTCTCAAGCTGTGAAATATAAAATACATCATGTATTCTTGTGGAAGAAGGTAGTTGGAGCTTATAAGCAAGCTCTCCAACTTTGTTCACTACCAAATATGGTCCATAAAATCTGTGAGCAAGCTTAGTGTTCCCACCCTTCAATGAAGCATATTGTGTCTTGGGCACTTTAAGAAATACCCAATCTCCAACTTTGAAGTCCAAATGTCTTCTCTTATCATTGGCATAGGCTTTCATTACTTCTTGTGCTTTCCTTATGCTGTCCTTGCATTGTCTCATGAGCATCTCCATCCTTTCCAACTCTTTCTTTGTTTGGAGGTTAATATCTTCATGAAACCAAACTGATGGGATTTGGACTTTGTACCTATAAAGTACTTCAAATGGGAACATACTATGCTCATGTGATACGTGTTGTTATAGCAAAATTCAGCAAGGTGGATCCAACGATCCCATAAAGCTTGCGTGTCATGACAATAATGCCTAAGGTACACTTCCACGAAGTGATTGACTCTCTCCATTTGCCCATCGGTTTGGGGGTGATAGGCTGTACTAGGAGTGAGAAAAGTATCCATAGAAGAGAATAGACTTCTCCAAAAGTTGCCCATGAATTTTGTATCTCTATTCGATACTATTCTCATTGGCATACCATGCAGCTTGAACACCCCTTCTATAAATTGCTCAGCCACTTGCCTTGTTGAATATTGTATTTTGGTTGGAATAAAGTGGGCTGGTTTAGTCAATCTATCAACAACCACATAGATACTATTCCATCCATGACTAGTAGTAGGTAATTCCGTTATAAAGTCCATGGAAATGTCGGCTCATTTTCTCTTAGGAATAGGTAAAGGCTGAAGGAGTCCGGCTGGTAATAAGGTGGAATCCTTATTTTGTTGGCACTTTTAAACACTTAGATACATGCTCTTTGATGTCCTTCCATAAACCCTTCCAATAAAAACTTTTATGGACCTTGTCAAAGGTCTTGAAAAGACCCAAATGACCAGCCATTGGTGACGAGTGCATCTCATGGAGCACTTTCGGCTTGAATTTACTGTTAGGAACCAAGTACACTTTACCCTTAAACCATAAGAGTCCATTATGCACTTTGAAATTTGGAAATTCATCATGTTCTTGCTGTAATTTTTGTAAAATCTGGACAGCATGCTCATCCAGCACATATTCTTCTTGGATGTCTTTTATCCAATCCTTATAAATTGTAGACACTGTAGATAAACTGCATGCCCACATTCTAGATAACGCATCAGCCATAGTGTTATCCTTTCCAACCATGTATGCTATTTCAAAATCATATGACTGCAAGGTAGCAAGTCATCTCTTTTGCTTGGGAGAAAGGTTGGGCTGTGAGAGAAAATACCTCAATACCCTATGATCGCTTTTGACTTTAAAATGTGTTTTATAGAGATAATGATGCCATTTCTTGATCCCATGTACAATAGCAAGCATCTCTTGCTCGTACACATGCATCTCTCTCTCTTTATCATCGAATTTTCTGCTCTCAAATGCAATGACACCATGCTCTTGAACCAAAACAGCCCCTAAACCTCTACTACTAGCATTCGCGTAGATGGTAAAAGTCTTGGAAAAATCAGGGCAAACTAGTATTGGTGCTGAAACAAGCAATTGCTTCAGCTCATTAAAGCTCTTGTTGACGATTTCGTCCCAAAAGGTCTCTTTTTTCAGCCGATCGGTAAGAGGAGGTGCAACATGAGCATAATACTTCATAAACCTACGGTAAAAGGATGATAACCTAGGAAAGTCTCTTAAAGAAGTGGCACTTGTTGGAGTAGGCCATTCTTTGACGCATTGCACCTTCTTAGGATCCACTTTGATTTCATCTTCTCCCACTATATGACCCAAGTATTCAACTTTCTTTGTCATGAATGAACACTTAGTTGCCTTGGCAAATAGTTTGTGCTTCCTCAATATATCAAAGACCTCTTTTACATGTTGTAAATGGTCCTCTTTGTTCTTGCTATAGATCAAAATGTCATCAAAGAACACCAAAACTGTCCGAAATAGCAAAGGCTGAAGTATCTTATTCATAAGAGATTGGAATGTGGCTGGAGCATTGGATAAACCAAAAGGCATAACCATGGATTGATAGAGGCCTCTTTCCGTCCTAAAGGCTGTTTTAAACTCATCCCTTTCCTTCATGCGTATTTAATGATACTCCGATCTCAAGTCAATCTTGGAGAACACCTTAGCATCCTTCAATTCATCTAGGAGGTAATCTATTCTAGGTATTGGATATCTATTCTTGATAGTGACCTTGTTAAGATCGCGGTAGTCAATACACATGCGAAAAGAGCCATATTTCTTCTTTACAAGAAGGATTGGAGAGGCAAAAGGCAATTGGCTTACCTTAATGAGAGCCATTTCTAATAGCTCTTTCACTTGGTACTCTACCTCTTCCCTTTCCACTTTGGAGAGGCGATATGGTGGTTTGTTAATAGGCTTGGTGTTAGGCAGCAAATCTATAGGATGATTCACTTCTCTTTTGGGAGGAATAGAAGTAGGTGGCTGAAAAATATCATCATAATCCTTCAGCAACTTGCAAATACATGGATCTATGTCATTGGTAGGAGGAGAGGGCTGATCCTCATCAATCTTCGAAAGAAGAATAGTGAATATGCATGCCTTTGCATTTATCTCTTTTTTTATCTTCTTGGGGCTGATCACCTCCATTTTCTTCTTCTCAACACCATGTAGAGTTACTTGCTATCCACACCATTGAAATTCCATTTCCAGCTTGTTAAGATCTATAGTAAATCTGCCCAAAGATTTCAGCCAATTGCAGTCAAGTATAATGTCAATGGGATCCATTTCTAATGCGATCAAACTCATTGATGTAGTGCACAACGGAGATAGAGTAATAGGAACATTTGGGCAGCATTGATTGCTATTTTCAAAGTCTCCATTTGCTACTTGGATTTTGAGGGAAGAAGGCATATCATGTTTACTCAATTTCAGCCCATTGAGTGATTTGGAATTAATGAAGCTATGTGTGCTACCCGTATCAATGAGTATGTGAGCAGTCCTTTCATTGATTTGGCTTTTGAGGCGTAGGGTATTGTCCCCTCTTGAACCACTCCATGCATCATTTGATATGGAACATAGCGAGGGATGTAAATCAGTCCAAGAATCATCCATGTAATGACTGCTCGGATCAAAAGGAAAGCCATCCATTGGGTCATAAAACTCATCATGGATATTCTCTTCATTTTCATGCATCTCTTCTTGAGTAGTAGAGCCTTCAAGCTGTGCTAGACTTCCCTCAATAGGTTCAGCATCAGAATCATCTTCAAAAATCATGCTAACCTTCAAATTCTTAGCCTTACACTTGGACTTATGGTTGGATGACCATTTCTCCCCGCACTTAAAGCGTAGTTCTTTGGCATACATTTCTTTGAGCTTATCATTAGACACATGCTTGCCTTAGTTAGGGGCTAAAATTTTGGCACTAATATTAGTCCTTTTTCCATCAAACTTATTTTCAGCATTAGATCTGAAATTACTGCCCTGCTTTGGTCCATAAACAGTGGGGAAAGTTGGTATCTTGCTGCAAGTATTGCTGTGAACATTTATTGGCTTCCCACCATGCTGAAAATCAGTTCTTATATGCCCATAATGGCCTGATGTCTTTGGGGATTGTGTAGGCTGAAATAAATGCCCTGTTTTTGGTTGAAAACTCTTGTATTTTTGCCCATAACGCTCAGCCAATTGAATGGCAGCTTGCAAAGATGTAGACTTCATGGCTCCAACTTCGGATGATAAGGTAGACTCCAAACCAAATATATACTTGTTCAATTTGGCACTATTGAAGACTCCATAAACATACATTGAGAGGTTTAAAAACTGATTTGAATACTCTCTAACCGAGAGACCTCGTTGCTCAAGGGCGTACCATTTCTTTTTCAAGCGCTCTTTTTCAATGGGAGAGACGAAGACTTCAATCATAGCATTCTTTAGTGCTTCCCGAGATAAGAAGTCATGCCCAATTCTTGTCATATATCTCTACCAAGTATGTGCATAGCTTTCTAAATGAAGGGCTGCAAACTTCACTTTGGCATTTTCAAGCCTTGGATAAAGGGAAAAATACATCTCCAATTTGCTGAAGGCTGAATTCTTGTTCCCTTGAGTGGTACCTGCACCTGAACTTAAATATGTGGGATTTGAGACTTGAGGGGTGTGCAAATTTCCCTCTCAAGCCGGTTTGTGCTTCCCTTCAGGGTCCTTGTCAGCAGGGGAGGGTCACCTCTCTTTTGTCCTACCAACTCGCGCGGCATCCACTTTTCCTCCTGGGTATATACATGGCAGTTCAATGCTAGGCTCTAAAAATCAGCATGAAATGCATGGAATGAAAATAATTTGATCGCCCTTTTATGATATGTAAGAACTCGAATGGAATAGGCTGAAATTTAAATGGGGATAGATAAGGGATAACCTCAACAGTGACTCACTGCTTAACAAGTCTTATTCCACTTACCATTGGGTAAAATTTCACTCATGTCAATGAAACAAAAAGGCAAACAATTCAATATCAGGGTTAGGTAAATGAAATGAGAATTTGAGACACTTGGAAGTGATTATTTCAGTGAATGAGAGTGATTATGCAATGATCAATCACTAAGATAGCTCTATGGATTTTCCATGAAATGCATTTGATAGAATGGATGGGATTCTTTATTATTTTAATCCCTCTTTTATCAATTGGACTTAGCTCAGCAAGAGGATTTAAAGAGGGATTAAAAGATGATTAGAGTACCTCTTCAGCTTGTAGGAGAAGAGTGTTGTTGTTGATGAAGGAATCTCCCACAAATAGAGCTTGACTTCAGCTTCAAATCCAGAATTTCCAAATCTCATGAATGCTCCATAAAGAAATAGGCCTCAGCTTCATTGAGTTCCATGATTGCTCCAATAGCTTCAAGAATGGTTGATGTAGGTAAAATTCTTCTTCTACTTGTTGTAGAGCTTGAAGGACCAATGAAAGAAGCTCCAATGTAGTGTGTAGACTCCAAAATTTGAAGAGAGAAGCCTAAATTTCAGTGTCATTGAAGGTAATGTTGTCCATTACCTTCCCTTGATCAATGTTGGATCAAAACTCTCCAATGTTGGATCAATGTTGATGAAGACTCGAGGGCAAATGCTTGAGGATGCTCCAGGGATGATTTTGCCACTAAAACCCTCTTCATTTGCTTCAAGAATTCAGAAATTCTTTGGTGCTGTCCCAAATAGTCATGTCCAAGGTTTCATGAGAGAAGGAAAAGCTCAAAGATGGAAGAAAGGTTGTCAAGGCTTGAAGGAGAGCTTGGCCAAAGGTAGAAGAGTGCTAGTTAAGCTCTCTAGCAGCTCTCTTACTCCATTTTTTTTCACGCTGATGCAGGAGTATGTTGTTGGCGCAGTTGCGGCAGCAGCATACTCTTGTTCTTCTACAAAAAAAAAAAGAGCTACGATAGCCATATGAGTATTCCAAGTGAAGCTAATGAGGAGAGAAACAAGGCTATGTGATCCATTGACATGGTAGAGATCCAGAAGAAGAGATTAGATTAGTCCATTGCCATGGATTCTTGAAGGCAGCTTGAAGGGAAAGAGAAGAAACCCTTGTTTCCTGAAAAGTAACTCTAACGTTTACCTTCAGTAAGTTGTGTATCCCTCAGTTTGTCCAACTTACCTCAATTTTTGGTCCAAAACTTGGTCACGAGTTGCCAAATTGGTTGGAGCTCGCCATTGTCCACTGGTTCATGCCAAGAACCTCCATCTTAGTCACGGTTTGTAAGAGTTCTCCATGTCAGGCCACGGTTATGGAAGAACTAACTCTTGTGCCTGAATTTTAACTGCGGTTTTTACTCCCTAGTCACTGCAACTAAATCTATTGCATGAAAATAACTTCTGACAGGATCTAAACTAATGCTCTGATACCAATGTAATGAAGCATTCAACTAAGAAAAGAAATCTAACTAAAATTGGAATAGATATGAAATAACAAGAGAACTATTGCACCAAGACACCTTGCCATGTATTAATGATGAGAGTTTCAAAAATACATGACAGTCATAGCTGATGCTTCATCTAGCAAGAAAAAAGCTGACAACAAGAAAGTGAACATCCAAACTTAGTGAATGAGTCCAAAAGATGTCTTCTCTTAGCCTCTTGCTTTCTTTATCCTAACCCCTCATTTCCAAAGTTTAGGGCACATTTACATAGGCAAGGGTTGAATTTACAAGGGTTGGAAATTACTAGGTATGGAATTAACATGATTCCAAAGTACAAAAATATCAAAGTATTTTTCCTTTATGACATGGCATATATGGTCAACTTACCTGACCAAGTAGATCCTGCCCTTATGGTGCCCATATTTGAGTCATCAATGCAGGAAGAGGCGGTGGCTTGACGTGTAGTGCAAACAACTAGGCAACATTTAACTATACCTAGACAGCATTTCATTCACGGTTCCAGCCAAACCGGACCGATGCCCAAAAATTAGAAAGATTTGCATAGATTTCCAGCCATAGGAGATGGTTGGTATCTTAGTTGGATGTGAAGTCAATCTATCTTAATGGTGATTTGCATGAAGAGGTCTATATTGAGTAGCCTCCTAGGTTTCTGATCTTCTCATGGTAAGGTATATAGGTTGAAGAAGGTCCTCTACAGCCTTAAGCATGCTCCATTTGCGTGGAATGAGAAGATAGACTTTTTCGTTGAGAGGAGTTGGGGTATCGGACATGCGTTTGTACTCTATTTGGACGATCTCATTTTGATAGTTGACCATACCCAAATGATTAAGTAGACTAAGGAGGCACTTAATAAGAAGTTTGGGATGACAGATTTGGGACTTTTTCACTTCTTTTTAGGCCATGAGATATGGCAAACTAAGAGGGGAACCTTTTTCTCCTAGCAATGATATGTGTAGGAGCTCTTGGCCACTTTTAAGTTGACGGAGCGTTGCACCATCTCTACTTCTATGGATTTGAATTGAAAAGCTTCGACTCATGTTGATTCATTGGTTGTAGATTCTTTCAAATATTGATAGTTGATTGGGTCATTGATTTGGCTTTTTAATTATTAGATCGACTTGTGTTTTTTAGTTGGTTTACTTGTAGGATTCATGAGTGAGCCCAAGAAGTTGCTTCAAGGTTGGATATACTTAGAGTAGATTGTTGATGTTGATCACAAGTGATTGACTACATGCTATTGTTTTCTCCTAGTTATAGGCAGTATTTCTTGGAGTAGCAAGATGCAACCTATTGTTGCTCTATCTTCGATAGAAGTGAAGTATTAAGTGGCGTCTTCTTCCACTTTTAAGATAGTCTGGCTTTGGATATTGTTAGGTGAACTTGAATGTGAGCACCTAAAGCTAAACTTCTATGTGACAATGAGAGTTGCATAGCCTTGGCATAGGATTTCGTATTTCATGTGAGGATGAAACACATTGAGATACAACGTCACTTCATCTATGAGAAGATCTTGGATGGGATTGTTGATGTGGAGTATTGTTAGATAGAGGATAATCAGCCATTCTCGATTAGCATTCTAGGTCCTTGAGTCTTATGATGTGCCCACGATCTGAGAGAGGGCGTTAGAGATTTATTCATTTCTAGGATAGGCATTGGACTTGGATAGGGCAATTTAGGCAGCCTTAGTCCATCTAGAGGTTTTGCTAGGACACAAGCTCCATGGGCACCTTAGCTTGTCTATTAGAGGCCTTGTTGGGATTGAATCTTGATGTTGCTAGTGACGAATGTAAGTCACACAAGGGGAATGGCTCACCCTAACATTTGGCAAACCATGAACAACAAGCTAGTCACGAGCTGCCTTTTGAAGATACTTGTAGTTGAGATGGCTGAATTGAGCATGCCACAACTAGGTTTAAGAAGAAAGAACTAAGGAAGTAAGGGCTATGGAACTCTGCATCTTGTAGACACCATTGTCCTCTTGCCCTTGGCACAACGCTTGTATAGACATACCATCAAAAACCTTGAAGGGATCGGCATCAAACTCAATTGTGACCCCAAGCATATTGATCTTGCTCACTGAAAGAAGATGATAGCCTAAGCTTCATACATCAAGAACCTTTGAAGTATGACTACCCTTTCGAAATAAGTTGCATGTGACCTTTACCTTGTATAGGAACAGAAAAGCTGTCACCAATTTGAATATACTCATACATTGAGCACATATTGGGCAATGCCATCTAGAGAAGGGGTCATATGGCAGGAAGCACCACTATCTACAATCCACTCTCGAGACTATAGAGCCATCAACATTGCATTGGACGTACCTAGTGTAAAAGGCTCTTCTAGATGAAGAAATGCCACTCATGAAGGAGCGACCATTGCTTCTTATGTGAAGATATGCTAGGGTTTGCATAGAGAAAACATAGAATATATGACCCCAGCTAAAACACAATAAATGCAAACCCTAATTGCAAAACACAAAATGCAAACCTCAAACTCAAAACACAAAAACTCAAACAGAAATAGAGAGAGGAGAAACTTTGAAGTTCATGAATCAATGTAGTAAGTGAATGGAAGAGTGTATAGAATGTTCAAGGGCAGGGGTGAAGTGCGACATCCACAGAAGATCGATCCCGAGTGTTGCAATCACCAGCATGCATTTCTTTTCCAATCGATTTTAGGTGTGTTCACATTGGTAATGTTTATTTTGAGGCTTGCATTTCTTTTTCAGTGGTTCAAGGGTGTTTTCACATCAGATTTGGGGTGATCAACATTTTATATTTTGTGCTAGCATTTCCGACATTAATTAATGCAGGTCAGCCAGCATTTAATCCATGGCTTGATGCTGGTTGGCCAGTTTCAGTATACTCAAAAGGCTGGCCATTCAACTTTTCAAGTTTTAGTATACTCAACATTCATGGATTGTCCTCTTTCTTCTAGTGCTGCCTCCCGTCATCAGCTCGATCTGGTGCCCTCATTGATAGGCTGATCAGTCCACACCTTGTATTCAGCTTTCATTCAAAGTTAAGTGCAGATTTTCTTCTTCCATTCTATTCTTTCATTGCAATCTTTCTCTTCCCTTCTCTCTTTGTTGCACACTCACATGGTATCATCGCCAAAGTGAGGGACTCCGAGGTTCTACAAAGAGAAGACCACACTTAGCTTGCTGTTTGGAGTGGATATCACAAAGAACATATATTTTCTCCCTTGTTCTGGCCTTCTATGAAGTGTGCGGGGCATCTACAACTTCTCTTTGTAGTCAGCCCTGAACCATTTCCTTTGATGGCCCCCTCGTATCCCCCCATCCCTTTCTAAGGGGGGCAATATTAGTGATGCAACTATGGATTCATTGGCCCCTTGTGTTTCAGAGAGGGATTTTGAGAATTGTGTTGAGCTTCTTCATTGATAGATTCCATCAACACTGGCACTTCTTTAGCCACCCTTGGATCCCTTCTGTTTTCTTTGGCCTTCAACAACCACATCCAGGATCTAAGAGGGGGTGTTAGTAGTTATGTGTATCTTGCATAGTCATCTCTTGCTTGTGTGCCTCAGTATAAGTTAGTTAGGGACATTAGGAGCTTTGACACTTAGTTTTTCATGTGTTTTGATAGAGGAACGAGCTCTAATTAGAGCATACATTTCTTTCCTAGTCAATTTTAGGTGTGTTCACATTGGTTGAGTTTTATTTCCAGCCTTAGATTTCTTTTTCAGTGGTTAAAGTGTGTTTTCACACCACGTTTGGAGTGGTCAACATCGGTTGAGGTTTATTTCCAGCCTTAGATTTCTTTTTCGGTGGTTAAAGGGTGTTTTCACACCACTTTTGGGGTGGTTGACATTTTTTGTTTTGCATAACTATTTCCTGCATTAATTAATGCAGCTAGACCAATATTTAATGCATGGCTTGATGTTTGTCGGTCATGTTTTGGCATTTTCAGTTATTTAGAGTTGTAGTCCCCCTGTGTGCTAGTTGGTTAGCCATTTTGCTTTTTAGGTCTCAATACACTTTGATATTTGTGGACTTTTCTCCATCTTTGTGCTACCTTTGGTCATCAGCTTGATTTGATACCTTCATTGACACCTTGGGTTGCATGCAGGGAGTGATTAGTCCACCTTGTATCCAAGTTTCCTTTAGAGTTTAGTGCAGATTTTGTTTTTCCACTATTTTCTTTCATTGTAGTCTTTCTCTTTGCTTCTCTCTCTCCATTTGTGTTCCTCTTCTGTTGCATGCTCTCATAGGCTCACTCCAACATCTACCTAATCATGAACAAGTGGGCCATGAGTTGCCTTTGGAAGGTACTCGTAGTTGAGGTGGTTGAACCAAGCATGCCGCAACTTGGGTTGAGACTGTGAATAAGGAAGCAAGGGCTATGGAACTCTGTGCCTTGTAGGCAGCATTTTCCTTGTACTCTTGGCATGATGTAGTCAATCCATTGAGAACCCTGAAGGAATTTGTATCAAACTCAATTATGAGGCTAAGCCCATAAATTTTCTTCAATGAAAAAAGCTTGGTAGATAAAGAACCTCCAAAGTATGAGCACCATCTTGCCCATCCAAAATAAGCTACATATTAGCTTTACGCTGTATAGAAACAAAAGAGCTATCGCCAATTGAAATATGCCCATGCATTGGACGCATATGGGCAATGCCATTTGGAGAAGAGGTCATTTGGCAGGAAGTGCCA
Organism: Lygodium microphyllum; assembly: GCF_053477565.2. Classification (NCBI taxonomy): domain Eukaryota; kingdom Viridiplantae; phylum Streptophyta; class Polypodiopsida; order Schizaeales; family Lygodiaceae; genus Lygodium; species Lygodium microphyllum. The sequence continues at coordinate 84,112,411 of NC_141161.1, read as the reverse complement.
TTGTCTACGAACCACTCTTGAGCTTGTGGGGCCATCAACGCTACCTCACACATATCCAGTGTGGAAGGCTCAATCACTTCTAGATGAAGGAATGCTATTGATGAAGGAGCAGTGATTGCTCTAGAGTCCTTTGTAGTTTTCTCCCCTCCTTTTTGGTGTCCTTCTTATCTTTGTTGGGATAGTCTTTCTTCCAATGACTTGTCTTACTATATGCATGGGTAGATTCCTTGTCCTTGTTTTTATCATTTTTCTTCTTCTTATCCTTCCCTTTCCTTTAAGAATTTTGATTGTAATAGCCTTCAATTTTTGAAGATTGAAACTCTTCAGTTGCTCCTCTTGGTCCAAGGCCATAGGAATGACCTCTTCCTAGTTAGGAGTCTTCGTACACCTTGAAGCAACTAGGGAGGAATAGAACGCATTGAATTGGGGTGGCAATTGTGACAACAAAGTGAATGCCATGTACTTGGAAGTAATAGCATTTTTGGCATTCTATATTTGTGTTTGCAATTGCCAAAGCTTATTAACATGCTCTTGCATGGAGGCGAACTCGTTCGGGTTCAAAAGCCCACATTTGAACCTCCAAAGGTGCGTGCTTCATCACAGTCATCCTATTGTAGAGCTGCTCCAACTCTGGCTATATCTTACAAGGATTGGTTTGGTGCTTGATATGAGCAATCACGGTTGGCATGCAAGAGAGAGAAATGAGCGAATATAGGTTTTCAATTTATCTCAATAGGCATGTATCTTCACTTGCTGCATTTTCTCCTCTTGAGAAAGTATGGAAGAATCCTTGATCATTGGACTATCAATGGTCTCAGTTAGGAGCTTCTCCAAATCATAAGACTCCAGTATGGCCAACACCATCACCCGCTAAATGTAATAGTTGTCACCTTCAAGCTTGTGATCTTGTGGAAGAGCCAGTAGCAAGGGGACCTTGCATATCTTCTAGATAGCCTATCAATGAACCTTCTTGGGCTCGTGAACCCTCCAAGCAAGCCATTGGAAAACAAAAGTCAATCCAAGTATTAAGAAGCTAAATCATGACCCAATCAATTGTTGATATTTGGAACCATCCATGGCCAGTGAATCAACATGAATTTGAAGCCTTCTAATTTGGATCCATAGGAGTAGAGGTAGTGCGACACTCGGTCATTTCAAAAGTGGCCAAGAGCTCTTGCACCAAGAAAGCGAGAAACACCCCAAAACACCTTTTAGGAGGATTTCAAACATCGAAACATAAGGAGGTAGGCCTGAAACATGCTTGCCCAACCAAAACGTTTTGCCTTTGGGGAAATGGTTGCCATGTGACTACTTTTCGGCTTGGGGAAATATTTCGGATTCACCCGTTTCCCCACATGCTTGAAACAATTTTTTAAATGTGGCTAACTTAAGTATTAATTTCAATGTTTTTGTTTTTAATGTTTTGTTTTAGTCGTGTTTACATGTCTTCTTCAGAGTGTGAATATATGCATCACATTCAAACCTCTTGAAAAATCATGCTTTAGTCTAAAATAAGCCTCGAATGGAGTCATACAGATGACAACTAAGATAGGTGATTGTTTGAGGATATGAATTGCGGTGGCCCTTGCTTTGGCCCATAGATAGTGAGGTGTTTGTTGGTGTTCCATCATAGTTCATGCCGTCTCAATCCCTTTTGTTACTTTGCTCCAAGATTCCATTCTCTTGAGGGGTGTTGGTATTGGCAAACTCTAAATCCCTTTCTTTGCAAAAAAATGAGCTAACTCATTTGAGACTAACTCTCCACCTTTGTTGGATCTCACCGTTCTGAGCCTTTGTTGTGAACCTGTATCCTTGAAGATGTGCCAATTACAAAAATGAGAGAGCATTTTTGACCTCAATGCTAGGAAGTAGGCCCAAGTCATTGCGCTAAAATCATCAATAATTAGCATGAAATAAAGACTTTCCTAAAGGGACTCTGTTCTCATAGGCCCACTGTTTTTTGGAAATAAGCTCCATGGGTTCTTCAGCCTATCTAGAAGCCTTGTTGGGAATTGAATATTGATGTTGCTTGCCTGAAATGTAGGACTGAGGAGGGATGGCTCACCCCAACATCTGGCAAACCACAAACAAGCTGGTCACGAATTGCCTTTTCAAGGTAATTGTAGTTGAGGTGGCCCAATTGAGCATGCTATAGCCTACAACTTGGTTTGAGATAGGAAGAAAAAAGTAAGGAAGTAAGGGTCGTGGAACACCGCATCTTGTAGACACCATTTTCCTTGTGCCCTTGGTGCAATACTTGTCTAGTCGTACCATCAAGAACCTTGAAGGAATTTGCATTAAACTCAATTGTGGGGCCAAGCCCACAAATCTTAGTCATTGAAAGAAGATGATAGCCCAAGCTTGGTACATAAAGAACCTTTGAAGTATGAGCACCACCTTGCTTGTTTGGAATAAGTTGCATAGTAGCTTTACCTTATATAGGAACATAAAAGCTATCACCAATGAAGATATACCCATGCATTAGACACATATGGGCCTGCCTTCTGGAGAAGGGGTTTGATGCAATCACAGCTGGTGTGCAAGAGAAAAAGAGGAATGAGTGAATGCGGGCCCATTCACCTTATCCCAATGGGCATGCACCTTGGCCACCTACATTTTCTCCTCTCGAGAAAGTATGGAAGAATCCTTGATCATTGGATGATTAATGGCCTTGGTCACAAGCTCCACCAAATCATATGATTCAAATATGGTTGACATTATCACCCGCCAAATGTGGTAGTTGTCACCTTCAAGCTTTTGATCTTGTGGAAGAGCCGGTAGCATTAGGACCTTGCAGTCCATTATAAAAACTCCATATTAGCTTCGGAAGATGCGATCACTTGAAAAATGCCCCGCACAACCTGAGTAGCCCCCTTTGACTCCGAAAAGGCAGCTTGCTAGGGTTTCCTTCACTCTTCCCAAACATTCTTTTACCATTAGAGGCAATGAAAAACTCTAATTTGCTGCAAAAGGCCGAAATCCCCTGCTTTGATAACTTTTCATGCACAAAAACAGCAAATAAATCTCCTTTCCCTTGCATCTCCACTCATTCGAGCCTTGTGTCAATGCGCAGCCATCCTGCTCGCCCTTCAATGCAGAAAATGCAGCCTTGCTGTCATGCGGAAATCTCCTTGCGTCAAGTCTGTCGGGGAGTGCATATCGGCCTGTCCGACTTGCTCGTGTACATGTTGATAAAGCCTAAACTACCTTGTCCGAGTCCAGTGCTTGTCTTGGAGGTGAGCAAATCTCTAATAGGAGGATTCTAATCATAGGGCTCCAATAGAAGTTGTGGCAGCTCGATCCACATATTGCATGGCCAAACATCTAGGAATGGTGACTTGGGATTTGGGAGGGTAGGGCCCTAAATGAGTTGGATGGGTACCTAGGAGAGTCATGTTGGTGTGATTCACTAGTCTCCCAAAAGCTAGTGAGGTTCTCGCCTTACACAATCGTGATTGGCAGGCATGTTTTGATGTAGGGCGACATGGATTGGGCCCTAGTACAGAGCATAGCATCATGCATGCTTTCTATCGGACCTTTTGGAGATGCCTTCTAGATAGTTAGGCATTTGAGGATGGTCTCCTACTTCTTATGGCTTGTGGCACATAGGGGCTTGGCATTCGACAATTGGTTGGCCCAAATGTAGTAGGACGGAGTTTGCTAGTGGTGCCCATTGCAACACTTGGAGACACAGAAGCATTATCTATGGTGGTGGCGCAATTGGCGTGGAGAGGTGCTTGTTGATTGCTCCATTGGGCGGAGCCTAGCTTGGGGTGGATCTCTTGGGGTGCTTTTTGTTGTGTAGTTAATTAGTTAGGGCCACCACCTACTATATGAGGATGAGATGTAGGGTATGATATTCATGAGTAAGGTTGGCTTGTTTGTGATGGTAGGCATGGGGGGTTTGCCTAGCTATTAGGTACTCGACCCTACTGCATTGTGATTAGTTGCTAGATGACTTTGAATGGTGAGAGCCTATTGGTATATGCCGCCTTGATAGAGCTCTAGCCATTGAGGGAGCAGCTACAAGGAGACTCTCAACACTCATGGATGCTTTGACAAGAGTTCCTTCAGCCTTGGGATGGCCATGGCTTCTTCTTCACCTTACAAGATAGCAACTCTAGGAGCTATTATACTCCTCCATGTCATCTCTCCCCCATCCCCCTTAGATCACCTTGATAGGCCTTTATATATCATTTGACTTGATTTGTAGGTAGCTCCACCTTGTTTGTGTAGCATTTGTCCTTTTGAGTAATACAATTAGCCGCACTTGTTCTTGCAAAAAAAAAGGAAGGGTTGTTGAGATCTATTGCATCTCGTTAACTTATCCTCACTCTCGTCAACTTCCAAGAGATGACGAATTGTTTGCTTTATCTGCATCTATGTGAGGGAGGATTATTGTGTTTGTAAATGATCCACATGCGAATCTTTTTGCACGGAGTACTGGTGTCCTCAATGTATGATATAGATTGATGACACAGGGGTTTAGCCCACCTTGAAGAGGAGATACCATTGTTATAATGATTGATGTGCATAAGCCTTGCGATGATTGTGTGGATACCAATGATTATACATCGGGTGCCATCTAATTGAAGGTGGTTGATCTATTGCATTTGAGGTTGTTGAGATCTATTGCATCTCGTTAACTTATCCTCACTCTCGTCAACTTCCAAGAGATGATGAATTGTTTGCTTCATCTGCATCTATGTGAGGGATGATTATTGTGTTTGTAAATGATCCACATGCGAATCTTTTTGCACAGAGTACTGGTGTCCTCAATGTATGATATAGATTGATGACACAGGGGTTTAGCCCACCTGGAAGAGGAGATACCATTGTTATAATGATTGATGTGCATAAGCCTTGCGATGATTGTGTGGATACCAATGATTATACATCTGGTGCCATCTAATTGAAGGTGGTTGATCTATTGCATTTGAGAATTGCACATTCTTTACACTCCAATATGATATACCACCCAAGCAAAAGAATTATTGGCAATCATTCACATGCTAAAAGTTTGGTGTCCTAATTCATGCAATGTTTGATCCCTCTTATAGATGGCCTAGTTTGCCTTAATTTCTTTGCAAGTAACTTCGCCTTCGTAGTTGCAAGGCGAGACAAGTGGAAGGCTTTTCAGAGTTTACGTGTGACATAAGCTATTGTTAGGTCACAACTAAGTTGTCAATGTGAGGTAGGTGGAACTCTTCCTAGAGATTAGTTGTGACATTTACTACCATTAGGGCACAATTGAGTTGTTGATGCTCTTATAGCATCTCTAAGGTCTATGCCTTATCTTTCTAATTATCTCAACTAACTCCCATTTTTTTGAGGAGACATTACCAAGTAGGTCCTTAGATCGGTTGGTTTTGACATCCAGTCCAAGATAGAACCTAAGCTTGTAGAGCTTAGACGGTTTGAATATCCATAAGCTAGCTACCAAGAAAATTTAGCACAACAATACTCCACTATTGGTGGACTATTTTCAATCAAGGCAAAGAGTATATGTGCCCATTGTAAGGATATCACGAGTAAATTTTCTATGCGTATACGATGCACCTATGTGCTAGACACCTTGGCAGACATTGGGTTTGGCATTGGATGATTGGTACTTTTGTTGAGTGGCAGACATTGGATTTGGCATTGGATGATTGGTACTTTTGTTGAGTAGTAATGAATTTTGTGGATGACTATGTTCATGAGGGTTGATAGTGTCAACCTAATATATTCAGTAGCACATATGGGTAGTGCTTTACAAATTTGATGGACTGTTACATTTTTGCAAAAGAAAGACCATGCAAAGCCACAAATTGTCTTATTTTTTGTGGAGTGGTGGCACTAGTGGTTGGTTTGTTGACATTAGTGGTGGCTATTACCCTAAGTTTGCTATTGTTTCTAGCAATTGATTTTCCAACGGTTGGAGACTTGCTTTTACGAAATTCGTCCATGAAATTGTTAATTGCTGCCTTCACGAGTTTAGTGGCCATTTAAATGGACTTCCATATTTGGAGTCCCACGTCCTTAGAGTATCTTGAGACTGATGGATAGACCGAAACAAATGGCTACACCTTGGAGAATGTGTGTCAAGCATATGCCTTTTGTTGTCAATTTGATCTAGACCATTTTGTTTCTTGGACTAGATTGAGTTCACTTGTAACAATACTAAGCCTTTGGCCATCCAATGTACTTGTCCCTCAATTAGTGTGACCATTGTTTGCCTGAAGACAGTGAGAATGCAATCCCTACCTGACTTTCTTTATGATATGTTGGAAATGTTGACTGTTGCTGGTGTCTACTCAAATTCTTATGAGCATCTCAAAGGCATGTGGATGTATGTGAAGGTATCGAAGGACTCTTACTCGATGCACATTGACATGCACGATAAAGTGTATCAAGTGTCCCATGTAAGCTGCTCGAAAAACACTTGTGGCAAGTAGAGTGAATTGATTGCTCAATTGAGAAAGTCGTGTACTTGGAGGATATGACTTGTAGTATTCTGCTCAAACCCACAATAATTCTTGGCCAGTAGAACCAAATGATTCTACCGATGGTTTACGTTGATTAGTTGGTCAAGTGAAAGACATGCCTAGAGTCAGAGCTTACATAGGATTCAATATGCTTGAGCTGCTCTTTTTTCAAAATTTGTCCTTGAAAACACTGCTGAGGACAGCAATCATTCATGAGGGGATAAGCATCACATCCTTGGACATCCTAGATGGTTGCTTGTATCATTGGCCATTGACCACTTACCATTGAAACATAGGTGTGAATATGTCCTAAAATTTAAGATGGTTGAAGGGTCTTGTAATGTAAATGTGCCCTAAGGTTACGATGGTCAAGTAGTTCTATAAATAGGACTTAAGATTCATTTATGCAACATCTCTTGCGAGATCCATTCTTAAACTCTAGACCCTTCAAGCAAGGTAACTGTGAAACTTTTCATCTCTGAAACGTTGTGTTTTAGTATGATATCTTTCACCCGTTGGTAGATCCTAAGTGAAAAGCTACATGAAATTACAAAATAACACATTTAACTGCATATATTCAGCATTGTAAAAGCATAGAAGAGTTACCCCAAAGTGAGTCACTAAGAGTACTCGCAAACGAGTTGGAGCCAAGAATGAAGCACTGATCAAGAGTGAATGACCATTGTGTATAGCATCATGATGTGTGGGATGTTGAATAGGGTAGTGGGATGGGATTTTGGAGAGTCACATGGAGGAGATCCGAGATGACTCAATACGAGTGCCTCACAAGAGAAACCCCAATAGCATTTCATAGAGTAGTATACATATTTCAAACATTCCCTCTTGATATCTAATAAATCTAGATTACAAGAGAATAAAATACAATGATACAAAGAAGTTAACAAAGTACTAGAACCATGGATGCCCCAACCCTATGTATAAACTACGTGTGCCTTGGAGATAGCACAAAGGAGGCTTCTGAAGTATGAAGTATGGAATGGAGAAGTTGTTAGCAGATTAGTCAGTTCATGGTTGGGTTTGTGCATGTGGTACAATAGGTTGGGCATGAGAGATATTTTAGGCATTTTATTTGTCAACATTTATTGAGATTTGGCATTATTTGTAGCCAGTCGGCTTGCATTTAATGCTGGACGACCAGTCATATTTTATGGTATTTATTTGGCCTATATATTCTCAGGCTTCCTTCTCCATAGTCATTCATCATCTGATAGTTCTTGGGGAGAGGGAGCATGTGCCAGTGCCCCCACATCCGGTGACTCACATTACTTGTGTACTGTCTTATGTCTTGGTGTATGGATTCCATTTTCCGAGCATACATTTGAGTTCTTATTTGTATTGTGTCTCTCTTTCTTTTCTTTTATCTTGTGCTCAACAATTTATTTCAGCACAAGGTTATGGTTCCATTGTTGCATCACTTTTGACATGGTATAAAAGCTCGAGATCAGTGCTTCTGCTGTGTTTTCTTGCCGATTTCAGGTCTGTTTTCGCCCTTGCTGATCAAGCGACTGCTGCTCCAACCAGGCGACCTATTTTACTTGCGTTTTTTAGTGACATCAGCATCTGTACAGCTTGCGTGTCCATTTCAGCCTGCGTTTTGGTGCCTCTGTATCTCCTCTTGGCTGGACGCTTGGATTATCAGGCCGTTTTTGCTGTTTTGGTAGTTTTTGATTGATTTTTTGACTTTTTGTAGCAGCTTTTGTCTTATTTTGGTCAGATTTTGGATTATAGTGTATGTGAACTCTTGCTTTTTGCAATCTGTGCTTGTGTTTTGGTTGTGTTTCCTCTCCAAATAACTTCTTTTCTCTATTTTCCTTCTAAATCCTCTACATCCACCAATGACAAGCTCCATGGACGTGATTATCACACGTGAAGTGTGGCAATGAAGGCTTGGTTCATCCAAAAGCGGTTATGGTACGCGGTTTGTGGAGCTATTGCACGTTCTCAACGACCTTCTCTTGTTCCATTTGATTTTGATGAAGACAACCATGAGGAAGTAGTGCTTACATGGAATTCGGATAATGCCCGTACTTACTCGGCCTTACTTCGATGTATTTTCAAAGAAGTCCTACCGGCAGTCACCATGGTCAAAGTTGCAATTGATGTACGAGGATCCTTTCACCATGAGGGCCGTTACTCTCTATGGCTAGCTCCAACAACGGAAGTTTGAAACCAAAGATATGATTCAATCATTTCTACTTCGAGTTACCTAGATCCAGGACCAACTTCGGACTATGCAGTTTGCCCTATCAGAGGCACATCTTGTTGGTATAGTACTCTACAAGCTTCCTTTGGAGTTTGATGGAGTGGCGAATGCTTTACGGGCATAAACATCTACAATTCTTGTTAGTTTTCTTCACCTGTCCTTGATGCTGCTTGAGCATGAGGTGACTTTGCGACTACTAGGGTGGCTTCTGTCACATTATGGAGGTTCAGGTGAGGCTCTTGTAGCTTCAGAGAGGGGTTTGAAAACGAAGAAGTCGAAGGCCCAGTGTTACCACTGTGGCAAGAAAGGACATTTATGGAAGGACTGCAAAGAGTTAGTGGCTTCCATGAAGAAAAAGAAGCAGAAGGCGAAGCGGGGTGCAAACTCCTCTGACAAGTCATCATTTGCCTTAAGATTCCGACTTAGATCCTCTGGTCAAGGTGAAGTCCAAGGTGCAGAAGGGATCCTCTTCTTCGGATTGTGGGAAGGGCTTGGTGGCCCCTTCCTCAGCTGCTTTCTAGTGGTGGTGATGAGGTCATCCCTCACGACTCTAGTGTCAGAGAGGGAGTGTGAGAGGGTGGTGAGATGGGGCAGCTGTGCCTCATCTATATTTTTATACAGATGCACAGAATCCAGAGAGGGATATCCTTGACGTATCGACCGAAGTTTGGTAGGTTCCAATCCTGGAGCTAGGATTGACATCCAGGCTCATGAAGGGTTGGTCATTTGACAGAGCGGGTGGCTCTCGTTTGGAGCTCACATGAGGGGACACTTTGGTGGTTTGGCCAAAGGAGGGGAATTCATGGTCATTTATGCGTTGTAGCATTGGTGATAGGATGGTCACGTGTGCTACGTCAGAGGCATCGTTGATGGACGTGAGAGCTGCTATGATTCTTCTCTATTTTTAGGAGTTGGTACGATCGACATTGACTTAGGTTCTCTTCGAGGCACCTTGGTGGTGGCTTGCGCACCCACTACTTGGGTATCCATGGTTCTACTTTGATGGACATTGCTGTTTGTACTATGATGAGACATTATAGTTATATATTGTATTGTATTAGATCACCCATGATCTATGAGAGGGTTTTAGCAGATTAGTTAGTTCATGGTTGAGTTTGTGCATGTGGTATAGCAGGTTGGGCACAAGAGATATTTTAGGCATTTTATTTGTCAATATTTATTGGGATTTGGCATTATTTGCAGCCAATCGACCAGCATTTAATGTTGGCCGACCAATCATATTTTATGGCATTTATTTGGCCTGTATATTCTTAGGCTCCCTTCTCCACAGTCATTCATCACTTGACAATTCTTGGGAAGAGGGAGCATGTGCCAATGCCCCCACAACCGATGGCTCACATTACTTTTGTACTGTCTCATGTCTTGGTATATGGATTCCATTTCTCGAGCATACATCTGAGGTCTCATTTGTATTGTGTTCTCTCTTTCTTTTCTTTTGTCTTGTGTTCAACAGTTTATTTCAGCACATGTTTATGCTTACATTGCTGCACCACTTCTGACAGAAGCAACTACCCACGAGTAGCACCTCACCAATATTGAAGATAGTCCAAGAAAGAGCTACTCAAAGCTTCAAGAAGACCATCCAATAGTCTCCAACCATACATAGTGTCTTGAGGACCACACCATGTCGAAGAAGTAGAATCATGTCCCAAGCCTTTGAATAAGGCAAGGACTAGACCTGTGAAATACCTTCTGCTAGTTTTGGATTCCTTCAAGGAAGTGAAACAATAAGAGAGAAATCTACTGTGTGCTCAGGAAAGATTGAATTATTTGTGGGTTCCTTGTTCATTGACAATCTGGAATCCATAGATAAGCAATCTTTTTCTTTGAGAATTCATTTTAGAACATAAACTTTTTACTCATTATTGACTGAATCCAAAAGGGATCAAGCCATGCCCATTCAAGAGTTGCCAATCACAAAGCCCTCCTCAAGGTGAATGTCATATCCAAAGAGGGCATTGATTGGTGTGAAGGATAAGGAAACCCTAAGACCGTTCTGAGAGAAAGTGAAGAAGTGGTAGGGTTTATAGTGGAGACAATAGGAGGTATGTTAAATATGAACAATGTATGAACTCAAAGATCAAGAAATGAGTGAAATGGTGATTAATGTACAATGATGGTACAATGGGGTCTTAGGTCTCCATGTCTCTAGGATCGGGGTTGAGATGTGAAGCAAGAAGTTTGGAGTTGATGGATTGGCTTGAGATGATTGTATTGTCATGGTTAATTAAGGAAGCAACACTTGTAAAAGGAGGATCAATGGACGGAGTAGAACACAATCTTTTGAGCAAAGGGATGTTGAAGACATTGGATGAAGGGGGCAAAGGGGATGTTTAAGCCATTGGATGAATGGGACAATAGTGAAGTGAGCAAACACAATCCTCCATAAATTCAGCTTGGTCAACTTGATCATTATTATTTTTTTCTCGCAACCTCTTTATTGCTACATGGCCCTATGTGGTCTTATACTTTCTGTCAAAGATTGTGAGGTTGATTGAGGGCATATTTCCCTCACTCACCATGTACAATGGACATTCTCTGCTCTCAGATTTCAGTCTTCAACATTCTTTCCTTTTTGAGTTCTCTCTCTCTCTCTCTCTCATATTCCACTTTCTCTTAGCGCATGCATGTGCTTTTGCAACTCTACTCTTTGACATGGTATTAGAGTAGTGAAGGGCGGTATTGAGGTGGGAATATAGAAAGAGGAGATTTCAGTGTGACAAAGGAGCTGCATTTTTAGCGTAGGAGTGTGTTCTAAGGGCTGTGCATCAAGGAAATCCAAGCGCATCACTTCACGGAAGTGTTTGTTCACATCTTTGCATTCAATCCTTGCAAGGAAGCATGTTACATGTGCTAATAATAGTAGTTATGATGTTTGGTGGCTCATATTTTATGCTTCTAGATGTCTTCTGCGTGCATGGTATCACAAAGAATCTATTGTTCATTTCAGCTTTCAATAAGTATGGATTTCAGGTCATCTTTGAGGATGATAAGTGTATTGTTAGAGAGAGAGCTTGACTCCGATCTTCGATTGTCAAGTACCTTGTATAAGGGCCTTTTCTTGCTGGGCACATATGAGAGGAGTTCTCATGATGCTGTGGTAGTTAGCACTCTTATATCCAGTATCCTATGAAGCTATGGTATGCTTGATTGGGTCATTTCAGTTTTGGCAGTCTAATGACTCTTCAATGTTAGATGGTGGATGAATTATCTCTTGTGAAGACCCCACCTCCCCATGCATATGAAGAATGTATATTGGGTAAAATGCATAGGTTTGCTTTTAAAAAGATGGTGTCGTGCACGTTGTCTAAAAACTGCAGCTAATACACTTGGATGTATGTGGTCCTATGAGGACACGAGCTCTTGGGAGTTATCTCTAATTTGTTACTTTTATAGATGACTACTCACAAAAGCAAAATTTGATGTATTCATGCACTTTAAACATTTGGTTGCTAAGCTTGAGAGAGAAACTAGTTTAAAAGTGTAGACACTTTGCACAGATAGAGGGGGTGGAGTATATGTCTCGTGCTTTTGAGACTTTTTTGTTTGAAATAGGTGTCACATACTAGGCCACTGCGAGGATGATCCCTTAGTAGAATGGAGTCACTGAAAAAAAAACGTACTCTTATGGAAATGACCAGATGTATCCCTAAGAGCAAAGGGGGGCCATGTAATTTTTAGTTAGAGGGTCTTTAGTGCACTAATCATGTCTTGAATTGTGCACCAACAAAGGCTTGGCATGTAAAGAAACCAATGGTCGATTGTTTTTGGGTGTTTGGATGCAAGCTTATGCACATGTGTCGAAGGAGCTTCGTGGCAAGCTCGATAAAAGGTCATAAAATGCATTTTTATTAGTTACAATTCGGAAAGCAAAGTCTATTGATTGTATGATCCACACACAAGTATTTGTCAGTAGAGATGTCATTTTTGCTGAAAATGCAGCCTTTTTGCATGATCAATTTGAAATGCCCACCAGCTATGACCTTGGGTGATGTATTTGAAGACCTGTTACCACTTTCTTTGGGGTTCGAGTCTACTGTAAATGGCCAGACAAACTTATTACAGCAATTCGGAAAGGTCATAAAATGCATTTTTATTAGTTACAATTCGGAAAGCAAAGTCTATTGATTGTATGATCCACACACGAAGAAGTATTTGTCAGTAGAGATGTCATTTTTGCTGAAAATGCAGCCTTTTTACATGATCAATTTGAAATGCCAACCACCTATGACTTGGGTGATGTATTTGAAGACCTGTTACCACTTTCTTTGGGGTTCGAGTCCACTGTAAATGGCCAGACAAACTTATTACAGCAAGCTGTTGCTGCACCATATGCTCCCGAATAGTAGGTACTTGATGATACTTTGCCTCCAATAGTGGAACATGTATAGCAAGAAAGGACTTTTGTAAATGCAGCGAAAATAGTCCCAAGATGGTTGTTACAAACTCTTTGGGAGAGTAAAATGGAGGCTTCCTTACCTTAGTGCACTAGAAGGGCTGCTAGGCATGCATATATATTGCAGGGGGGGCTCATTTGGCTAATCTTTCAGAAGAAGAAGATTATTGTGATGAGAATGCATTTATGAGCTACTATTAGATGATGATGAGCCTACTTCCTTGAAAGAAGCTCAGTAGGATGTATGTTAGATGTAGGCCATGCAAGAAGAATTGGATTCTATTGCCACCAACAATACTTGGGATCTTGTTGAGTTGCCATTTGGCAAGAAAGCCATTGGTACCAAATGGGTTAATAAACTGAAGCACAAGGTTGATAGTACTATAGATAGGTATAATGCACATTTGATAGCCGAAGGCTATGCACAAAAAGAGGGCATAGATTATGAGGAGAAATTTGCTCCTACATCTCGTACGAGTATAGTTAGGTATGTCATTGCTATGGCTACAAATTATGGTTGGAAAGTACGTCAGTTGGATATTAAGATGGTATGCTTGAATGGTGACCTATACAAGGATATTTATGTGTCACAACCTCCAGGATTTGTGGTGAAAAGCAAAGAGCACATGGTTTGCAAATTGCATAAAGCTCTTTATGGATTAAAATAACCTCCTTGTTCATGGTATACTAAGATGGTATACTAAGATCGATCCTTATTTGGCCAGCATTGGTTTCACAAATAGTCCAACTGCACCCACTCTTAACATTAAGAACGAAGGGGAAGCTTGCTAGTTTTCATTCTATATGTAGATGATGTATTGCTAACCGGACCAAAAGAGCATAAAATTTCAGATTTCAAGGCTGAAATGAAACATACTTTTGCTATGTTAGATATGGGCTATTTACACTACTATTTGGGGATTCAGTTCACTCAAAATCAGCATTGCATCATCATGTCGCAACGGCAGTATGTGGAATAAGCTTTTGCATAGGTTTAATATGCAAGATTGCAAACCTATGTGCACTTCTATGGAGCCAGGGATCAAGGTGTCCATGCATGATGGTGAAGAGATGTTTGATGTTGCAATTTATAGACAAGTTGTTGGTTGTCGTATTTACCTTTGCAACACACGTCCTAACATACAGTTTGCAGTATTTGAGGTGAATAGGTTTATGCACAACCCATGGACAATATATTGGCAAGTTGTCAAGTGGATCTTTGGATATTTACAAGGTACTTAGTCATATGCCTTATTATTTTTGCCTTGGGAAGGGGCGGGGGGGGGGGGGGGTACTTGAAGGCTTATAACGATTTAGATTGGGCTTGATTCAAACAATAGGCAGTGTACTAGTGGACACTGTTTCTCTCAAAGCTGCTCATGCATTTTGTGGCTAAGTACAAAACAACCTACAATGGCTACCTCGTTTTGTGAGGTTGAGTATAGGGCACCCTCCACAGCAACATTGGAATGTGCATAGCTGCATAGATTGTTGGGTAGTCTATAGATTTCATTGGAGGGTGCTATGCCCATTCTTTCCTACAATTAGAGTGCTATTGCAGTGCACATAATCCCGTTTTTCATGCTCGCACGAAACACATTGAGGTACATTATCTATATGTTAGAGAGAGATGCTATGTAGGAGAGATCAATTTGGTGTATGTTCCTATGTACGAAAATGTTGTCGACATTTTCGCAAAAGCACTACCTTGTGAGAAGTTAGAGGCTTTTCGAAAGTCCTTGAACTTGCTAGCTTTTGATGATTGATCTTATTGTACTTCCATCACATTGGCATTGCAAACATGTGTTAGAATTTGCCAATTCTATGGATAGTGCCCAATGTTTTAGTCAGTCAGTTTGTAGTGTGAACACAACTAAGTTAATAAGTTGTGTCACCACATTTAGAGTTAGTTGACTCAAGGGTTGGTCTACCTTAGACCTAAGGTTGTATTTTCATCTATTAATTTTAGTTCAAGAAGTACACTATTGTTTCAACTCACATTGTCTACTCCATTGTCTACTCTTACTTTCTCATTTCTCTCTCCTCCATAGCTGGTGCATTTTGAACAGCCAATTTCATGGTCTACTCCAAAGAATCTGGTTGTTGTGCCTCCATATCAGCCAAACTGGTGGTATGCAAGCTGTCCATAGACTTGGAAATGATCCCATCCTCAAAAAGGGGAAAGGGATACATCAGTAAGAATTTGGTGAAGTGGCTGAAGAAAGTGCCCGCATCCTCCTCTTGTTTTTGCCAGGACTCCCACTCCTCTTGTGCAACAATTTGTAGCTCCTTGGGGTAAAGTGCTGAAGAATGACTGAATGCAACTCAGCTCAAGTGCTCATTGCATGTGATTTTAGGTATGACTCCCACCATAGAGCTGCCCTGTCTTGAAGACTCTTCCGAACATGAAGAATCTTAAATCCCTCCAGTTGCCAAACTGAGGCAAGGGCACTATCCATTGCCTTCACCCAAGTCTAGACAAGCTTCATGTCTCACTTGCCATTGAATTTCAGAATGGTTAATCTCTTTGCCATTGCTGCCCGTTCCTTCTGGTGAGAGAGATGCGAAGACCCACTAAATGGTTAGGGATAGATGTAGAAGATGGTCAAAAATGCTAGGGATGGCTCAAGGCACCCTGTGGAGAAGGATTGCAGGTACTGGAAATATGAGAGGAGTAGATGAGTGCTCCCGCCCTGCGTGTTCCATCCCTCTATGTGAACTTGGAAGTTGGTGGTGGGGACATTTGAATAGTGCTAGCCCTCTCGTTGCTAGCTGGCAGAGGGTTACGGTATGAGTGCACTGTGTAAACTCTTGATTAGCTGAATTTGGAACCACCAACTGCTCCAGTCGCTCCAACTTGCACTTCATATGCTGCTCCATGTCGGTGACCCCCTCAAAGCTAGGAGACCATCGAACGAGAGGAGGTCATATGAGTTTGGAGGATAGTGAGCTCTTGGTGAAGCCTTAACTGCCTCCAAGCATGTTGCCTCCATTGCTGCTCATGCTAGCTCCACTTGCATTGCGAGGTCTATGTACAAAGCATCTTTGAAACCAAAAAGGTGTGTCATTATTGGTCCCCGTTTTTATTGGCTCCTCTACCATATAGTGTTTTCTTAGGTCCCTTACCCACACTGTGGACGTCAGAAAAATGGTAATGTGCATTAGATAGGTGCCTGAAAATGAGGGTATTATGTATGATAAAGCAGTTCCACATCCAGGCCATCTAGGGACTTATTCCACCCAAAAGCAAATTGCTCGCCCTTACACACATTATCGGGTTTGAAGCCTTCTCTTTATGAAATGTATCAGTGACCTTTCCACTTGGGATATCACAATTTGCTGTTATAGCCACAGCAAACATAAGCAAGCAGAATGTAAATTGTGTGCATGTAAAGTAGTGCATTTCAACTTCCTATTCAAGCAGCTCCCCACCCAGCATGTGTAAGGGGCGTTAGACATTCGTCCTACCAAAACTCAAAAAAAGACATTTAAATTTATTTTCCTTTTGGTGGCTGCTCTAAATTGGCCAAAAAGTTTGTAATTAACTAGCAATAAGATTGGCACATTTTTTCATTGCTTAATAGGTGTTGAGATATGGAGTTGAGCACATACAATCTTTAGCACGATAGACATGTGCGTTTGGGTTTTTTTCCAACAGTGACTTGTGCTATATGCTCGGGAAATGTCCTTTCCTAAAAGGAGCTAACAAAACAATGTAAACTCTGCTGTATCTTTATGGATGTGTCTTGAGAACCTACCAAGATGGTATTTTACATTTCAGGTTTCACTGTCATAATTTAAGGCACTTTGTATTTCCACATTCTTGAATACCTCTTTGGATTCCAATGTTCATGAGTAGCTCTTTGGATTGGGTTGCAAACTGCGAATCTAGCTAGACACATTTCGAAGTTCTGTGCATAAGTATGACTTGTTGATGCTCATGGTCTGCATCTGCACTTCCAAAGAAACTCACTTCATGACGGTCATCCGATTGTACATGTGATCAAGCTCCAACCATATCTCCTGGGCCATTGTCAAATGGTCAATATGAGAGATAACAACTGTAGTACGCGAGGGAAATAAAAACAAGTGAATGTGAGCATTGAGTTTATCCCAATGTGCCTGAGCCTTTGCCAACTTCACCTTATCACTAGAAGAGAGTTTGGACTTGTCTCGTGAAGAAGGACGATGAATAGCCTCTACAACAAGCTCTGCCAAATCATAGGACTTCAAAATGGCAAGCATCATGACCTGTCAGATGTGGTAATTCTCGCCATCGAGCTTTTGATCTAATGGAAGAGTCAGTAAGACGGGGTTCATGATTGCTTGAAACTCTGTCTCGGCCTTAGAAGACATCTTCACCTACAATTCCTGCACAAAACACAAAAAGCAGCCCCCTCTAAGACTGAGAATACAGCTTGCTAGGGCTCTTGACTGCTCGTCCCCCTCCTTCACCCCAGCTCTGAACTTGCTTTGAGCTCATCCTGAGGTGCTAGCCTGTACTTAAGGATGTGTCTTGCAAGGTTTATGGGCTGGTTCTAGATTCTGATGAGCCGAGAATAATAAAGTTTTTCTCGATGTAGTTCTCTCTCCAAGACTTGCTAACATGCTGCAGGCAAAGCAGTGATTTTAGCTTGCATTTTCATCTAAACTGTGCTAGACCTATGTTACTTGTATTTGCACATGCTAAACTGTTCTAAGTGCTCTTCTTTCCCTGCATTCACACTATGCCGGACTGTGGACTACTTTACTTTCTTTGAGTGTAGAGGATTCAATTCAGATCTGGTAGTTTATCAACCCTCAGTGAATCTGTAGTTTTATTTTGAGGTTTGGTAGCATTGTGCGTTAGGGCATTTGTGATTACATAGGTATGATGACAAGGTGGTTCTTCTTCAAAAAAATTACCCCCAGTTAAATTAAGTGGCCCACCTTTAGACTTGTTAAGCGCTGATTTAGTTCAGCTTGAGTTGACTTTGTTTTGTCTAAACTCTGTCTTTCTTTTTAAAGCGAAATCTCGAGAGAGCCCTTACTTTTTGGAATTAAAGTAGTGCTATGAGCTCATCTTGTAAACAAAGGGCAATGCTCCAGCACACGCCAGTGTGCACTTGTTAAGATAGCATTATGCAAACTGATCAGAACATTACTTGATGAAACAGATCTTGTGATAGAGGGCATCGAAGTGAAGGAAGCAGCTTTTCGAGGAAGAAAGCTCCTAGGCGGAACCTCCAAGCTTCCAGAGGGTTACTGTGGTACACACACACACTCTTTCTCTCTCTCTCCTCCCCCCCCAGGGGAGAATTAGAAACTTAAACTTTGATCGTGTTGGCAAAATGCTATTTCTCATGAGAAACAAGTAGAGATCAGGAGAAATAGAAGATCAACCTTCGATTCTGTTGGTTAAATGCTAGGAGTGCTTCTCGAGAAGAATATTTCGACTCGAGAAGGTACAAGACCATCAAAGAAGAAGGATGACGGCGCTTGCGACGTTGACGTCTGGAGCACTAAGGCGACTTTCCAGGATTTGACATACTGGCGACACGACGACAACCTCCATGCGGTAGAAAGTGGGCACAAGGTTTTTGACTGGCTGCGTCTGGCTTCAGCGGTATGTAGTGTGTGTACTAGATGCTTTCGTGCTGAATGGGCATATAAGTATGTGGGTGTCTGTAAATAAAAACACATGTTTTGCTGGGCATGTGGGTGGCTAGATACACAACCCCATATCAGCGGCGGAGGTGATCGTGGAACAGAATGCACAGATGAAAGGTCGGTAGACATGCTAGTCCTAAAAGTTTACTTTTTCTTTACCATTTGACTTTATTCTACGGTTGATCAGTTTGCATCATAACCTGCAGCAAAATGACCAATTGTTTGGCATATTTATCGTATATGCCAGGTCAAAAACGGAAGTTGGAGCAATCATGAAACAAGTGAGATCCTCCTGCAGCTAGGGTTCAAACAGGTCTAAGTGACAATACCCTGCTAGAAAAAGAACTAGTGGTTGATTTACGCTTCTTTGAAAGGATAGATGATTATCAAATGCTCACATAATGTTACACCCTAACGATAAGGGATGCCTACCTCTCACTCCAGGAGATTTTAAGGATCATCGTCATCCCGCGCCTATGGGCCAAATTGTTGTAAGGAGTTTGCTATTAAAAGGAGGGGATGAGCAAAACTCACAAATATATAGTGCATAATAATGCTTCATCGACGTGAAGAAGAATTGTGGTTGGTCATGGCTGGTTCACTTGCTGGACTTCTCATGTTTGGAATATTCTTGTTGTGTGTGTTGAGGCACAGGTAGTTGTCTAATAATCAATAGTAAAATATGATACAGATTGCATGATAGGACGGACAAAGTGGATTGGCTGGAGTAACTCTTTTGTATAGCTACGTGCGTACCATGTGATGTATGGTGGACAAGCTTTTCTTGCCGCAAATTGTCCTAGTCTAAAGCGCTCTACCCAGCATGCTAGCGCGCACGCATGAGTTGAGTTTGAGTCATGGAAGATGCATACATGCTCATACTGCCCTACATGGCACCGACTTTGCTGTTGCGAAGTAATCCACCTAAGTTGTGGAGGAGTGGCTCAGCTCTCACGTGGATCACCATCTCGGATTAAAGCCTTTTATCCAATTAATTGTACACAACTCTCACACGGATCATTGTCTTGGTTTAATGCCTTGTATTTAATGGACAATTATACATACATAAGTTAGAACTATGTATATTGAAGTACATGTGCTCTTGTTACCCTTGCGAAATCACATTGTCTTGTCATTCTTTGATGGTGCTGCATTTGAAACCAACGACATGGTACTCTAGGTTTGCAGCAAGGTTAAAGACATTCATAACTCATCTGAAGATGAGTCTGGATGCATGGATATGGTTGAGAGTAATAGATATGAGGAAAAGGAGTTGGTAGGATACATGGATATGATTGAGGTAGCGTACATGAGAAACCGGATAAGTTTGGTAGGATGCATGGATATGGGTAAGGTATCGTATACGAGAAACAAGAGTTGATATGATTAAATTGCATATAGAATGATATGGTGGGGCTTCATAAATAGTTGAAGTAGTGTATTCTATAAGAGGGAGCCTATGGGGGACTTGGGATGCAACTTATAAAAATTGTTCTTTCTAGGTCACTATTGTATCAAGGTGGCTTGACATTACCATTTTGTCCTATCCAGCTTGGGGTTCCATTGGTATAGAATGAAATTAAGTGCCAAGGCTACAAGAGTTATGATATATGTTATGTTCTCTAGGTGGGCTAATGATTAGGCTTTTCAACGTTTGCTATGATAGTTTGGCTACCTTGATACACTACCCACCTTGGCTACTTTGATACACTATCCGTTTGTGCTCTTTTTTAACCATCTCCACCTTGGCAACTTCACATGGCCATGTTTTGAGTTGTGTTGGCGCGAGTTTACTTGTGATCCATGTTCTGGTTCCCTTGAATTATTTTGATTGCTTTAACCCTTTCACTTGTCTTTTATGGTTGCAAAATCTAAAGTCACATTATCATCTTTCTTTTTGATGCACTATAATCACCCAATTACACACTTACTCTTTCAATCATGATAATTGTTTGGTCTTTCAATAATGATAATCCTAGTCATGCAAGGGAATTCTATTCTTTTTGCAATGCACATCCATTGATTAAAACAAATTTGTCGTTGTTCCTTTCCTCCTTTGCTCCAATTTCCTTTTGCATCTACTCTTGGACTTGTATTGTTATTTCCTTCACTCCATCTTTTATCCTCCTCGTAGTTATTTTAGTATCAATCTCCTTCTCTAACTCACGCAAGCATATTTGCACTAAGATGAGTGAGTTTTTCAATTCATACTTGAATTTGTGGGAGTAGATACTCCTCCCACGGGCTTGGCTCTAGAATTCGCTTGGATGGTGTTGTGTTGACTACTGAGAGTCTTTGCAATTGCATTGAATCAAGTTTACTTCTTGGAGCTTATGCTTAACTCTTGCCCCATGCATCATAGGGAGAGGTGATGGGACCATTGGTTATCATGTGAACGAGAGAGAGAGAGAGAGAGAGAGAGAGAGAGAGAGAGAGAGAGAGAGCGTGTGTGTGTGTGTGTGTCTAAGAGGCTACTTTGAGACCCAATAGATATGATGTCATGATTTTGATATCTCACTTAGAAAAAAGAAAGGAATGTTGGCCTACGCTAAAGCTAAAATGTTATAGTTGATAAAGCTAGATTGCTTTAGATTTGTAATCATGATAGCTAGTGATGGGTTACATGTATATAGAACTCATGCTAGGGCATAATGGTCCCAAGAGGGAAATAAAATTTTTTAAGGAGTTGCATGTTAACTGAGGGTGGCAGGGTGATTAAAGCATATTGAATATGTTCTCCTTAGGGTGTTGGGGCTTGTATGTTGGTATACTAGCAATCGATGAACTATTGAAATTTTAAATGGGTTCTAGGGTAGGTTGGAGTTTGCAAGTGATTTCATAGAGCTAGACTGGGGGGAAGCTTGTATGAGGTGGATGGCTATATGTAGCTAGTTTTACTAGTTTGAGCCACATGTTCTAGTGTCATTGGTGGGGCATTCACAAGGTCTAGGTGGAGTTAATCAGCTGAGAGTTGGGCCCCTTCGTGTTAGCTTTGTTGCTAGCACCACAAAGATTTGTTGTGCTTGTGTGATGCTTAAGCAGATAGAGTTTGAGGTGACATTGTAGTGTGAGGAGGCGGCCCGTTTAGTGAAGAGGTGTGCCCCCTCTAACCTTTTGATACATTGAGCAATGTGTAATGGTCCTCTGATTGTGTGTTCTCTTACTAGAGTTGGCATAGGGTGTTTGTTGTGTTTGGTATAGTATACACCCACTCCAAAGGTGTCTAGTTGTCTCAACTTGAAGTGTGAAGAGGTGGGTGCTAGCCATTCTCCTATTAGGTCCCATAGGCCATCTTTGTCTTGAAGGTTCATACTAGTTTTTACCAAGTCCTCACATTGTCTCTTGCTTGCTCAATCATGTGGTTCCACACCCACATTGTATTGGGAAGGCGAAAGTACTTGGGGGATTAAGTCCATGTAGCATGGATAATACATCAACTTGTGGATATGAACACCCTAAGTTTGTGTCTACTATGATGTCATGAGGACCTAAATGCTAGTTTGGGGCATGCTCAATATAGAAAACATAGTCACCAATAAGACCTAGACCACAATGTATGGTTCCCAAGTTTGTGCATATAATGGTGTGTGGAATTGAGATCTTGCTTTGGATCATGTGGGACATCATTATCATCAGAGGATACTTCCATAGCTACCATCCATCATAACTCATTCTCATATTTCGCAACTTGCTTCTTGCCTTCATCTCACCCTTTGTGATCCTTGCTCTCACGTCTTCTTTACCCAATTTGCAAGCATGGAGGATTGAACACTCACCAAATTCATGGGTTTTTATAGAGCATGCAACTTAGAGATTAAGAAAACTTCTTCAAGATTGTAAACCCTTAGATCTCATACTACAATATGGTTTTGGCATGGGTTGAGCCTCAAAGGGCTTGTTGATTACACAAACCACTATCTTTAGGAGCATTGAAAAGCAAGTTTGTGAACAATGTATCTCATACCTTCTATAAGAAAATTACCAAGTAGGAAGCCAAAACACTTGTATATAGCACACTTAATTATCAATCTCTCTCATGGATAACCACTTTTGTCCTCCTTTTGAATAGGCTTGATGATTCCCATACTCTACAAATCAACATAGAGGGTCAAGTTGATACCATACGTAATGATGTTCATGACCCCAAGCCAGAGTAGCTAAAAAAACATAAGAAGCGTAATGATCATGACCCCAAGCCATAGTAGCTAAAAAAACATAAGAAGCGTAATGATCATGACCCCAAGCCATAGTAGCTAAAAACACATAAGAAGCAAAGGTGGCAAATAAAGAGCTTGTCGTAGTCCTTACTTGCCTCAAGGTGGATGAGAGCGGGGATGTAGACTCAAGGGTGTCTAGCCTTGTTAAAATCTTTGACCTTATAAAGTTCATCTTTCTCCACGATGTGGAGATGGTTAGTCCGAGAGAGGACGAGGCACTCTCCCACCCTATATGTGAGTTTCTAGTACGCCAACCCCCCCCAACCCAAAAAAAAAAGAAGCTTGAAGAGATCGAGGGTGTCATTGATGTGCTAGTGGTTGCAGTTGGAGCAAGCTCTAGTTGGGGTGAAAAAATATGAGACCATGTGCTAGGGTGTAATGCAACACGACGGAAAAAATTCAGGGACTGCATTTTATTTCGCGTTAGTTCTAGCAATGAGTAATCAACAAAAGCAACCTTGGAATCCTACCAATTGGAGTCAACAGTCATCTCAACAAGGAGTTTTGAATTAGAATCAGAACAAAGCCCCTTATGCATCAACCCAACTTGTCTATGTGGTGATCATAGAGACACCTTGAAACCCCATTGCAAGTGTATTAGGAGGAGAAAGCCTAAAGGACTATTTGTTAAACTTAGTTGCAAGGCGTTCACCAATTCAAGGAAGTTGATGATATCCTAGAAATGGAACTATGAAACTAGCCTTTCTTCGAAGGGTGATAAATGATGCGATTATATACTAATTATAGCGAGAAATAAATTCATATAAATTGAATCACAAACATTATTGATTAATCTTAGACAATGCCCAAAAATTGGTGCTCCTTACACTCTTTGCTTTGCAATTCATAGAAGTACATTGAGATTTCTCCAATCTTCTTCGAAGTCTAATGCCTCTTATTATCATAAATGAACAACAAGCCTTTCAACCTATTTGCCCCTTGATTTGACAAGGGATTGGCCTCCACTTGATCCTTAATTAGTCAAATCTAGCTTCAAATCTAATTGGGATGGGTTGATCTCTTATAGTCTTTGAGAATACCCAATTTTCAATAGTTCATTGTAAGTGCTAGCCCTTCATTTCTTGGGTGCGGGACTTGAGATGGTTGGTAAACCATAAATTTTGCCATAAATTAAACTTTACAGTAGCTAGCAAAAACACAATTGGTCTTCATCAAGGCCTGAGAATGGCTAAGAATTTTTGGAGATTAATGAGAATTGGTTGGAGAATAGAACATAATGTTAGGGAGAGAGAAAATGCAAAAGTGAACGATAAATGATAAAATGGTAGCCAACATTCAAGGTAATGCAAGAAATGGTTATTGCTCATTGCATGAGATCGTCAATATATTTTTCCCTACTCCAAATGTTGTCATTCTATTGCAAAGGAGCTCTAGGATTGGCTATGTGCTATATATGGGTGCTCAACTAATCAAAATTTCTCCAAAATGGTTGGCGCAAATAGCCAACTTGCTCTTCTCCTCCCACACATAGCTCAGAATGGATCCTCCAATCCCATCTGACATCTTCTCACTTGCATGGAAAGATTTTGTCAAGTGACAACCTTCCAAATGATTTTTTAGACATTTCAATTCAAAATTTTTAAATTAATTTTCAAAATTAATATGTAGAAAATTTGATTTAGGGCTTTGTCCCTACCTAAAAAAATAGCAATGCACATTTCATAATTAAATTGGTTAGGCCCTTTTAACTCCTAGGGGGTCATGTGCATTTTTTGGCCCTTGCATTAATTAATGCCTAATTTCTAATGTCAATACCCATAGTTATTGACCGATTAAATCATCTAGGATAAAATTGACACGAGTCACCCAACCACTAATATTTAAATAGTAGAAATCATTACAACTTTTGCCTTCAACACCCATCGCAAACTTGGGGTCATTGACCTGTCATTGTGACTTAATATAATTATTTGTCACATGTGCACCTCGCATGCACACACTTGACTAATGCATAAGCCAAGTGTTAAGTATATTATTAAAAATACACATCCTCATAACAGTAGCTCTATATGGTAGTAGTAGCTCCATGCTATTGTATCTTGTACGAAGAGTGTGATTTGAATGAAGTCACCACAATAAATATGTTTGAATGGATGGATAATCTCATAGGACAAAGGGCTAGACAGTCCTAATGAGCTTGGGAAAGAGTGTTGAACTAAATGTTTGAGGATGCAAGGGTGAGCAAGAGTTTGCATGTGTGGATGAGGATAAATAAGAGATTACAAAAGAGTTGGAGATTTCTCTTAGAGGGAAGTTATGGATTTAGACATTTATATTGATCTATGCAAATATGAAGTGAAAGATAATCTTTAGAACCCTTAAGCATTGTACACAACAAATTTGAGTGAGCAAACAATGTATTTAAGATACTTTGAAATTTGAAGAGCATAATGATTTCAACTCTAAAATTCTATGAGTTTAATTCACATATAAGTCAATCCTATGATCCGTTGTCACAAAGACGAGTCTTAATGGATGAGTGATAGTGAGAAAGAGAATTGGAAGAGTGGGAAAGGGATAGGAAAGGAAGGTAGAAAGTTAATAGTTTAGTAGAGAGAGGAATAACATTTCATACTAATTTGTTTGTTTTCATAAGTAGCTATTATACTTATCACCATGAAGCAATGCTACACAAATGGTATGGAGCTTGACTCATAGGAGCAATTTATATTGATGATACCAAGGATAGCTATGTCATGATCTTCTTCTATGTAGAGTTGGAGCATTTAGCTCACATCATGTAGAGCATGTGCACTTATGGTCAATGCTACTTAGATTCTTGTAGCTATGGTGGTTGCATTTCTTACAGATGAGACAATGCTATCTCACCGCATCAATGCTACCCAACAAGGCATAGTCCTCTTCCCCCCACAACATTGTAGGCCCATATTATATATATCACAAGTGTATCCTTTGGACCCTTAGTTTGTTGGGCTATTAACACCTCCTTCTGCCTAAACTTCTCAACTAGGTTCACCTATTCTTAGAGGGTAAGCAACAATGATCCTGCATAAGCATGGCTTTGTGAGTTTCAAAACTATTTTTGTGTCTTGAGGGTTTGGCACTTACTACCTTGGATAGAGGTCATATTCCCCCATCCTTGCCTTCACCTTAGCTCCTTAGGACACACCCACTTTTCTAAGGCATAGCATTACACAAAGCCCAACCAGTAGTGATGCCCCCTCCTATTTTAAGACCGCTAAACTTTGAAAGCTCTAGGTTGCCCATGACTCCTATCAATATGATGTATATGGTCAATGAATCTTATAGGTCAATTGGTCATGAATTGCAAAGGCAAGAGATAGTCTCCAAGATGAATGAGCTTGTTGTGCAAGTCTACAAGCATAGCAACACTAGGAAATGGAGAGTTCAAGATCCCAACTTAAATAACATATCATAAACACTCTCATGATGAGTTTCCATATTTATATGTCAACAATGACAAGTTCTCTAGTGATCAAATATACATATGTATTTAGAAACACCTAGGCCATCTTTGTTTGAAGATACACGATGCCTAAAAAATGAATTAGGAAAGCCTAGGTGGCTTGTAAAAGAAGGCATCATGAATGAGTTGTAGTAGGATCAACATCACATCTTGGGAGTGTGGGCTCCTTCGAGACAGGCTTTGTAAGTGTATTATAAGTTTGGACTTTATAAGTGATTTTTGTATTCTACCAATTTCTTCTAATATTCATTGTGTGTTTGTTGTTTTTCTAGTAGAGGTTTGTTGGTTGCCACATGGTGAGGTTGGAGAAAGAATGGTACGAGCTTCAATGACTTGTGGAGAGGCTATGGGGACAGAGAGGAGAGGTAAGGTGTCTATGTATAGTTATTATATTGCTAATGTGCATGCATTTTATATTTCAAGAGTTACTATAATCTGTGTTTGTTTCTTGTTCCAACATTGGCTATGGAGCCATTGCATCAAGACAAGGTCTTTGATTAGGGATCTCATCCTTTTATAAGATACTATATCATTTGTATTGTACAAGTTCTATTTCTATCATTGTTGTATTATCCAAGACTTCATTGTATCTTTGTCCTACCATTTATCTATTTTATTACTCCAGTTTTTTAATTGTTGTGCATTAGATTTTGCATTAAATGTATTTGAAAAAATATATTTTTGATTAATACATTCAAGTACTTTGTATATATGTTTCAATTCAACTTATTTCATTAGTTTTTGGGATACTATGTAGGGTTTGAACACTGCTTTACATCTCATAGGATAGTAGATATGGACAATAGGGATGTAGCCCTTAGGGGGTCAAGATCCATGCTAATCTTTTGCTCTTCACTCATCAATATAGTGCCACTATGTGCATAAATTTATCTACACACTTTGAATAATCGTTGGAAAAAGCATTGGAATATGTTTAAAAAATACTTTCAGGATATATGTCCTACTAATAAGCATTGGAACGATCCCCCTTACAAGCATTGTATGGGTAAGACTATCCATCTCCTTTAAATTTTTTCAACCCCACCCTAAAGGTTGAATCTTCTATGAAGATTTGACAAGACATCAAAGCAGCCCAATAATAGCTAAAGGCTTATGCCAACCCGAAGAGGAGAGCTCAAGCTTTCAAGGAAGAAGGGATGGTTTTCTTGAGAGTTTAACCTAAGAAAAGTTCATTATCCCTTGGAAACCTTACAAAATTAGTAAGAGTCTAGAAAAGCATGCTCACACTTGAAGAAAGAATCGGGAAGAAGATTAAAGTAAATGATGATGGAGATTAATGGGGATGCTGAAGCTTGATGTGCAGCATGTCCCTAACTCGGAGCATGCCCTTGATGATGATCAATTGTTATCCTAAGTCAAGGAGTCATTGAGATGTGACCAGAAAGAATATTGGAGATTAGAGAAAAGCCACTTAAAAACTGCACTCTCTAAGAATATCTAGTACAATGGAGATACTTTTTGGAGGTAGACATAACTTGGATTGAGGAATCCATGCTTCAAGGAGAATATCTTGATTTTCTCTTGAGGTGAGGACATATAGGTTTCTCAGGGAAAGAAAATGTAGTATACCCAAATAGTTACCCTAAAATCACATCAAAAATTCCAAATAGAGTTTTAAATATGGATTGGATGTGTATCATCATTGCAATTCTAGATGGTTGAAATAACATATATCCCCTCTATCCCACCATCCCCTTGTAGTCTTCATATATATATATATATATAGGTCAACATTAGCCTATGAGACAAAACCATGTACAATATTGATCATCACTAGGTATACAAGTATGATATGCTAAAAGATGATCTGTGATATATTGTGAAAAGAACCTAAAGTGATGTGCAAGACAAAATAGTGCCCATGTAAGGATACAATAGGAGGATGAGGGAGTACATGTTTAGTTGTGTGGCTAAGGGATATCCATATATCTGTTCCACCTAATCATGATCAATGAATAGAGTATGTCATACATTCTTGATGAAATAGTATGGGGATATCCATTATACATCTAGTTCCACCCAGTCATGAGATTGATGGATAGAGTATGTCATACATCTCCGATGAAATAGTATGGGGATATCCACATATCTAGTTCCACCCAACCATGATTGATGGATAAAGTATGTCACACACCCATGATGTGATAGTATGTGGGTAGTATTTGGATTGAGTCCTTAGCTGTGTCATGTGCTACTCATGTTGGTGGGAGATCTCCCCAATCTCTCTCTAGTATAACATATGTATGTGGTATCCTTGTATATGTAGTTAGCATGTTACTCTGATCTCCTAATCTCTCTATATACTATCACCCCTCTCCATGTGGTTACTTTATGTGGAGTTATTGTTTGGAAGAAATGAGTAAGGTGTGTGATAGCGTCCCCCTCTCAGTATGGTGCTTACCTATAATAATGATGCATGGAGTCTTTGAATATTGATTAAGAGTTTGGCCCAAGTAGCCTTGGTCTCTGGGGACTCCATGACTAGTTTGAGGGAGGTGTCCTCTCCAAATAGCATTCAGATTGTACTATAGACTATGCATCTACAAATATAGTGCTCCTCGCTCTCCACCTCATGGCATAGTTTGTAGATTGTCTTAGCTCTAAGGATGTGGGCTACCCTCCTAGTCCCAATCTCAAGCTACATCTTCAATGGAAGAGGATGCTAGAGCGAAATCCATGTGTGCTATATGTACAATTGATAAAGGCCCTATTGCATGACCAAGTTCCTCTTGATGTGGAAGAGGTGTGTGAAGGGGGACTTAGGCTCATATTGAAAGGGGGGAGGTGATCCATGTCGATCCCATTGTTGGGTTTCGCTCATGCCTATGCTCATAAAGGAGTGTCAATGATCTCAGTAAGACACTTGGCACTTTTTACTCTCCATATGAGAGGTTTTTTTCCCCAAATTTATTCTCTTTATTTTATGTGCCTATGTTACACATTTTTGGGCACTTATCGTGTTGCGCACACTTTGGGTGTGAACACCTCTTAAAACCCTAAGGTTTAAGGATTGTACCTTGTACTTTCATTTTACACTTTCAGTCTATTACATTGGGTGTCATGCTTTCACTCTCCACATTGTCTACTATTGCACTCTCAACTGAGCTTCGATCAACTCCATCTCTCACATTTGGTATCAGAGCAGAGTACAGCTTAGTCCGTACCTTGTAGACTATGTCGCCCAGTCAGCTGCCAAAGCCATCGCTAGAGAAGCCCTGTCTCGTCTGCCTCCTCCAGTAGAGTAGTCCCAACTCAACTGCCACCAATGTAGTTGTGTTTGCTTACA
Organism: Lygodium microphyllum; assembly: GCF_053477565.2. Taxonomy (NCBI): domain Eukaryota; kingdom Viridiplantae; phylum Streptophyta; class Polypodiopsida; order Schizaeales; family Lygodiaceae; genus Lygodium; species Lygodium microphyllum. The sequence goes on along the minus strand of NC_141161.1, from coordinate 84,082,661 downwards.
CCTCTGCTATGCCCGCCATAGCTGATAGCCTGCCACTAGCCCAACTGCGACGCCCAATGCTGCCCTTGTGTCTAACAAGTCCGCATGCGTAGCTTCCTTGCACTTGAGTTCAATCTCTGGCCTGCGTCGTTGCGCTCGCCATTGCCTCTACAACATGTCTGTACTTCTTCCGTCTGGTGGCCAACGCTGCCCCTACAGCTTCAACGCCCAGACCACTAGTCTGCCACCCATCCGCCACCTGCTCAAGACACTTGCCACTAGCTCGACTACTTCTTGTGCCAAGTTAAAAAAATTTCAAGTAAAATTTACTTTTTAATTCTAGAATTATCTATGGAAAATGGGCTTTTTCCTGGGCAAGCACAATAGTCTTGATATATGTCTGGGACACGATTTATACATAAATTTCTTGGCAAATAAGTCAAGAATTTTTGGGGCTTTTGGATTTTGTGAAGACTTTGGCACGTGTAGAGCAGTTTCAATCTAAAATATATTGTTTTTGAGCACTTGGGGCAATAAATTTTGGAGCTTTTACTTCTATAGTGTTGTTGAGCATTGATTATACCTTGGACTGTGTGCATTACAGATAGTTTTAACAGTGTACTTTAGTTTGCTAATTGTAGCAAGTTATTTGTTGTAATTTTTGGAAATTTTGAGATTTCTAGTTTGGTCCAGTTAGTTGCTCTTTTGCTCTTTTTGGCATTGTTTATCATGGCAAATCAGGGAGGATATGTATTTACATATGTATCCAAGAAAGATAGGTTGGATGGTAACAACTATTTACTCTGGTCCTTTATGATGAAGAATGTGCTAATTGCGAAGAATCTTTGGGACTATGTCAGCGGTGAAGAAGTTCGGCCCAGAGTTGTAGCTCATGCTACTCCTCCTCCAAGAGGATGTGGACAATGGGCAACTTAGCCTGTTCAGCCTGGTCCACTTCAGCCACTTTCCTAAAGATCAGTAGCACAAAAAGCATGGGATACATGAGATGCATAGGCTTTGTCATTGATTGCATTGGCAGTTTAGCGGTCTATTATCCCTCACATTTGGTCTGTAGCTTCTTCACGAGAAGCTTGGCTGACCTTGGAGCAGATGTATGTTGAGAGAAAAGAGCTTGCCACACAGTTTTTGGATGGAAGCTATTATGTGTGCTTGCCATGTTTTGAATAGATGCCCTATCAAAGCATTAAAGAATATCGTAGCTTAGCAAGAAATCTTCTATTAGGCACTTTTGTACTTTTGGGTCTCTTGCATATACACACATTCCCAAGGTACTTAGAAAGAGTTGGATAACAAGGTTGTCAAATGCATTTTTGTGGGGTACAACAGTGAGAGCAAAGGATACATGTTATATGATATTGTCTCTAAAAAGGTATTTATTAGTAGGGATGTACTTTTCAATGAAAAATCAGAATTATCCCTTACTGGTTTTGACACATATCTGACTGTCAGTGATGTATTTGAAGGGCTGCTGCCCATTTCATTTGGTGATTCAACTGGAGTTTCAGCAAGTGAACTTAATGTTTAGCAAGCTGCTCCATTGGAAAATGCAAGAAATCAACCAATGGCTAATCTGAATATTCAACAAAGTGCTGAATTTGAAATTTAGCAAGAGCTTGTGCACAGTTAGGAGGTAAAAAAAATGCCTAGATGGTATTTATAGGCTATGAAAGATAGTTATTTGGATGCTCCCATGACTGTTGTACTAGAAGGCAAGCTTGTATGCATGATACTGCACATACCATGGAGTTTGTTATGGCAGCAAATACAATTGATGATTAGGAGCCTGAATGTTCTGAGGATGCACAACATAGTGTGCATTGGATGACAGCAATGCAAACTAAGTTTGATTCCATAATTAAGAATCAAACATGGGATTTAGTGTCTCTACCTATTGGGAAGAAAGCCATTGCAACAAAATGGGTCTACAAGCTGAAAAGGAATGCAGATGGATCCATTGACAAATATAAAGCCAGGCTTGTAGCCAAGGGCGCATGACTACCATCAGGTCTATGGTTGCTTTGGTTTCCCATTATGGATGAACTATGCATTAGTTAGATATAAAGACTGCATTTTTACATGGGGAACTTCATGAAGAAGCATATGTACAACAATTGATTGATTTTGTAGTTGAGGGATCCGAACACTTGGTTTGCAAGCTGAAAAAGGCTTTATATGGCTTGAAACAAGCTCCTAGAGCTTGGTATGCAAAGATTGATGCTTTTTTACTCAATCAAGGATTCATAAACAACTCATCAAAGTCTAGTCTTTATGTATGTAAAGAGGGGGGGATCCATGCTGATCATTTGTCTATATGTTGATGACCTTTTGCTTATAGGGACACATTCTCATTAGATTTCAGCATTTAAATAAAATTTGCAGTAAACTTTTGGGATGTCAGACTTGGGGTCTTTGCACAACTTGGGAATTTAGTTCATTAATGATGCTAGAGGTATTGGTTTATCACAGTCAAGATACATTGGTAAACTTCTTGAGAAGTTTGGCTTATAGGATTGCAAGCCAATCTATACACCAATGGAAATTGGACTGAAGCTCTCATTGCATGATGACAGTGACTTATTTGATATACATACATATGCTCCAGTAGTTGGATGCCTTATCTACCTACGCAATACTAGGCCGGACATACAATTTGCAGTTTCGGCCCAGAGCAGATATATGCATCAGCCAGTAGCCATGCATATCACATTGGCAAGTTATCAAGTGTGTTTTCCATTACTTACATGGTACTAGATCTCTTGGATTGCCTTATGCCAAGGGGAGACCACTGCACTTACATGCTTATAGTGATTCTTATTGGACTGGCGATTATGATTCATGCCACTCCACTAGTGGCTATTGTTTCTTTCTTGGCTCATCTTGTATATCTTGCCTTAGCAAGAAACAGTCCATTGTTGCCACATCGTCATGTGAAGCTGAATACAAGGTAGCTTTCACTACCATAATTGAATGTGTATGGCTTAGATGCTTGCTAGCTGATCTGGATGTATTTGTCACGGAGCCTAGTCCTTTGTTCATTAATAGTCAGAGTGCCATTGCAGTGGCACGGAACCTAGTGTTTAATGTACGCATGAAACACATTGAGATCCATTATCACTTTGTTAGAGAGAGGCTACATGCCAGAGATATCAACCTTATCTATTGTCCTACCACCAATAATGTGGCAGACATCTTCACCAAAGATCTTCCTCGTTTAAAAGTGAAGCATTTTGCAATGCTTTAAATTCGATCTCCTTTGGTAGCGGATTGTTGAGAAATGTGCAATCACATCCACTATAGCCTCTTTGTAAGGAACAACAAGGCAAAGAACCACATTGCAAATAAAGCCTTAGACTAGGTCATGTATGCATGGTTTATTAAAACCACAGTTGGTGAATACCATGGTCCCTTTTCACCTTTTTCCACCTACTGATATCACCTACTGTAAGTCTGTAAAAGACACTCATCCCCATACTCATTTTATCATTCATTATCATTTAGTTGTACTTGCACTATGCTTGGATAATATCAGTTGTTCTTCTTTGTCATTACTTATGCCTCATTATGATTGTCTATTTGCTCATCAGTGATCCGCCTTAGCATGCATCCTCAATATTTTTGTACGTGATATGAGAGCGGGTTTTAAGTTAATGAGTCATTAGACCATTGATTGGGTCACTTCAGTTTGAATTTTTGGCTCCCTCCACTTTTCCATGAATCTCTCACCTACCTCCATAGCTACCCACCTTCATTGGATGGCTTGAATCTCTCAAACCAGGCCATTTCAGCTCATGCTTTCTTCTGGGGAACTCTTCTTTGACTCAGGTGCTCCTTCTTATCACTTTATAGTGTGACATTGGTGTTCCTCCTCTCCAATATTGCATGTTTTCCCAGTTGCTACCCAGATTGCACCATCTCTAATTCGTACTGCTCATTTTGCCTGCATGTGCAACGATACTGTCCACTACCATAAGTCACTTGAAGCTATACATCTAAGCTATCTCCATCTTAGAGGGTTTCTCAAATGGTTATCTCTATGAGTAGAAATAAACAAAACACCAGTCACTGTCAAAACCCTAAAGAGGGCAGCCATAGCCATTAATCTCCAAGCTCATATTTTACTTCATTTTCTCACCTCCTTTGAGTCAATGATGTCACTAACTCTCTGATCTACTAGAACACTCAATCCTCAGCAAAGCTACCACTTCAAATCAGAAAGAAGAAGATTCAACATCAAGATCAACATTAAGTGCTTCAACTACATAGTATCTCTTGATACTAGCTAGTGTTGATTACTACTAATCTTCTTGTGTCCTTTGACACACCCAAATTTAACTCTTCTATTGGGCTATTGTCAGTTATTTGCTGCTACTCCTGCAAACAAAATGGGCAAAGATTCACCCTCATACCGATTCAACGGTGTTGGATTTCATACATGGTAAACTAAGATGAAACTGATCCTGATGAAGAAATGCTTGTGGTCAATCACGTGGTTAAGAGAAGAAACCAAGGGAAGCTGCACTCTCAGTCATATGGGATAAAAATGATGATAAGGCTTAGGCTATTATCAAGCTTGAACTTGATGATAGCTACATTCATCATGTTGATGATTGTGAAAACTCTCAAGAAACATGGGATCGATTAGAAACCCTATTTGGAGCTTACTCAAAATCCTCCAAATATGGCTTACTAATTGAAATTTTTAGGCTTGACATGAAAACTAGTACTTCACTTGCCACTCATTTGAATTATATGGAAAGCTTGTCGACACTACTTGCAGGAATCAACTTGAAGATGGATGAAGATATTTGCATTAGAGTGCTTCTCAAGAGTCTTCCACATGAGTTTGATAATGTGTCTACCACATTAATCAACATGCCAAAGCCTAAACTTGTGGATATGAAAGTCTCTCTCCTAGAAGAGGAAAAGAAGATCAAGAGCAAGGGAGAAACAAGCACCCTAAGAGGAGACCAACAACTCCTCTATGTGAAAGGGAAGAAGAGCATAGTTTGTGATTTTAGTAAGAAAACTAGGCATATTGAGAAGTTTTTCCATGCTAAGAAAATATCTCAAAGAGCATATCTTGCAAGAGTCAAAGAAGATGAAGACAGCGATGGAGAAGAAGAAGAAGAAGACACCCAAGAACAAAGGATAGGACTCATCAGTCCCTCTTTTGTAGCTCATTTATTGATAGACTTTTTAAAGTTTTAAGTGTGTACTTGCCTAATGTTCTTACCATAAGCATTTGTACTCCTTATGTAACCTTTGCACACTATAGCCTCTACACACTTAATGAGGCCTTGTGAAAGTCTCTAGCTTTGTATGGTTGGTTCTTTCCATGTCTACACTTAGACAAGGTTCTACTCATGATAGCCTCTGTATACTCAGTGTCTTTCTTGGTTGTGATTGAGGAGGGGTGTTGAGAAATTTGCAATCACATCCATTATAGCCTCTTTGTAAGGAACAACAAGGCAAATAATCACATTGCAAATAAAGCCTTAGACTAGGTCATGTATGCATGGTTTATTAAAACCACAATTGGTGAATACCATGGTCCCTTTCCACCTTTTTCCACCTACCAATACCACCTACTATAAGCCTATAAAAGGCACTTATCCCCATACTCATTTTATCGGTCATTATCATTTAGTTGTACTTGCATTATGCTTGGATAATATCAATTGTTCTTCTTTGTCATTACTTATGCCTCATTATGATTGCCTATTTGCTCATCGGTGATTCACCTTAGTATGCATCCTCAATATTTTTTACACAAATGGCCCTTGTATTTTGATCACTCTTCACTCTAGGGGGCTTTGTTAGGTTTCACTCGTGCCTATGCTCACAAAGGAGTGTTCGTGATCTTAGTAGGACACTGGGACACTTTTTACTCTCTGTACGAGTGGTTTTTCCCCCTAGATTTATTCTCTTTATTTTATGTGCCTATGTTACACATTTTTGAGCACTTATCGTGTTGCACACACTTCGGGTGTGAAAACCCTCTTACAACCCTAATGTTTAAGGGTTGTACCTTGTACTTTCATTTTACACTTTCAATCTGTTGCATTGGGTGTCATGCTTTCACTCTCCATACTGTCTACTCCACTCTCAGTTAGGCTTCTATCCACTCCATCTCTCACACCCATGTCATGTGAGCAATTGTTGGACCTATGCACACTATGAAGTCTCATGTCTTGCGTGACCTAGATGTCAAGAGGCCTCGAAGGCTCTCCTAATTAGTCTATCTAGATGCATGTCGTGTAGTCTATGTATAAAGCTGATGGTTTGAAAAAGAGTACATCATCATGGGAGGTGCAACAAACTCGGCTATCTAATAATCTCATGTGGTATAGATGGTCTGTTGCAAATCATTTATGAGAGGATGATTTCATGTGGTCTCTCAATCCATGTCCATAGGTATATAGCCAAGTTGAGGAACCAAATAGGTGCACCATACATCATGGCTGGTTTAACCAATGAGACAAATAGCCACCTCTGTATATGGGGCTCTTGGAAGTGTGCATAGTGGCACTATCTCTCCATCATGCATTAGGAAAAAAATAAATTCACAAATGGGCCCTTAAAAATAATATAGTTTAAGATGTGGTCTTTTTGGATTGTCCAATAAGAAGGCCAGATTTTGATATCCATGGAGGGTGAATCTTCTCTCTCCAAATCTTGGGTTTTCTATTAAAAAAAGGGGTAGTGGGGGATTAGAAAAAAGGAAGAATGAATAGTACACAAAATTTGAGTTTCTCTCACCTTGTATTTCTCCCCCTTTTTTTGGAGAATTTTCAATTTCAGTTTTTTTTCCTCTCATGAAATCAATTTGATCCAAAAGTTGAATAACAGACACTTTTTCTCTCTTCTCTATACTCGTAAATTTTCGTCTCCATTGAAGCTCCCTTGCTGAGAGTAATTAGGGTTTTGAGTGTTCTGCTTACCTTTGCACTTCCTTCTCCATGTAGCTCTAGATTTTGGGCAAAACATAGGTGCCCATCTCTCTTTGCATTTTCTCTTATTTGCTATTTTTTCAATAGGTTTTGATGTCATTTCTTACTATTATTGTTGTTTTATTGCAGAGGTTGTTTTGGGCAGGAGGCAGAGGTACTTATGTCTCTCTCTCTCTCTCTCTCTCTCTCTCTCTCTCTCTCTCTCTCTCCCATTTATTTCCTTCCTCTCTCTATGTGTTGTTTCTCTTTTATGTTATGTTTTCAACAGAATTTGATGTTAGTTGTTTTCTTGTAGAGTTTATTTGGAGTAAGAGACAAATGTGTTAATCTCTCTCTCTGTTTGGTTTAATTTTTTCGTTGCTATCTTTTCAATACAAGATGATGTTAGTTCTAACACTTGTTGTTTTTTTATGGCAAAGATAATTTTGGGTGACATTGCATAAGTGCTCATCTCTCTCTCCCTCTCTCTTTCTCTCTCTATGTTTTCTCTTTTCTACTGCTTTTCAGTATGCCTTCATGTAAATACTAACTCTTGCTATTGTCTTTTGTAGAGATCAATTTGGGCAAAAGATTGGATAGGTGCTCATTTTTTTCTCTCTCCTGTGTACTCACACACTCTCTCTTTCTTCATCTATGCATTATCCATTTTTTACTATCTTTACAATAGGGTTTGATGCTAGTTTTAACTTAAGGATCAATTGTTGTTACAGCACTTAACACAAGGTAGAGCTGAGATTCTGTAGCTCAATTTATAGGAAAATTTGCCATATTTTGTGGTGCCAAAATTCATTCATTTAATTAGTGACTTTTATGTTTAATGGGATTAATGTTTTCTTATGTCCATAATTTGCAATAGGTTTTGATTAGCAACGATTCAATCTTACCTTCAGCAGATCAGCTTATAGGTAAATTGGCCCTATTTTGTATTGCTTCTATTCATGCAATTATCTAGATATTTTTTGTTAAAAGGGATTCATGCAAGTATTTTTATTAAAAGGGATTCATGTAGGTATTTTTTTTGTACATGTAGGTATTATATAAGTTTAGGTGAAGCACATAATTCTCAATCGACTATTTTGATGTGGTGAGTGATTCCTTCGTGCTGGATGATATGGATCTGATGGAAGTCGATGGTTCAAAAAAAGTAGTGACATTTTGCACATGTGTAGCACAACAATTTCAGTAGACATATTGTATTCTATGAAGCTAAGCATTGGCTCAAAGAATGTATGTCTAAGCTAGTTCATACCAATTGCAATTTTTGCACACATGTTCAAGTAATGTAAGGGTTTGAGACGTACCAAAAGCACGTACGTCATAAAAAGTGCATCAGAGGATTATGTAACAATAGGCAAAACTTGGACATAAAAAATGACTCATAGTCCTGACACAGTGGAGTGTCGAGTCACAACAAGGGACATGGCTTTCAGGTAACAATTTTCTCTCTTAGTTGACTATTATCTTACTTTGGAATGAATAAGCTAACTTTCCTTTCCAATTATAGATACTTTGTCACACGATAGACTTTATACCTAGTGTTCAAGTATCGTAGATGGAGGATGCTCAAGGATAAATGGTTGTGCCTTGATCAAGACATGCGTGAAAGTGTAACTATGGATGTTACCATCATTTGTGAGGGCCGCGAGCCCTAAGTGTTGCAAATGGAGAATGATTGGCCCTTGAGTATAATGTGCCAGAAAATTACAATGTTAATGCAGAATCCACTTGGTAGCTTCTATTTTAAATTAGATGATAGGAAAATTCAAAGTCGAGCTAAGGATACTATTACCAATGGAAAGTGTGTGGCTCCACATATTTTAGAAATTATAGAGTCTCCCTAAAAATCCCAACACCACAAGCTGTAATATCCAACACCTATAAATTTTCAGTTTTTTTTTGCCAATAGAATATTGTCGCTTGCAAACTTGCAATATTTAAAAATTATGCAATATTGTCGCTTGCAAACTTGTAATATTTTTAAATATTACAAACTTGAAATATTTAAAAATTATGCTATTTATGTAAAATTATACACTTGCTATACACTTTTCACATCAACACATTTACATATGGATGTAAACTTTACAAAGACGTAAGTAAAGCCTTAACTAAATATCATATGCGAACAACCCTTAATGGTTTAAAACTTAAAGTTTTTAAGGTAGAACTAGTTTAGTTCTTGTTTCATTGTTTCATTTCACACTTTCTCTCTTAATCTCTTTATATCCACCACATCCTTCCTACTTACTACGATGGATGCTCACACACTTTGATGAGTAGATTCATGAGACTATCTTTGCCAGCCAGGGTGATGAGATATTTCAGGTTTTCTCTAAGAACTTCAACCTTGAAAGCATGCTCTCATCGCTAGATTCCCCCCTTTAAGTTTTGGAAGACTGTGAGCACCATTACTACCTACATATACTCCATTGAGGGATCTAACGTGACTTAGGTGCCTCTAGAATAACTCATGGTATTTCAAGCAGGGAAGAATCACCAAAAAGTAGTGAATAGGTGTTTGTTTCATGTGGATCCTTCGCACAAAATATGCTGTAATGTGTCCACTTGTGGGACACATCTTAGTAGCCCATCGGGAGGAGAGTCTAGAAAGCGCTACCTGGCACTCGCAAGGAATATCATAGGGTTTGCGATCTAGGTCTTCTCGAGTCTGCCCCGAAGCAGAAGTATCCGGCCGTTCCCACTTATGACCGACCTGAATTCAAGGTTTCTTTCCTATCAACCAAGTCTCTAGGAAGTAGCTAGCGTCGAGCTCTAGATGAACCACTTTGCGTAGGAATAACAGAGTCGAAGCGGATTTATGCTGCACTTGGTTCATGGAGAATGGGAAATGAGAGGAATGTGAAGCTCAATCTCTCTGCCCATAAGGCATAGTCCCATTTCGCTCCCCTAAAACAACATAAATTAGGATTCTAACTCTACTGATTCTAGGTCTTCACAGTTTTGTTGTTACGTCTTTGGAGAAAAGTTCCCAGCTAACTGGGACCACCCTTCCGTAGGACGGACCCAAGTTACGTCAACTGCACTTTCCTCAATAGCTTTAGTTGTCTAAGTAGGTCATACCACATTTATGTGCAACATTTAAAATCAACTTCATTAATTAAGCCTTTTAAGGCACAGAGTTCGTTCACATAGTTTACAACATATGCACAAAAACAAAACAAGCAGTCCTTTTATCAAACAAGTTCCTTAACTTACCTTTAAGTTAATCTTTGTCTCTTGCCCATATAGGAGAATCACGTATCCCTTCTGTCCAACAAAAGTACCCGGTCCAAATCACATGGTACCGAAATTTCCATCCTTTATCTAGAATATGATCTTTCAACGTCCCAGACATTGGGCTTATAAGGATCTCCAACTCCATTCTGGACAAGCAAGGGGTGTCCAGAGCTCTACCTGACCCACAAGCGGTCTAGGAGTGAGATGCTATTTCCGTGGTTGGCCTTTTCACCACTCGACCATCGGCCTGTGAATTGAGTAGTGCCCTCTCGGGATAATCTGCGATGTGATCTTGGAGATAATCCACGCGTGCAAAATATCATTCCTTAATTAATCCAATTAAAATTCAAGCACAATCAAAGCAATCAGCCCTAATATCATATTCTAGAAAAACATTCCTTTATTCCCATGACAACTTGTCATTACAGACCCCTGCCATACATTTGCCATCAACACAAGCCTTTGAATATTTATCCAAATCACAATGCAACAATCCCTTGATTGAAAGAAAAACATTTAGAATGTTGTTTAATCAACCAACAAAACTAATTGTATTTTTTCCAAACAATATAATACTAGACGCGACAATAATTCCATCGCATATTCACTCTCCCCCTTGGGGCCAAAGAGTAGAATTTACTTAATATTCCCTCCTTTAGCCTAAGCCATATACTAAAGGTTCCAATACTATATATACATAACGTAAGTCCTATCATTCCAATGCACCACAAGGTACAAAGCCTAATGCATCTCTTAGAGCAAGCATTAAAACAAGCATCTACCAATTTGAAAATACATTACTAACAAGCATCTACTAATTTGAAAATGCATTACTTACATTCAGTACCGCAATTGGATTGATAGTGATGCCTTTGCCCGAAGCTATGTTGCTGCTTGTAGCATTGTCATCCACACGCGACATTCTTCACTTGGAGGCCATTGTCCGCAAGTAGACTCACGAGATTAAGAAGGTGGAATAGATTTGAGATGGGAGAGCAAAAGAGAAGATGGTTAAATCGAGGATCAAGATAGAGGAAAATTGTGCAGCCTCTCGGGGTAACTCTTCTCTCTCTCTCTCTCTCTCTCTCTCTCTCTCTCTCTCTCTCTCACAATCTCTTGGAGGGGTATACTCTCTCTCTCCCTCTCTCTTGCAGTCTTTCGGGGTCTCCTTATGCTCCCTTGTGCCTCCCCATGCCTCATATTTATAATGAGTTAGAGAGGAGGGGATAAGTCTAAGAACAAGAGTGGAGGGGCTCTAGAATACTCAGTGATTTGATGCTCAGATCATAAATCCGATGGTTGCATTGGCTCCAAAAGGGGCACAAAACCCTAAAACACTTGGTTAGAAAGCTTTTAGTTCACTCCTTCTTCTTTTCTCTATTCGAAGTGCTGTCTACTGTCTATAGACTGTGATCGCGGCGCGCGCGATTTTGCCAGTTACTTTTCTTTACTTCTCTTTTTATAAAATCTCCAAAACTAACTAAAACATCACTTGTCTTTTCTTTTAAATGACTTTTATTTCTATCTTTTTAGGATAATATCTAAAATGTAATAGTTTTTTTCCCCCCAAGAATCTATATATTTTTGGACCATTCAAACTATACACATTAATACTAGTGATTAATATGGCTCATAAGTCCCGTTCACATTGTACTTTTCGTGAAGGGTAGCTATAGTCCTTATCAATCTGAGAAAAATGTCAGATTTATGACTCTCAAATTTTTTTAATATATTTTTAATTAAATAAAAATTATTAGCTATTAATGCTAGTTAGTTTTTACCTTAGTTAGTCTTTAGTTAGTAATCTTACTAACTTATTAATTGACTAACTAATTTTTAAACTAACCAACTAACTTTTATTGTGTGGAAATATTACATATGCAGTGTTACCATGGGCAGTGCACCAGGTACAATACCTTTGGATCTCGTGGAGTGTGATTGCACTTTGGCAATTTACCTCCTTGCATTGGATACACCCCTAGAGGAGGATAGCGATAAAGATATAGCTCCATAAGTTGTTGCTATCAGATATACGGGAGAAGAACTAATTGAAGAGTTCATAAATGTTAAAGAGGAACATCGGGTGGTGGTAGAGCAAGGGTTGGCTTTCATGGTGCCACCTTCTTTAGAACAGCCACAACTCAACAAACCCAACCTTGTCTCCTTGACGTCCATTGAAGTAGATGGTGTATAATACTTGCTTCTATCAAATGTACTGCAATACTTGGAAATAAAGAAAGAAGAGTTGTTTTTCATCCTAGTTAGGGATTTGATGGAAGACCTGATCGTTATGATTACATGGATTTGCATCCAATGATGGTAGAGATTGGAAGATATGATGGCACAAGCTTAGATACAGTGAGTGCCATCATAGTAGCACAGAAGCATATTACCTTGGTTGAAGAAGATTTCCTTGTGCCGGATGCTGAATTTGACGCACTACAACATGATTTGTTCGGACAAGGCCCTAGCCTTCTACCAAGGAGTTTTTAGATCCCTCTGCCCAAAGAGGTGCCTCCCTGACACATGAGAAAATGAAGATACAAGATGATCTAGAGAAGGTGAGATTTCTAACTACCATATATTTAGAAAGTGGCCCTAGACACCAAACTTCGGATAGGGTAGTTGCGTGCATAATTTTTGGCCAAGATTTCATTGGTGGATAGACTCCCATGGGACCCGACACACCCTATCGTCAAGTTTCGTTGCTTTTTGATAACTCTAGGTTAGTTACTAAATATATTGTTTGATTTAAATTTATCATTCAGGACATATTATATATAGATGAGTTTGCATCAAGGCAAGGAGGAGCTCGGCATGTAGATCGACGGAAGGATTCAACTCTGAAGGAGTACATTGGTAACCTTGTTGCAGACTTGGTGGTCTTTCATAATAAGTGATCACCACGAGGGCAAGAAATAATCATGAAAATTCAAGATTGACTAAGTTTGGACCTTTTCGAGCGATACATGTGACATCTAGCTTGGAGAAGATGGTGCTAATCAAGCGGTCAAAGCTTCTTTACTTGTTTGACCAAACGTGTGGTGGAGCAATGTGTGTGCTTGCTACATTAGGTGACCTTTCTAAAGTGCCAGATCCAATTCTCCTGGAGAAAGAGCTGAAAGGGGAGCACATCATTTTTGAAGCAAAGAAGAAACTTATATTTTCATCGGAAGCTGGCCTCTCCTCTCCACCAATGAAAAAGCCAAGGAACAATTGAGAGTTCTTGTTGGCTATCGACTTTTTGTATATGCTATCAGTATTAGCCATCTCATGTATATTTCTTGATGAATATAAGATATTTTACTTTGTCCCTATAAATAAATATTTATTGAATAAATGTGTGGTTTGTGTATGTGTGACAATAATGTGTCATATGTGAATGATGCATTCGCATACGTTAACATAATCCAATTTAATTATGTCAACGCATAGAACTGTACTTGCGATTGTGCATAAGCAATAACGTAACTCATATCCGTATGTATTACTTCTTTCAATGAGTTTGTACATTAAATAAAAATTAAGAGTCATGTGTTTCGCGAAACAAAACAAAATAACTTTACTCAATTATTTGAATTCAGTACACATCGCATGAGATATTATGTATACATAAATAAATATTCCAATGTCGCAGAGTATACAAAATTTTTTGGCCTTCCAAGATACTATGGTGCTATAACACTCATTACAAAACCTTGCATCATTAATTTTATAACCTATGGAGGAGTCCCCTTGCATGTCGAAGTTGAACGATAAAGTTTATATCTTTATCTGTGATTGTGACATGCTTTGTATGAATGGCCGCTGGTTGTGTATCATCAAACAAGTCGATAAGAAACCCCTCTGTAGCTGTCTGTACGGCCTCCATAGCTGCAATAATCCACTTTCTTGCTGATGGGACATCCTGCACTTGTGTCCAAAATCTTCCCATCCCTTTCAGCTCCAAGTCTTGCATGACTTCCCGAACAACCTTATGAAAAGATCTTTTTGGGATGAAAAGATCTCCTCTTCTTCTATGGTGGTCGTTGTGCTCTATGGGGAGCACCTGCTGCTGCACTAGAAGAGGCTCCACCTTGTGCTCCAGGTGGCGGGCCTTGGTGTGAGGTCTTCCTCGGACCGAACAACAACATGCTTGCTTGGTGCGTGCCATGCAAGCTTGAGGAGAGCAAGATGGAGAAGAGACAAAGGTTGGGGGTGCGAGAATGGAGGAAGCAAAGAAAGCAAGATGTGAAAATGAGAAGAAGAATGAACTTTTAACCCATTGAAATCCCAAAACCAGGTTAATGCAATATCATATGCACTATCCATTGTGTGATCGTAAATCCATAACCTTTTATCAGAATGCGACGAAACTTCACACGCGCACTTGTTAGTTAGCCAAGAGCCCAATTTTTTTATTAAAAAAAAACATGTAGACACTTGGTTCGAAGCCTGGCATTTGGAGCCACTTTCCTCAAAATTATGGATGGATTGATAATCATCGAGAAATCAACATTGCGACTACTGGCCCTTAGAAACTTCACACCACATAAACTATACAGAGGCATCAGGATAAAGTTTACAACAAGAAGTGGCAATTTTTTGCATATTTTTCCTATTAAAATTGACAATACTAGCAAAAACTATAAGTACGAATAGAAAATACAACAAAGATGCATTATCAAAGTTGAGAGCGAAGAACAAGAGTAAAAATTTAATTCATATTCTAAGGGCACGTACAATAGTTTTGCACTGGGATATAGTCATATGTCCAATGCATGAGGAGAATAGTATGCCAAAAAAGATGACATTACAAACTGTGTTCATTCCATTGGAACAAATGCATCCTTCACTGCTTGAAGATTTCTTACAAGTTGGAAGTCCTTGGGAGTTACAATGATGCGCTTTGCATGTATTGCACAACGCTGAGCATCAGTCATCAAGTCAACTAAAAAGGCCTTTGCAGCACACTGTAGAGCATGAAGACATTCTTTTGTGAAGCGATCATGTCTATCCTAACCTTGTGCCAAAAACCACCTTCTGCTTTTTGTGCAATAGAGGCCTTGCACAATCTCGCGAACAAGTCTCGAGAAGCTTGCCTTCAGAATGATGAGATCAAAAGAGCATTGATACCTCCTAATTTCTCTCAGGGCCATTGTACCTGGCTTCCACTTGCGTTTCTTGTGGGGATGCTGAGGAGGACCCTTGTGAGGGTGGCTTGAGGAAGTTGGGTTAGGTTGAGAAGTGGGTGCATCTACTAGTAGATGCTCCAAGGAACTGAACACGATATGGGGCTTTGAGCAGAAGCTTATTTGCAACTACCTTAGACCTAGCCATCTTTCCTGCACAAGAGATGTAAGAACTCAATGAATAAGATAGAAAGGGAAACCCTCTTTTATATAACCCTAAATTGTAAGACTCATTCACATAGATGCACACTCTCTCTTTCTCTATTAAATGATGAATTGCATTCACACTAAACACATTGTTCATCTTACTAGCTTAGCTCTCTTTGAATCCATTTGCTGCCTTGTCGAAGCCTTGTTTCTAACCACTTGGCATGGTTTTCTTTGGCACTTAAGGCTTCATAACACACTTTTTTAGTGACACGACGTGATTCCATCATATCTGTAGCCGATTCATCAACACTTTCATTTGCTCTCTTTTGCAAGAGTTTAGCTTCACCAGATAGCAATTGGATCATTGGATTGCTACCATTCACCCTTCCACCATGATTGGTTTTTCTTTGGTATGCACCACACACTATCTAATTTGAATTTTCTATCCCTTGTGTGGACCGAATTTTGATGCTTCTCTTTTCTACAAAGTATGGCACATGTGCCTCAAGGATATGCTACAAAGACACATATCACACATGAGTAAAAGTATGCTCAATAGTTTATACAATTTATAGAATTTTAAAATATTAACTTAGTACACACCATGTAATGTGTGATAGAGCTTTTACCCCACACTTTCATTATGTTTTCGTAGAAGCTATGCACAACATCGATAAATTCTTGCTTATCTTCATTGTTAAACACCATCTTGCAAATTAAGGGAGCCAATTTGTTAAGACTTATCCAAACCTTAGCTTTGGCCAACCTTGTTTATTACTTTGATTAGGAACTGCAAAATATAACTTTTTCTACCATCGTAGTCCTGCGACCTACGAACCATGACATTCCCTTCCTCATTGATGGGTGCTGAGAGAAACTTCCTAGCCTTTGCTCCTCCAAAGCAAGGCTTTTTAGCAAGTTACAAAATTTTCCTGATCTCTTCTCATCTTTTTCAATTGTCACTTGATGCTTGTGTAGCCCAATTTTTTATAGCACTCTCTCCACATTCCTACACGTTGTAATGGCTTCTTTTTTTTGTTGCATCCTATAAGCAAAGAAAATGTATTCATATACAAGTTTCTCCATGATTCTGACAAAAGCATGCAATGAACAAATGTGAATACGATCCAATGGAATGTTGAAGATGGGCTTCCAAGTGGGATCTTCTCTATTGCATGTCGGTGCAACACTTGTCACCCTTTGCCAGTTCTTCTTTCCGTCCTTTCCTTCCACCCTTTGTGTCAAGCAATATAGCCATGGATTC
Organism: Lygodium microphyllum; assembly: GCF_053477565.2. Classification (NCBI taxonomy): domain Eukaryota; kingdom Viridiplantae; phylum Streptophyta; class Polypodiopsida; order Schizaeales; family Lygodiaceae; genus Lygodium; species Lygodium microphyllum. The sequence continues at coordinate 84,065,889 of NC_141161.1, read as the reverse complement.
TTTGTATTTGCACCATTGGAGATTCCACACACGCATTTTAAAGTTTTCAAGTCTCCTGCAATGTAAAAGAGACATTTCTCACAGCAAACATAAAATGGAAAAATACAAGAAAATACTCTTAATTGCCAAAGGCAGTCATAGCCAAGGTGACCATGATGTCATGAATTGTATTACCAATGAAAGAGAAATACATTGGCATGAGAATCAAAGGATGATTGCTGCAACAAGATACTCACTCTTGCTATGGTGGACATAGGTACATAACCCTATGATAGGTGGGCAAAAAAAAGAGATCCTTCACATGTTACATCTCCACCTTTTATACCAAAATCTAGTATATTAGACTAAGATATTTTATGCTTTATTACAAGCCATCCTGGCCTAGAAGAGCTTTGTCCTCAAAGCTGAATTGGGAACAAATTACAAGGATGTTTACAAGGATAGCTTGAAGCATATGGAATCATGCTGAAATTGAGCTCTTATGTTGATGAAAAACCAAGAAGTTGATGAAGAAATGACCATGTACATAGAACACACTGTTGTAAGCTGTCCAAAACAGGCTGTAGTACAAAATTGGCTATATCTTGAGCTAGAAATATCCGATTTCCATGTGCTATATATATCAAATTTTGATGAAGATAAAGCAATTAACTTTCCGACAGGAAATTATTACAGCAAGCTGGTTACTGTCATGTTCATGAACTGTCCTCTTGTAAAAGCCATGGAAATTGCTCCAAGTATGATGCTTGCTGCTAAGAAGATTCTTCAATAGGCAAACCTTTCCATTTGATAAGGTATTCCACAAGAATTCGATTTCTTAGAACCTTCTCCCGCTTACCAATAATCTTTTCGGGTTCATAGAGATGATCAAACCATCATCATCCAAGGGAGGGAGTTCTTCAAGAACTTGGATTTGAGGACCAACATACTTTTTAAGCTGAGACACATGAAAAACATTATGAATTCTTGTGCTTGAAGGTAAATCAAGCTGATAAGTAATATCCCCAACTCGTTTGAGAATGTGGTAAGGACCATAAAATCTACGAGCAAGTTTATCATGCCCTCCTTTGAGAGAAGCATATCATGATTTGGAAACCTTCAAGAATACCAAATCATCTTCCTCAAACTCCACATGTCTTCTTTTCTCATCGGCATAAGCTTTCATGGTTGCTTGAGCTTTCCGAATGTTGTCCTTGCATTTCTTCATAAGAGCCTCCTTCTCTAACTCCTCACGAGCTTGTGGATTCACATCATCGTGGAGTAAGGCGGAGGGTACTTGCACTTTGTAACCATATAGAGCTTGAAAAGGAGACATTCCAATACTCATGTGATAAGTATTGTTATAGCAAAACTCCCCAAGGTGAAGCTAATGGTCCCAAGTATTTTGTGTGTCATGACAAAAGTGCCACAAGTATACCTCTAACCATTTGTTCACTCTTTCTGTTTGCCCATCGGTTTGCAGATGGTATGCTGTACTAGGAGTCAATAAAGTCCCCATTGAGGAGAATAAACTCCTCCAAAAGCTGCCCATAAACTTAGTGTCTCGATCGGACACAATCTTCATTGGCATTCCATGAAGCTTGAAGATAGATTCCATAAATTGTTCAGCCACTTGCTTTGTTATAAATTGAGCTTTGGTATGGATGAAATGGGCTGATTTAGTCAACCGATCTACCACCACATAAATGCTATTCCACCCATGCTTTATTGTAGGAAATCCCACAATGAAATCCATGGTAATATCAGTCCACTTACCATGAGGAATAGGAAGTGGCTGAAGTAAGCCACCGGGTAGAAGATAAGAGTCCTTGTTTTGTTGGCATGGAAGACATTGCATAACAAGATCCTTAACATCCCTCCAAATACCCTTCCAATAGAAGCTCTTATGGATATTATCAAAGATTTTGAACAGCCCATGGTATCCCACTAAAGGCGAAGAGTGCATCTCATATAAAATGTAGTCTTTGAAAGAAGATTGTGGTGTCAAGTAGACTCTACCATGATACCATAGAAGACCGTTATGCCATTTAAAATTTAGATACGCATCTCCTTTGCCTTGTTGAAATTCCTTCATCATCTGTGATGCTTGCTCATCAAGCAAATATTCTTCTTGAATATCATTGATCCAATCCTTATGTACAATTGAAATTGTAGAGATGGAGCATGCCCACATTCTTGACAAAGCATCCACTACAATGTTATCTTTTCCAACCATATAGGATATTTCAAAATCATAACTTTAAAGAGTAGCTAGCCACCTCTGTTGTTTAGGAGATAAATTTTGTTGGGAAAGGAAATATTTCAACACTGATGGTCGCTTTTAACCTTGAAATGGCTGCCATATATATAATGATGTCACTTTTTAATAGCATGCAAAATTACAAATATCTCTTGTTCATAGACATGTAGTTGATGCTCCTTATCATCAAGCTTGTGACTCTCATATGCTATAACTCCATGGTCTTGATATAGAATAGCTCCAACTCCTCTTCCACTAGCATTCGTGCATATAGTGAATTGCTTAGAGAAATCCAAGCAAACAAGAATAGGTGTTGAAATTAAGAGAGATTTCAGCTCGTTGAAACTCTTGTCGGCAATGGAGTCCCAAAAGAAAGACTCCTTCTTTAGCCTATTAGTTAAAGGAGCCACCACATGAGCATAATTTTTTATGAATCTTTTACAAAATGATGATAACCCAAGGAATCCCCGCAAGGATGTAGAAGAAGTCAGTGTAGCCCATTCTTTGACACTTTGTTAGGATCCACTCTTATCCCTTTTTCTCCCACAATATAACCTAGATATTCCACTTCTTCTTCCATGAAAGAGCACTTTGACATTTTGGCAAAGAGTGTGTATCTTCTTAATATGTCAAAAACCTCTTGTACATGCATCAAATGCTCCTCCTTGGACTTGCTATAAATGAGAATGTCATAAAAAAATACAAGGATTGTTTTGTATAAGAGAGGCTACAATATTTTGTTCATGAGAGCTTGAAAGGTGGCAGGGGTAATTGAGAGCCCAAATGGCATGACCAAGAAGTAGTATAACCCTCTTTCGGTCCTAAAGGCGATTTTATACTCATCTTCCTTCATTTGAATTTGGTGATAGCGCGAACGAAGATCAATCTTGATGAAGACCTTTGCATCCTTAAGTTCATCCAAGAGATCATCGATACGTAGAATTGGGTATCTATTCTTCACCGTGGACTTGTTCAACTCTCTATAATCAATGCACATACGAAAAGATCCATCCTTCTTCTTTACCAAGAGCACGGGAGAGGCAAACAGTGATTGACTTAGCTAAATTAGGCCCGTTTGCAGTAACTCTTTGACTTGTCGCTCCACCTCTTCCCTTCCAAACTTTGACAAGTGATAGGGAGGTTTGTTGATGGGCTTGGTATTAGGTAACAAGTGGATAGGATGGTCAATCTCTCACTTTGGAGGCAAAGATAATGGTGGTTGAAATAAATCTTTATACTCCTCCAATAGCTCTTCCAACCTTGGATCCTTTTTCTTTGAAGAAGAAGATGGCTAATTTGGTGGCTGCTCTTTATCTACTTTCACAAGCAAAAGAGTGAAGATACATGATCGTGCATTGATTTCTTTTCTTAACTTCTTCATGGATATGAGTTCCAATTGTTTTTTACCAATGCCCTTCAATTCTATATGCTGTGCATTCCATTTGAACTCCATTTGCATGTTCTCTAAGTCCAACAAAAAATTTCCAATGGACTTTAACCAATCGCAACCAATGACAATATTAATAGGTCCCATTTCCAAAGTAATCAAGTCCACTTGTATGGTACATGAAGGAGATAGAGTAATAGGAGTTTGTAGGCACACTTCATTGCTTGACTTATAAGCTCAATTCGCAACTTGGATCTTCAATGGCACTTGCATTTGTTGAGGTAACAATTTCAGCCCATGTAAAGATTTGGTATTTATGAAGCTATGGGTGCTACCCGTGTCTATTAAGAGATGAACCACTTTGCCATTGATTAGCCCTTCAAGTCAAAAGGCATTTTCTCCCTTACAACTGGTCCATGCATCATGAGAAATGACACATAAAGAACCACCTGGATCAAAAGGAAAGCTATCCACAATGTCATAAAGCTCATCATTGGTTCCATCATCCTCGTCATGCATGTCTTCAACCATAGGGTTTGCATCCACATGAAATACATTTCCTTCTTGATCCTCTTGTCCTTCATCTTCATTTGGTTCATCAATGATGACAAAATTGAGCTTGCTATTTTTGGATTTACACTTCAACCTATGGTCTTGTGTCCACTTCTCTCCACACTTGAAGCATAAACCTTTGGCCCGCATGTCCCAAATTTAATCATTAGAAAGGACCTTGCTGTAAGTGCTGTTTTTAGATCTCTTTTGTGTATTTTTAGCCCTTTAAAATTTTGTTTTGCTTTAGCCATATTTCTGAAAATTTACCCATGTTTTTGTGCATAATTTTCACCCTGCTTTGAGGCATAAACAATAGGAAAGATTGATACTTTGCTGTCATAATTGTTGGGACTGTTATACCCCATGTTTTCTTGCCTAAAAGTGTCATTTGGCTGGCTGAAATAAGCTCCAAACTTAGAGGACTGATTTGATGAAGAATATCCTGCGCCTTTAGGTTGAAAACCAATTGAATCTTTCCTATATTTCTGTCCACACCTTTCAGCATATTGAATAGCATCATGAATGCTCTTGGGCTACATTGCACCTACTTCCAAAGAAAGGTCCGGATTCAAACCAAAGATATATTTGTTTAATTTTTCTATATCGTCAATCCCATCAGTGTACATAGAGAGGTTGAGGAACATATTGGAGTAGTCACGCACGGACATGCCTCTTTGTTGAAGATCATACCATCTTCGTTGCAACTTTTTCTTTTCCATTGGAGAAACAAACACCTCAAACATTGCCTTTTTAAAATCTTCTCATGAGGCAAAAGTATGACCAAATCTTTGCATGTATCTCCACCATGTATGAGCGTACCCTTCAAGATGGAGTGCCGCAAAGTAGATCTTAGCTTCATCATGGCGAGGGAAAAGAGTGAAGTACATCTCTAGTTTGTTTACCCATTCTTTTAACTCCGTTGGAGATGCATTATTTCCCTTAAAGTTGGAAATGGTGATTTTCTCTTTATATTCCCTCTCATTATATGTTGGCTGAAAATTGTTAGAATGTTGTCCAAAAGATGGTTGTCTCCAAGATTCTCTATGCATTGAATCCCTTCCAAAGGAATTTAGCCTAGAAGCATTACCACCTTGATTTTGTTGATTCAATCCGAATGAATAATGCTGTCCACTAGTGGGCTGACCATAGATTGTGTTCTCTTTGTTAGTGATGTCTTGAAATGACCGTCTTTCTTCAAATCTTCCATGGAACTCTTCATTCTCCATTTCTCTTAAGTCTTCATCCCCTACATAAGTTGCCTCATGTCTTGGATTAAAATGTGGATGGGAATGATACTTTGATGGCTGACCATAGGTATTCTTCAATGTAGAAGGCTCTCCTCTCTCAAAAGTGGACATGATTGGTTGATCAATCCCGTTCTCTTTTGCATTAGATGGCTGGGCTGAAGTATTTTCACCATGAGTAGTAGGTCTATTTGGAGAAGAAAGCATATTTTGAACCTTGATGGCTGATAATACCTCATCAAACCCATTCTTCATAGTCTTTGCTACTGTATTTTCAAACCCATATTGCATGAACTTGACCAATTATTGAATACTCTCATTCATGGCATTGGTCATCTTCTCCATATTTCCCATTGATTTAGAAAGTTATTCAAAACCATCATGCATTCCAATACTCATCATATGTAACTCATTTGAAAGTGTAGGATCCCCAAAAGGTTCATGGAATGCTTGGTTCTCTTCATTTCCAAGTTGCACACTATGGGCATTACCAATGCTTACACCATCATCATGTTGATCTTGATTGCGGGCTTCATTGGAGATATTTTTTTCATTTGCATACTCTTTGATGTCATCTTGAATTGTCTCCATCACTGGTCTTTCCTTTTGCCTTTGGCCATTAGAAATGGTTGCAGTAATAATGGACTATCAGTCACAAAATCCCTTATATCTCTCAAAGTATTGCTTCAATCCCGATGTGTAATAGCTCCAAAGAAAGCTAATGATATAGGTATATACAAATTTGAAGAGATTTTAACTAGGGATGAAGGTCTTAGGTGAAATACTGACAAACAGTGAGTCCCTGTTATGCTGTCTAGGTGCTGTCCAACTGTACCCACTGTCACTAAAACTGAAATATCTTGAGCTATCAATGTCAGATCTCTGAGATTTCTGATTCAAATCTAAGATTATTATGCTCTCTATCCAACAAGCTATCAAGCTCAAATTATGGATCTATACAAAAATTTTTGTAATAAGATCTTTATTGCTGTCCTAGAAATTCCTACAACTTGTCAACAACCTGTAAGTGCCCTGTTTGGACCTGTAGGAGTTCCCTATGTAAGAATAAACCTTGCAACTCCTGTAGATACTTGGAGAGGGTAGTGGGGCACTTGTAGGGCTCAAGAATGACTTGTGAATAGTGGGTACCTACTGTATAAACTTGTGAAAACTGTGACCCTGTAGGTATCAAGAGAGTATGAAATACCTTGCTCTCTCTGCCAATCGCTGTCAAATGAATGTACCTACACCTGCATCTAAACTTGAAAAATACATGGGCTTCGATACTTTGGGAGGTGTGCAAAATTCCTCCCATGCCGGCTTGTGCACCTCGTCAAGGTCATAATCGGGAAGGGAGGGTCACCTCTCTTTTGTCTTTCCAACTCGCTTGGCATCCACTTTTCCTCATGGGAATCGACATGGCAAGTACATTCTATGCTAAGAAAACAATGATGCTATGCATAGATGGAAAAAGCCTTTGATTCTTTAATGAAATGCAAGTGAAAAATGGGAAAATTTGCTAAAATTGAAAGATCTAAGGATAGGGATTACCCGCTTGTAGTGACTCACTGCTTTTACAATATCCCACTTACCATTTTTATTGGTATTTTTCAGTCCTAAGCATCAATGTTTTGAAGCCAAAGTAAACCTGATCACTCTGGAAATGGGGCCTATAGATATTGTACTTGGTTGTGATTGGTTGATGACATTAGGCAGGATCACTATGGATTTCTCATAGTTGTATATGGAGTTTATCTCTAATGGACAGCTTATCCATTTACGGGGAATTCTTAGTAGATCTAATTTTTTAGCTTATCACCATTCAACAACTCAAAAGAGAGTACAAGAAGAGCTCACAAATATTTGTTTTGCATTTGAACAAAGAAACACATGATCAGCCCAATAATTCAGCAAACCATCCAACCTTGACAGCTCTTCTTGAGGAGTATAGAGATTTGTTTGAAGTACCTACTTCATTGCCTCCTAAGAGAGCGGTGGATCACCCCATTGATTTGGAGCCCAACTCAAAGACAATCAATAAGCCACCTTATAGATTATCAAAGTGTGAACGAGAGGAAGTAGCCAAGCAAATCAAAGAACTTCTTGAAATGGGATTCATTGAATCAAGTTCTTCACCTTATGCATCTCCAATCCTGTTAGTCAAAAAGAAAGATGGATCTTTTAGAATGTGCATTGACTATAGGGATCTCAATAAGATAACAGTGAAGAACATGTATCCTATACCCAGGATTGATGATTTGCTTGATGAGCTTAAGGAGGCTTGATTCTTCATGAAGATTGATTTGAGATCAGGGTATCATCAAATTCGCATGCGAGAGGGTGATGAAGTCAAGACTGCTTTTAGGACTGATCGTGGACTCTATCATTTCTTGATGATGCCATTTGGGCTTACAAACACTCCAGCTACCTTTCAAAGCCTGATGAATAAGATCTTACAACCTTTCCTCTTTTAGTTTGTCTTGGTGTTCTTTGATGATATTGTGATCTATAGCAAGACTTTACAGGATCACTTGGCACATATGAGGAGGGTTTTTGATGTGTTGAGACATCATAGGCTTTTTGCTAAGGAGAAGAAGTGGTCTTTCATACAGACTGAAGTGGAATACTTGGGACATATAGTCAGTGAAAAAGGAATACAGGCTGATCCCAAGAAGGTGCAATGCATAAGAGATTGGCCAACGCCTACTACTACTACCTCTCTTAGAGGATTCCTTGGTCTATCTTCATTCTATCGTCGATTTATAAAGCATTATGCGGCAATTGCAGCTCCTTTGACTAACAGGTTAAAGAAGGAGGCTTTTTTTTTGGACGCTCTTGCAGATAGCAGCTTCAACCAGTTAAAGGAACTCCTTACTTCTGCTCCTATCTTAGTATGCCCGGATTTCTCCAAAGAGTTTACTATACAGTGTGATGCTAGTGGCCGTGGCATTGGGGCTGTTTTGTTTCATGAGCATGGAGTAATTGCATTTGAGAGCCGTAAGCTTACAGATAAGGAGATGGCCATGAATATTTATGACCAAGAGATGTTGGCTATCTTGCATGCAATCAAGAAGTGACACCATTACTTATATGGCAACCGATTCAGAGTACATAGTGATCACCGGGTACTCAAGTATTTCCTTACTCAGTCAAATCTCACTCCAAAGCAACGTCGCTAGGTAGCTACATTACAAAATCATGATTTTGACATCACTCATACAAGGGGTAAATATAACATAGTGGCTGATTATCTTTCTCGTATGTGGGCCTGCAAAGTGTCAACTATGACAGAATTACATAATGACTGGATTGAAGAACTACAGGAGACCTATCTTTTAGATGATGAATTCAGCCAAATCTTTCAGAAATTATAGCAAGGTCTTATGGAAGAAAACACGCATTACTAGCTTAAAACTGGTCTTACTTGGTGAAAATGCAAGATTGTTATTCCCTCTACTTCTTCTTTTAAGTGGAAAATTATGGAGGAGTTACATTCTTCGCCTTTAGCTGGACACTTGGGAGTTTTCAAGACTTATGACAGGATCAGTAAAAGCTTTTATTGGAAAGGACTGTGGAAAGATGTCAAGGACTTCGTTATGAAGTGTATGCCTTGTCAGCAAAATAAGGATAGCACCCATAAGCCAGGACGTTTGTTACAGCCAATTGCCTATTCCTACGGGTAAATGGACTCATATTACTATGGATTTCATTACTGGCTTACCTACTACTAAGAAGTGGTGGAATAGTATTTATGTGGTGGTTGACAGACTCACCAAAGCAGCTCATTTTATCCCAACAAAGATTCAGTTTACTGCTTCTCAAGTGGCCAACCAGTTTATGGAGCATATTTTTAGACTACATGGATTACCGCAGGTGATTGTCCATGATAGGGACTCAAAGTTTATGAGTAACTTTTGGCAGGCGGTATTTACATCTATGGACACTAAGTTGGCTCCATCTACGGCTTATCATCCCCAAACTGATAGACAAACAGAGAGAGTTAATAAATGGTTGGAAACTTATCTTCACCATTTTTGCTATGATGTCCAAACTTCATGGGATTCTTGGTTACATCTGGCTGAGTTTGCTTACAACAATTCCACTCATGCAAGCATAGGACTTTCACCCTTTGAGGCTTTATATGGTTACAAGGTGCCCTTACCCACAGTCATCTTTAATGAAAAGATCAATCCTCATGGGAAGGAGGAGTTGGAAAGAATGCAGACCCTTCTTCAGCAATGCAAGGTAAATCTAAGGAAGGCTCAAGATCAAATGAAGATGTATGCTGATGAGAAGAGGAGGCCTTTAGAGTTCCAAGAAGGAGAGTTGGTTTTGTTGAAGGTGCCCAAATCCAAGTACTCTACGTTAAAAGATGGATCCAGTAATAAGCTTGCCCATAGGTTTTATGGCCCTTACAGGATCCTTAAGCGAATTGGAGATTTGGCATACAAACTAGAGCTTCCCTCTTCCACAAAGATTCATAAGGTCTTCCATGTTAGTCAGCTCAAGCCCTATTATGGTGATCCAGTGGATATAGTTGATGAGCTACCACCCATTGATGAAGATGGTCTTGTTCAGTATATCCCAGAGGCTGTTATAGGTCAGCGTGAAAAGAAGCTTCGATCACGTTCTGTTGTGGAATATTTGATCAAATGGAGAGGTTTACTATCTGAAGAGGCTTCTTGGAGATCTGATTCTATATTGGATGAGTATCCATACTTGAGGGAGACATTGGTGGCTGAAGCCTATTGCTTATGGAGCTAGTAATGATGCAGACTAGTTCAGGACAGCACACTGTTTTAGAACCATTTTTATCGTACCTAATTTTTAGAATTAAGCTATCTACATGGGCTTAAAGTACTCTTCAAGAGCTTCGTTTTGATATATGGTACATCTCATTTGGACACTTCTATCAAAAGTTATGGCAGATTTAGTCTAGCAAGGACTGTTTACTCAGCAAGCTGTCTACTTTGTTCTGGGATTATTTGTTGAAGACTTTATGGTTCCATTTGCTTCTGAAGTATTTCAAATCATGTATATAGCTGGGGCTTACTTTAGTTCTTCAAATTCAGCTCATGTAGTGGTCATTTTTTATTTTTATTTTATTTTTAAAGTTGTAAAACAGAGTAGTACTCTGTTCTATCCATCTTCTTTCTAGTTATTTCTAGGTTTGTTTTTTAGGACAAAAACTTTTGGGAAGGGATGGATTGTAAGGAGTTGGGAATAACAAATTAGTGTTAATAATATTGATATTATGCCATGTCACACTGACATTAGTATAAAAGGAGAGAAGATGTAAATTTTCACATCTTTTTGACACATTAATACAATTACAATCTTTCTCTCCCTTCTTGCTCATAGCTTCTATGGCTTTCCCTTCTTTCCTGTCTTTCTCTCTCTAAATCTAGTCTTTCTCTCTCCTCGTCACTCTTCTTCTCTCTCTTCCTGCAATCTTTCTCTCTCTTCTACAGTCTTCTCTCTTCTCTTTCTCTCTCCCTAGTTCTCTCTCTGACACAATTATTGACATATCCCCAAATAGTGATGCCATAAAGAAACAAATGGTTGTTTGGTGATAGCTACATGGGCTTTAACACCAAAATCATGTAAAGGATACAGAGTACTAGATTTCAACCATTCCTCACAACAAGAGATCCCTTGCAAATCTTACGCACATAATTAGAATAGATCACTCTATAACCACAATCATCAAGTTGTCCAGATCGATCTTTTGTCTATTCTGGAACATGCCTTACATTTTATAAGACAAAAGAAGAAACATTTGGTAGTGACAAGTGTATATCCCCAATGCCAACAATGTTACATGCATAGTTGTTTCTAAGACAAATGCATCCTCTCTTTTTACCATCATAAGTAGAGGACCACTCCCTATGTGGAGTAATATGAAATGATGCTCCAAAATCTAGAAGCTAGTTTTGAGATATATTATCACCTATGGCAATCAACAATGCATTACCCAAAGAGGATACATATAAAACATCACCATTGTCATTGTTGCATGCATTTATTTTCTCTATCTTTGTCTTTATTTTCTCTTATATTTTGCTATCATTCTAATTTTTCTTTTTACCATTTTTCTTGTTCTTCCACTTGTAGAAGTTCCTTTTTATGTGTCCCTTATTATTACAAAATAAGCATTCTATTTTCTCTTTACTACATGACTTACTCCTCAACTTGCCTCTCTCATGAGATTTTCCTCGATGGTTGACCTTCCTCTCACCATAAGTGCACTAAAGCTCTTTTACCTTGCATTGCTCTTTACGTTCACCTCTTGAGTGTCATAAAAGAAAATACCTTGATACTTTTGTAATTTGGAATCACGCTAATTCCATACCTTGTAATTTCTAGCCCTTGCCTATGTAAATGTGCCCTTAACTTTGGAGATGAGGAGTTAAGATAAAGAAGGCAAGAGGTTGAGAGAAGACATATTTTGGCTCATTCATAAAATTTTACTGTTCACTTACTTGAAGTTAGTTTCCTTCTTGCTAGATGAAGCATCAGCCATGGCTGTCATGTATTCTTTGGAATTCTCATCATTAATACATGGCAAGATGTCTTGGTGCAGTAGTTCTTTGTTATTTTATGTCTATTTTAGTTTAGTTAGATTTCTTTTCTTGGTTGAATGCTTCATTACATTGGTATCAGAGCATTAGTTTAGATCTTGTCAGAAGTCATTTTCATGCAATAGATTTTATTACAGTGACTAGGGAGTGAAAACTACAGTTAAAATTCAGTCACAAGAGTTAGTTCTTCCATAACCATGGTTTGACATGGAGAACTCTTACAAACCATGACTAAGATGGAGGTTCTTGGCATGAACCAGTGGACAATGGCAGGCTCCAACCATTTTGGTAGGTCATGACCAAGATTTGGACCAAAATTGGGATAAGTTTGAAGTGAATGAGGGTTACATGACTTAATGGAGCTTAAATTGTGATTACTTTTCAAGAACAGGGGTTCTTTACTTTTTCTACAAGCTTCTCTCATGGAAACCATGAAAATCTCTCATCCTACCTGCCATGAACTCTATCTTGCCATTTGACCTCACAAGCATCTTCCCTGCCACTTGAGCTTTCTATGAAGTACCAATTTTGAGAGTATTGCTCATTTTTTTCAACGTGGTATAAGAGTATGTAGGCTGCCTGATCTGCGCCTGATCATACTCCTGCCTCATGATGTGAAATTTTGAGCTAATAAGCTCTAGTTGGGCCATACCAAGCTCCTACTTCCTTTGGCAGTTGTTCTCTTCCAAGATTTGATGAGATTTCTTCCATCACGAGTCTTTCCCTCTCTCAAAAAACCCTAACAGGGACAGTTTTGGACAACAAGCTTATTTTCTTAGATTTCTCATTAGGATCATGGGGCTTTTGGTCAATCTCACTTCTTGAAGCCTCTACACAAAGGATAGTACCAACATTGTATGGATTTTCCACCATTGTGGAAGAATGGAGAGTATTCTTGATGGATTCATGGAAGGGGCAGCCAATGTCAATTGAAGGAAGGGAGTTATTGGATTCTCTTTCAAATCTTGAAGTTTCTTTAAAGCCTATTTTATACAATGAAGAGTATTCAGCATCTTCAACTCAAGTGGTTTCTCTATTTAAGCCTTCTTCATCAAATTTTGGTTCCAATGGTTAATGGGAGCACTCTTCATGAAGATTCTTGATCAAGAAGCTAGATATTAGCATTGGAAAGCTAAAATGGGGATTTCTTGGATTAAATGAAGCTGAAGTCAAGCTTTATTTGCTGAAGTCAAGTTCTATTTGGGGAGATTCCTTCATCAACAACAACACTCTTCTTCTACGAGCTTAAGAGGTACTCTAATTAATTTTAATCTCTCTTTAAATCCTCTTGCTGAGCTAAGTCCAATTGATGAAAGAGGGATTAAAATGATAAAGAATCCCATCCATTCTATCAAATGCATTTCATGAGGAAATCCATAGAGCTATGTTAGTGATTGATCATTGCATAATCAATCTCATTCAGTGAAATAATCATTTCTAAGTGCCTCAAATTCTCATTTCATTTACCTAATCCTGATATTGAATTGTTTGCTTCTTTTGTTCATTGACGTGAGTAAAAATTTTACCCAATAGTAAGTGGAATAAGAATTGTTAAGCAGTGAGTTACTGTTGAGGTTATCCCTTACCTATTCCCATTTCAATTTCAGCCTATTCCATTCAAATTCTTGCATATCATAAAAAGGGCAATCAAATTCTTTTCATTCCATGTATTTCATGTTGATTTTTAGAGCTTAGCATTGAACTGACATGTGTATACCCACAAGGAAAAGTGGATGCCGGGCAAGTTGGTAGGATAAAAGAGAGGTGACCCTCCCCTACTGACAAGGACCTTGAAGGGGAGCACAAACCGGATTGAGAGGGAAATTTGCTCACCTCTCAAGTTTTGGATCCCACTCATTTAAAATTCAGGTGTAGGTACCACTCAAGGGAACAATAATTTAGTTTTCAGCATGGTATTTTGGCATTGGATTAGCATTGAGGTTTTGGGATAGGGTATACAAACATGGTTCCATTAATCTTGCAGTCTACAATGGATTATTCAATTATTTTGGTTATTGTAGAGGGTATTTTCAGTTTTGGCAAATGTATGGAGTTCCCTTATAGATCTACACAATTGGTAGATACATGAAAATTGAAGGTACAAGGTACTATATGATCAAAACAGAGCATTCATAGGGTACAGGAATTTCCAAACAGCTATAGTAAATTGTCTACAAAATTTTCTGTATTCAACTACTTTCAACACTTGATAGTTCTTTAAGCAGAGCTAAAGAGCTTGTTATTCGGAGCACTAGAACTCAAGATATTTGAGTTTTTCCTCTGTTGTATATACAGGATAGGAAGTTACTCATGGCAAGGAATAAGAAAAAGGATCCTATTTTGGAGACCATCAATGAGGAGCTCAGAGAATACCAACATGAACATGAACATGAAAACCCTCAGGAAGTTATACCATAGGCATTATGAGAATGAAGAGGTTGATGTAAGTTCCACTCATTCTCCTATCAATCAACCAATGAATGGAATTGAGATGTCCCATGCTTCCATAAACCCTAACATCCTACAACAACTTTCAAATGATATTAAAGAGATGAAATTAGGTTTTGATGGTATAAGGATGGTTATTGACAAGTCAATGGTTATCTTTAGTGAAAAGATATTGCCTACAACTGATCCTAATGTTCCAAACCCTCCTTTGATTGAAGACAACCCAAATCCTTTACTCCAAAGGTGGTAGGACAATTTGAGATTTGGGAATCGTCAAAGGTTAAAGATTTTATATAGCCCACTTTATTTCAACCTCAACCCCATCAATCAAAGGCCTATTCTTAGCCACATGGGCAAGATCCATACGGTAGGGTTCAAGCAAGCTCTAGGCATGAAGAGGACATACATGGTTGCAATCCATTTTATAAACAATTCTATCCTCAACTTAATATTGGTGGGCATGAACAAGGACATGTGAATTCAGCCCCAAACTCCTATGGATAGCAATAACACAATTCTCATACTCAAGTTCAGTCTAATAGGCCAAGTCCTTATCCAATCATGATTGGCCTTAACAAAATAGTGGGCAACAACCACCATTTAATACTCCTATGCATGGACAACATCAAGGGTACCATGGACAACCTTTCAATATGGATAACACTCATTTTTAGCCTCAAGGACATTATTTTCAGCCACAAGGTCATGGTATGCAGTATAGATAGCAAACCCCATTTGCACAAGGAACTTGGAATAATGAATTCCCTAGGCAAGGCTCATTTGGTAACTCTTTTAGATATTAACACCATATTGAATAGCAGCACTACAATGGGCAGGCACCTCAATATGAGAGAGAGTATAAAGAGAAAATTGCCATCTCAAATTTCAAAGGGGAGAATCCTTCACCTACGGAGTTGGAGGAGTGGTTTGACAAATTGGAGATGTACTTTCCCCTTTATCCAAGGCCTGAAAATGCCAAAGTGAAGTTTGCAACCCTTCATTTAGAAGGCTATGCACATACTTGGTGGAGATATATGACAAGAATTGGGCATGACTTCTTATCTTGGGAAGCACTAAAGAATGTTATGATTGAAGTCTTCGTCTCTCCCATTGAAAAAGAGCACTTGGAAAAGAAATGGTACGCCCTTGAGCAACATAATCTTTCGGTTAGAGAGTATTCAAATCAGTTTTTAAACCTCTCAATGTATATTCATGGAGTCTCCGACAGTGCCAAATTGAACAAGTATATATTTGGTTTGGAGTCTACCTTATCATTCAAAGTTGGAGCCATAAAGCCTACATCTTTACAAGCTACCGTTCAATTGGCTAAGCGTTATGGGCAGAAAATACAAGAGTTTCCAGTCAAAAACAGGGCATTTATTTCAGCCTACATAGTTCCCAAAGACATCAGGCCATTATGGGCATGCAAGGACTAATTTTCAGGATTGTGGGAAGCCAATAAATGTTCATAGCAATACCTACAACAAGATACCAACTTTTCCCACTGTTTATGGGCCAAAGCAGGGCAGCAATTTCAGATCTAATGCTGAAAATAAGTTTGATGGAAAAATGACTAATATTAGTTTCAAAATTTTAGCCCCTATCCAAGGCAAGCATGTGTCTAATGACAAGCTCAAAGAAATGTATACCAAGGGCCTATGCTTTAAGTGCAGGGAGAAATGGTCACCCGACTATAAGTCCAAGTGTAAGGCTAAGAATTTCAAGGTTAGTATGATTTTTGAAGATGATTATGATGCTGAACCTATTGAGAGAAGTTTAGCACAACTTGAAGGCTCTATTACTCAAGAAGAGATGCATGAAAATAAAGAGAGTATCCTTGAAGAGTTTTATGACCCAATGGATGGCTTTCCTTTTGATCCGGGTGGTCATTACATGGATGATTCTTGGACTAATTTACATCTCTCACTATGTTCCATATCAAATGATGCATGGAGTGGTTTAAGAGGGGACAATACCCTACGGCTCAATGGCCAAATCAATGGAAGGACTGCTCACATACTCATTGATACGGGCAACACACATAGTTTTATTAATTCTAAATCACTCAATGGGTTGAAATTGAGTACATAGGATATGCCTTCTTCCCTAAAAATCCATGTGGCCAATGGAGACTTGAAAATAGTAATCAATACTGCCCAAATGTTCCTATCACTCTATCTCCATTGTGCACTACATCAGTGAGTTTGATCGCATTAGAAATGGGTCCCATTGACATTATACTTGGCTGCAATTGGCTAAAATCTTTGGGTAGATTTACTATGGATCTTAGCAAGCTTGAAATGGAATTTCAATGGTGTGGACATCAAGTAATCCTACATGGTGTTGAGAAGAAGAAAATAGAGGTGATCAGCCCCAAGAAGATTAAAAAAGAGATAAATGCAAAGGCATACATGTTCACTATTCTTCTTTCAAAGATTGATGAGGATCAGCCCTCTCCTTCTACCAATGACATAGATCTATGTCTTTGCAAGTTTCTGAAGGATTATGATGATATTTTTTAGCCACCTTATCTTCCTCCCAAAAGAGAAGTGGATCATCCTATAGACTTGCTGCCCAATACCAAGCCTATTAGCAGACCACCATATCGCCTCTCCAAGGTGGAAATGGAAGAAGTAGAGCATCAAGTGAAATAACTATTAGAAATGGGTCTCATCAAGGCAAGCCAATCGCCTTTTTCCTCTCTGGTCCTTCTTGTAAAGAAGAAAGATGGCTCTTTTTGCATTGCGATCTTAACAATGTCACTATCAAGAATAGGTATCCAATACCTAGAATAGATGACCTCTTAGATGAATTGAAGGATGTTAAGGTGTTCTCCAAAGTTGTTTTGCGATTGGGGTATCATCAAATAGGCATGAAGGAAGGGGATGAGTTCAAAACAGCCTTTAGGACAGAAAGGGCCTTGTAAAAGAAGTCTTCAATATATTGAGGAAGCACAAACTATATTGAGAAGATGGAATCAAAGTGGATCCTAAGAAGGTGCAATGCGTCAAAGAATGGCCTACTCCAACTAATGCTACTTCTACTTCTTTAAGAGGTTTTCTTGGATTATCATCTTTTTATCGTAGGTTTATGAAGAATTATGCTCATGTTGTAGCTCCTCTTATCGATCGGATAAAAAAAGAGGCCTTTTGGGATGAAATTGCCGACAAGAGCTTTAATGAGCTAAAACAATTGCTTGTTTTAGTACCAATACTAGTTTGCCCTGATTTTTCCAAGACTTTTACCATCTATGCAGATGCTAGTGGTAGAGGTTTAGGGGCTGTTTTGGTTCAACAGCATGGTGTCATTGCATTTGAGAGTAGAAAATTTGATGATAAAGAGAGGGAGATGCATGTATATGAGCAAGAGATGCTTGCTATTCTACATGCGATCAAGAAATGGCATCATTATCTCTATGGAACACATTTTGAAGTCAAAAGTGATTATAGGGTGTTGAGGTATTTTCTCTCACAGCCCAACCTTTCTCCCAAGAAAAAGAGATGGCTGGCTACCTTGCAGTCATATGATTTTGAAATAGCATATATGGCTGGAAAGGATAACGTTGTGGCTGATGTGTTATCTAGAATGTGGGCATGTAGTTTATCTATAGTGTCTACAATTTATAAGGATTGGATAAATGACATCCAAGAAGAATATGTGTTGGATGAGTATGTTGTCTAGATTTTACAGAAATTACAACAAGGACATGATGAAGAATTTTCGAATTTCAAAGTGCATAATGGACTCTTATGGTTCAAGGGTAGTGTACTTGGTTCCTAATAGTAAATTCAAGCGGAAAGTGCTCACAAATTTTATGGACCATATTTGGTAGTGAACAAAGTTGGAGAGCTTGCTTATAAGCTTCAACTACCTTCTTCCACTAGAATACATGATGTATTTCATGTTTCACAGCTTAAGAAGTATGTGTGACCTGAAGTGCAGGTATTGGAAGAGTTGCCACCAATGGATGAAGTAGGACTTGTCATATATGAACCTGAAAATATTATTGGAAAGAGAGAAAAAGTGCTCAGAAATCGTACTCTTACTGAGTACCTCATTAAGTGGAGGAGCTTACCTATAGAGGAATCTTCTTGGCAACCATCCACTTATGCGAATGATTTTCCTTGGTTATTACAGGATGATATATGATAGACTATGTAGGGACAACTTGCTGTGAGATATTTCTGTTGGCAATAAAACTATCTTGACGTCATTAAAAATTGATTTTGACATTATAGAGGGATACTAGGGATTGTATACTTCATTTATATACTTCACATGTGTCATTTGGACCACTCTATTAGAAGTTATGATAGTTTTTGTAAATCAGCCTTGTTTGGACAACAGCCAGTTTACTCACAGTTTGGTATACATAGAGGTCTCTCTTATATGGAAAGTGCTTTTCTATCGTATTGGAGCTACATGGACATGATTACTATCATCCTTGAATTATATTTGATCCATTTATCCTTTGTTTTGAGGACAAAACCGTCTTAGGACGGGATGGTTTGTCATAAAAGAAAATACCTTGATACTTTTGTAAGCCCTTGTAAATTCAGCCCTTGCCTATGTAAATGTGCCCTTAACTTTGGAGATGAGGGGTTAGGATAAAGAAGGCAAGAGGCTAAGAGAAGACATCTTTTGGTTCATTCAAAAAATTTTAATGTTCACTTACTTGAAGTTAGTTTCCTTCTTGCTAGATGAAGCATCAGCCATGGCTGTCATGTATTCTTTGGAATTCTCATCATTAATACATGGCAAGATGTCTTGGTGCAATAGTTCTTTGTTATTTTATGTGTATTTTAGTTTAGTTAGATTTCTTTTCTTGGTTGAATGCTTCATTACATTGAGTGCGCGAATTGCTCTCAACATTTACACTCGTAAGACCACCTACATGTGTGGAGTTATTAATAATGGCAATCTTAAAAGTATCCAAACTCTCAAGCAAAGTGACTAACAAGAACATGGCCTTTACTAAATCATAAAAGACAATCATCTGAGAAGCTAGGTTGAAACTAGTGTTGACATCATCGAGGTGATTAGACATTGAACCCCCTTTCTATATACAGAGATCAATGAGTTTATTCAACCAATAAACCTATGAGGCTATACTCTCTTTTTCATACAGGTCACCAAGATTTTTCCATACACCATATGCACCTACCATATCTTTCACATTAAAATACATGGACTTTGAGAGTGTCAATATAATAATGAAGTATATCAACTCATCCAATTTCTCCATACATCTATATCCATGTCTTCAAGCTTTAATTCCACTACATTTGAGTGGCTTCACTTACTTCTTCTGGAATAATGTATTAGATATTGGCTTTTTTCAATATAAAAAGTCTATTCCTTTAAGCTTTTCAATATTGAACAATGCATTTTAGGAGCTTGTTAAAGAAGCTATAATGACAAATATATGCATGTACACCAAAAATGATAGAGGATATACCTAATTGCAAGCTCAACATAGATCAATGAATTATAACATAGTACTCCATAATGTCAAGAAATGGCTATCCAAATATCAAACCAAAATAAAATTGAAGTAAAAATGATATTTTAGCACTTCAAAAAGGCATGTGAATTTCCTCCAAGTTGTATAAAGTGTTCCAATTATCATCTGAGCATAAAATGGCCACCGAAGACTAAGCATATGCAAATTGCCTCCACATATCTATTTCAACCCACATAATTTCTGCAAAGTGAGCATAAACCAATGTGGAAAATCCTTCAAGTTGACCAATCCATTAAAAATCTATGTGCATTTTGAAGCATAGAGTAATCCATGAGCCTTTAAGTGCAACTAGTCATTGTGGACTAATGTTTGAACCTTACAAAAGGATTTTCGTGATAAAACATGTATGCTATAGCTTCCAAAATATCTAAAAACATGGGAAAACGGTGTGAGTAACTTGACTAAGAAAAATGGGAGAAAGCAACAACATATGTCATTTTTATCATAAATAGCATCTTCGCACGTTTGGATTAACAAGATAGTCCATAGACATCAGATCTCGGCCAAGTTCTCAAGTCTGTCTGTCTCTCTTTTTCATTTTCTTGGTTACAGACACAAGCAAGGCCTTAGCTTAAGGCTTGATCTTAAGCCCTCTACTTAAACCCTGTGCTTGCAACAAGTAGGTCTATTACTTCGAAGAGACAAACTGTCCCCTTTCTTAACTAAGCCTTGTGGTTGCACACATAAAAACCATATATTGAGATCTCTTCTTAGGCATTCACATCCAAGTAGTTTTTCTTTAATCCCAATCTTTAGTAGCTACCAAATCAATTTCAAAATGGGCTATTGCTACCCCAAATGGAGTCTTAATGGCTCAAGCACTTGCTTGACTTAGATTTAGATCTCCATGATGACAATAGTACCTCTATCAATGTGCAAGCAATAAGCCTCAATGCCGAAGAGGAAGCTCAAATCCTCAACCTTTGTGACAAAGCTCCTCATGCTCCCTCACTCCAAGCACGAGCTCCTATGAACACTAAATGTGACTTTGATACCAGTTTTGAGAGAGAAATAATGATGGGATGTGAGGTAGAAGCTATGGAGTGCAAGATTTGATCTAGTGGGAGATCTTGGTAAGAATGGAGATCTACTAATATCTTTCGCAGGTCATGATCCTTTTCAAAGGCATTTTGGAGGTTTGTGGACAAAACAAAAGGCCACAAGGGAAAGAAGACAACTAAAACCTTCACTACTTTACATAATAGGGTTTTCTCTTATCTTCTCCAAGCTCCATCTAAAGCTTTCATGGAAGAGTTTCACTTCTACCTCTCTAGCATGGCTTCTTTCCTCTCAAAGGCCACTTAGTCTTGATTCTTGGCAAAATTTGGAGCCTTCTTATAACCCTTGTGGAGGGATTTGGGCTTCAAATGTGGCAATAGCTCTGCCAACGCATTTGTGCTGCTTGTGTAGGCCCTTATTCAACAACATAATTGTTGTTTTCCTTAATATACTTCCTACTACTTGGCATTGGCTATTTCAAGGTATCTTGATCATCATTGAAGGCCATGATGCTTCCTTTGAATCATAGACTTCAATCTTCATGTTGAAATGGCAAGGGCAACAACCATTATTCACAAATCTACTTTCTTTTCTCTTCTAGTTGTGGTTTAAAGCCTTGTTATTGATAATTGGAGGCTTCTATGCTAAGTATTGAAGTTTATTTCCATCTTGGGGCAAAATGAAAGCATTATCATTGTTTTCATTGCTAGAATAGTAGGGAAGCCATGGTTTTATGGTAAAAGATTCAAAGATTTTGATCTATTGAAGGGGCTTTTACTTCAAAATACTCTAGGAAGTTCACCTATAGCCTTAGCAACTATTATTAGTTAAAGATTGAAACAATCTTTCAAGAATTGGAGCATTCTTCTTCTCTTGAAAACTTTGGACAACATAGCAAGCCATAAATCATTCAATTTCATGGGGCCTTTACCAAGATTGAAGCTTCTTAATGGTTCAAGGCACTCCCACAATAGATACTTACAAGCATTGAGAAAGATCACAACAACAGATATCTACAATCCTTGAGTAAGATTCTTGATTGGGAGCATTATGGGGTGAAATTTTATTCAAATGCTAACTTGATTTAGGGCTTTTGTTCTCTAAAGTTAAATCTTAGGAATATAAGAATCTTGGAGCATTGAGGACTACTAGAAAAGAAGCCTACATTAGTGTGGACCACTCATTGTGCAAGATTCCACTACAATCAATGCTTCAAGTCATCAACAAATTGTAATAGAGATAACCATCAAATTCTTGATTGCTCATTTTGTCCAATTTTTGGGCCATAATCCGATTGCTTGGGGGTTGAAGAATGTAATCCTTGTCATACTTGAATTGTAAATCTATCATTTGTAAGCTTGATTCATGGAAAACAATAACCAAAAAGACTTTTCTTAGCTTCCAATTGATTGTTGATCTAAAATTGCAAGGATATTATCTCATTGATATTGGGTTGATTCACTTAGTAAATCAATAGTAGATTATTCATACACATGGGATTACCGTCATAAATAGGGCCCAGGAGTAGGTCATTACAAGTGTTCCAAAAGACTTGCAAAGATAATATATAAGCTATTTGGGGTGTTTGCATGTTGTAACCCTTCCCTATAAGTTTCCATAGCCTTTTTCCATAGGTTATTCCTAGTTATTTGCAAGTCACAAGGGTTACAAGTGGAATTAATGGAAAAATAGAGGTCTTTTGGACATGTTGGAAATTTGGCTTCAAAATAGGGTACATGCATTCTAACATAAACATAGATTATAGACTGATAGAGGGCATTACCATCATTGTTCAAAGTAAAAAATCCCTTCAATTTGGCATCAACATATCAAAAGATATTGTCAATTCATTGATAGCTAGTTGCTGTGGATAACACCTAATATACATTGCTAAAAACAAGCAAAAGCATCAAATCATGGAGAGTATTAATAAGGATGTGAGAGCGTATCATTTTGAGCCAAATTGTTCAAATGAAGCATTGTACCAAATTAAAGCATATCATTTTGAGCCAAATTGTTCAAATGAAGCATATCAAAACCAAGAGGATGAACGTACAAGCATGCTTAATGCTCAAAACATTCAACATGATAATGAAAAAGTATATGCTTCTCAAGGGTCAAATGACTATTAAAATTTATTAAAGGAGTTGAAACATTTGAATGTAGGAATTCTTGGTGGCATACACAAACTTAATAAGTCAATGGAAAAGATGGATAGTAGATTTGATGATTTGATTGTAGTCATCAATTGTTTGGGCAACAAGATGCATGATCCTCAACCTACCTACGATCCTATCTCACCCCCACATGATCCCTTTCCAACTCGACAACCCAATGTGACCACTTTTGAGAAGGGAGAACCATCAAGAATGAGAGGCACTTTTTATCCAACTCAAATGCATGGTAAGAATAAGGCAAGACCATGATTCAGTCGTCCAAGAGATGACTTTAGGTAAGAAGAAGACACTAGGATTGAAGATGAATATCATGGATGCGATCCATTCTACAAGTCCTTCTATCCTTAGTTCACTATTTTGCCAAGAAGAGTAGAATTTAGTCACAAAGAAAGGCATGAAGTAAGAAGGCCATTCCATGATCAAGTATCTAGGGAGCACCAATCATTTGGTCAGCTCTCTAATCATGGAATTGGACAACCATGTCCTCATGGTTTAGGTAGCAAAATCAAAATGGACAGCCCTCCTATAGATAAAACTTATGGAATAAAGATTGATGGGGGCAATAGTCTTATGGACAGCCTAACATAAATCCACCACCACCTTACAATGATTGAGAGTAGAATGAGGAAATCAATATCCCAAACTTCAAAGGAAAGATTGGAGAAGAGTTTGTCACATGGGAGGATTTTAAGAAGGCAATGCCTTGATGTTTTCGTCTCTCCCATGGAAAAAGAGAAGTTGCAAAGGAGGTGGTATGATCTCAAACAAAGAGGAATTTTCTTTAGAGAGTATACTAACATGTTTCTAATTTTGTTAATGTATGTGGAGGAGATTAGAGCTTTGAAAAAGTGAATAGATACATTTATGGACTTAATCTTCATCTTTCATTAGAGGTTGGTGCCGTGTAGTCCAAGACCATTCATGAGGCAGTCCAGCTTGTTGAGTCGTATAGCCAAAAATACCATAGAGATATGTCTTCTTTTTAGCCCAAGATTTTGGGAAAGATCTCTCAAACTAGTCTTCAAGGTTGGGACAAAATTTTAGCCAACAAAGAAGGCATTTAAGCAAGAAGGAAGATTTAACAACCCCTACAACAAAGTCCCAACTTGTCATACAGTTTATAGAACAAAATAGGGCATGAACTCTAGGCCTAATGTTGAAGTAAAACAATATTTTAGTGGTTTTGATGGATAACCTTCAACCAAGAATGTTTGCAGGAAAGCATGTAACGAATGACGAATTGAAGAATATTTTGGGGAGAAGTGATACCTAATCATAAGAATAAATGCGAATTGGAGAATGCAAAAGTTAGCATGATTATTAAAGAAGGATCAGGTGAAGAAGTAAATGAAGGTGATGTATTTCAAATGGTAGCCATGCCTACTCTAGAAGAACCACATGAAGAAGAAGATGTTGTAAACTAGGAGTTTTATGATTTGATGGATGGGTTTCATTTTGATTTGGGTGGTTCTTATATTTTGTGCACTATTTCTCATGATGTATTGACCGAAAGTAGAGGTGAAAATACCCTTTGGCTCAAGGGGTTTGTGAATGGTAAAGTTGCCTATATTCTTGTGGTGGATACGGGCATCAAAAATAGTTTTGTAAATACAAAATCATTGTATAGGCTGAAGCTATTAGTAAGAATATGGATGGGCTAAAGTTATTAGTAAGAATATGGATGTGCCATTAAGGATACAATTTGCCAATGGAGGTTTTGAAGCTAGTTATAAAGTATGCCCATGCACTCCTATCGAGTTGTTACCATCATGTATTATTTAAGTTGATCATGTAGCTTTGGAAATGGGACCCATTGACATAGTTGTTGGCTATGATTAGCTAAAAACAATTGGGATGTTTACCCATGGAATTGAATTTAATGCAAATGGAATTTGCTTGGGGTGGACAATAAGAAACATTGCATGGGATGGATCAAAAGAAAGCAGAGCTAATATCTATGAAGAAGTTGAAGAGAGAGATCAATGCTAAATCTTGTGTATTCAATCTTCTTCTTTCCAAAGAGAATGAAGACCAGTCCACACCCACTCCAAAGAAGAATAATTTAGTATTCTGGAAGTTGTTAGAATAATACAAATACTTATTTTCAACCACCATTTTAATTGCCACCCAAGAGCCCCCCAAGAGAGAGATTGATCATTCTATTGACTTGGTGTTTAATGCTAAACCCATTAACAAACCACCCTGTAGACTATCTAACTTTAAGAATGAGGAGGTGAAGTGGTAAGCCAAGGAGTTACTTCAAATGGGGTTAGTTCAACCAAGCCAGTCACCTTTGCCTCTCTAGTATTACTAGTTAAGAAAAAATTGTGACATTCCATAAGTGCATTGATGATTATATGGCATTAAACAAGTCTACCATCAAGAATAGATATCCCTTTCTCCATATTGATGATATTTTGGATGAACTCAAGGATGCAATGATTTTTACAAAATAGATCTTCATTTGAGATATCATTAAATTCATATGAAAGAGGGGGATGAATACAACACTACATTTAGGATTGAAATAGGATTATATCAATTCTTGATGATGTTTTCGAACTTTCAAATACACTAGCCACTTTCCAAGCACTTATGAATAAGATTTTGTAGCCTTTCTTGTTTAAAATAGTCGTTTTTTTCTTTGATCACATTCTCATATATAACAAGTCCAAAGAGGATCGTTGTGAAGGCATGTACAAGAGGTAATTGACACATTAAGAAGGCATAAACTCTTTTGTAAAGGAGTCAAAGTGTTTTTCCATGGAGGATGAAGTTGAATATTTGGGCCACATAGTCGATGCAAGTGGGATTAGAGTGGACCCAAAGAAGGTGCTATGTGTCAAAAATTGAGCTACCCCTATTAATTTTACATCTTTGATAGGATTCATAGGATTATCATCCTTTCATCGGTACAATGTGTCAAAGATTGACCTACCCCCACTAATTCTAAATCTTTGAAAGGTTCATTGGATTATTATCCTTTTATCGGTGGTTCATTAGAAAATATGCACATATTGTGGCTCCATTGACCAATTGGTTGAAAAATGACACTTTCTTTTGGGATTCTATAGCAAATAAAATCTTCAACAAGCTGGAGTCACTCTTAATTTCAGCACTTATTTTGGTATATCTTGATTTTTTTCTAAGGAACTCATTATATGTGCAGATGCAAGTGGAAGAGGAATAGGAGCTATTTTATACCAAGATCATGGAGTCATTGCCTACGAAAGTGAGAAATTTGATGAAAAGGAGTACCAACTTCATTTGTGCAAGTAACAGATGCTTGCAAATCTTCATGCAATCAAAAAGTGGCACTATGGTAGCCATTTTAAGGTAAAAAGTGACCATTTGTGCTGAAATATTTATATCATAGCGTACTTTATCCCCAAAGCAAAGACGGTGGTTGCCCACACTTTAAGGCTATGATTTTGAAATTTTCTACATGGTGGGTAAAGACAACATTGTGGTGGATGCTTTGTTAATAATGTGGGCATGTTCACTCTGCTTAATCTTTATCCAATACAAAGATAGGATCCATGACATATAATAAGAGTAATTGCTTGATGAGCAAGAAACCATTATTTTAGCAAGGAAGAGATGAAGAGTATCCCAATTTTTTATGGCGGACTTCTATGGTATAAAGGACATGCTTATTTAACACTCCAAACATCCTTCAAGCATCATATTTTGTAGGAAATGCACTCTTACCATTGGTAGGAACTGTTTAAGGCATTTGGCAAAATCCATAAGAGCTTTTATTAGAAGGGAATTTGGTGAGATATTAAAGATTATGTCATACAATGTTTACCATATCAACAAAATAAAGATTCCACACTTCTACATGGTGGTTTGTTTCAACCATTATCCATTCCTTAAGTAGATTGGCGTAAGCATGGATTTAGCACGGGATTGGCTACTATGAAGCATGGATGAAATAGTATTTATGTGATTGTGGACAAATTAACTAAATCATCCCATTTCATTCCAACTAAGGCCCAATTTTTTGCCAAACAAGTTGTCAATTGATTTATGGTAGGTGTTTTCACGCAGCATGGGATGCCATTAAAGATCATTTTTTATCATGACATTAAGTTCATGGGAAACTTTTGTTGGAGCTTATTTTCTTCTATGGCTACCCAATTGACTCCTTGCATGCCATATCATGCTCAAATGGATGGGCAAATAGAGTGTGTTAATAAGTGGTTGAAAGTCTAGCTTTGTCACTTTTATCATGATACTCAAGCATCATGGGACCAATGACTACATCTAGTTGAATTTTGTTACAACAACATTCATTATATGAGTATTGGCATATTGCCATTCAAAGCTCTTTGTGGTTACGAAGTGCAAAAACCTTCTACCCTTTTCCATGATGATGTGAATCCACAAGTTAATGTTGAACTTGAGAAGATGGAAGCATTGATGAGTCAATGTAAGGAAAACATTTGTAAAGCACAAGATATTATGAAGGCTTATGGGGATGAGAGGAGAAGGTCATTAGAGTTTGAAGAAGGTGAGTGGGTCTTTCTAAAGGTGCCTAAGTCTAGGTATGCTTCTTTGAAAGGAGGCTACAACAAGCTAGCTCATATGTCTTATTGGCCCTATCAAATCCTTAAGAGAGTTGGAGATCTCGTATATAAGATTGTGTTACATTCTTTAACACACATTCATAATATCTTTAATATTTCTCAATTAAAGAAGTATGTGGATCTATCCATTCAAGTTTTCAAAGAGTTGTTTTCCATGAATAAAGATAGTCTCATTATCTATAAGCCCGTGAAAGTCTTGCTAAATTCAAACATGGCTATCCAAAGTTATGGTCCTTTTCTTTCTAGGAGTTATTTTTGGATAGTTATAGTAGTTTGCAGTTATTCACTTCCTTTGTAATTCATTGCTTCAAGGACTCCTTCTTTAGGATATGGGCTTCATTTTTAGCATGGATATACATACTTCAAAGCTCTCTTCTAAATTTCCATTTTAATTCACTTCCAGATTCCAAGCTTTGAGGACAAAGCTTCTTTTGTCTAGGTGGACTTGTAATAAAGCATAGGTTAGGTAGGGACGGGTATAAAAGGCTAAAAATGTAACATGTGCACATCTTTTTGGTCATCAATTAAAATTCACCCCTTAAGAATCTCAAATTTGGATCTCCTACCATAATGCATACCTTGCTTCACCATAGCAAGAGGTGGGTATATTGTTGCCTATCTTCGTTTTCTCCATTGTATTTTTTTCACATGATAATATGAGCATTATTTATGGCACCTTAGTTATGGTTTTCTTTTTAGATTCTATGTCAATCTTGTTCAAGGGTAACTAATATCTTTACAGTTTTATCCAGCCTAGCAACTCATCATGGAGTGCTTTGGTACTCTTCCAAAATAAGAAAGATGGAACTCTTAAGATTTTGCATTGATTAAAAGGATTGAATCAAGTAACTATTAAAAACAAGTAAGTACCCATTCCATGAGTTGATAAGTTACTTTATAGATTACAAGGAGCTAGAACATTTCCAGATATTGACTTAAGATTGAGATATTATCAAATTTGAATAAAACTAGAAGATATCCCAAAAATTGCATTTTGATTAAGCTTCTCAAAGAGTAGTCTAAGATAGTGGGAATGCTCAATGAAAAAGAAAGCTTTGACAAGCCAAAAGAATGTCTCATTATCGCTCATGTATTAAAGCTCCCTAACCTCTCTCAATTTGAAGTAGTCACACATGCTATTATGACAACATTAAGATGTATACTTTCACAAGAAGGTTGCTCCATAGCATATTCCTCTTGGAAGCTCAAATTATATAAGAAGAATTAGCCACCCATGATTTTGAACTATAGTATATTTATGTCCTCAAGCTCTAGCATCATTATCTACTTGGCCAAATACTTATTTTTATCACAAATCATAAGAGTCTCAAGTGGATATTCACCCAACTAGATCTTGATATGAGGCAAAGAAAATGGAAAAAAGGTCCTTTAAGAGTTTTGTTTTTTAATTCAAAGACCACCTTGATAAGGAGAATGTGGTGGGTAACACTCTTATCCACAAGGCCTTCTTAAAGATCCTTCAAAGCAAGGAATCCTTGCTAGCCCAACAATCTCATTCTTGATACTATGATTGCACAAGCTCCCAATGACCTAGAGTATCTTGAATTCAAAAGGATTATCCTAGTAGAAAAAATAAAATTGAGGGAGCAACCTAAGCTCAAAAATTATACCTTCAGGGTGTATATTATCAAAAGAGGCTATATATACCCAAGAATTAGGACCTTAAGAAGAATCTATGGAAAGCACACGATAGCCCTATAGTTAGACATCCCAATTAATCAAAAACTCTCAATGCTCTGAGAAGAAGCTACTTTTGGCCTAGAATGAAGATGGACACCCTTGATTATGTGACTCAATGCTTGAACTATCAAAGAATAAAAGCTGAAAGGATCAAATTACCCAATGAATTATACCCTCTTGAAATTTCCCAAGTGAAATGGGAATAAATTAGAATGGACTTTATAGTTGGCCTTTCCACTATTAAGGAAGAATACGATTATTTCCTTATAATAGTAGATATGTTGATTAAGATGGCACATGTTAACCCTATAAAAACAACACACAAGGCCTCCAATATTGTGTGAATATTCATTAAGGATATCTTCCAATTACATGAGCCTCCCAAAAGAATTACCAATGATCAAAACACCCTTTTCACCTCCAAACTTTGGACAAGTCTCTTCCCCATTGGAACCCAATTGTGCTTCAACATGGCCTATCATTGCTGAATTGATCCATTGTTCAAGTTTGTCCATAATGCTTATTATCAGACAAAGCATAATAATGACATTTTTCCAAGCATTATATGGGTAGGGTATTTGTCTCCTCAAAATTTATTTGACCCTACCTTGAAGGTTGGAGTCTCCAAAAGGATATTGGATAACATGAAAGATCAAGTCAAAGCAATCCATCAAGACATAAAGATAGCATAAGATTGACAAAAGGCCTTCCAAACTCCAAGAGGACAAGTCAAATTTTCAAAGAAGGTGATTGGTCTTGCTAAGGGTCCAATCCCAAAAAATAGTTCATTATCTCTTGAAAATTTTTGAAAGCTTAGCTCGAGATATTGTGGACTGTATAAGTTTAAAAAATGTCTTGATATGTATGGTTACAAGCTAACTTTACCTCCTCATTTAAAAATCCATGATGTATTCTATGTAAGCTTTCTAAAGTCATATATCCCCAATCATGATGATGTCTTAAATGATGATTACATTGTAATGCCAACCTAAGGAATTGTTGAAGTTCAACTAGCAAGGATCCTAGAAATCAAAGAGAAATCCCTAAGAAATCACACTCTATACGAATATCATGTCCAATGAAAAGATTTCTGAGAAGAAAATCCAATTTGGGTTGAGGAATTCATCCTCCAAAAAGATCACCTCAAGTTTCTCACAAGTTGAGGACATCTCAATTCCTCTAAGGTGAAGAGAATGTAACATACCCATTTGTTTATACACTAGAATTCTCTCAATTTTTAAATCCCATGTGAATGCACACCAATCATACCTTCTCCTCCAACAAACCATAGTTCTAATATTTTTCCATTGCGTATGAATTGTCAAAATTTCCATTAATAATAACAACAATACTCATAATGAAAATAAAAGTTAACAAACATACTTTAGCTTAAGAGAATTTTATTTGAAGAATTAAATACCTGTATTGTCTCTACACACACACCCTATTTTATTTTATCTTAACCTTTTTTTATTTTATTTTAGTTTATATTTTTATTATATTTTATATTATTTAAATAAAATTTATCCTCCTTTATTTTATTTTTAACTTACTCTATCTAAGTTTAATTTATACTAATATATTTTACTTTGACTAAATTTTACCTTAATTTGTGAAAATTTATCCTAAATTTTTTAATTTTTATTTTTATTTTTAAAAGAGAGAAAATAATAAAATTAAAATTAAAAAAAAGAAAAAAGAAGGGAGAAAAGAAATAATAACTTACCCTTGTGGATAAGGGTAAGGGGCACCCCCCTAAAAGGGGAGTTGCCCATGAATTAGTTGCTTCTTCCCTCCTCATCATAATCAAAACAACAAACCACACCCCCTGCAAAAAAGAAAAAGAAAAAATATTTTTCTTTTTGAAATCAAGGGGGAAGAATGTTCCTGCAAACATAACATGTTCCCAACTTTGTTTATCAACCCTTGTGACAATAAACCAAATGGCTCCCTATAAGCAGATAGAGGTCACAGGCCCCTATTTTACATCTATTCCTTGACAACACAATTGTGGAATAATCTACCCAGGTTATTGTTATAAATAAACAAATAAACAAATAAATAATACATTTTAGCTTCAAAAAACTCATATTGTACTCATCAATCCCTTCTAAAAATTAATAAGATATTTTTGAGTTATTAGAAATTAGAACATTTAGAGAAGTTAAAGCTTAGTCACTTACACCTTTCACATAAAGAAAAAGATAAATAAAAATTTAAAAACTTACTAGAAAAATAAGTATGACTTGGAAAAATTAGGGTAGGGTTACATTTTGAGTCCTTGGTCAATTAAAGGTAAAAAATTCATAGAAACTTCTTGAAGAATATATGAATATTAAAAAATTATATAAGAAAGCCCCAAAAAATATAATTAAAATTTGAGGTAGCTTCTTGTCATCCAAGGTCATTCTATTAAGTTTATTAGTGAAAACATCACTAGTTTTAAATTAGATTTGTACTTGAAAAAATAAAAAATCAACAAGGAAAAGGATATATTTACTTTTGGATACTTAAGAAATTTAATTTATGCCACCAAGATGTAATGACTAGCATTATGGATTGTTAAAAAGAGTAGTATAAATTTGGATTGGTTTTTCTTTGAAAGGATCGTCTGATCCCTTGGAAGTTTAAAAGTGATTATGATTATGATTTTCACAACTTCTTGAAATAATGCTAATGAAGGTTTAGCTTCCAACTCTTACAGCTTCACCCTAGCTCCTTACCTAATACTAATAAACAACTTGAGGTGGCCAACGATTGTTCAAGTATATAGGTCTTGAGTATAATAAGGTTCTCCCTTACAGTGAAGCAAGAACCAATGGAGATCTGGTTGGATACTATAATCTTGTGCTGGATACTTCAATAGGAAAGGAAATCTATGGGAGTCTGATGTGGCCCAATGTCAAAAGGCATAAGAGGAACATGGTAGGCTGCAACCTAGTTTTGGGTTAGATTATCGCTCTCCATAGTGGATATTGTTGTAAATATTACACTAATAAATTGGATTGTTGCAAAGGAATGTCCTTTTGTTTGTGCTTAAGAAGATTTACGAATGAATCTTGTTTAAAGGTTTAAGTAATGAAACTGCTTTTATATGTTTCACAACATGAGTAGTATGCTTGCTTAGAAAATTAAGGAATGCCTTAGCACAATTGGGAAGGGGGTGGATGTGTTCCTTGATGAAAATTTCCTACAATTGAGTGGACCTGATTAGCCTAGTGGCTTCTCACATGAGATAGGGATAGAGTTGATAATTATGACTATCTAAAGGTTGATGTCTTAGAGGTGGCATAGTACAATTTTTTGGAGTCGGTGTGAAACTATGCCTTACAAGTAGAGGGGTTGATACTCAGCTTCCCCTCATTTCTCAAACCAACTACAGTGCTTGTCCACCTTGAGTCTTTGATGACTCACACAATAGTGTGAGAGACTCTAGTCGTGTCTTTGGGCATCTCAAGTTTATCCTTGTGGGTAGAGACCGAAATGTGTTGCGTGCAAAGTAAACCTAAGGGACGCCTAGCCATCTAAGTCTGTACATTTGAAATAAATCATGTATGGTGATAGTTAGGATTGGATCCCTAAATGACTATTTAGCTAGTTGCCTTTCCAATTAGGACTAGGTATGTTTCAAGATAAGGATTAGGAGAGGAGAGAAGAAGGCCAAAAAACTCCAAAGAGAGAGAAGCCCCAAGAAAGAGCCCAAAGAAGACTCCAAAGAAGGCCCTAAAAAAGGCCCCTCAAAAGGAGATATAACTCCTTGGCATCCTCTAAAAGGATTCCAAGTAGCACACCAAGAAGGGATGTCATAAGATCCGAGATACACGCTCAACTTTCTTATATACTTAAAATATATATGGCGAATATTATGTTGGCATAGAGGGAGAATAGATGAGAGAAAAGAAAGATGTAGAGAGAGAGAGAGGTAGAGAAATTGGTAACACACTAGGGACTGAAAGATGGGCCAGTCCCCCCTCCCCCCCTTGTGGAGTTATATTATTGACAAGGAGCAAGCTCCTCCATTACACATAAGCCAGTTCTTACTTGTAGATCTTGGAAACAAGATCACGGTTTCTTGCACGGTATACAACCGGCTAACACTTACACAACTTGGAAGTTGGCACCTTTTGATCCTTCTCAAGTCTCCTTCTCTCCTACACAATATGTGTAGGGCTCTCCTTTTGGAGCTTGATTTTAGCAGAGCTTCCGCAGCACTTGCACCTTCTATTGGGGGTAAAGGCACTTCCGCCTAGCCGCTTGTGCATTACTACACTGACAGTACCCGCCACTGCACACTATACGTGATTGGCGCCTGTCACAGTCACTTATTCTTTATTCTTTTAATGACAGTTTGAATAAAGGAAGGCCTGGCCACACATTGTGGTTGTTGGACTTCCCACTTTATCTCACTCTCTATCTTGCTCTTGCTCTCTCGCCATAGCTCTCGTGTGCAAGCTTCGATCCTTCTCACCTTTCAACTGGTATCGGAGCTTGACTTCCTGACTCTTGATCTTGGCTCGTGGCATTCTTAGCTTCCCATCGACTCCCTATTCGCATTGGGTCTCCATCTCGGCAGCCATAGCCGCCTCCCTTGAGCTCTCGTCACTCCCCGGCTTCTCGAGCTTTCTCCCGGCCTATTGAGGCACCCTCAGGGCATTCACACAAAGGTATTGCTTCATTCTTTACTGGATTTTATTCAATCCACAGGGTGCAAGAAATAGGGTAGCCATATCCAAGGTTCATGGAGCTCATATCTTGCTCCCCCTTCATGGTGGCTTATTGAGGCCTCTTCCTAGGCTTCATTGGTGCCTACCCTACCCCCACACTTTCCATTTAGGCCACATGGCATTGCAGTAACCCCAGATCAAGTTGCGTCGGTTTTTAAGCTTGTTTCCAGCAACTACAATTTGGTCTTCCTCATCTCCAACTTCCCAGACATTGGACACTTGCAAAGGTTCCATTTTGGGCATATGAACATGCTTTGATACTTGGCATTGAATGTTTGAGTATTGACATTGATTTGGGACTGATTTGGCACTATTTTAGGACTATCATAACAGTCCACATGCAGTTTATAACAGTGCTATGGTGAGATTTGATGTTTATGCTCGCACGGCATTGCTATTTGATGCCCGGTTGGTGGTCTCGATTGATGCCTATTGATTCAGGGATGCATGCCTATTGATTTGCCACCATTTTGGAGCTGATTTTGATGCTGAAATATTCAGGTTTGCACAGCGAATCATTGCTGTAATACAGTGGGCTGAAGCTATTTAACTCATGGTTGGTTATGCCTATGCTATTCAGGCTATGTTTTGGGCATACATAGTGATGTATTGACATTTGGGCACTGAATTTGAGCTTGGCTTACACTCCAGATCATTGATTGAGCTTGAGCTCGGCTTTGGAAAGCACTTGGATGCTCCATCTTTGATGCACTTATGGCATGCTTTGGTCTATGCTTGACCGCCATGGGTTATTTCACCTATGTATGCTAGTTACATTGTTTGGAGCCGCTTGCTATTGGAGCTTTGTCTTGGCTTAACTTTGGACTCCTTGAGCTTACTTGGGCTATTTATTGCCTTGCCAGAGTTTATTTTGGGATGTACTTGATGTGGATGCTACATATGGATACTCTATCGCCTACATGTCAGGATGTATGGATGCTTGATCTTGGACACTTGTCACTGGTGCTTGTATATGCTTTGTTCAAGCTTTGTTGCTTGATATTTATGGCTTTTGTGCCAGTGGGAGCGTCTTTGGATGCTTGACAGACATTGAGCAGGCGGTCTATGCTATTTGAGCTTTTGAGACTATTTGGGATTTCTTACCCTTTGGGATGATACATGGTTCATATGTCTTGGTTCCTTCCGATGCTTATGAGCTAACTCTTTGGCTTGGATCCCTTTCTTTGTGAGCTGACACCTAGTTGTGTCAAGTCTTGGTAGTGGTAGGTACACTTTGCTCCATTGACTGGGGGGTGTGCCTACTCAACTAGTAGATATTTCATGACATGTTTGGGTATTGGATTCATGCTTATTGACTGTCATATGCCTATGTTATGTCCGCATGATGCTGGTTATGGTCTTGGCAGTATATGATTGACTTGGAATCCACTTCTGGCACAGTGAACTCTCATTTATTGAAATCTGTCATTTATTACAATAAGCTAAAATCTGTAAATTTTGAGCACTTCTATGAGGATAATGCTTACTATTTGACGTTATCCTGGTCATATTTGGTGGACAGGTGCTTCTCTTGGTAAAATCCACTCTTTCAGCCAATTTTAGCAGTGGTTTTAGTGTATTTTTTGCTAATTATAGCAACATGTAATTTTACTATTTTGCATTGATTTAGGGCAGTATGGCTGGTCATTTGAAAGATACAGCTCTCTTTAACATTGCCAAGTTGGATGGTACTAATTATGGGTATTGGAAGTCCCAAATATAACAGGTTTTGGTGCAAAAATTGCAACTTAAACCCTTGTGTTTCAAGGGTGTCAAACCTGAGGATATGGATGATGATGTTTGGATGGAAGTTGATGAGCTATGCAAGTCTACCATTATTTTGTCACTCTCAGAAGAGGTCCATCATAATGTTGTTGAAGATGAGAATCATAGTGCATGGGATTTATGGAAGAAGATTTAGGAGCTCTATGCGCAACAGAGTCCTGCATCACAGATGTATTGGCTGAAGCAATTAATGAACCTTTGAATGAAGGAGGAGACCTCCCTTTCATCTCATTTTAGTCAGTTTCATGCTATCATGAAGAGTCTGTTGTCACAGGGTATTGAGTTCAAATACAACTTGCACCTGTTGTTTTTGCTTGGCACCTTGTCTGAATCATGGGATGTCTTCCGTACCGCCATATGTACGAACAAGCTTGATGGGCTGAAAATCAAAGATGTTGAGAGTGCTTTATTGACTGAGGAAATCAATAGGAGAAACAATGATGCTTCCCGCTCTTTAAATGCATTGACCATTAGAGGTGGTAGACATGGCAGGCATGATAATGATCACAAGGGCAGGGACTCTTAGAAGTCCAGGTCCAAGTCACGTGGTTGCAGTAAGTCTCATAGATGGAAGTCTGATCTTATCTGTCATTATTGTGGGAAAGCAAGACATATTAGGCGGCAGTGCCATAAAATGCGCGATGATAAGCGCAAGGAAAAGGGAAAAGAGAAAGTGCAAGAAAAGTCTTCTGAGTGCAGTATTGTACTTGCAAAGTCCTGTGTAAAGATAGAAGAGGATAATGTCATGCAGGCCCCTAATTCAGATGATAATTACATACTTGCAGCTTCTTCATGCGATGCCTTATCGACTTCTAAGATACATTCTTTGTATGCACAGTGCTGGCTCTTGGATTCGGGTGTGTCATTTCATGTGACACCTTGTAGAGATTGGTTTCATATCTATTGTACTATGTCTGGTTCTGTGCGCCTTGGTGATGACAGGTCTCTTGACATTGTGGGCATTGGAGATGTTAGGCTGCAGTTTCCTTCTGGCAGTTCTTTTGTTTTGCATGATGCACACCATGTACCTGCGTTGACTCGCAACCTTATGTCAGCTGGACAGCTTGATGATACTGGGTATTTTGTGTCTTTTGGAGACTTTGCATGGAAAATTACTCGTGGCAGGCTTGTACTTGCAAGAGATGCCAAGTCTAGTAGCCTCTATTCCTTACTTGTATCTGGAGCTACATTGGATCATGTTTTGTCTGTGGGTTCTATTCCCCATGTATCCCTTTGGTATGCTCATTTGGGGCATATATCTCTTAAAGGAATGAAAATGCTATGTGCTTTGCAGTATCTTTCACCTTTTGACTCTTCGCATTTTAATTATTGTGATCATTGCTTGTATGGCATGAAGACTAGAAATACGCATAAAAAGTCTGGTAAGAAACGCATGGGTGAGCCCTTGGCTCTTGTGCACTCAGATATATGTGGGCCCATGCCCTATCAGTCACTTGGTGGGGCAAACTACTTTGTTACTTTCATAGATGATTACTCCCGTAAGGTTTGGGCTTATCCCATAAAGAGAAAATACGATGTCTTAGACACATTTCAACGTTGCCTTGCATTGGCAGAGAACCAGTTTGGGAAAAGGCTCAAATGCCTAAGGTCAAATAATGGGGGTGAGTATGTCTCGCGCGCTTTTGAGCAGTTTTGTGATGAGCGGGGGTATTAAGCGTCAATTGACCGCCCCTTACATCCCACCCCAGAATGGTATGGCTGAACACATGAATAGGACCATTTAGGAAAGGGTCTGTAGCATGCTTAGCCAAGTTGGCTTACTGCATCACTTTTGGGCCGAGGCAGTTACTACTGCAATGCATCTCATTAATAGTTCGCCTAGTAGTGGCATTGACTTTAAGGTTGCAGAGGAGGTGTAGGTAGGCAAACCCCCCTATTATGATCATTTGTGTGTCTTTAGCTATGAGGCATTTTGCCATGTGCCCAAGAACAAATGCAATAAGTTGGATCTTAAAAGTGTCAAATGCATTTTCATTGGCTATGGAGATGCATGAGAGATGGGTTATTGTCTATGGGATGCGCAAGTATAAAAAGTGATTCGCAGCCATGATGTCATATTTCATGAGGATAAAATGCATATGCAGCCTGAAAAAGTGGTTGAGGTACGTAGAGTTCTTTCAAGAGGAGCCACCTCCTCCGGTTCAGCCCACCGCTCCACGGCCAGCTAGACAACGTGCAGTATCACATGATGCTCATGGCCCAAATGTTAGATATGCTGATGTTAGATAGGATGTCGGTCAGGCAGCAGAGCCTGGGTTGAGGCATTCTACTAGAGATAGACAACCTCCTGACCGTTTTGCACCCTCAATGGATTTTGTACTGGTTACAGATGCATGAGAGCCTCTTGCTTATGATGAGGCTATGTGCAGGGGTGATTGTCACTCTTGGGAGAGGGCTATGTAGTATGAGCTTGACTCATTGCATAAGAATCAGACTTGGGATTTGGTTTCCTTGCCTCAGGGTAAGAAGGCTTTGCTATGCAAGTGGGTGTACGAGCTGAAAAGTACCCTTGGACACCCCAAGTTGGCATACAAGGCTTGATTGGTTGCTAAGGGTTCTAAGCATGAGCATGGTATTGACTTTGATGAAGTCTTTTCTCCTGTGGTCAAGATGACCACCCTATGCTTAATGGTGGCCTTGGTTGCACGGCTTGACCTGGACTTGTACCAAATGGATGTCAAGATGACTTTTCTACATGGAGACTTGCATGATGAGATTTACATGGAGCAGCCTAAGGGATTTGCAGACCCTAGTAGGAAACACCTAGTGTGCAAGCTAAAGAAGAGTTTATATGGCTTGAAGTAGTCACCTAGGGAATGATACCATAAGTTTGATGCATTCATGCAGTCACAGGGTTACAACTGCAGTGCTATGGATCGGTTCTTGTACAGGAAGAAAGCCTATGATATTTCTTTACTGATTTTCGTACTCTATGTGGATGACATGATTTTAGCAGGGACAGCTCATGATGAGCTTGATGCTCTTAAGGCTCAGCTCAAGAAGAGCTTTGAGATGAAAGATTTGGGACAGGCCTCTCATATACTTGGTATGCACGCACTGTAGATCTCAGGGACTCCTCCATCTGTCACAGAGGGAGTACGTACATAAAGTCCTTGAGCGCTTCCGCATGCAGGATGTTAAGCCTATTGGTTGTCCATTATCTTCTCATGTGAAGGTTTCATAGGCCGATTGTTCACAGACAGATGAGCAGAGGGCCGAGACAGCCAACATGTTATATGGCTACACTTGGCAATAAACATTGGGATGTCGTGAAGGGTATCATGAGGTACCTGAAAGGCACAATAGATATGTGTCTTTGTTATGGCAGCCATGATACAGGAGTCATGGGGTACACTGACTCTGATTATGCGGTACATGCAGACAGTAGGAAGCCCACTTTTGGC
Organism: Lygodium microphyllum; assembly: GCF_053477565.2. Classification (NCBI taxonomy): domain Eukaryota; kingdom Viridiplantae; phylum Streptophyta; class Polypodiopsida; order Schizaeales; family Lygodiaceae; genus Lygodium; species Lygodium microphyllum. The sequence goes on along the minus strand of NC_141161.1, from coordinate 84,026,511 downwards.
TATGTGTTCACTTATGTTGGAGGGGTTATCTCTTGGATGTCCAGGGTGCAGAAGTGTACGGCCCTTTCTACTATAGAGGCCGAGTATATTGCAACCGCAGAGGCTTGCAAAGAGGCTATCTGGTTAGGCCGTTTGATTACAGACCTTGGTATGACAGATGCTATGCCTACAACACTGCATTTGGATTCTATGAGTGCCATTCAGTTGGCCAAGAATCTGGTCTTCCATACGAAGAAAAAACATATTGAGATGAGGTATCACCTCATTCACGAGGTTGTTGAGGACAAGTCTATTGACCTTGTCAAAATTCTGACTGAGAAGAATCCTGTAGACTTGCTCACAAAGAGCCTCACTACTGAGCGCTTTGCCTTCCTTGGGAGATTGATGGGCATTGGATGAGATGACATCTTTTTCCTCATCCTGTTGTACATCTGTACATGTTGTACTGTCTTTTCTTTTTTCTCTCTCACTGGGGCGGATTCGCCTTTAAGTGGGAGGTTGTTCGGGGTAAAGGCACCTCCACCTAGCCGCTTGTATATTACTACACTGATAGTACCTGCCACTACACACTGCAGGTGGTTGGCGCCCGTCACAGTAACTTATTCTTTATTCTTTTAGTGACAGTTTGAATAAAGGAAGGCCCGGCCACACATTGTGCTCTCTCTATCTTGCTCTTGCTCTCCCGCCATAGCTCTTGCATGCAAGCTTCGATCCTTCTCACCTTCCACCTTCTCTTCTCCTCTTGGAATTTGATTTTAGGAGAGCTTTCGCAGTACTTGCACCTTCTCTTCTCCTCTTGGATGCATGCAAAGTGATGCTTCCTTTTTTCTCTCTCACACCGAAGGAGAGCCTCCTCTTTTATAGGCTTTCAAGAGCTTCTCTTCTTGGAGAGAGACTTGAGTTGATCTCCATGTAAGATGTGGTTGTTCTAGGACCTACTTTGGAGCAGTAATTTCGAGATATCTCTCCGTGCCTTATTCGAATGAAAAAACGTCCAACAGAAAGTTGTAGATCTCGTTGTTTTTGATAATCCGCTAGCCAAGTTTTAGAGATCGTCTTTCTATCGTGAGATATTTTAAAAATGGATTCACCATGTCTTTTTTAAAAAGAGCATCTTCTCAAACTGTACTCTTAACTTGTGGTCCATGCAACCACCTTAAGGAGAGTTCATTAAATTGCCTTAGGCCTCAACCTTAAGATTGACTTTCACACAAAAGCTTGTGTCTTTTTAGACCTTAGAAAGAGAAAATCACTTCTCTCCTCAGTTCCAGAGGATCACGTCTCTTGTCTTTCTTAGTGAGAGAATTACCTCTCTTATCTTTCTTAATGAAAGAAAAGACCTTAAACCTTAACTTGTAAGGGAGAGGATGACCCCAAATGAATGCAATGCTCATTATACACAAGTAAACATTCCTAGGTGTCCCTGTATGCACACATAAATACATATACACAATGCTAATGCACTTCTTTTTCTTAGAACTTAATCCATCTTCATTTATATGTAACTCCTTGGTTCTTTTGTACACTCTTATACTTGGCATACACTTCTTTCCCCCTTCATAACTTATACTGCTTGTACCAGATATCCTCGTCACAGTACTCTGATCACCTCATTAAGTGATGCACTAGGAATATTAGTGTCTAAATGGTCTCATGGCCATGCTAGATCATCATCAATACTTTAAAAAAAGTGAGTCATTAATTTATTGATATGAATTTATTAAATAGAGAATGCGTAATAAGCAATCAATTTAGTGACATCGTTTTGGCTTCTAAAGAGATGACCTCAACTGTAGAGGGGATACATAGTTCTTAAGAAGATCTGGAAAGTCTTGTAGTTTTCTCTCAGTCATAAACAGAGCGTCCAATGGGGAATAACTCTTAAACTTAACTGTATACTTTCATAATACCTTACCTGATCTTAGAGTATCGTCATGATGGTGTAAAATTCTTTTAGGCACAAGGAACTCTTCTTTTTCTTCTATGTCACGTAAATCTTCCTTGATTGGTTCCATTGGAGGTTCTCCAATATAGGGACATAGCAAACTTATATGGAAAGTATTATGAATGCTCCAATGACTTGGTAGATCCAAACAAAAAGTCACATCGTTTATCTTATCTTTGATCTTGAAAGGGCCATAATAGCAATTAGAAAGCTTAACCACTTTACCCTTTTGACCTTTCTGCTTCTTTAAGCAAGCCTTCTCAAACTTAAGAAGAACATGTTGTCCCAAATTGAGATCTAACTTACGACGATGCTTATCAGCTTCATGTTTCTGCTTCTCTTGTGTTCTTTGGATAGTAGCTTTTACTTGAGTGAAAGCTCTATCAATGTCTCTAACAAACTCATCTGTTGCAAAGATCTTATCCTTCTTAAGAAGGATGGGTCATAAACGAAGCTTACCATAGATGATCTCAAAGGGTGCCTTACCAGTACTAGACTGCACCGTATTATTGTATGCAAACTCTACTAAAGGAAAATACTTTTTCCATTCTCTTTGATTATCCAAGACATAGGATTTCAAAAGGTCCAGAACAATAGAATTAGCACTTTCACTCTGCCCATCCATTTGAGGATGATAAGATGATGAAAACTTTAACTTTGTCCTGAGGTTCTTGAAGAGAGCTTGCCAAAAGAGACTGTTCATCGTGACTATTCTTGCAATGTTTGGAAAAGAGTTCCATTGTTTGTTAGTCGATCGAATAACACCCTAAATGCTTTAACATTCAACTAATTGTTGAATGTTGGTTTGGATGATTATTCCAAGTACATGTGTTTGATGGTAAATGCATGGCAGGGATCAATAATGATAAGTTGCCATGGGAAATAAAGGAATGTTTTCTTGGAAGATAATATTAGGTTGATTGTCTTGATTGTGCTTGATTCTTAATTGGATTGATTAAGGAAGGATATTTTGCGTAGGTGGATTATCTCCAAGGTCACGCCGCACTTCAAACCGAGAGGGCACAACTCGATTCACGGGCCGAAGGTTGAGTGGTGAAAAGGCCTTTGTATCTCAGAGGTGAGAGATACTTGCACTTCTTCTTGTTACCCTCTGGCTTTGAGTATTGGTCATGGGTAAAGGTAGGTCTTCTTCGATTAGTCCTGTCTCTTGGTTGATCATAGAGTTGCTCTTGTCTAGCTCTATAAGAACTCATCTCCAACTTTCGAGATATACCATGTGTATGCAAACTTTCAGCTATGATGGAAGACTCCATCGTGCAAGATAAGGTTTCATGTGGATACATCTTCATGGTTTTGTGTAAATGAGGGAGTAGGCCAGCTTCAAACTTCCTTTTCTTCTCTTCATGCTGATCTCCATGAAAGGAGTAACCTTGAGAAGAGTAGACCAAAACTTATCCACATAACTAGTGACCTTCTCATGCTCTTTCTGGCCTAGCCAATCCCACTCCTTCTTGACATCATTCTCAAAATTAGGAGGCAAGAACTAAGCATAAAACTTCTTCTTGAACTTTTCCCAAGTCGTGGGTTTCCTTCCTTCCAAAATGAGAGTCAACCACCAATTGCTAGTTGTATCTTTCAAGTGCGTGCCTATATGCCTTAGCTTGGACTTTTTTGAGAAATTACCATTAGAAAAAGCAACTTCAAGTTGCTTGACAAAGGCTAACACCTTAGTAGGATCTCTCTTACTGGAGTAGGAGTTAAACTTTATGTCCTTATCCCCAGACTTGAAAGTCTTAGTCTTCTTAAGCTTGCTTCTCTTATGGTCCCTCTTTATCTGTTTGTGGCTTGTACGAGACTTAGAACCAAGAGAGTAGGAACTAGAAGTTGATGAGGAGGAGGAACTTGAGTAATTAGGGGAGTAGTTGGTTGCTAAGGGAGATGAATCCATCCTTATCCGCCTCACTCGAGGTGAGGACTTTTTACTCTTCTTGACCCAAGAGTCATTCTTCCTTCTAGGAACTAGAAGTTGATGAGTAGAAACTAGAAGTTGATGAGGAGGAGGAGGAACTTGAGTAATCAGGGGAGTAGTTGGTTGCTAAGGGAGATGACTCCATCCTTATCCGCCTCACTCAAGGTGAGGTCTTTTTACTCTTCTTGACCCGAGAGTCCTTCTTTCTTCTAGAAAGCTTCTCAACAATTGGATACTTTGCACCTTCCACCATCAATTGGTGCAATGGTGTTTCTTCTAGTATCACCATCTTTTGGAGGATTTGGTCCTTCATAAGTAGCTTCTTCCCTTGCCCTTAAGTTGTCAATCAATTAACGTACTTCGGGAATTTCCAACAAGCTATGATACTTTGTCAATTGAGCCTGTAATTGCTCACTTCTAGGCACTTTATCAGTTGCCATCTTTACCTTCTTCTTGTAAGGATCCCCTTTACTTTGAGAAAAGAAAAGAGACCCCCTCTGATAGCACTATTATAAGATCTGAGATACACGCTCGAATTTCTTATATACTTAAAATATATATGGCGAATGTTATACTGGCATAGAGGGAGAATAGATGAGAGAAAAGAAAGATGTAGAGAGAGAGAGAGAGAGAGAGAGAGAGAGAGAGAGAGGCAGAGAAATTGGCAACACACTAGGAACTGAAAGATGGGCGAGTTCCCCCCCTTGTGGAGTTCCTTTTGTGGAGTTATATTATTGACAAGGAGCAAGCTCCTCCATTACACATAAGCCAGTTTTTACTTGTAGATCTTGGAAACAAGATTACGGTTCCTTGCACGGTATACAACCGGCTAACACTTGCACAACTTGGAAGTTGGCACCTTTTGATCCTTCTTGAGTCTCCTTCTCTCCTACACAATATGTGTAGGGCTCTCCTTTGGCACTTGATTTCAGCAGAGCTTCCACAGCACTTGCACCTTCTCTTCTCCTCTTGGATGCATGCAAAGTGATGCTTCCTTTTTCCTCTCTCACACCCAAGGAGAGCCTCCTCTTTTATAGGCTTTCAAGAGCTTCTCTTTTTGGAGAGATACTTGAGTTGATCTTCATGCAAGATGTGGTTGTTCTAGGACCTACTTTGGAGCACTAATTTTGAGATATCTCTCTGTGCATTGTTCGGATGAAAAAACGTCCAACATGAAAGTTGTAGATCTCGTTGTTTTCGATAACCTACACAACCTGTTATTATAGATTGTCTTTCTATCGCGAGATATTTTAAAAATGGATTCACTATGTCTTTTTTAAAAAGAACAGCTTCTCAAATTGTACTCTTAACTTGTGGTCCATGCAACCACCTTAAGGAGAGTTCATTAAATTGCATTGGGCCTTAATCTTAAAATGACTTTCACACAAAAGCTTATGTCTTTTTAGACCTTAGAAAGAGAAAATCACTTCTCTCCTTAGTTTCAGAGGATCACATCTCTTGTCTTTCTTAGTGAGAGAATTACCTATCTTGTCTTTCTTAATGAAAGAAAAGACCTTAAACCTTGACTTATAAGGGAGAGGATGACTCCAAATGAATGCAATGCTCATTACACACAAGTAAACATTCCTAGGTGTCCCCGGATGCACACATAAAAACATACACACAATGCTAATGCACTTTCTCTTCTTAGAACTTAATCCATCTTTATTTATGTGTAACTCCTTGGTTCTTATGTACACTCTTACACTTGGCAGACACTTCTTTTCCCCTTCATAACTTGTACTGCCTATACCAGATATCCTCATCACAGTGCTTTGATCACCCCATTAAGTGATGCACTAGGAATATTGGTGCCTAAATGGTCTCATGGCCATGCTAGATCATCATCAACACTTAAAGAAAAGTGAGTCATTAATTTATTGATATGAATTTATTAAATAGAGAATGTGTAATAAGTAATCAATTTAGTGACAAGGGAGGTAGAGTTGAGACATCCTTAAGGAGGACACTCAAGACCCCAACAAAGAAGATGTTTGAGGAAAAAAATGCAAAAAAGCTCCTAATATAGGCATTACCATTTGTATCCAACATAGATTACTACAATTTCAATGATTTTTTATGTTTTATTCATTTGTTCTCTCAAATATCCTTGTGAATTTTGAGTTTTAAAAATCTTATATGTTTGTTTATTATACAAGTCATCTGTACACATTTGATACTCTCTAAAGTGTTGATAGACAGGGTGCAGCCCCTTTCTATACATCTTCTTCCCTTTTTGGTCTATCCTTCCGAGGATGTGCCCTATCCCACTCCATGACAACCAGTCCACACAACTTAGCATAAGCCAATATTGGCTAATGGTGGTTGGAGGCAAAACAAATATCATCATGGGGGCCATCCCTTTACGACAAAACACTGCATGCCTCGCCCCTCCCCTTCTTGTCATATGCGCTTGATAAACCACACTAAAATCCCTTCCATGCGAACAGTTGTATCCTATATCAAGGTCTAACCCTTGGATTGCATCTTCCAGGCTTTCAGATGAAATACATGGAGAACCATGGATATCTAACATGCAAAGACGCTCTTCACAGACGATGGGAGCACGTGGCATGTGCCCCTCCACCGGAGCGCTATGTGCCCACCATCAAGAGGTATGCCAAGAAGCGAGGCCCTAAGCACCATTGTCCAGGGTGAAGGCCGAAGAATCCTCGAGTCAAGAAAGCCAAGACTCAGAACGCGCAATAGGTGGCAGCACTAGTGCTCATGCCCGGGCCCCAGATGCTCAAGGGCAGAAAGGGCAGCTCGGGAAAGGGAAGAATTCAATGAATTGTTTAAAGACATTCTAGAAACGGTAGCGGCCCGGGACTACACCATTCATGTCCCGACCGACATGTTCCCTACCCAACCCCACAGGAGCCCTACGCCAACAGAGCCCCAATCAACCGGCCACCTAGACTCGCCCCGCTTCGTATGAATAGAGTAGCCCCATGTCGTATAAAGGGCTCATCAAATGCTACCTGGCCATAACTTTTTGTCTTTAAATGGTTAAGTGTTGACATGTCCCTGAATTGTACGAAACTTTCATGTATTTCACATCTTTTGTAAAGAAAAAGCTAATTAAGCGCAGGTGATAAATGTCCAAATCAACACCATAGAATTCAGATAAGTGGTGTCTCCTTGCATTGCACTGGTTTATTATAGTTGCGGCATATACCATGCATGTACTCTCATAAAGCGACAAGTGGATACAGGATCCGACAGGTCTTTGGGCGAAAGTGCTCAATGCTCGATCACCGCAAGACCATCAACCCCACAAGGAGCCGCGGCAAAGCCACGCTACCGAAAGCACCCTTGCCAACCGCCCCCATCGCATGGTCCAAAGCACATTCATGGGCCACGCTCCCTTTCTGGGTCAAGCTCTATAGTTGGCTGGTAGTCGTCACCTCAATCATACCAACATCGTGTGTGTTGCAAGGGAAGTTTGCAATATCTCAAAGGTAGCTCCCCATCTCGGCAACTGCTTCTCTAACAATGACGCGAGGGCATAATCATCACTATAATATCAATTTCTTGAGCCCTCGAAACTTGACATTTTCCAACCCATTAGAAGGCTGATAATAGCCTCAACATATTGTAATGGTTGTACTCAGGCAAGTCCCAAAAAAAAAAAAAGAAAAAAAAAGGAAAAAAATCAATTGAAAAGATAAGAAACACCCACGATCACATCACAGCACCTAGGGGTCCTCAAATAAGGTACGTCTAGTGACCTTGGTCGACTGGCTTTGTCCCTAGTCCCCTAGCTCTTTACCATCACCCACAATTGTTCAGGGCACATCAAGGGCGGGACATACCTGGGGAGCTTGTCTCGCCTATGGTTAGACCTGTCACCCTGACCCACTTGCATAATTCTCTCTTGCACTCTGCCTTAGTACCATTGCAATCAATGGTGGTAAGCACTGCATGATTGGCCATGAAAAGTATACCATCCTCATCAAGCAAGTCCAATAGCTTCCAGCTACCGAAAGTGCGATGTCCTTGTATTCAATTATGCTCCGTCGTGCAGTCACAATGCAAAGGATGTCTCATATACTTTCACGTGTACTTCTTCTCAACATGGACAACTTTGCTTCATCCACACATTGTTATGAGAAACTAGCCCACGGTCTTCTAACTATGTAATACCTAAGTATGCACGAACACTTACATAATACCCGCACTGAAGTATATACACAGTTTGGGTCCTCAAGTGCAGGACAATACTCTTAGCTTGCTTAGAGTTCGACCTGTCTCCCAAACTAATCAAATATGTCTTGTGCACAAGAGAGAAGACTAGCACTACCCTTAGGGAGAGACCACATGAGAGGTTTTCAATTGCAGGTGTTGAAGACTCCAACGGAAGTGTCATTCGTTCTTCATCAACACCCAACTCTGAATGCTTATCCCTCACCATTCGACAAGCCCATAAAGAATAGTCCTGTGCAGAATCCCCAACAAACCAACACGTGTGCCGGCCACCAATGCAAACCCCACACAGAATAGCCCAACCACCGACTCCAACAACCTTCCACCAGCCACCTTGACCACCAACAGGCTCCCCGGACCTTCTGCCACACCACCACCAACACTCCTTCACGAAAAGCATAGGCGTCCTTGTCACCCACGTCTTCGGTGCATGCTACAGCCTGCTACCTACGACGGTGAGTGCCATGGGACTGGCACTCGTCTAGGAGGGGGTAAATTTAACCCTCAGACGAACGAAGGTGGAAAATCCAGAAAAGCTAAAGCAGAAGACAAAGACAAAGGCCAAGGCAAAGAGAAATGGAAGACAAAGACACGCAAGGAGAAGAGTCCTAAATAAGGAAGAAAGGCGCACAAGGAAAAGCGCAAGTCAAAACTTTTGTAAAAGAGCACAAGCGCATCATGGTTTAATTCAAGGAGCGCCGAGCTCTCACCCATGCAATTTGTAAATATAGACTGGCACTGGAAAGGAATCTAGGAAGATAGAAGGAGAATGGGAAAAATGGCCTAGGCTACGGCCGGCCATGTAAAAAAGGGGAAAAAGGGATGACCGCCCAAAAGGGATTTAGGGTTTTGTATATAAAGTTGAAAAGTGAATGAGAAGCTCATTCTTGTGTGTGGCCAAAAGTGGTTCTCCTCTTATTCTTATTCTTCTTCTTGCTTGCTTGAGCTTGTGCTTGAGAGGGAGTGTGAGGGAGTGAGTGTGTGAGGGTGAGGGACCGAGGAGGAGAAGCTCTCCATCTTCTCCTCTCTTCTCCTCTCTTCTTCTCTTCTCTTCTCTTCTCTTCTCTTCTCTTGCTCACGGACATGGAGCTTGGAGTGTGGAGCTTGAGGATGGAGCTTGCTTGAAGCTTGCACTTGGATTGTGGATCTACCGGAGTGCGCGGAAGAGGAGGTAACTCGAACGGAATCAAGGTAAGCTCACTACACCCGTAAGGTAGGCATTGCGTGTCGGCTATGTGAGAGGTAGCCATTAGTGCTCGGCTTGGAACGCTTGAAACAATAAGCGGTCCGAGGGTCTCGGCGGTTGAGAGAAATCTCCCACAGCTTTGAATTTTCAGAACACACAAATGTGTCTGAGGTCTCACAGTTGTTAGGAGAGATGGCAATGGGTTCATTGGTGGATGGACTCGATGCTTTATTCCTCAAATCTTCAGCAGTCTTGGTCTCAATGTTCTTGGTATCTACTACCACTAGAAAATGCCATTGTTTTCGTTGTTTTCTCCTCTTTTTCTTTGGGCAATTGTGGTGTATCCTTTAAGGACTCAAGACCCTAAACTAGGTCAGATGTTGATGTGCTTGGTTGGGCCTTAGCATTCTCTTTCTCTAGTGTGTCCTCATGGGACATAGCTGCGGTCTGTTGAGTAGCCTTGCTAGGTTGTGAGGATACAACTGCCTCTCTTTTTGGAGAGTCTAGCTCCTCAGATAATTCCCCTGCATTTAGCTCCTCATTCGATTTCTAATTGGAAGTAGTCGCAACTAGTTCAGTGGACTGGCCACCATCCATGGATTGCGATGTCAAGTCCTTAGGTAGATCGAAAGTGATCGTGTCTTTTGTTGCCCCTTGAGCATTTACTTGTGTGCAGATTGAGCATGAGCTAGCCACGGTGGATTGCACGAGCATATTCCTAGGTTGAGAATTAGGGGGGTTGTCATGTCCCACACCTTGGGCATTTGGAAGCTCAAATGGAGATAGAGATTGGGATTTAGTAGACCACACTTGACAACTGTTGTTGTGCTTTCTATGTCCGATTAGGGAAAGAGGGTATAGGAGACTTGGGACTCCTAAGTGGCTTTGACACTGGTTGGAAGATTTGCTCATTCGTGGCTGTTAAATGATTTTGCCATTTCCTTTGTTGAGCAATTAACCTTACCATGAGTAATGTTGTGCCTATGATGCTTATTATCCTCTTGGGAAATCAAAGGCTCGTTGGGCACTAATGGCTTTTGTGTACCTCAATGATTACATCTAATATCTACTTGTCAAGCATGCTAGGCTGAGGATCTACCCTTCAAATAGTCTCGTTTGGTTTCTTGCTTCCAATCATGAGGGGCTCGATCACTCCAATGTTTTTGACCCGAGACTTGGTTTTTTGTTTAGATTTCTTCCTGGGCTTCTTTGCTCTTGATATGTCATGGCCTTCGGCGCGGCTGACAGAGGTGGTTTAGCAGGGGGTTTCGGTACCCAAATCCATCAATTACCTGCATAATACCCTTGAGCATGTAGCAACGCTTTGGATATCCATCACGGCGTTGTGCTGGCTCTCCATCGATACCTTCGTTTATAATACTTGGGCTTCTTTCATGGCCTTCTATGATATTTGTGAGTCCAAAGCCTATCCTTGGCATTGTCTCCTGACCTTCTTGTTTCAAGCATGGCCTCTCTCACTGGTTCTCTTTGTTCAACATGCACTTCTATCAACTCTTTCAACAAGTCCTTGCTCTCGTTACCAAGCTTGCCTAACATGTTAGATTGTTTCTTGTCCTTCCCTCGAGGTTTGATGAGGTCACCTTTGCTAAAGATTGTGATTACCCTCACCCCCAGTAGTGTTAAGTCTGTGCTACATAATCAGTCTCACACTTCATCGCCCTTTTGAAGGGTCTTCCTAGGAGGATTTCCTTTTCACAATTAGCACTATTTGGAGGAACATGGAACAGGATAGGCAAGCTTTTCGTTTCAATAGTTACAAGGATTTTGCACTTCCCTATAAGGGTTTGTGGGTGTCCCCCATAAGGATTAAGAGTTGCATCAGTTGGTCTAAGCTCTGGTTGGCCTAGTAAGATCCATGTTTCATAGGTCAATATATTAAAATTAGCTCCTTCATCGATGAGAGCATCGACACAGTGCTTCCTTTTTGCAATGAGTTTGACCCTAAGATAAGCAGGCAGTACTATGTCTTCATCTTCCGGGTCTTGGATTATAAATTTAAGCCTTCTGATACATGCCCTTGAGTCCCCAACTCATGACCAGATGTGGATTCTCTATTGATGTCTTGGATCATCTGTGCAGTGCCATTCAAGGTGCATCTACCATCAGGACTGTCATGCCTAGTGATTCTCGTAATTGTAGCTTGATGTTGTTGCATTGCGCTTTGACTAGATGCAGTTTGAATGCATCATATACATGTTTTTGTGGTGTGGCCTTTTTGCCCTTTTTGGCTAGATTGGCCCATTGAGGTTCTAGGGTCTCTATTTGTCTTTGTTCAGGTATGGGCTTTTGGTTGCTATTTTGCAAGTGAGAATCTATGCTCGTGTAGAGCCATCACTACACTAGGATCTAATTTGGAGGACCTGCCACGGCGTGCATTTCCTCTCCAGCCTACTTGGGGGAGGTGCGGAGGGGGCACAACCCCGTCTGTGGGGGTTCGGGGGGGAGCAGTCCCCCCCCTCCCCCCCAGCTTGTAGGGCCATTATGCTATATAGCATGCACGATTCGAAGGACCGTTCGTAGCTAAGATTTGAACTACTTGCTCTAGATTTCAGTCTAGTGATAGATCTATGATGTGCTTTTGCTCTATATGGTCTTTGGGTCGGTTTCAGGGTGGTCTACGGGTTAAAATTTAAAAAAAATCCAAATTCGGCCTAGCAGGTCTAAATTGCAGAGGTTGAATGTTTGATTCGGCCCATCTAAATGACCGAGGGCCAAATGAGAAGAGCCAAATGCAATTGGTCAGAATGTCAAATTTGGCCAGTTCGAATGTGGTTTGTCCGAGGACCAAACGACCAAACGACCGAACATCAGTGGGCCGAATTGACTGGTGGGCCAAGGGCCGACTAGTTTGTCTAAATGGGTTTAGGCCAAATGGCCGAGGGCCAAGTCAGGTGGGCCAAATGCAAAGTGGTCTGAATGGTGAATTCAGCCCAGCTTGTCAGGGCCGAGTCGGTAAGGTCAAGGGCCGAATCAAGTGGGCCGAATGGCCAAATACAAGAGGACCAAGGGCCAATTCTGGGACTAGGGCCAGAATCACGATCACTCGAACGTGCCGAATGTTGCGCGGTTTGGCCGACGCAACAATAAATCACTCGAATCACACGATTTACGTCACGGCATATCACACGTATCTCCAGATCAAAGCTATGGATAGAGAGGAAGAGTTGTATATACCTAGAATATCAAATAAACTCCAAAATTCAAATCGGCAAGCAAATCAAACCCTCTTGCCCTGTTATGATAGTAGAAATCCCAATGCTTGTTTTTCTTCTTTTTCTTTGTTTTTTCCTACCCTAATCCATCCAAATCACAAAGCGAATACCTACACTACTCCAACATGCTTTTCCAAATTAAAAAAACTAACAACTTACTTGCTAAGGAGATCGAATACCTCTTCAAACTCCCTTTGCTTCCTACCTATCTACCTCAAGCACCGGTTTGGGGAAAACCCTACTTTAATGCTCAATTCGAAGCATGCAAGCACTCAAGCTTGAATCCATTGGTCCAAAAAACGGAATCAAAATGTAGAGGCGATCAACCACCAAGACCCATGGACTACTTATTACTTCAAGCATTCCAAGCCAAGCACTAATGGCAACCTCTCATATAGTCAACGCGCTATCCATCTCTACGAGTGTAGTGAGCTTACCTCCATTCCCGATTGAGTTGCCTCCTCTCTTGAGCACTCCAGTAGCTCCACGATCCAAGTGCAAGCTTCAAGCGAGCTCCATCCTCAAGCTCCACGCTCCAAGTTCCATTACTGTGAGCAAGAGAAGAGAAGAGAAGAAGAGAGGAGAAGATGGAGAGCTTCTCTACCACAGTTCCTCACCCTCACACACTCACTCCCTCACACTCCCTCTCTCAAGCACAAGCTCAAGCAAGCAAGCAAGCAAGAAGAAGAAGAAAAAGAAGAAGAAGAAGAAGAAGAAGAAGAAGAGGAGGAGGAAGAGGAGGAGAGCTACATTTAGCCACACACAAGAATGAGCTTCTCATTCACTTTTCAACATTATATACAAAACCCTAAATCCCTTTTGGGCGGTCATCCCCTTATCCCCTTTTTTACATGACCGGCCCTTTTTTTCATTGTCCTCCTATCTTCCTAGCTTCCTTCCTACCGCCCATCTACCTTTACAATTTACACAGCTGGCACTCTTAAAATAAATTATGGTGTTCATTGTGCTCTTTTACAAAAGTATTAACTTGCGCTTCTCTTGTGTGCCTTTCTCCTTGATTTAGGACTTTTCTGCACTTTTTATTTTTCCAGATTCTTCTTGGCATGCCTTCATTTTTCGTTTCACTTTTGCCTTGGCCTTGTCTTCTGCTTCAGATTTTTGGGATTTTCCACCTTGTTAGTTTGAGGGTTAACAGAGTTAAAATGGTTATTATCATGGGCATGGATAACTTATAACCTTAGAACAAGATTCAAGTAAAAGAAACGTTCTTAGGTGCTAGATTTAATACTGTAGTTGGGATTAGTTGCATGAGTTGTTGTGGTCATGAGGCAAGCATTTATATATAACCACTGAATGAGTATGAGAAAAATACTACTATGAAATGGGGGCATGCCTTCACATACACATAATCGACATCCCACCCAAAGGCCTAGCTACATCAATTATGCATCTTTCAAAACTAGGATGATATCAAGCACTAAAGAATAAGAAATTAAAATTGGGGCCTACCTCACACAGGAAGAAGGGCATGCATAGTAGGTATACCTACATCCATTCAAAGCTCAACACATGTGCAATTTTAGTTATTATCATGTGCATGGTTAGCGTACACTATGAGCCGATCAGTTAGGTAGGCAAGACCAAAGTGCTAGGTATAATATTACGATAGGGGTTACTTGTGTGGACTACTATGATAGCTAGGTACCCAAAATATGGGGGTCATGCTTTACCAAAATCACATTGTTTGTGTTTTGATAAATGTTCAATTCTCCACTTTTGAAAGTAACATGCATATTCAAGCTTTAATAAATAGTGTTTTTAAAAAGGAAGAAAATAGCCATAGAAGGGCCTCAACATATATGCGTACATTGCAAACCTTTAATCACCTAATCAATGTGATGTGGTATACATGCAAGAGAGAAAAATTATTTAACATCATGAACACAATTGGGCATCAACATGGGTGGGAAAAAACTAAACAAATAGTGTGGTTCCATAGTAATATTACCAAACCATATTTTCAACATGGAGTAACTTAAGCTAATGTATCAATCAGGAATTGAAATCAACAACATGCATCACAACGGTTGTGAGAGGATCATGATAGGTCCCTTTTTTTAAGAGTGATCCACTATCATCATGTACAGTTACTTACATCTCTATTTTGCATAAATCGAATCAAAATCACAATTAGAATCATGAGCAAGGTGGCCATAATTGGCATCTTGATGAGTGTGATATACTTATATCTTATGGGGAAGCCATAAAGGATTAGTTTAGCTAGTATAACAGGTATTTGCATGCCTCATCAAACATTTTGAGAATATCTTTGTAAGGCAAATCAAAGCATAGATTTGGAGCACATGCCAATAAGTCTACATCCTCGACAACTAGTGGGTAGCATTTTAAAGGGTTTGGGGAAAGAAAAAAAAAGAGATGAGGTGATTATGACTATTTGATAGAAGAGAAACTTGGGGAATGTGAGAAGAGGGAGATGTGGGGGTTGATATGCGGGTTGGGGGGGGGGAGGCAGTGGCATGAGGTGGGTCAATTAGATTTAGAGTACTTTAATGAGCTTGGAGTTCACAGAAAAAAAGAACATAATAAGTTAAACTAAATGGTTTTCCAAAGAAAGGTTAAGTATAGGTGGGAAGAAGGCTAACATGAGGAGGGTTCTAAACATAGAAAAGCTAGTAGTCAACTTAATAGTCATTAAGTAGAAGAAATGAAAACTAATCAAAGTAAAAGTAAGGAGGAAGGTTTGGAAAAATATGAGATTTGAATTATAAGATGTAAATGAGAAAATAAGGAATCAAGGGAGGGGTGTCAAATATTTAGGAAAAAAAAGGAAATAGTGTATGTTGTATGAATTATTTGGGGTTACCTCAATGCCAAAATCAACCCAAGGGGAATATTGAGAAAAAAAGTGGGGGTAGGAGAGAGAGTGTATGGGAGAATAGAAGAATATTGGTTCTAACATGCCAATTATCCTAAAGGGAAAAAATAAAGTTCGAAACCCCCCTCCCAAAATTGGCAATCCCAATAAAGCAACCAAGTGTTATGTACCTTATTGTAAGTGGATGTCATAAACATATTTAGACTATTACGCAAAGAAGGATTCACATACAACCTTGTGCATATGTGTGTGTGTGTGTATATATGTATACTTTTTGGCTACTAATAAATCTTAAATATTTATTTTTGGTAGTATATTTTTGAATAAGTAAGAAAGAGAGAGTACACAAGCACGTGCGCGCGCGCGCACACACACACACACACACTCTCTCTCTCTCTCTCTCTCTATTTATTTGTAATATGTGCTTTTTTATTACTCTTCTTTTAACTTATTTTTACTTTATTTGTAATTTTATCTCTCTTCTATTTGTATTATTAAGTTTCTTTTGAAATACATACCATTTTTTCGTTTGTATTTGAGAAAAATTTTAAGTATGTAAATAATTTATTTTAAGTGCATATATTTTAGAAATTTAGCCTTTAAATGAGACAGAGAGAGAGAGAGAGGGGGGAGTGCACACACACACACACACACACACACACACACACACTCTCTCTCTCTCTCTCTCTCTCTCTCTCTCTCTCTCTCTCTCTCTCTCTCTCTCTCTCTATTTATTTGTAATATGTGCTTTTTTATTACTCTTCTTTTAACTTATTTTTACTTTATTTGTAATTTTATCTCTCTTCTATTTGTATTATTAAGTTTCTTTTGAAATACATACCATTTTTTCGTTTGTCTTTGAGAAAAATTTTAAGTATGTAAATAATTTATTTTAAGTGCATATATTTTAGAAATTTAGCTTTTAAATGAGATAGAGAGAGAGAGAGAGGGGGGGAGTGCACACACACACACAAACTCTCTCTCTCTCTCTCTCTCATGTATGTATGTATGTATAATAGAAAATTAATTTATTTTAAAATATATATATTTTTTAAAATTTAAAAACGTATATTTTTAAAAATATTTTTGAAAATTTTAAGAAAGAAATAGTGCCTCATAGACACACGCACACACACACACACACACACTCTCTCTCTCTCTCTCTCTCTCTCATGTATTTTTACTTTTCTCTCTTTTTCACTTATTTAAAGTTTATTTGTGTCCTTTACACACACACATGAATTTTGAAAAAATAAAATTTAATGTATTTTTTATTTGTGTGTGTGTGTGATAGGCTTTTTTGTAGATACATCCAATGATCATAGTAGAAAGACATCTGGATTTCTTGGAATGTGAATAAAATGTGTTTATACATGTGTGAAGCTATCTTTTTAAATGCATGTTTGTTTTAATATCTATGTGATTTAATGAAATTTATGCCTAACATGAAGGCTTATGGATTGAAATAAGTGCCAAAAGCAAAACATTATACATAGTGTTTCTTTTAATATCCTTGAGAGTTTAATATTCATTTTAATATCCTTTATACTTTAATGTGAAATACCAAGGCAAATGTGTGTAGGGGTTCTTTACAAATGTTAAATTATGGCGTATAAAATATCTTTTAGAGAGAGGGTAACAATAACAAATTATGATGTAGCTAAATGTGTAGTTAGATCCTTTTTTCATGAGAATGAAGACTGGGCCATTCTTTTGCACAATAGCTGCAAAACTTTCTATCCCCCTAAGTGCAAGAGATGGAAGAATTTGAAAGTCATCAATGTTGCCTTTAGTAAGATAAAGCTAAAGATCCAAGGGAGTTCAGACTTAAACCAAGAGCATCTGGGGGGGACCTGGATTTCCTACAAGGAGTTGACCACTTTGTCCACTCTTAAAAACTTTACCCTCCCATAGGCTGCTCTAGACTCCATCTAGTTTAGTGTGTTCCCTGGTTGCATAGAAGAGGACCAAGTAAGGCAGGCATTTAAACTAAACAAAAAAGGAGTAATAAGATGGAAGGACTTATGGGACTATGATGGGGGGATTGGGCTACTGCTTACTCCCATAGAGAAATGTATGCTTTATCACCCTCAGACATCACATTAATACAACAAAGAAATAACTGTTGGGATTAGAGGGTTTGCAAGATTATACAAATAAATATGAGATTTAACATAAGGGGAATTTGCTGGCCTGACAATAAGCCACTACTACCCATCCCATATCTAAAAATAAAAAAGAATTTCCTATACATTAAGCTTAGTAAGAGATGGAAAGTAAATTGGCACCCCATTCAATGGAAATACAGATTTGGAATGATTTGAAACTATCACTAAATTAATTGCTTATTACGCATTCTCTATTTAATAAATTCATGTTAATAAATTAATGACTCACTTTTCTTTAAGTGTTGATGATGATCTAGCATGGCCATGAGACCATTTAGAGACCGATATTCCTAGTGCATCACTTAATGGGGTGATCAGAGCACTGTGATAGGGATACTTGGTACATGCAATACAAGTTATGAAGGGGGAAAGAAGTGTCTGCCAAGTTTAAGAGTGTACACAAGAACCAAGGAGTTACACATAAATGAAGATGGATTGAGTTCTAAGAGGAGGAAGTGCATTAGCATTGTGTATATGTATTTATGTGTGCATCCAGGGATGCCTGGGAATGTTTACTTGTGTGTAATGAGCATTGCACTCATTTGGGGTCATCCTCTCCCCTACAAGTCAAGGTTTAAGGTCTTTTCTTTCATTAAGAAAGACGAGAGAGAGAATTCTCTCACTAAGAAAAACAAGAGACATGATCCTCTGGAAGTGAGGAGAGAAGTGATTTTCTCTTTCTAAGGTCCAAAATGACACAAGCTTTTGTGGAATTCAATCTTAATATTGAGGCCCAAGGCAATCTAATGAACTCTCCTTATCTATGACTCAAGGTGATTGCATAGACCACAAGTTAAGAGTACAGTTTAAAAAGCTATTTTTTGGAAAATCCATTTTTAAAAATATCTCGCAATAGAAAAATGATCTCTAAAAACCGACCGCACGGGTTATCGGAAATAGCGAGATTTATAACTTTCGTATTGGACGTCTTTTCATCCAAACAACGCACAAAGAGATATCTCGAAATTAGTGTTTGTAGCGTGGAACAATCACATCTTGCATGAAGATCAACTCAACTTTCTCTTCAAGAAGAGAAGCTCTTGAAAGCCTATAAAAGAGGAGGCTTTCCTTGGGTGTAAGAGAGAGGTGAAGGAAGCATCACTTTGCATGTATCCAAGAGGAGAAGAGAAGGTGCAAGTGCTGCGGAAGTCATGCTAAAATCAAGTGTTACGGAAGCTCTGCTGAAAACAAGTTCCAAGAGGAGAAGAGAAGGTACAAGTGCTGTGGAAGCTCTGCTCAAATCAAGTTCCAAGAGGAGAAAAGAAAGTGCAAGTGCTGCGGAAGCTCTGCTGAAATCAAGTGCCAAGAGGAGAGCCCTACATATATTGTGTAGGAGAGATGTGTAGGAGAGAAGGAGACTCAAGAAGGATCAAAAGGTGCCAACTTCCAAGTTATGCAAATGTTAGCCGGTTGTATACTGTGCAAGGAACCATGATCTTGTTTCCAAGATCTACAAGTAAGAACTGGCTTATGTGTAACAGAGGAGTTTGCTCCTTGTCAATAGTATAACTCCACAAGGGGAGGGGGGACTAGCCCATCTTCCAATCCCTAGTGTGTTGCCAATTTCTCTACCTCTCTCTCTACATCTTTCTTTTCTCTCATCTATTCTCCCTCTATGCCAACATAATATTTGCCATATATATTTTAAGTATATAAGAAAGTTGAGCGTGTATCTCTAATTTTATAACAGTGGTATCAGAGTAGGTCTCTTTGCTTTTCTCAAAGTAAAGGCGATCCTTGCAAGAAGAAGGTAAAAATGGCAACTGATGAAGTACCTACAAGTGAGCAATTATAGGCTCAATTGACAGAGTATCGTAGCTTGTTGGAGATTCCCGAAGTACGTCAATTTATTGATAGCTTAAGGGCAAGGGAAGAAGCTACTTATGAAGGACCAAATCCTCCAAAAGATGGTGATACTGGAGGAAACACCATTGCACCAATTGATGGTGAAGATGCAAAGCATTCAATTGCTGAGAAGCTTCCTAGAAGGAAGAAGGATTCTCAGGTCAAGAAGAGTAAAAAGACTCCATCTTGAGTGAGGCGGATAAGGAGGGAGTCATCTCCCTCAGCAACTAGCTACTCCCCTGATTACTCAAGTTCCTCCTCCTCCTCCTCATCTTCTAGTTTCTACTCTCTTGGTTCTAAGTCTCGTGCAATCCGCAAACGGACAAAGAGGGACCATAAGAGGAGCAAGCTTAAGAAGACTAAGACTTTCAAGTCTGGTGATAAGGATATAAAGTTTGACTCTTACTCCAGTAAAAGAGATCCTGCTAAGGCGTTAGCCTTTGTTAGGCAATTTGAAGTTGCTTTTTCTGATGGTAATTTCTCAGAAAAGTCCAAGCTAAGGCATGTAGACATGCACTTGAAAGACACCGCTAGCAATTGGTAGTTGACTCTCATTTTGGAGGAAAGGAAATCTACGACTTGGAAAAAGTTCAAGAAGAAGTTTTATGCTCAGTTCTTGCCTCCTGATTTTGAGAATGATGTCAAGAAGGAGTGGAATTGGGTAGGCCAAAAAGAGCATGAAAAGGTCACTAGTTATGTGGACAAGTTTTGGTCTACTCTTCTCAAGGTTACTCCTTTCATGGAGATCAGTGATGAAGAGAAGAAAAGGAAGTTTGAAGCTGGCCTACTCCCTCATTTACACAGAACCATGAAGGTGTGTCCACATGAAACCTTATCTCGCATGATGGAGTCTGCCATCATAGCTGAAAGTTTGCATACACCTAGTACATCTCGAAAGTTGGAGATGAGTTCTTATAGAGCTAGACAAGAGCAACTCTATGATCAACCAAGAGACAAGACTAATCGAAGAAGGCCTACCTTTACCCATGACCAATATTCAAAGCCAGAGGGTAACAAGAAGAAGCGCAAGTATCTCTCACCCTATGAGATACAAAAGTACAAAGAGAAACGAAGGTGCTTTCTTTGTGGTGAGTTAGGGCATATGAAGCCTGATTGTCCTCACAAAAGGAAGGAAGAAAATGTGGTTAAAGATCCTCCTCCACCATCCTCAAATTCTGTTCCGGATGTGCAAGCTAACACTCATTCAAATGAGAAGAAAAGACAACTCTTAAAGGGTTGGGGGACACTCAACAATCAACGAGTTTTGATACTCTTTGATCCAAGGTCCACAAATAATTTTGTGTCAGCAGATACTATTGAAAGGCTACAAATTCCACCGGATCGATTGGAAACACCAATTGGATCATGTTTGGCATTTGAAGGACTTACAACCAATTCTACTTCTATTCAAGGGAAGTTGAATCTTAGAATTGGGGATTACCGCGACCAAGAATCTTTTCTACTTGCACCCATAGGTAACTGTGATGTTATCTTAGGCATGCCTTGGCATTACAAGATTAGACCTCTTCCCGATTTTGTTAAGAAGACCCTTGTATTTCAATTCAAGGGTCAGAACATAGTATGCATTGCTAATGCTAGAGATTGGCATGTGCCAA
The DNA here is from genome assembly GCF_053477565.2 of Lygodium microphyllum. Taxonomy (NCBI): domain Eukaryota; kingdom Viridiplantae; phylum Streptophyta; class Polypodiopsida; order Schizaeales; family Lygodiaceae; genus Lygodium; species Lygodium microphyllum. Next base: position 84,005,525 of record NC_141161.1, on the reverse strand, counting down.
TGATTAGTCATGTTAGCATTTCTAAAGAAATGAAGAAAGCTATTTCTGTGTACATGATTTTTGTGAGAGAGTCAAAAGAAACTAATGATTCAAGGGCACTTGGTGTGTTTAATGAACACACAATACCAACTAATGCTTCTAAGTCTCAAATAGAGGAGATCCTAACACAAGTAAACGAATTATTGGAAAAAGGGTTAGTTCAACCTAGCTCTTCTCCATACTGCTCTCCAGTATTATTTGTTCAAAAGAAAGACAGTTCTTTCCGTATGTGCATAGACTACAGATCTTTGAACAAGATTACAATCAAGAATCGTTTTCCTATCCCAAGGATAGATGATATCTTGGATAAGTTGTAAGGGGCTAGTATCTTTAGTCGCATTGATCTCAAGAGCGGCTATCACCAGATATGGATAGCACCTGAAGATGTTCATAAGACAGCTTTTCATACGACATTTGGACTATACGAGTTCTTAGTCATGCCATTTGGTTTGACTAATACACCCGCCACATTCAATTGAATGATGAAGAGAATTTTTAGACCTCACTCAAAGTTCACATGTGTCTTCTTTGATGACATTCTAATATTTTCACGGTCTGAAGAAGAGCATAGAAAACATATATCTATTGTTTTTTAAGAGCTTCGCAAGCATAGACTACATGTCAATGCTAAGAAGAGTGAATTTTTCCTTTCGAAAATTCATTACTTTGGCCATATTGTTTCTCACAATTTGGTGAAAATGGATCCTGATGAAGATTCGAGCCATTGTTGAATGGCCTACACCTACTTCTGTACATGAAGTTAGAAGTTTCTTGGGCCTATGTTCATACTATAGGAGGTTCATACGAGGTTTTGCGTATGTTGCATCTCCTCTATATGACCTTACTAAGAAGCGAATGTCTTTTTGCTGGAGATCAAGGCAACTACAAGCCTTTGAAAGAATTAAGTTTCTTGTGACTCAAGAACCAGCTCTTATAGTTCCAGATCTTCAAAAACCTTTTGAAGTTCATTGTGATGCTTCTGGGTATTGCATTGGAGCTATGCTTAACCAAGAGCATCATGCAGTAGCATTTGAGAGCCGATGCCTCAAGGACCATGAGCTACATACTCCAGTATATGAGAAAGAGTTTATGGTGGTGGTACATGCTCTTCAAGTATGGAAACACTATTTACTTAGTGCAGATTTTGTTATTAAAACAGATCGCCAAAGTCTAAGATACTTCCTCACTCAGAAGAAGCTCTCAGAGAAACAAATGCGTTGGGCAAATTTCTTATCTATGTTTCATTTTCAAATCCTTCACACATCTAGAACTAAGAATGTGGTAGCAAATGCTCTATCACGGCGACCTCGAGTGAATGCAATCACAACTGTTTACCATAACGAGTTTATAAATTTATCCAAAATGTATGCAACTGATTTCGACTTCTCAACCATATGGTTATTTGTATAATCATCAAGCAATTTGTGTAGCATTACCATTGCGACACAAGGTAATGGATGAAGCACATGCATCTTCATATGCTGGACATAGGGGTATTCTACCCACTACTCAAGCATTGTAAAGATATTTCTTTTGGCCCACTCTTAGAGCTGATATTGAAAGATATGTCTGTGAGTGCAAGATATGCCAAAAAGTAAAGTATGACAGGCATAAACCACTTGGTCTATTGAAGCCATTATCTATTCCCAATGAGCCTTGGGAAAGTATAGCCATGGACTTTATCATGGAGCTTACTCGCACACAAGCAGGCAATGATGCAATCTGGACTATCATTGATAGATTCAGTAAGCAAGCTCACTTTATACTTGTGTGAAAGACAATTAAAGCTGATCATATGGCTAAGCTATTCATTGCTCATATTTTCCAGCATCATGGCATGCCTAAGTCCATTATAAGTGATCGAGATCCTTGCCTGACCAACCTCTTTTGGCAAGCTCTCTTCGAGAACCTCGGGACAAAGTTAAAGTTTTCATCCTCTTATCATCCTCAAACGGATGGGCAAAGTGAAAGTGCTAATTCTACTGTTTTAGACCTTTTGAAATCCTATATCTCTGATAATCAAAGAGAATGGAAAAAGTATTTACCTTTAGTATAGTTTGCATACAATAATATGGTGCACTCTAGTACTGGTAAGGCACCCTTTGAGATCATCTATAGTAAGCCTCATTTACCACCCATTCTTCTTACGAATGATAAGATCTTTGCAGCATATGAGTTTGTTAGAGACATTGATACAACTTTCACTCAAGTAAAAGCTGCTATCCAAAGGACACAAGAGAAGCATAAACGCGAAGCAGATAAGTATCGTCCTAAGTTAGATCTCAAGTTGGGACAATATGTTCTTCTTAATTTTGAGAAGGCTCACTTGAAGAAGCAAAAATGTCAAAAGGGTAAAGTGGTTACACTTTCTAATCGCTATTATGGCCCTTTCAAGATCATAGATAAGATAAATGATGTGACTTTTTGTTTGGATCTACCAAGTCATTGGAACATTCATAATGCTTTCCATATAAGTTTGCTACGTCCCTATATTGGAGAACCTCCAATGGAACCAATAAAGGAAGATTTACCTAACATAGAAGAAACATAAGAGTTCCTTGTGCCTGAAAGAATTTTACACCATCAGGACAATACTCTAAGGTCAGGTAAGGTATTATGGAAGTATGTTGTTAAGTTTAAGAATGATCCCCCATTAGACGCTCAGTTTATGACTGAGAGAGAACTACAAGACTTTCCAGATCTTCTTAAGGACTATGTATCCTCTCTATAGTTGAGGTCAACTGCTTAAAAGCAAGAGGGATATCACTAAATTGATTGCTTATTACGCATTCTCTATTTAATAAATTCATGTTAATAAATTAATGACTCACTTTTCTTTAAGTGTTGATGATGATCTAGCATGGCCATGAGACCATTTAGAGACCAGTATTCCTAACGCATCACTTAATGGGGTGATCAGAGCACTGTGACGGGGATATCTAGTATAGGCAGTACAAGTTATGAAGGGGAAAAGAAGTGTCTGCCAAGTGTAAGAGTGTACAAAAGAACCAAGGAGTTACACATAAATGAAGATGGATTGAGTTTTAAAAAGAGGAAGTGCATTAGCATTGTGTATATGTATTTATGTGTACATCCAGGAACGCCTGGGAATGTTTACTTGTGTGTAATGAGCATTGCATTCATTTGCGGTCATCCTCTCCCCTACAAGTCAAGGTTTAAGGTCTTTTCTTTCATTAAGAAAGACAAGAGAGAGAATTCTCTCACTAAGAAAGACGAGAGACATGATCCTCTGGAAGTGAGGAGAGAAGTGATTTTCTCTTTCTAAGGTCTAAAATGACACAAGATTTTGTGCGGAATTCAATCTTAAGGTTGAGGCCCAAGGCAATCTAATGAACTCTCCTTATCTATGACTCAAGGTGGTTGCATGGACCACAAGTTAAGAGTACAGTTTAAAAAGTTATTTTAAAAAAAATCCATTTTTAAAATATCTCGCAATAGAAAAACGATCTCTAAAAACGGGCCACGTGGGTTATCAGAAACAACAATATCTATAACTTTTGTGTTTGATGTTTTTTTATCCAAGCAACACACAAAGAGATATCTCGAAATTAGTGCTGCAGAGTGGAACAACCACATCTTGCATGAAGATCAATTCAACTCTCTCTCCAAGAAGAGAAGCTATTGAAAGTCTATAAAAGAGAAGGCTCTCCTTGGGTGTAAGGAAGAGGTGAAGGAAGCATCACTTTGCATGTATCCAAGAGGAGAAGAGAAGGTGCAAGTGTTGCAGAAGCCCTACTGAAATCAAGTGCTGCGAAAGCTTTGCTAAAATCAAGTTCCAAGAGGAGAAGAGAAGGTGTAAGTGCTACGGAAGCTCTACTGAAATCAAGTGCCAAGAGGAGAGCCCTATACATATTGTGTAGGAGAGAAGGAGACTCAAGAAGGATCAAAATGTGCCAACTTCCAAGTTGTGCAAGTGTTAGTTGATTGTATACTGTGCAAGGAATTGTGATCTTATTTCCAAGATTTACAAGTAAGAACTGGCTTATGTGTAACGAAGGAGCTTGCTCCTTATCAATAATATAATTCCACAAGGGGGGGGGATTGGCCCATCTTCCAATCCCTAGTGTGTTGCCAATTTCTCTACCTCTCTCTCTACATCTTTCTTTTCTCTTATCTATTCTCCCTCTGTGCTAACATAATATTCGCCATATATATTTTAAGTATATAATAAAGTCGAGCGTGTATCTCGGATTTTATAACAAGAACAATCTAATTCGATCCAAAGTTTCTTGTATGTTGTGGCCGATATTGTATCAGGCAGTGTGGACAAATGACCGGGCTTTCAAACTTGGAATAGGTCATGAGACCTGTCCACGATGCTATAAAGGTATGGAATCCATTTCCCATTTGTTCTTGAGTTGCAAAGAAAATACTAATCTGCTGAATGTCTTGTATGTATTGATGGCCTCTTATCACCCCACAACATTGACTTGGAAAGAATTACTTCTAGGAGAAATATATGGGATCCCCCCTATTGTATGGAATTGACTTAGAGGGACATTTCTCTGGGCTATATGGATGGCTAGAAACAAAAAGATTTTTGAGGACAAGAATATAGACCCAAATGCATATGTTCTTACGTGAAGTATGTTTGCAAGTTCCACAAATCAAGTCCAAAATGGAAAAGGAGCATGGGAAGTGGCTGGAGGCCAAAGCTGAACATGGAGCTGATGTTCTGGAAGCACAGGAACTTGCACGAAAGAAGAGACTGGAAGTGAGAAGGCTGGTCATAGCAAGGTAGGAGGAGATGATGGAAATGACCACCACATCCTCTACATATGATATCTACATAAGAGAGCACATCATTGTAGCATGAAATGCAGCTTCATACATATAGAATGAAGTAAAAAGATCATGGCATCAATTGCAAAGAATGATGCAGCTCTGTTTTGGACTTGAAATGGTCATAATGATGAAACAGGAAGAATGGTCATATGTACTAGTAGGCAACCTCCGTTCTTTTTGCCTAAGACCTTCTAGACATGACATAACTTGCCTTTGTTTAGACTTCCAGTTCAAAAAGTTATTGCTGTAACTATTTTTCCTTTTTACTTTAATATATTTTATTGTTTTCACAAAAAAAACAAATTATGATCTCCCATGTGTGGAGTTTTTGTACCGAACAATAGTTTTGATGTGGGGAGTCTTAGTAGGCTATGCAAATACCTTTTATTCATAATATTGATATTCTCTGGGCATTATAAAAAAAACAATAGTCTTGATGTGGGGAGTGTGTGGCATCGGCTATAAGCGCAATCCATTCTCTTAAAGTGGTGCTGTAGCCTACAGGCTACCTAGGTAGGTCACCGTAGAGTGCATGCTTGGCTTAAATGGGGTCCATGACAAAGTTTCGTTCAGGAGCCAATGGCCATAATACGCGAGAACAAAGAAGGCCACATCCTCAAGCCACCCACGTTCATCTATCTCATCGATACACTGGCCAGAATATCCAAGGACCCTTGAAACACATCTCTTTTATCAAGATTGGGTTTTGAATGTGGATTGAGGTCTCTGAGACGTGTACCATTCATTATTCTAAGGGTGTTATCCATCTGTTAGGTCAATATCAGTAGGGTGAACTCATGGCATTTCTCGTGCGAGGAGAACTGGGCCCTTTGACGCAATCATATTATGCTCTATAGTTTCTGCGGCTTTGCCAATGCGTAGCTCTCAATCTCTCTCTCTCTCTCTCGATTTTGCTTTTGTGGTGGGAGAGTAAAAGCATTTGATGTTCTTTGAGTGCATTGGATTTGTTTGGGTTGAAAGAGAGATTCTGTGAGCCCCAACGCCTCTTTCTAGTGTGATTTATTTATTAGTTATTAGTACCTGCCTACCTTCAGTTTAAACTCCTTTCTTTAATGGCGCGTCGGCGTACCCACCACATATGCATAATGTATGTAGGCACGATGGGGGAAAAGGCACCGTCGGGGAGAGAGACAGTACTAAGTAGGCTCAACCACCATTTTCTCCATCCATTCATAATTATGAGCGACATGACGATCGTCGTCGTCGTCGTAGTGCAAATATTAATGATCACAATCATGTTGAAACTTCAAAACGCCTTCTTGAATTACGTATTTAATCAACAGCTGTATAAGCTGGCAAGTAACTTTTTAAAAAATAATAATAATGCGAATTCGAAAGTATATTTAGTTTAGAAATATTCACATCCACCGTGTGTGGTAGAGACGAGTCGAGTGGTAGCTGTTCAATTGTTCTTCAAAGCCTTGTACTAACTATGTAGCTCTAACAGTGGAACTGAATTGTCAAAGACCTTTCACCACAATGAGTATCTTAGACTTATTTAACGAAGGAAACATCAAGGGATTTCCAAGGGTTAGAGAGAATTATAGAAAGAGAAAAGATAAAATTAAAAGAGAGAGAAAATAAAAAATTTAAAAAGAGAATGAAGAGAGAGAAAAAGAAGAAGAAAAAAAGGAAAAAAGAGAAGAGGGAGAAAGAAGGAAAAGAGAGGAGAGAAGGGGGAGAATAAAATGCAAGAGAGAGAGAGAGAGAGAGAATAAGATAGGAGCAAAAATAAACTAAAATAGAAGGTACAAAGAGAGAGAGAGAGAGAGAGAGAAAACAAGATAAGAGAAAAAATAAACTAAAATAAAAGGCACAAAGAGAGAGAGAAGATGAAATTTAAAAGAGAGAGGGAGAGAAGAAAAATATAAAATTTAAAAGAGAGAGAGGGAGAGAAGGAAAAAATGAAAAAAATGAGAAAGGGGAGGAAAACAAAAGGAGAAGGAGAAAGAGAGAGAGAGAGAGAGAGAGAGAGAGAGAGAGAGAGAGAAGAAGAAGAAGAAGAGAAGAGAGAATATAAACATAAAGAGAGAATTATATATAGAGAAAAAATAAAATTTACATACTTTAAGAGAGATTGAGGGGCGAAGGAGGGCGAGAAGGAAGAAAGTGAAAGAAGAGAGAGAGAGAGAGAGAGAATTATAGAGAGAAGAAAGATAAAATTTAAAAAGAGAGAATAAAAAATAGAGGAGAGAGAGAGAAAGAGAAGGAAAAGAGAGGAGAGAGAGAAGAAAAGCACAGACAGAAGTAAAGGAGAGAGAGAGAGAGAGAGAGAGAGAAAAGAAAAATTAAAAAAAGAGAATGAAGAGCTAAAAAAAAGGAAAAAAGAGGAGAGGGAGAGAGAAGGAAAAGAGAGGAGAGAGGGGGGAGAATAAACGAGAGGGAGAGAGAATAAAAGCAGGGAGAGAATAAAAGGAGAGAGAGAGAGAGAGAACCAGAAGAAGAGAAAAAATAAACTAAAATAGAAGACAGAGAAAGAGTGAGAAAATTAGACATAGGGAATTTGGGGGGGAGGGAGAGACAGAGAGAGAGAGAGAGTAAAGAAAAAAGTAGAAACGGAGAGGGAAATGAGGAGAGAGAAAGATGAGAAATAGATTGTTGAGCGAAGTTGCCCTGTGATAGCATAGCAACTTCACTTGTGTTCCTGCGTGCATGAAGTATGATATTGTAGTAGCTTGTAGGGCCTACACGAAAGGATTGACAGTCTCGCAGTGCAAATATTAATTATCATAATGTACGCCTTCACTAATCACATATTTAATAAACAGCTGTATAAGATGGCAAGTAACTTTTTAAAAAATAATAATAATGCGAAATCGAAAGTATATTAAGTCTAGAAATATTCACATCCACCGTGTGTGGTGGCAATGAGTCGAGTGGTAGCTATTCAATTGTTCTTCAAAGCCTTGTACTAACTATGTAGCTCTAAAAGTGGAACTGAATTGTCAAAGACTTTTCAACACAATGAGTATCTTGGACTTGTTTAACCGAGGAAACATCAAAGGACTTCCAAAAGAGCGAATGTTCAAAACACTTGTTGTTTCCATGGTGCCAAATAGCTCTAATGGCTACTACATGCACTACATTCCATAAGTGAAGAGAGCCTTCATTCGTATTGCTTCCTTCACCCAAAAGAATTGTTCTAGTTGTAGCGACTACACGTTGCCCAGCCTTTGCCTATCCATTTTTGTACTTCCTTCCACCTCTTGGGCACTGCAATTCCAAAGGAGGTGTATGATGGCTTCACATGTCTTCCACACAGCCCATAGAGGTCTAAAATGTTTTTCGACTTGTTAAGCCTTTCTCTCATTGGAAATTTATTCATCAATGTTCTCCATAAGACAAGATTGAGCCTTTTTGAGGGTATGAGCGACCACACCCTTCTTACTCTTCTCTTTCAAGTCCTCATCTTGGTACAATGATAATGAGCCTTCCAGTAGGTGCTCATCTTCAAAATGTATCTACCATCACCTTTCTGGAAATCTTAAATCTTCTTACAAATCATTAAGTCTCTTGCCAATCTCCATTTGAAGACAATCAACTAGCCTAAAGGAGAAACATAAAAAAGGTAGAAATAACAAAGTAAACTAGGAAGGGCCAATTCAATAAGATATTTTCTCTACACATCCCGCTCCCCCCTCTCTTAATCCTTCAATTGCAGCCCTCAATTTTCTTCACACATGACATCACATTCTTCCATAAAAAGATCAATTGTTCCAAAAAATTCTAAGATAATCATACGATATTGCAAATATCTGTGACTATGAAAAGCTCATATGGGGCATGCAGTTTTGGCGACATGTTGGAGGGAAAGTATATGTTAATAAGGTGCCTTCAGAAATGTTGAATGAGAATAGCCAGTAATTGTAAATTTCTTTAAAAATATGAAATTGATTGTACAATGGCACAATTTGGAGGGCTCTCTATTAAGTGTGAGGCATTCACTTAGTGGGTCCTATCAAAAGATAAAGCCCTATGATGATAGGGATGCCTAAGAGACATGTATTTGATATCAATGATAAGAGTTCAAAGAGTGAGACACATATTTGATATCAATGATAATAGTTCAAAGAGCAAGAAGAAGAAAATGGTGGATATCCACAAGTATGCACTAGATAGATAAGAGAATAGATGAGATAATGGACACAGAATAAAGATAGAAAAAGGCAAAATTGTTTCTTTCCCTCCTTCCCTTCACATGATACAAAATGGATAGCAAAATACTACATACTAAGTGGAATTTTGTAAGTATGTATACACATGAAAGTTGCTTGGGTGTTAATATATTTCTTCTTGGCTGCTCTAACAATATGGTAACTAATTAGTATATCTAGGCTACTGTAAATAATCTAGCTCAATATCATTTGTGTATGCTCTTCCTAAGCCTTATGTTGTTGCAAAAGAGAGATACAAACAAATATGTCAACAATTATAAAGGTATATGTGATTACAAGTAGTACATCATGGATTGGTGCTTTTAAAAATGAAAGAAAAACCTTAAGAAAACATTTCAAGTTAATGTGTATAATAATATCAATGTGGATCTTAGCAAAATGCTTATGCAATGATGCATATTTGTCATCTAAGTCTTAGAAAAACAATGGACAAGCTAATCTAATCTTTGTCGCAGAATTAGATCTTGAAACATCAAAATATAAAACAAATAAGCATTGCACTTATAAACAAGACACTATAATTTGTAAGATCCTTTTCATAAGAGAAGCTAGTTTTCAATGTGCAATCAAAAAATGAGTTGTGGGGGATATATAGAAATAAGTATCCAATGAGAGGCATGGGACTTTTAAATTGACATCTTTATCCCAATCATTGTTGTATAATAAGAAATAGGGGAAACCATTTTGATAAAAGTCTTTGAATCCTTTCAAGTTGAATGGCATTTGTGTGCTAACTTGAAGCTCATCACACATATATAGGATTTTTGGATATGCAACAATGACACATCGATATTATTATTTAGATTTCTCTAACATAAGAAATCGAGTCTTATAAAAGGATAAAGTGAAGTGTGGAGCAAATGGAACAATGGTTAGAGGAAAGAAGAAGCAAATTAAAGCACTACAACTAGAAAATCAATCTTCCACATTTTAAGAGGATGAATATTTGTATTTTGCATGCAAAGCTAACAATTCTAGATAAACTAGTAGCTTTATTGAGTTGAATTACTCTTATTCCATGAAGCATGCATTAATGGTCAAAAATGTATATATGAAAATGTTAATAGCTTCTTTCAAGGATGAGTTTTGATGGGGGACAAGTGCAATTTCAAAAGGATAGAAACTAATTGATTGATATTTACTATGCCAATGAGAGGTACAAAAGCTAGGATATTTGTCTCTAGTTTTTCTAGTGTAAGACATAATGCAATTGCTAAATGTTGAAAATGTTGTGAGATTGCACAATCAATGTTGCTAGTGATCCCATATAAGAAAATTTCTAAATGAAATTATGGATTGAACTAAACAACTTCATCTAGCTTTTGAGACAAAAGAAGATTACTAAAAGTTATCCCTCAAACTTTAAGAATGCAATAATAAGGTTGATTGAAATGATTGTGAAATCTTGGGAAAAAATGATATGATCTTCTATTTGGCAATACTATCTTTTAGATGGATTGTATAAGACATGAGTTTTCTTCATAATTATTACACTCATTTTCCTTTCTTGTGAACTAGATTTTGTTGAAGCATAACATAGACTTTTGAGAAATATGGACCATTAGAGAAAATCACATTACCCATGACCTTATCAAGTAAAAATGTCCTATTTTAAACTATAAGAAATGATGTGGATCCATTAAGACAAAATCTTTCTTTGGGATTCAAAACATTTCATAGAAGACATTTATGATCAATTTAAAAAAATCAAGTAGCCATCAACCAAAGAAGAGTATGTAGAGCAATCTAATTTACAAGATAATGATGATGTTGACAAAGAAGCTACAATTGATCTTATAAGGATTTTGCACATAGTTATGATTTGTATCACATTATTATTATTCTTGAGATGTCAATCAAAGAGATCTCTAGCTCTCTCACTATTAATCACTCTCACCAACATATCTTCTTTAATTTGTCCTACATCTCCCTTGTTGTACTTGCGTTATCCCTATCGTTCATTCATTTTCTTTTTGTTTTACCATGCACTGGGACAGGGGGGGGGGGGGGGGTATTGCTTGTTTCCTACCATCATCAACTAATGCATAAGAAATCTAGCAAAGAAAACATGGAGCTTTGGGTCCTTTCACAGTTGATGCATCAATATTTGTTGTGGGTAGCTACCTTTTCCACAAGAATAATCTTCAACCCCATTTCCCTATATGAGCACATTCCGAGTACCTTGATAACATTCAAACATGTATGAGGGGAGAGAAGGCTCACGAAAGTACTTGAATGGAAATATCTTTAAGATTTATAGGTTTATGTTCTCTATCCCAAAATCTTTCTAGTGATATAAAATATTTTAGGTAATTCTAGATATGATGCATGAAAATTAGATTTTTAGAGTGCAATTAAGGTAGCGTCAAAGATAGCTTTTAGTACCACATACATATGCTTCCACCTTGAAGCATGACACCCAAGCAAAAACCACAATGTTTGGCATTCTCCAACAAGCACTAGCATGAAGCAAAGCTTTTCCAAATGATAGACAACTAGGGTTGATCCAACCTTCACACATTTCTACAAGATTAAGAAGCATGCCATGTGTACATCATCAATAGGGTCTCTTAAAAAATTGGCATGGGTGCTACATGGACTAGTGAGATTGGTGAGCAAGTGTTAGTTTATGGCATTAATCCCATGTAGAAGCACAATACATATACTCTAGTGAGATTGCTGAGCAAGTGTTAGTTTATGGCATTAATCCCATGTAGAAGCACAATACATATACTAGTGAGAGAACTTGCATATATCCTGGTGAGTCATTGAACATGAACAATGGAGTGAGTGTTTATGAAATGAAATTCTAGGTTTGATGTAAAATGAATCACAAACATTTCAAAAATAAAGTCAAAATTTAAAGAATAAGATTTAACAATTTTATAAAATTGTAAAGATATAAGAATGGTGAATGTATGTAATTAGATCCAAAAGCCCCTCTCAAGATGAAAAGTTTTGTATCTACTACCAATTTTTTCTTACGAACAATAAGATGAGTGAGATTGTTATGAATATCAAAGGATCAACAATGAAAAAGCACCACACTTGATAGCATGTCAACATGACATATGACATTCCTACCAAGGATGGATATATATAACAATTGACATGATGCCATATGCTCAGTTTGGTGCATGGATGACACATGCTTGATTGTTTATCTCCAAGACATCATGTGATGTGAGACACTAATGCTTGAAGAGGCAATGATGGTCAATTCATTGAAAAGTAGCTCTATTCAAGCATTAATTTCTCAAGCTTTTCCTTCATTTCTTAACATCTTCCTCTATTACTTATGTAAATCTCACTTTTAACCTACTTAAAATTTTCATTACTGATGTTCAATCCATAGTGTGCCTTGAGCTCAGTTCTTTAATGAGATCCTTAGGTAGCTCTCATATTTAACCCATCACATTGCCAAGCTTCTAATAGTATGTGCATTATTATTAATAATGATTCTTATGCTCTCCTACTTCGCAAGTTATATACATTGTTGCTAATGACCTCCCATTTGTAGCTTTGCCTTATTCTAAACATTTGATGACCAGTTAACCATAAGTCTTGGTCTCTCATAGCAAGGGTTTCACCAATGATGTACTAGATAAAAATGCAACAAGTTTTTCCTCCATGTGTATTGTGGAACTATTTTGGTGGGGAAATTTCATGAATGGATAGGAGCCTTTTTTTCCTAGGAGGAAAGGAAAAGTGTTGGTGTCAAATAAAATCATCTCTAACCTATGGCTATAATTGAGCATTGATTTTTGAATGAAGCTATATCATGCAATAGAGGCTTGAGGGTCTCCTCGATGGTTTTTGGCCTAAGAAAAGAGAAATAGATATTGAAGATGGCGCAACACAACAATGGACAACAACCTAAAGGCAAAACTAGGTTTGATATCCTTCATGCTATTGAGTAAGTTCCCCTCTATACCACTATTTTGCAAACGTTTTTAAATCATGTGAATGATTCTATGTTTATTGTACCACTCTTTCAACAAAATATCAAAGGAAGGTGAGGTTTAGAGTTTATGGCATGTTGAATATTTTTAATTGAAGAAAGCAAGAAATGAAGAAGTGTGAACCAATGGCATGCAAGAGTCAAAGAGTGCATGTGAGAAGCAAGCTTTTGAGTGAGCTTTTTTTGGCAACCTGGAGTTTTATTCCGCATAGTCCACTTGGTCCTCTTTTTGTTTTGGGCATATATCAAGCACCAATGCTGCTCCTCCATTGCCACCACCACTACCACCACCACCACTAGTACCACCACCACCACCATGATATCTTACTCTCCCCCTCCTCATTAGAACCACAACCAATTCTCCTCTCTCTCCTCATATGTTGGGGACCAACCACCGACATCTTACTACCCTCAATAATATTACCACCACTAGCACCACCGCCACTACACGACAACATTTTACTCTCCTCCTCATCAGAACTACAACTAATTCTCCTCTCTCTCTCTCTCTCTCTCTCTCTCTCTCATATGCTGGAGACCAATCACAGATATCTCACTCCCCTTGTTAACACACACACACACACACACACACACACACACACACACACACACAAGTAGTTGTCTCTCCTTAATTGCTTTACATCACTACATTAAGCTTATGTGATTATTCTTTATAATATTTTCACAATGTTAGTGGTTGAATTACACATACATAAGTGATATCACACTACGTATACATTCACATCCCCCCTCTCTCAATTATTTGCATATATGTTATAATTACATCATGATGTATTAGTACTTCAATTGTACACACATGAGCAAAACAAATACACTTACATCTTGATGTGCTAGGACCTTAATTATGTACACATGAGCAAATTACAAATGGCATCAACTTATACTTGCACATTGCTCTCTCTCTTTCTCATTCGATTAGGTTTACATATGGATTGAAGTTATGCATTCGTTTATAATAGACCCTTGCAAGCAATTGCTCCACAATCTCTATAAACTATAGCTCCATATTGCTTCATTACTTGTAGTTGTTATTCCTTTCAAGAATTCTTCATTTTAAGCTCCAAACTTTAACAATTAGATATTGTAATATATTGATATATTTCACATTGTATTACATAAAATTACTACAAAAAATTAAAAAAAAAACTAAATCCATAAATATATTTGTAACTCAGTGAACTACTATACACAAAGCAAATGACATATTTATTGCAAACATTAAATACCAATCTAATTGTCTTTTGTTGGAGGGTGAAATGGGCATCCTCTAACAAACTCTTAGACTCCCCCGTTAAAACTTATTAGCTCAATCAAACATAGAAGCATGTATTCCAAGAGGATAATATTGAAGGGATTTTCCTTAGTCAAATAGGAAAGCATGTGTTTGAAGAGGATGGTGCCCATAGGATTTTCTTGAAATATAAATGCATATGTAAAGGAGTTAGATGGGTTACATTGCATCTTCTTTATGCTATCATCTATTTCTTCAAGTATTTTTGGTATAATGCCTTCTCATTGGATGGAAATTCACCTTTAGGTAGCCGAGGAGTATAGGACATCTCTGGTACACCTCCTCATTCCATTACTGGAGTCAATTTGGTGATCCTTATATATGAGCTACTCCTCCTTCAAGTACACCTAATTTGTGTATTTACTTGGCAAAGTTTACAATATCCCCTTCTTCAATTGCCCACATATGAACCTACCATTCATAGTTCCATTGCATATAGAGAACACATTAACAATATACCATTGCAAATATGCTTCTATAGAAGGATACCAAGTTATGCATGTAGAGAAGTCTCCATGTTGCTAGCTTGCATGACTTTTGAGACTCAATATCATCATATTGTTTAAAACTTTATCTCCTATATGAACTAGAAGAACAAATCTTGTCCACTTGAATGTTGTAGTAGCTTTCTCATTAAAAATGAGAGAGAGAGAGAGAGAGAGAGAGAGAGAGAGAGAGAGAGAGAGAGAGAGAGATT